>NC_084482.1:223514942-224114942 GCF_030035675.1 Rhineura floridana | reverse complement strand
AAATATTTATGAACAAATAATTCTCCATGCATTTTTGCATTCGAAGTACTTGTCACTAAATGCCAGGAACCAGAAATGTAGCTAGAGATACAATTTCTCCTGCAGAATCGTCTCACATAATTGGGAACACAGAAGAGATTTCACCTTGCACTTGCTAAGGGATGTCTCTGAATATCTGTCTAACAAGAATCAGATTTCTGCTTTTGTTTTTGTTAAATATGCCTTTGTATTTAGATCAGGCCTCAGCACAATAATGTAGCACTTGGGCATGAAGATGCAGCCCAGAAGGCCAGCACTGGAGGCCAAGATGGAGAAGACCTGCACGGCTACCATATATTTCCCCTTCGTGCTCAGGTAGGTGGGCACAAAGGAGACCCAAACACTGCAGAAGACCAGCATGCTGAAGGTGATTAGCTTGGCTTCATTGAAGGCCCCAGGCAGCTTTCTGGCTAGGAAAGCCACCGTGAAACAGATGACAGCCAGGAAGCCCATGTAGCCAAGGGCACCATAAAACATGGCAACAGACCCTTCGTTACATTGCAAGATGATGTGTCCAGGCTGGGAGTGCATATCGGAATCTGGGAATGGGGGAGAGATGCCCAGCCAGATGGTGCAGATGACAACTTGGACACTGGAACAGGAAATGATAATAGAATTGGCCAGACCCTTCCCCAGCCATCTCCTCGCTCTGTTCCCTGGCTTTGTCGCCAGAAAAGCCAGCACCACAGTGATGGTTTTGGCCAAGACCGAAGAGACGGCAACTGAGAAGATGATGCTGAAGGCTGTTTGTCGGAGAAGGCAGGTCATTTTCCTTGGTCGGCCAATGAAGAGGAAGGAAGACAAAAAGGAAAGCAGGAGGGAGACGAGGAGGATGTAGGAGAGGTCCCGGTTGTTGGCTTTGACTATGGGAGTGTCTAGGTACTGAATGAAGATTGCTAAAACGAAGCCTGTAATTAAGGACAAGAAAAGGGCAAAGGAAGCCAGAATGATCCCCAAATGTTCCTTGTAAGCCAGGAAGGTGATAATTTTGGGCACACATCCAACTCGGTCCTTGTTTGGATGTTGACTCTCTGGACATTTGATGCAAAGATCTGCATCTGCAAAGAAGAAGAGTAATATCTTCCTGATGTCCATCTGTCCTGCTTTTCATTTACAGAAAGAACTACCAAACTGGTTCATGCTCTTAAGAAAACATCTACTAATAATGTTACTATTCAAGGAAAACCTGGGGGAGCAGGTATGTCTTCACATGATGGTAAAAACACTTCACAGTGCTCATATGATCTCAACAAGGGCACTACAATGGGTATGGTTTTCCTTTGCACCTCACAATTGCCCTCCCAGGTGGTTTAGGCCCATCCATTTTCTCACCCTAAGGTCCCCCAGTCATTCCTGCTCCAGGCTGGACAGATATATATTGAATTACTTCTAGCCTAGGTTTCCAAGCAGCTTTTGAACTGACATCATAAGCCATTATCATGACAAAAATGTGATATATGGAACAGTTATAAAATAAATGAAACTAAGGACTGAACTCAGGCCCGTCAGTCTTTTGCTTGAGCTACTAGTCAAAAGGGATTGTGGGCCATCTAGTTCTATTTCCTGCAAGAACCGACAAACAGAAACAAAAAACATGCAAAAATTGTATTATGTTCCGTGATGTAAAAAGCGACTGATAAAAGCGTGAAAACTAAACTGAGAAGTCCAGGCTCTCCTACAAGCCAGTCCCTGATGAAGCATGCCCATTTCTCCTCCTCCTGCTAAATATGCTCCGCACAGACTCCAGTATGAGTCTCCACAGAGTATTCACTAATGTTGAGTGAAGGGAGGAATGCTAGAACATGGAGACCCCTTTCCTGAGAAGTCGATCCCATAATAAGGCCCTTAATGTCCGCTATGACACTCATTGTAAGTTGAAGTTCATGGTGCCTCTTGTGTGAAGCTTGGCTAACACTCTTCTGCACTCGTTTTCTGGGCTCCCTTTGGGAGGAAGGGCGGGATACATATTTAATACATAAATAAGTTTGTGCTGTCCAGTGCCCAGTTTTGAGGATTTTTTGCAACTGTGCAGGCTTCTAAATGTCATGAAATATGACTTTACGCAAGAAACTGTGCATGCACACACAAGGAAAATGCAGAAGTCTATTGAACTGGCATGCATTCTGCATGTGAATTATAATCACACATCACTGGACAGTTCTATATTCCCCTTTTAGAAAGTCCATGATAGCTGAGTGAAGTTTTGCCCAAAGGCGCCCCTTTCCACTGGAGTCACCCACCTTCGTCAGTGGACATGGTCCCTTCCGCACAGGGAAGGCAGTCGTAGCAGCAAAGTGGATTTCCTTCTTGAACCACCTTGATGAATCCGGGGCGGCAGCTTTCCACACACCTGGAAGGAGGCAGGGTCTAAGCATAAAGACAAGGAGGATCAAGGAAAATGTGTTGGGGATGCTTTAGCTATGAAAATTTTGAGATGCAGGGTTTGGAAGAACCCAGGGGGATCTCTACTTGTGGGTTTAACTTGAAGCCTGATTGTGTTTTAAATTGTTTTTAAAAGATGTGTTTTAAATTTGTATATTGTTTTTAATGTTTTTAGTTACTGTAAACCGCCCAGACAGCTTTGGCTATGGGGCGGTGTATAAATACAATAAATAAATAAATTAATACTGGCTGGGAGAGCAATTGCTTTCAGTTTATATTAAAAGGCAAATCTACCTAACCATGGTCCTTATCCGGACCGCAAAATGGTTTTTGTGGCCTCCCAAAGGTCCCCAATTTGTCATATTTAAGTCCCCTGCACATGCCTGAAATGAATGAATAAATAACTGGCAAAATGGTGCCCCCCCCCAAATCAGTGTTTGAACTAGACCTGGGACAGTTTTTCCATCCAATCTGTTTTCATTCATCAAAGGTGGGGGGAGAGGGAGAGATGATATATTCTCAGAAGTTGGGGTATGGTGAATTTTCCTTGAAGGGTTCAAGTGAGGGGTGGGGTCAGCTGTCATCCATGCACGTGAAGCTCTCCCCTCCCTTTCCTAGAATGTGGCTGTGAAATGACAGTAGACAACATTGGTTCCTAGGAGCATTTCAGAAAACTCAGCCAGCCAGAACGCTGCTGGAAGTCTCACTCTGCTGCAGATATGAGGATTTTTTTTATAGTTTATATGCGGCAGGGCCTGGGGGAGCTCTTGGTCATCTAGATACTAAGGGAAGCAATCCCCTAGCAGTTTCTTCTCCCCAAACTCTTGAATCCACTGACCCACTGATAGAACTTGAAGAACTGCTGAACATTTGAGTGGACAGGTATTGGAAGGCAGCTTTAAACAGAGCATGATTCACTTGTTAGAGATGAAGGGATGGGAAATACAATAAAGTGAGACATGATTCCGCCCCCCACCTGGTTGAGCCATTTGGGCCACACAATGGCCTCCTGGTTGATGGTGAACTGTAGGTCTGGAGATCCCTGTCTGTAAAAAGTCCCAAACTTCACCCTGAGGACGGACCTATTGGGAAACACCACCCAGTTCACAATGTCTAAGTCGGCTGCGGGTTCCCCGTTCTCATCCAAATATACTCCAGCCATTGACGAATTTGAATACTGGGGGGTTCTTAGGAAAGGGTGTAGCTGAAAGAGAAAGAGCAGCATTTAGAATACAGGTAGCCACACTGCTTATCCAGTTCTTCCTATTATGTGCAGGGCTGGCACCAGGCATGAGTGGGCCCTTGGGCACCAGGATTCAGTGTGCTCTTGGCTCCCAGGCAACACCCCCTCTGACACAGCTGGTGTGGGCTTAAATAGCAGTTCCATATGGTTAATATGCACACCTGCCATAACCCAAGATGGCGGCAGGGGCATCCACCCCTGCTGACATGGCAAAGCAGGGGGTGTAGGTTCTATTTAAGCCCACACCAGCTGCATGGGGCAGGGTTACCTGGGGGTGTGGAGCCCCCACTCCATTATCCATACTAATATTGGGCATGATTTGCAGCCTGCGGTAAGCCTATAAAATTAGGAGGGGCCCTTCTGAACTAGAGGGGCCCTTGGGCCTGTGCCTGGCCTGACCATCCACTGGTGCCAGACCTGATTTTGTTTTCTTGGGGTTGGTTGCAAGTAGGTGTATGCTTTTCAAAACATTTGCTACATTGAGACTCCCAATGGGACTTACTGCCAGGTAAGTAAGCCTAGGCTGCCATCCTGTATATACTTACCTGGGAGTATGTCCCATTAAACGTAACAGGACTTCTGGCTAGACCTGCATAAGCAGTGCTGTAAAATATTGTATTTTTGTTAAGTATGGCTGAGACATCAGAATTTCTTGCCTCAGCATCAAATTGTACAGGTTGATTTAAAATATTTTCCCAACACACGGCTCTTATCTACTCTCCGTAAAAATAAATATAAGGAATTCTGATATATAAAAAGTGAATTGTTTTTTCAAAAAGTGTTCCTACTTTTTGAAATTTTCATTTAACAAGGTTTGTATACTGCTTCATCAGCAGAATCCTCTAAGTGGTTCACATGATATGATATTCATAATACATATAAAGGCAACCATTAAACACCAGCAGACATTAAACAGTTGTTAAAATGTAGATAAAATCTCCAATACTGAAACACATCTTATCTGTTCTTTACAATAACACAAAACATCTACTGTATATAAGATGAAAAAATAATTTTAATGCAAAAGGAGATAATGCAGCTTTGCAACAATATTAAAACATCAGAAATCTATATAAATATCAAACCAAATCATTACAAGCACATGAGCCACCCAGATGCCTGTCATGTTCTGGTCATACGTCAGACCCGGCAGGCAAGTCAGCAAGACCACAGCTCCAACAAAATTTGGAAGCATACCTCTTCTAGGGCTATGGGCACACTAGTTGCTTCACAAGCAGCGAGACAATATTGTCTGGCAGCAATTTGAAACAGTTCTTCCCACCGCTGTACACATCTCCCTTTCCCAGTACTAATATCTGTCCTTTCGGGACTGCGCACACAGGAAAGCATGGGGACAATCAGTATCTCTGCCTAAGTTACAGCAAAGCATTTCCATTGGACACACCTTGGAGTGGCAATGGGTTGATCTACCAAACAGTGTTAAGTTAGTGTTAAGCTGGCTTCAATGAGAAACACATCCAATCACAAAGTTCCCTCATTTTGGAGTAAAAAGGGGCACAGTTTGGCTAATATCATGTGCCCCTGCTTCCAAAAAACAGAGGTGGAGATACACTAAAATTGGTGCAACAGCATGCATCTCTACCCTTAAACTCCATGGAGAGACCTTCAGAGCCTTAAATGGCCAATGGTCCTCTTCCTCTCTTGCATGGTCTCCCTCCTGGTGAGTTCTCTGCACCACTGGACAGGTGAAGTGTGGTGGTGGGGGGTCTGTTTCCTCAGGGAAAGGCAGCTGTACTGTTTCAGGTGGCACCAAATACAGCAGCCCAAAGTCAAATCCTAGGTGCTATACAAAAGCCAGATTCCAGGAACATTCCCAGGTCAAGCAAAGGGGCAACGCAAGAGCCACCTAGATCACAAGAGAAGGACCTGGTGCAAGGATATTGTTCCAGCACTCTCTGTCAGGAATAGAAGCTTTTAACCATGAGCCTCAAGAGGCCACCCTTGGCCCTTAAGTTGTGGAACTCCCTCCCCACCGAGGTGCCTCTTGCAACTTCATCATACAGTTTCAGGTGAATTCTGAAGATGCACCTCTTTACCCTGGCCTTTTAACACCTGCGGTGTACATTTTTATGACCCACCCGATTCTGTGATCTTAGGCTATTTTTAGCTTTTTAATCCTGCCTTAACCTGCTCTGGGACCTTTGGGTGAAGGGCAGGTAGTAGAAGCAACAACAACAACAATAGTAAGAGTAATAATAATAATGGACTGCCTTCAAGTCAATCCTGACTGTGGAGTCAGAGTCTTGGAGTCGGAAGCAATTTTTGGTGGAGTCGGAGTCGGTAGAAATGTACCAACTCCGACTCCATTTCAAAATAAAAAAATAAAATAAATATTTTAATGTTAATATTAATATTAATAAATTAATTGGACATTAGAAGGAACTTCTTGACAGTAAGGGCAGTTCGGCAATGGAAGCGACCGCCTAGGGAGGTGGTGGGATCCCCTGCGCTGGATGTCTTCAAGCAGAGGCTGGACAGCTATCTGCGGGAGATGCTGTAGCTGTGAATTTCCTGCTGTGAGCAGGGGGTTGGACTCGATGGCCTACAAGGCCCCTTCCAACTCTATGATTCTATGATTCTATATACATTTGCAATTTATGAAGGAGTCGGAGTTGGAGTCGGAGTCAGAGTTGGACAGTAGAAAAATAGAGGAGTCGGAGTTGAAGGTTTGATGTACTGACTCCACAGCCCTGGCTGCAGGATCCAGCGACCCACACACTCCCTTGGGAAAAAGAGAGAGTTTGGTGGAAGGAGGGAGGTGCCTCAGGGGAGCTAGGTACGTGCCAGTGTAGCCCCCCAGTCAGTGTAGTCCCCCAGTGTAGATCCCCAGTTGGGAGAGCCTGCACAATGCGTCTCCCCTGCCCAAAGGAACTCCATTGTAGGACCGGGGGGAGGGATTTACTCCGTATGGGCCCCTGCAGGCAAAGGGGGAGTGGTGCCAGTGATGGGGGCAGCGGTTTCTTTTCAGCCCACAAAGAGAAGTCAATTCAGGGTGTTTCCCAACTGGGTTTGCAAAACCACCTCCCCACAACATTCCACATTTTCTCCAATTCCAATTCCAAGGCAATCATTCTGAAATTGTACAACAGGTAGCCATGTTCGGCAGAGATGCCTGTGATGAAAAAAGGAAATACCTGCCATGGCTGTAGAATTTCAGCTTCCAGCTTGTTTCCACCTTCCATCGCTCTCCACTTAGATCTAGATGAATATGCGACATCTAAAGCATGAGCCATGGCTTGGACAGTGGTATAAATCCTGTAGCTGTCGAGAGAGAGGACTCTTTCTAGATCATCTTGGGGCAACATCTCCAGGTTCTCTGTCTCTCTGCATCTTATCCAGCCTTTCACTGACATTGCATGCTTTGAATAGGAACAATTAAAAGCTTTCTCCCCAAACTGGTTCATAACAAAGACAAAATATCGTAAATCGTCATATTTTGTCCGTTTATTTGTCTCAATAAAGAAGGAAAAAATACCCTGGATGTGTTGCAAAGATAAGGAAGTGTGGATTAATTCAAAGGAGATGTCCCACATAGAGGTTGTGATCCAGATTTTCCCTGCAATGGATTTTATCACCTTGTCAAATAATAGTTGTACTATTACTATCCCCTCTAAAACATGTGCTGTCTCTGCACAGTAAACAAACACATGGACTTGTCCCCACTTTTGGAACGGAAAATGATTGACCTTTACTTCATTTGTGTTGAATCGTGGGAAGCTTCCTGAGATGGCAACACAAATGCCACTCCTGAGGAGCAGAGGCGTCAAGGTCTTCATGAACCTCTCTCCGTTGTCGGTGTCAAAAGCAATGAGACCAATGAACGTCCACCTGAAGTGCAGGAGCAGCTTGACAATCCCTGGGTACTGGGCATCTTCTTTGGGGACCATCCGGTAGAAAAAAGGGAACTGCGTCTCATCGCTCAGAACAGGAGATGTAAAAGCATAACTGACCTGGCAAGGAAAGGAAGATGGGTGGCTTGCTTTGTTTTGGTCAAGGCCCAAATATTTATTACACCAAAATGATTACTAAGGACTGGAAAGATCCTTGCCATGATGAAGGAGGGAGGTCTCCATTAGAGATGAGGGAGAAATTCATAAAATGCATGCATTCGCGTAACAAAATATGTTATATATCAGGGAAATTTGTGTGCAGGAATATTTGTATTATTATGATGGCTTGCTGCAGACAAGTGGAGAATTGAACTTTGATTGCAAAAATGAGTCATACATCCCTAAGACACATCTCTTACAAGCATATTTGCTGAGGACAGGGCTTCCCTTGCAGTATTTTGGGGGATCACTTTAAAAAAAAAGAAAGGCCAGCAAGATGCTCTGGAAGGGGGAATCCTAATAGGGACTTACTAGTTTTGTGAGCAGTGTGTATCTTGCCCTAATATTCTTGTGTGAGTCCTCAGGCATGCAGTCTGTCTCCAGTCTCACTTTGGATACCCACCCCACTCCCTTTTCGAATCCTCTGGAGAGATTGGAAAAGGGAATTTAGCTCAGTCAGTAAATGCCCCACTCCCTCTCCATTCCTACCTGGGGTATTTTATAGGTGGTCAACAAGCTTGAAATCTGGATGGAGATTTCAGAGTCAGACCCTTCAAGAACTGCCAGTAAGTTATTCTGTCTACCCCAGTTGTAGTTTGGAACATTTGCCTCCCCAGCGGACAGCAGGTCTAACAAAACATCGTACGTCACCCTTCCGTCAAAAAAGTTCTGATGGATGCTGTAGCCCAGGGTGATGTTGGGTAAGAGCCTGGGATTCTGGTTGATCTCCTCGATGGCAAACAAGAAGGAGAGGATCTGCCAGCACTTTGTGGATGTTTTCCTACAAGAATATACAGATCACATCATCATCCTGAGGTTACTGAGTATAAACATATTTGATTCTTCTTTGACAAGATAAACTCTTGGTTTAATTTCTACAGCTTTACTTAAGGTAGCACTGCTCTAGAGTCAAAGCCGCAAGCCCAAATGAAAACCTGAAAACCTGAGAGAAATGGAAATTGACAGATTTGTCCATCCCTCACCACTGAACCTAAGGAGAAAGTTCACCAGTGTTGTCAGCTGATGGGAGGTGGGCATGGTCTAAGGAAAATGTCTGGGGGGGGAAATTGGACCCCCTGGCATGCCAAGATCGGCCCACAGTCTGGAAGTTCCCCATCCCTGGCACAGCTGTTGTCATGGGCAGCAAAAAAAGGTAACTACTCTGTAAAGGTGGGTACTGTCCCCCCAAAACCGCCCAGAGAGCTTCGGCTATGGGGCGGTATATAAATGTAATAAATAAATAAATAAAAAGCATTGAGTAACTGGGAGACAGTGTAGTCTAGTCTTGTCCGTGCCTGTGGGTGTTAAAAGGTGAGAGAGAATAACTCTCTTTGGAGACTGGAGTATATTTCTTTGCCCCCATGCTCAAAGGAAGACTTAGGAGTAGGGTTGCCAGGTTCATGGCCTGAGACTGATCCTGTATCTTTAGGAGAAGAGAAAGTCGGCCAAGTGCAGGTGTTCTTGCAACTCTGCAATGCAAAAAACCACAAGGTGGAATTCTCCCTTCTCCTTGCACAACTTTTAAAGATGCAGAAGACCTCTTGGTTGCCAGACCCTGTCTGAATTAGGGTGCGAATTAGGGTGAATTAGAAACCTTGCCTTTAAATGTGAACTGAATCCCTAGTTATCACACAGTACAGATCAAGTGATGCCCTACCAGCTACACTCACAGGCAGATGCATTTCACCTTCAAATACACACAGAGGCTGAAATCATACACCCTCCTATCTCTCATAGATGAAATTACATACACCCCCCCCTCCATTCTCCCACCAAGGCTCACTGCCTCTCTGGGCCGCCTCCCTTCTGGCTGGCTGTTCTCCCTGGCTGATCATTAATCTGCTGATTCCTTTGCTTCCAGCTGCACAGGTAAATTGGGTTTTAGCTCTTGCACAACCATCCCCCCACTTCCAAACACCACCACCTGAAAACCAAGGAAAAGTGGTGTGAAAATGCACTGAACTGTAGGATAGCAATTGCTTAATGCAACATCATGAAATCTTAGCCAACAGTGGCTGTTTTCTAACCTCCCTTCAAACTCTGTGCAAAATAAAAATTATAGTGAGTGCTCAATAAACAGGTTGCCTGGCTGGAAGTGGTCTATAATAGTTGCTTTCTTTGAAAAGTTAAGAAGAGCTGATGAAGTGCTTAATTGCAGAGTGGATTTCGTCTAACTTTACTACAGAAAAGCTGCTATTTGCCAACGTCTACTGACTTAATAGGCACCTGTAGAGGGGAATCACCAGTAGCAGCAAAGAGGAAAGTGCTCTGGCCTTCTCCACTTGCAAAACCAAGAAAGAACTTCCTTAGCCCCAGGCCCATATCTGTTCACAGATAGTGTTATTATTGCTGCTGCTGCTGCTGCTCCTGTTATTATTATTAAAGTTATGTCCTGCCCTTCCTCCACAAGCAGCCCAGAGCAGAAAACAAAACAATTTTAAAACAACAATAAAGCATTCTAAACAATTTAATAAAAAATATACTAAAAACAGTTCAGATTAAAACGTTCTAAAAAACAACAGCAGATAAAAGCATTCTGAAAATGGCTTCGGGGAAAAAATCCATCCAATAGCATTTGGGTTGCCAGGAACAGTCTCCTGCAGCTATCAAATACTTAGATAAACAGGAATGTTTTCAAATTCCTCCCAAAAGTCAATAATGTTAGAGATGCATGAGCTTCACTGGGGAGGGCATTTCAAAATGGGGAGCCACCACTGAAAAGGCTCTGTCATGGGTCATCACCAACTAGGCTTAAAAGAAAAGTGGAGGATATTTTTCTATAAAAGTTTCTCATTGTCTTGTGCTACTATATTTTACTGTTGGAAAGGGACCATGCCAGCAGCATCATTGGAAATGGCCAGCTACAAAATTAATGATGGATTTGCCTCCCCAAAGTCTCCCCCTGAAGGTAAAACAAGTCAGTGATTTAGCAAGAATAGGAAAGTCCCTAATACTTGGGGATAATTGGAAGTCATGAAATGGTAGCAAGTGGAGCAATAATCACTCCACCCCCAGAAATTGACTTACTGCTTAAAACTGTTAGAGGGAGGTTGTTTGAAAATATGTGGAGGAAATAAAGCTTTTGTGGGAGAAATGACCCCGCTAATGAGGTGGTCTCCTGGCCTGTAATAATTGATCAAGTCTATCTGATCTTCCTCCAGAGTCAAGGGGCACTTTGCCTTCAGTGTCCCACAGTCTGCATAAGACAGCAGCAGCAGCAGCAGAAACAAAAGCGACACCATTCCCTTGTGGCTGCTCCTCTCAACTAATTAAAAGAATCCTTAGATGAAGTCAAACCATTTTTGCAAGGTTCTGTGGCTTTCCTAGCGCTGATGGAGCCCAGCCAAGATATCAATTCTGAAAGGGATGGAAGTCAACCTCACACACACACCGTCCTCCTCACCTGCCCTAAATCTCAGTCCAAGCTCTCAACGGCACAAGAGACATTTATTCGCAAGTCTTTTCAGGCTCAAATGCAGGACGTCACCTCATGTTGCTCTTGATTGTAAGGCTTATTTTTGTGGACTCAAAGGTTCTCTTTGAACAAATCCCTGGGGCTTTGATGAGAACAAGATAGTAAAAAAAATCACTATGATTTTGATAATTATGGGAGGGGGAAGATGCTTCTGCAACATCCGGAATGCTTTACGCAGCTCCCTACGCAGATGCATGGCTGGAGAAAAATATATGTTTGCAAAACCTCCAGATGTGGCTCCAAACTCTGATGTGGATAACAGTTGGGGAAAGCAACCATGTCTAACTTTGCCGATAAACACAAGTCAGGATCAAGATTTCCTTTCAGCCCATAGTGATGGGGAATTTCTGGTGCGAGCCAAATAAGTCCTGCCAGACCCCTCCCCCCCACTAGCCCATGCCATGCCCACCGGCCCTACAAATTTTGGGGGGGTAGAGGTGATGTCCCCTCAGAGCAGAGCTAGAAAGGAAGGCCATTTCTCCTGCGCGTGTCTTCTGAGTTAGACCTCCCTAGGTGGCCATAACTTCATTCTCACTCACACACAGCAGCTGTCCTTCATGAAGCTGGCTGGCTTTTTCTGAAGATCTCTGTCAAGAAGCAGCTCCTGAGGTTCCTCCCTTTTCTGCTTGGGGCCAGGGGTGCCCACTGTCTCCTCAACACCCGCTCAGTGGCAAAGTACCTGCTGCTAATGTGGGCAGCAAAGATGGTCAGTTGAGGCTGGAATCTCCTTTTCCCATAGGAAAAGCAGGGAGGCAGGGACAGGTTAAGGAATCTTATGGGGGGGGCTGTTGGGGCCCATGGACATCTGCCCCAGAGCCCAGACCTGAAGGCACCACTGCCTTAAGTCCTTGGTTCAAGCCGTATAGGGCCTCAAAGGTCAGCAGCAGGATCTCGGGAACCAGCTGGTGGCAACCAGTGAAGTTCTCTCCATATTAGTGAGAGATGTTCCCAGTGAGCTGTCCCAGTTAAAAGCCTTGCAGCCACATTCTGTACTGGATGCAGCTTCCCCCCTAATTTTTAGGGTGGCCCCACATGCAACATACAGTCTCCCCTAACCTGGTGCCCTCCAGATGGATTCCCTTCACACATCACATGAACAGAGCTACACATACAGAGTGTATGGCCTGTGGCCTGGATGCTTCTCCTCCTGCTCACATGATCAGGGCACTTCCCCAAGGGCACCGTCTGCGATGTGTCAGGGAAAGGCGACTAGGCCAGACAGACTGTGCAGGCCAGGCGAGCTACACAGCTGCCATCTGAGGGGGCTACCTCACTCTGCCCAATGGTAGGGCCAGCCCACACACAGACACCAATCATGCCCACACCTCACACCCCAATGCACCCCCACCAGAACACGCAGCCACTCGCCACCCCAAAGAGCACTCACCACACCCGGGCAGATACTTAGAGGCAGTTTATTGAAAGGCACCAAGCACAGGAACATCCCCACAGCCCTGGCACAGATGGCAGCCAGGCACGAAATCAAGGACCATGGATGCCCCAGAAACACTAGGCCCATCCACACAGATGCCTCAGGCTGGGGCGGCCCTGGGAACAGGCACCGCAAGCTACCCCCTCCTCCTCCTTATCCACGGCAATGGCAGCGGGGCCCCATCCGGTACCTGCTGCGGACACCCTCAGCCGCGCACGCGTGGACACGGGCATCCCATTCGCCTCGCACAGCCTCCTGCAACGCACAGAGGAGGGCAGACACCTCTGCTGCCACCATTGCTATGTCGCCGCCCTGCTTCCACCCCACCAGCGGCGGCATCGTCATCCTGGGCCAGGGCATGCAGATGGTGACCTTCAGTGTTAAGCTGTACTACTCTTGGCCTGAGCCACAGGCCGTCGCCGTTTTGGACTGCTGTACCACTCCTTGAAATAGTTGTAAGCTCAGGCGAGACAGAATGCCTTTCCTGGATATATATTTTTGTTAATATAATGTTATTTGCTATTTAATTTAATTTGTTGTACAATGTATTGCTTTTTATGTATTGCCTTGGTGGTGTATTTGTGTTTACTTTTTCTATTAAGCCGCTTTGAGGGCCTTGCGGCCGAAAGGTGGGGTATAAATAAACATTAACATAACTGCACATAACATTATGCATCTCCCAAGGAGTTCCTAGTGGCAGCCGCCACACTCCCATCCATCAAAGCCTGCACGCACACATACAGATGCCACTTGCATGACGCTGTCCGACCAGAGGCAGCCAGGCTGACGATGGCCATCCTCCACTTGAGCCCAAAACACAGCCACCGTCCAAGGCAACCGGTGTTGCAGTTCCAACATCCAGTGGGCGCCACCCGTGGGCTTCTGTTGCCGCATCCATGGTCGCTGCTTCTCCTTCTGACACCAGGGAACAGCGCGCTTGGTCTAGCTGCTCCTTGTGCATCAAGTGGTATCTCTTGCCCCCCCCCACCTGTAATGCTCGATTGCATATCCCTAGGAGCTCCCTGGCACTTTGTGGGAGGGGTCAGCTCGGGCCGCTGCACTTGGCTGGCATCACTTCCCACCTCTGGGGCAGGTTGGACATTGGGAGCTGCAGGAGGGGAGGGAGCCTGCCACCCTGCATGATGCCCACCTGCTCATCCACCACTACCCATGCCCACCTGTTAGGGAGTCCTTCTCAGGTCCACAGATGGTCTTGGCTGCCACGATTGGGCCAAGGATCTCCACCTCTGGGGTGGGAACCTGAGCCATGGCCTCCTGGGTGTGCACTCCACTTCACATGAACTCCCAGTGGGTGTTGGAGAAGGTGTCATTTCAATGCTCACAGCAAGACTCTTGGGTTCACTCTGCCTTGTCTGGAGCACTGATGTTGGCCGTGGTGAAGGCTCCTCAGCAGGACCCCTCCCCGGGTGCTGAGCACAGCAGTCGCATCAGCCACCACCAGCTGGTACAGCAGGGATTTCTCTTCGGCGTGCCAGTTAGACTCACACTCCTTGGAGGGGGCGCAGTGGCCAGACAGCCCTTCCCTCGCATCTGTCATAACATTCTGGAGTCGGTGTGGCCGCCAGCCAGGCAACGGCCACCCACAGCAGAGTGCTCGCTATCAGTGGTACTACCAGCCCCCTTCCGTAGGTGCCTGGAATGTGCCTGTGCATCCTCTATCCCATGCCTCTCACATGCAGGGCCCCAGAGGGAATCAGAGCCTCCCAGGTGCCAAGCCAAAGTTGATAACAGTCTGTGAGCAATGTGACTCACAAGCTGCGATTCCAATGGATACTCACAGGAGGTGCACCCTCCTCCCTCACAGTACATCTTCAACGATAGGCAAGGCCAACTTGCTAGGGAGTTCTTCGGCCCATGCAAAGATACTCTCACCCGCTACCTTCCACATGTTCCTGCCCAGCTCAGTCCCTAGAGCTGGTCAAACATGGTAGCCTAGCAACTCAGTACCCCATCCGCCAGTCTCCCTTCAAAGTGCCCCTCCCACCTCCCCATGTAGGCTTCATGCTTCCGCCACACCTCCCCATCTCCCCTCCCTCCCAGCTCTCCCACCCACCTGTGCCTTGGGAGAGCCAGGACTTTAGTCCAGTGTATGCCTGCCCCTCCTCTGTGTGGGTCAAGGTGTGTCTGTGTGTGTTGTAGGAGTGTGGGTTCTTCGGATCCCACCTCCAGAGCTCAACTAGCAGTGCACCCTCCTGGGGGTTGTGGTCTGCATACACATTAGCCATCCTCCCCTATGGCCCTCCGAAGCAGAATACCCCCAAAATGAACTCCATAGTGGTTAGCAGCAACAGAACTGAACACTATTGGACATAATGGGGTGCAGGCCTCTTGACCGGTCAGGTGGAGGGAGTCTCAGGGACTGTAGGGCCCCACTCCAGTGGGACTGGAAGCCTCCATCATGGGCACTGCTCCAGGTGGGTGGTGACCTGTGGAAACGGGTGGGCGACACCATCAGGGGGAAGGGGGCATGCAGGCACCGAGTTGAGCTGGGGGGGCTTCAGGTTGTCACTTCTCAGCACTTGGCTGCATTGCCAGCCGGCCCCTCCCCCTCCTTGTGGGTAAGATTCATGGGGACGCTGGCAGCTTATGGCGGGCACTGCTGCTGGAGTAGGTCTCCTGGTGCCGGTTACTGCAGCATTATCGGGGCGACACCTGCAAGGCAAAGAGCAGGCACAGTGGGGGGCCGAGGGAGAGGCGATCTGGTGACATCACCTGCATGGGAGGAGGGAAGTGTGGCCTGTTGATTGACGGCCTCTCAACCCAGCAATTTCCCTTGGCAGTCTTAACACTGTGGCCATGGGGCTGCCTCCCCTGTTCTGAGGTACTCTGGGCCAGTATTTTACGAGGCTGCATATGGAGCTGGGTGTGTTGGCTCTCCCTCCCCATTGGAGCCAGAGGGTCTGGTTGTCCAGTGCTGGGTAAGTGGGAGGGCCAGGCCGGCCTTTGTAGGAGGGGTGTCCAAGGCTGCCCCCCAGTCTTCCATAGTGGAGGTGATGGAGCCTCTTCGGGGAGGGGGGCTTCCCAGACTGACCTTGTTTGCAGGCTCTTCTTGTGCACATGGGTGGCTGATGCTGGCTGTCTGGAGCAGTGGTGCTTCTGCTGTTCCTGCTGTTGAGGCAGACTAAAGAGAGGGGTGTTAGTATGAAGGCCGTGTTGGCTCTCCCTTTTAGAGGAGGTGTGGATTTTGTGGGAGACGTGCCCAGTGTTTGTGAGTGTGGGTGTCTTTTCTCCGAGTTATGTTTTATTTCTAGGCCGTCTTTCACCCAATTAGCCCCCCCAGGCAGCTTACACACAAATACAACTACAAATAAAAGCAATACAATTTACAAAAATCGAACGAACAAAATCCTAACATTTCTAAAAAAACAATAACAGCAAACCAAAAGCATTTATCTTCCTGGTAAAGGGCAGTCCCCAGAAAAATGTCACTAAGAACAGGGGTGGGGGGCAAGGCAGGTGGAAAAGCTTGCCCATTGATGGTCCCAGCACAGTCTCACCCCTGCAGCCTGTGCTGTGTGACCCAATCCCCCCCGCCTAAGATCAAAGTCCCCACATCGGGAGACCAACCAGCAGCTTGCTGTGCTGTGCATGTGAGTGAGTGATGTGAGGGTGGGCTGGGGCATGCTCAGTTTGGATCCTGTTGCTGCTGCCACTTGATTGGCCAGCTGGCTGAGCCAGGGATCCACCACATCCAACTCCCCGAAGCCTGGCATAAATGTGAGTTGGACTGAGCCCTAATTCTCTTACTCTAAAGTCTTAAGGATCTGTTTATACAGCCATGGGATTGGCTGTATACTATAGTCAGCATGGATTTTTCACATTCCGCAATGTTAAATGGAAAATACCCCCGCATGCCATTCTGATGCTTCCCATCAGCTCATTTCAAAACAAAACCTTACAAAACTTATAGTTCTGAACTCAGAAACGCTTGATTAACAACACTTTAAATTTTCATGGTGATACACAAAACAGTCAGAGAGAATCGAGAGTTCAAAGTCTAAAAAGAGAGAGAAAAACCTCAGAGCCCTTTTGGACTTTTTTCTGCCAGAGTTCCCATAATCTGTTGAAATTCATTAAAAATCAGCCATTTTCACAGAGTACCTGTAATCCTAATACTGACCTTGCCCCATACTCTGACCTTCATCTACTGCAGTTTAAAAGTTAAAAAAATGCCTGGTTGATTTTTAATTAATTTAAGAAATTTTGGCTGGAAGCCTATTATAACACGGGGCATGCTCAGTAAGGACCAACTGTCAGTGTTCTAAAAGCCTCATAGCTGCTGGGCTTGGCTAATCAGAGGGCCACACCCATTGAATTTTTGACTTTGAATTCTCCTGAGACAGTCCTGGCTTCCCTCAGATAATCCTGGGAAGTGTAGTTTGTGAAGGGTGCTGAGAGGAGACTCCTATTCCCCTGAGAGAATGGTTAACAGTCAGCCACTCTGATTGAAGGTCTGTGAGAGGAACAGGGCATGTCCTAGCAACTCTCAGCACCCTTCACTAACTACACTTCCCAGGATTCTTTGAGAGAAGCCATGATAAATTGTTTTAAATTGTTTTTAAAAGATGTGTTTTTAAATTTGTATATTTGTTTTTAATGTTTTTAGTTATTGTAAACCGCCCAGAGAGCTTCGGCTATGGGGTGGTATATAAATACACTAAATAAATAGATAAATAAATAATGATTGTCCAAAGTGTAATAGAGGTCTGGTGTGGATATGGCCAGGGACAGCTTTGTTTTAAATTTGGGTGGGAGGTAGGGTTACAAGGTTCAGGTCCTGAGACTGATCCTGTATCTTTAGGAGAAGAGACAGTCAGCCAAGTGCCGGTGTTCTTGCAACATTGTAATGGGAAAAACCACAAGGTAGAATTGTCCCTTCCCCCTGCCCAACTGTGAAAGATACAGAAGACGTCTTGGTTGGCAGGCCCAGCCTGGTCAGTTTTACCTATCCTAATCATGATTGCATACAAATGATCAGACCTGCCTTTTCCCTCCTTCCCCTTTCCTCTCCCTTTTTTCTCCCTTCTTCCTTCTTCCGCCTTCCCTGCCCACTCCAGCCCTCCATCCCTGCCCCCCAGTCAGTTTTACTTATCCTAAGCATGATTGCACAGGAGTAAATCCCACTGAACTCAATAAACATGCAAATGACCACATCTGTCCTTCTTCTCCCCTCCCCCTCCTGCCTGCTCCCATCCCAGTCCTCCCCTCTGCCTTTCTACCCCTCCCTCCTGCTCCTCTCTTCTCCATCCCCTGTGGTCAGTTTCACCTATCCTAAGCATGATTGCCTGGTGTGTGTGTGTAAATCCCACTGAACTCAATAAGCATGCAAATGATCAAACTGTTCTCAGCAAATTTGCGCAGGATCCCATTTCTTACCTCCCAGATTAAAAAGCAAGGAAATTCACTAATAGGCAAAATTATTATTATTATTATTATTTATTAAATTTATATACCGCCCGACTAGCAATAACTCTCTGGGCGGTGAACATAAAATAGCATAAAAATACAATGAATAACAAAATAATACTAAAATACAATCAACAATCCAATACAATAAACATTTTTAAAAGTAAATCAGTGTAACTTAAAATGCTTCAGAGAATAGGAAGGTTTTGACCTGGCGCCGGAAGGAGAGCAGAGTTGGCACCAGGCGTACTTCCTCGGGGAGACTGTTCCATAGTTCGGGGGCCACCACTGAGAAGGCCCTAGATCTTGTCATCACCCTCCGGGCCTCCCTGTGAGGAGGGCCTTCGTAGCAGAACGTAGTGCACGGGCCGGTTCATATCGGAAGAGGCGTTCCGCAAGGTATCATGGTCCCGCACCGTATAAGGCTTTATAGGTTAATACCAACACTTTGAATCTAGCCCGGAAACATATTGGCAACCAGTGCAAGCTGGCCAGAACAGGTGTTATATGCTCGGACCGCTTGGTCCTTGTCAGCAAACCTTGCGGTTTAAGAATGTACCTATAACCCACATATATTTCTACCAAACTTTAAAAAGCACGGAAACTGGGCAGCTATAGTGAATGCACCAGGGGACCAGGAGACCTGAACTCCTCTCTGAGATATTGTACTGCCCTACAAAGTTCTCAAAATGCAAACACAATTTGGGTTGGTCTTTCACAGTCCAATCCACTTGCTGTGTAGCTTGGAAGAATTTGGTAACATGTGCCTCTGAGCATATGGTGAGTGGTGGCAACACCTGTAATCAGCCCAAATAATAGAAAGAAGATATGTCCTGTGCTGATCTTGTTTTAGCCGGGAGGAAGCAACATTATTAAGACAGTTTATATAGTTGAGATGGTCACTTTAAATATGTCTGATTTACTTTGCAATTTTAGTGAAGTTTCTTATAGGAAATCATTTTCTTTTGCTTTTGTTTCTATGAATATGTGAAGTACAGTAACACTTTGCAAAATTTATACTAAAAAAACTCCAAATAATGGCACTGACTTCTGCAAAATAGTCTGCAGTGGACCTCAGAAGTATCTCAATTTGCACAAGATAAGACAGTGGAAGGTGAAATATATTCTAGCAAAATTCTAGGTGTGCCCTATGTTTTTAATTGATTGTGAACACCTTGCCTTAAATGAAGTGGTTTAAACATAGCAGGCTGAAAACATGCATCCTTTTTTTTCCAACAACTAGAGTCATTGCTAAAGTAACAGCATATTGGAATCAGTCTGATTTTACATTAAACTGCAGTTTCAGGTCCAACTGTTAATGCACCCAAAATAGAAATAGACCATAACCTCCAGTTTGAAACAAAAAAGGCTATCTTCACCATCATATGACATTAACCAATAAAAAGGCTTTGAAATTAATAAAAATAAATTTGACACAGATTTCTAGGATGAATAATGAGGGAAATAAAGTTTTCTAGTTTAGATTCTCTGTAGAAACATTAGTAACACAGGAAAGAAGCAAAGTAAGAAGAACACCAACAAACATACAAAAATATAATTCTCCATCTTTGGAGATGGCAGGTGTTGCCACCACTCACCATATGCCCAGAGGTGCATGTTACCAAATTCTCCCAAGCTACACAGCAAGTGGATTGGACTGTAAAAGACCAACCCAAATTGTGTTTGCATTCTGACAAATTTGTAGGACAGTACAATATCTCAGAGAGGAGGTCAGGTCTCCTGCTCCCCTGGTGCATTCACTATAGCTGCCCAATTTCCCTGCTTTTTAAAGTTTGACAGAAATATCTGTGGGCTATAGGTACATTCTTAAACCGCAAGGTTTTTTGCATATTAGTGAATCCTATATTGCTTTTAGAATGCCTTTACAGCAGAGTGAAACTTTCCTACTGCTTTTAAATTAGCTGAGCTGGATTAAGGGTGCTTGGGAAACAATTGCTTTTTTATATTCCTTAAGAAGCAAATGCAAATATCCACTCGCTGGATTGTCACCTTGCAGTGGTGAGTGGGCTTCCGTGTTCCAATGAACCCTGTGAGCGATGCTGTCGGGAGTCATGTACTCCCAGCAGGGTCACCCATGGCGGTGAGGTCAAGGGAGAGGAACTAGGCAAAGAATGATCCAAGAATGTCCTCAATGGCAGAACAGGTGGAGGATAACAATGTGTACGTTACAAAGGCTGTGAAGGAGGATGGTGGTGGTATCCATGCCATTGGATCAAAGCCTTTTTCTGTCAAGATTGTGTGTTGATTGTTGTGCACCAATCTCCCCACATAAAGCAAATTCATGCACAGGCGACTTCCAAAACAAAACGAAAATCCTGTGGCAATTGGCGATGGGGATAAGACTGTGAAATCCAGAAGCCCCTAGTCATGGAACGATGGACCTGCTGTTAAAGACTTTATTTTGAAAGACAATCTTACTCGGTCATGAGTGATTGTCATTGATTGATTGATTGCAAATAGCTTTATATTTGTTCTTTTTAGTCCTTGTAGTAGCATCATTGTAATTTATTTGTGAAAATATATTGTTGTATTAAAAGGAGCCCAAGGTGACAAATAGGTGATAAAACACTAAAAATGGAAATGGACTGCCTTAAAGTCAATTCTGCCTTATGGGCATCCCCATGAATAGGGGTTTCATGGTAAGCGGTATTCAGAGGGGGTTTACCATTGCCTCCCTCTGAGGCTGAGAGGCAGTGACTAGCCCAAGATCACCCAGTGAGCTTCATGGCTGTGTGGGGAATCAAACCCTGGTCTCCCAGGTCGTAGTCCAACACCTTAACCACTACACCACACTGGCTCTCAGATAAACATCTATAAAACATCTTTTAAAACATCTTTAAAAATCTTAAATCTTAAACATCTTAAAAAAACAATTCCAGCACAGACACAGAGTGGGGTAAGGTCTGTACTTAAAAGGCTTGTTGGAAGAGGAAGGTCTTCAGTAGGCACCAAAAGGACAACAGAGATGGTGCCTGTCGAATATTTGAGCATTCCAAAGGTTAGGTGCCATGACCCTAAACACTTGATGCCTATATTCTGCAGACAGACGTCCTGATATGATGATATCAGCAGGCCCTTACCTGCAAGCAATCAACTGGGTAGAAAAGGGGTTAAATGAACTTTCAGGTTTCCTGGTCCCAGGTGGGAAAGGGCTGTGGGAGGAAGGGCAGAATATAAATATAATTAATACTAGGGGCTCCTCCCCTGCTTGTATTGCTTGCCAACCCCACCTACAATCCCTCACAAATCCCTGGAACTTTAGACCTCGCCAACTTCCCTGATGACCTCATTAAACTAGGGGTGAGGAACCTTTTCTGCTGTCACCCTGTGGACCAACATTAACAGGTGGGTGAGGCAACCCCAATGTCAATCACATAACATGACTGTAATGCCACATGTAAGTGTAATGTTACAGCTATCAAAGCTGGTGCAAAGGCTGGGAGCAAAAAAAGGCTCCCCATTGCTGGACTAATGATTTAGTGTGTGGGGTTTAGACATTGCTAAGTACCCCCACCTCCCCCCTGCCCTTTAGAATTGGATGAGCCCTCTTGTTTTCCCCCTCCTCTTTTAGACTCCCTGTCAGGAATGTTCCTCGATGGCTTTCCTGAGCTGCTCCCAGATGCCTCCTCCCTCCTCCACTGATGCGATATAGTTGGCAGCGCCACCTGTATGATGTGCTGCAAATTGCGTGATGGATATTGCTTACATATTTATTTTCATAGAAATAATAAACGCTGTCTGTGAGAACATGCATGCCCCCACATGACTCTCACAACATGCTCTTAGCAAGATGGGTCTTTTACGTGAGTCCATCACATGCTGACTTGAAAATGGTGTGAGCTTAAATAAGCCCAGATGCCCCACATATCACATATAGTGTGGAGTCTGACACTGATTTTATGCCTTCTGCATTAAATTTTACCCTTGTAGCCCCCTTTAGTACCACTCCCTATATGTGTGTGTGTGTGTGTGTTGTATTTTATGTATTTTAAGTATTTTAATTTGTTTTAATGTTTTTGTGATTTTATTGTTTACAATTTTATTATTATTATTATTTATTTATTTATTTATTTAATTCAATTTTTATACCGCTCACAGCCAACGGCTCTCTGGGCGGTGAACAGCATAAATTTAAAATACAATATAATAAAATCACATATCAATACCACACACATAACAAAATTCAAGGACTAAAAACATATTACACAATTGTTCTAGTATACTAAGATGTAATAAATATACTAAGAATATTAAAATATTAAAATGCCTGGGAAAAGAGGTACGTTTTAACCTGGCGCCGAAAAGAGAGCAAAGTTGGCGCCAGGCGCACCTTGTCAGGAAGACTATTCCATAGTTTGGGGGCCACCACTGAGAAGGCCCTAGATCTTGTCGTCATCCTCCGGGCCTCTTTATGAGTCGGTACCTGGAGGAGGGCCTTCGATGTTGCACGCAGTGTACAGGTAGTTTCATATCGGGAGAGGCGTTCCATCAGGTATTGCGGGCCCGCGCTGTGTAAGGCTTTATAGGTCAAAACCCACACTTTGAATCTGGCCCGAAAACATATAGGCAGCCAGTGCAAACGGGCCAGAACAGGTGTTATATGTTCGGATCGTTTGGTCCTAGTCAACAATCGGGCCGCAGCGTTTAGCCCCACGTAAAGCGCATTGCAATAGTCCAATCTTGAGGTTACCAGAGCATGGATAACTGAAGCAAGGTCGTCGCTTGATGTACGTGCTTGATTTTTGTAAGCAGCCCTGGGTGCCCTATTATAGGGTAGAAGGGTGGGATAGAAATATTTTAAAATAAATAAATATTTTAAATAAATAAATAATAAATAATATCAGATGAAAAGATTTAAAAAGTGAATGGAGATTGCTCTGGCGTGTGTGTGTGTGTGTGTGTGTGTGTGAGAGAGAGAGAGAGAGAGAGAGAGAGAGAGGGAAAACGCACTCCATTTCCGTCTCAGAGCTACTGCACACAATCACTTCTTTTGTTTGCCATCCAGCACTGTAATCCCCTTAGCCTTTTCCACCACATGTCATGGGGCCTCCTGGACCAGAGCAAGATAATATGTTCGATCTCTTATATTCATTTGTTAATTTATTAGTACCAACCAAGCTGTCACATAATGGTAAATAAACTCATAAGCTCTCTAGAACTCCCTCAATTTTAAAAAAATATTTATTGCATTTACATCTCACCTTTTTCTCCAAGGAACTCAAAGTGGCGTACCTGGTTCTCCCCCTCCTCATTTAACCCCCACAACAACCCTGTGGGGTAGGTTAGGCTAAGAGACAGTGACCGGCCCAAGGTCACCTAGTAAGCTTCGTGGCTGAGTGTGGATTTCAAATCATTTTTCCTCAAAAAACAACCACCACCCAATGCTGTAGCTATTTTGAGGTATCAATAAATAACCACAACAAATTAATGCAGTGCTTGCTTTTGAACTATATAAATCTTCACTTTATCCCAGCATGAACATCAGAGCAGAATTTCTGTAAAACTTAAATCACTATCTGAAATGCCACACCTAGTCTCACAGCCTGAGAGCAGCAAGGAAAGCCTCACAGCAACATAACTCATTCACGACTAATGAAATTTAACTTCTTTGCATGGATTAGAGTTGGCATTATAGGAGAACCTTTACAGCTAGATGGCAGGCAGATATGAAACAGAGCATGCCTTTTGTAATATGGAATTGCAATTATGGGGAAAGCTTCACCTGATGATATTCTGTAGGTAGGGCATTTGATCACTTGGGTATGACCCCTGATTTATTTTGGGGTCCTCCCCTCGTTTTGCAAAAGAGTATAAACATCTGCAAATGAAAATTTGCAAATGCATGTCTTTCTTGTGAGTTCAGTATACCGGGCCCAGAAAATCCTGTTCACCCATGATCTGGAGGAGCCCTTAGTCTATTTTATTAATCAATTCCTGGATCTGAGTTACAGCGTTTTACAAAAGGATGTCTGCCTAATTTCTCTCATTACTTTCAAAAAATGTTTATAAACAAATAGTTCTGCATGCAGTTTTACATTTGATGTACTTGTCACTCAGTGCCAGGAATCACAAAATTAGCCAGAGATACAATTTCTCCTGCACAATTTCCTCACATAGTTGGAAACACAGAAGATGTTTCACCTTGCATGTATCTGAAAACCTGTCTCATAAGAATCAGATTTCTGCTTTTGTTTTTATTGTTAAATGTGTCTTTGTGTTTAGATCAGGCCTCAGGACAATAAGGTAGCACTTGGGAATGAAGATGCAGCCTAGAAGGCCAGCACTGGAGGCCAAGATAGAGAAGACCTGCACGGCCACCATGTATTTCCCCTTCGTGCTCAGGTAGGTGGGCACAAAGGACACCCAAACACTGCAGAAGCCCAGCATGCTGAAGGTGATCAGCTTGGCTTCATTGAAGGCCCCAGGCAGCTTCCTGGCTAGGAAAGCCACTGTGAAGCAGATGGCAGCCAGGAAGCCCATGTAGCCAAGGGAACCATAAAACATGGCGACAGACCCTTAGTAGCATTTCAGGATGATGTGTCCAGGTTGGGAGAGCATGTCGGAATCTGGGAATGGGGGATACATTCCCAGCCAGAAGGTGGAGATGACAACTTGGATACTGGAACAGGGGACAATGGAGTTGGCCAGACCCTTCCCCAGCCATCTCCTCACACGGTTCCCTGGCTTTGTGGCCAGGAAGGCCAGCACCACAGTGATGGTTTTTGCCAACACAGAAGAGATGGCAACTGAGAAGATGATGCTGAAGGTAGTTTGTTGGAGAAGACATGTGGCATTCCATGGTCGACCAATGAAGAGGAAGGAAGACAGAAAGGAAAATAGGAGGGAGATGAGTAGGATGAAAGAGAGTTCCCTGTTGTTGGCTTTGACTATTGGAGTTTCGAGGAATTTAATGAAGATTGCTAAAACAAAGCCAGTTGTTAATGACAAGAATAAGGCAAAGGAAGCCAGGAGGATCCCCAAATGTTCCTCATAAGTCAGGAAGGTGATAATCTTGGGGACACATCGATCTCAGTCCTTGTTTGGATGTTGATCTTCTGGACATTTGATGCAAAGATCAGCATCTGCAAAGAATAATAATATCTAACTTATGTCCATCCGTACTGCTTTTCATTTGCAGAAAGAACTACCAACGTGGTCCATGCTATAGGAAAAATCTGCTAATAATATTTCTGTTCCAGGAAAACCTGGGGAAACAGGTATGTCTTCAAATGGTGGTAAAAACACTTCACAGTTGGTGCTCATATCATCTCAATGGGGAAAGTGTGGGCACCACAATGGATATGGTTTTCCTTTGCACCTCACAATCGCCCTGTCAGGGGGTTTAGGCCGGTCCATTTTTATCATCCTAAGGTCTTCTAGTCATTCCTGCTCCAGGCTCCACAGGGATCTGTTGATTTACTTCTAGCCTATTGTTCCAAGCAGTTTTTGAAATGATACCATAAACTATCATCATGACAACAATTTGATATATGGAACAGTTTTGAAATAAATGAAAAAGGACTGAACTCAGGCCTTCCGAGTCAGCTTATGACTTGAGCTACTAGTCAAAAGGGATCATGGGCCCTCCAGTTCTATATCCTGCAAACACAAAGGAAACCAAAAACCATGCAAAGAAACCAAGAGACAGACAAAGGCAAAGAGAGCTCTGAAGCCGTGTGCTCTGAAGGGCTCCATAGTAGCTTGATTGGAAGGGGCGTGGCCTGATAGCTGCTGAGTGCAACTAGGAGCAGCTGTGCATGCTGGGAGTTTTCACTCTGTTTCCTGACTCCTAACTGAGCAGCTGCATCAGCGGGTCCAGAGGAGATACAAACGATCCAGCTCTCAGAGAGAGAGAGAGAGTGAACAGAGGGAATGAACAGAGAGAGTGAACGGGGAAAGCTTCCAGGACAAGTGTGAGGGACCTGGAATGCTGCATGCATTTTGCATGTGAATTATAATCACACATCACGGGACAGTTCTATAGTCCCCTTTTTAAAAGCTCTGGATAGCTGAATGGACCTTCGCGCTCTTCCCAACGGTGCCCCTTTCTGCTGGAGTCACTCACCTTCCTGAGTGGAGATGGTCCCTTCCACGCAGGGAACACAGTCATAGCAGCAAAGTAGCTTTGCTTCCTGAACCACCTTGACAAATCCGGGCTGGCAGCTTTCCACGCACCTGGACGGAGGCAGGGGCTAAGAGAAAAGATAAGGAGAGTCAAGGGGAATGTGTTAGGGCTAATTTATCTATGAAAATGAAAAGATACAGGGTTTAGAAGAACTTGCAGGTTTAACTTGAAGCTTGTAACTAAATTGAAGCCTGCGAAACTGAAACCACCACATTGTTGCTTAAGGCCCAGGTGGCTAATTCACCTGTGGCAGATTCACTAGCTAAGGATTTCTTGGACAAGGTTAGTGTGGCCTCAGTTCTCTGTGCTCCAATAACCTCACGATTGTACTGTTGCAATACACTCTGCATGGGGCAACCCTTGGAGACAATGCAGAAGTTGCAGCTGGTGCAGAGTGCGGGTGCCAGGCTGTCCAGTGTGGGGTAGAGAAATGGGATCCTCTGTCACTAAGGCTGGGGGTGAAATTTGATTCATTTTACACTGAAAGGCAAATCTACCTAACCATGGCCCTTACCCAGACCCCCAAAATGTTTTTGTAGCACCCCATGTTTCCCCATTTGTCATATTTAAGTCCCTTGCTATAAGTCCTCTGACCACCCCTGAAATAAATAAATAACTGGCAAAGTGGTTCCCCACCCGCACCCCCAACCTGTGTTTGAACTAGAGCTGGGACAGTTTTTCATTCACCAAGGGTGGGGGAGGGATGATATATCCGCCATTGGGGGATTGTGAAATTTCCTTCAAGGGTTCAAGGGAGGGGTTCAGCTGTCATCCATGCACAGGAAGCTCTCCCCGACCTTTCCTAGAATGTTGCTGTGAAATTAGAGTAGACAACATTGGTTCCTAGGAGCATGTTAGAAAACACAGCCAGCCAGGAGGCTGCTGGAAGCCTCACACGCTTGCAGATATGAGGATTTTTTAAAATTTAAATGTTAAATTTGGATTCCTGCATTGAGCAGGGGGTTGGACTTGGTGGCTTTTAGGCCCCTTCCAACTCTACTATTCTATGATTCTATGTCGCAGAGCCTGCGGGCGCTCTTGGTCGTCTCATCTTACTAAGGGAAGTGATGCCCTTCAAATATGCTTCCCCAAAACAGTTGAACCAACCATACAGCGCTTTCACTGGGAGCAACTGTTAGATCTTAAAGAACTCATGGAGGGTTGGGGGTTGGACTTGATGGCCTTATAGGCCCCTTCTAACTCTACTATTCTATGATTTTACGTTGGAGTTGCCAGGCATTTGAAGGCAGCTCCACACAGACCATGGCACACTTATTAGAGATTCAGCAATGGGAAATAACAATGAAATGAAAAACATGATTTTTCTCCCACCTGGTTGAGCCATTTGGGCCACACAATGGCCTCCTGGTCGATGGTGAACTGTAGGTCTGGGGATCCCTGTCTGTATAAACTCCCAAACTTCACCCTGAGAACAGTCATTGGGAAACTTCACCCAGTTCACGATGTCCGTGTCTGCTGCCAGTTCCCCATTCTCATCTAAATACACTCTGTCCGTGGAAGAACTGTAAAACTGGGGTGTTCTTAGGAAAGGATGGAGCTGAAACAGAAACAGCAGCATTTAGAATACAGGTAACCAGCTGCATGGAGGGTGTTGCCTGGGAGGGTGGAGATCTCACTCCGTGATCCCTGCTACTGTTGGGCCATGTGGCATAATTGGTAGCCTGGGATAGGCCTATAAATTTAGGAGGGACCCCTCTGAGCTGCAGGGGCCCTTGGGCCTGTGCCTGATCTGGTCATCTACTGGTGCTAAGCCTGATTTTGAGTTTGTCTCCTCTGACTCTGGGCTGTTTGCAAGTACTAGTGTGTGGTTTTCAAAATGTTTGCTACATTGAGACTTATTCCCAAGGGGACTTACTCCCAGGTAAGTAAGCCTAGGCTGCCATCCTGTATACACTTGCCTGGGAGTATGTCCCACTAAACTTAAATGGACTTCTGGCTAGACCTGCATAAGCAGTGATGTAAAATATTGTATTTTTATTATGTGATTGACTGAGACATCGGAATTTCTCGCCCCACCATCAAATTGTACAGGTTGATTTAAATATTTACCCAACACACAGGTATTATCTTCTCTACATAAGAATAAATACAAGGGACACTTGTATAAAAGTGTAAACACTTTTTATGAAAGTGTTCCCACATTCTAACATTTTTATTCAATGAGATTTGTATACTGCTTAATCAGCAGAATCCATTAAGCAGTTCACGTAAAATATGATATTCATATTACCAAGAAAGGCAACCATTAAACAAAAGCAGATATAAACAGCTATCAAAATGTAGATAAAATATTCAATATCGAAACACATCCTTCCTCTATAAAAACACAAACCCTCTGCTCTATCTAAGATGAAAAGATCATTTTAATTCAAAATGGGGAAATGTACCTTTGCAACAATGTTAAATCATCAGAAATGTACGTAGATATCAATCCTAATCATTATGAGCACATGACCTGTCATGTTCTGGTCAGATGTCAGATCCAGCAGGCAAGGCAGCAGGACCACGGGTAGCTCTAAGGCAGAACTTGCTCCAATAAAGTCTGGAAGGAGACCAGGACCTTTTAAGCTTCTGTCCCCAGACTACCTCTTCTAGGACTATATGTGCACGCTAGTCGCTTCAAAAGCAGAGAGACCATGTTGTCTGGCCGCAATTTGAAACAAATCTGCCCACGGCTGTACACATCTCCCTTTCCCACTACTGATGTCAGTCCTTTTGGGACTGTGCATAGCAAAGCATGGGGCCAGTCACTGTCTCTGCCTAAGTTACAGCAACGCATTTCCATTGGATGCACTTTGGAGTGGCAATGAGCTGATCTACTAAACAGTTTTGAAATCAGTGTTAAGCTGGCTTCAAGGAAAAACACACTCAATCACAATTTTTCCTGATTTTGAAGTAAAAAGGGGCAGAATTTGGCTAACATTGTATTTTCAGAAAATAGAGGATGAGACACATTGAAACCAATATGACTGCACTTCCCTCTCTGCCCAAGGCTTCATGGCCTTGGAGAGATATTCAGAGCCTTAAATGGCCAATGCTCCGGCCTGAAGGGAGCCACTCCTTCTCCTCTGTTCCATAGTCTCCCTCCTGGTGTGTTCCCTGCACCACTGGAGAGGGGAAGAGTGGTGGGAGGCCTCCGTTTCCTCAGAGAAAGGCAGCTGTTCTGCTTCAGGTGGCACCAAAGCCAGCGGTCCCAAGTCAAATCCTAGGTGCCAGGCAAAAGGCAGGTTCCAGGAACTGTCCAAGGTCCAGCAAAGGGCAACACAAAGGCCTCAAGACACACCTCTTTACCCTGGCCTTTGACACCTGAGATGAATATTTTGTAGACCCACTCTGTTTTCTGTGATGTTGTTTTGTTGTTTATAGCTGTTTTCATGTGTTTTAAAATTGTTGTAACCTCCCCTAGCACCTCTGGGTGGAGGGCTGGTAATAAATAACAGCAAGACAAGGACCTGATGCAAGGAAGTGGTTCCAGCAGTTTCACCATGCTCACATAGCTGGATAATATCTTATATTTTGGTGTGGCATTTAGGAAACCTACAGATCTTATTTTTGCAGTTTAAAGTGGAGAGTCTGTATATGAAATGTAAAGTTTTATTTATATTTAGATCTGCATTATATTTCCAGTCTTTAAATATTTTTTGAACTTGTCAAGGATTATCAATACCTCGGCACAGTCATTAAGCAAAATGGAGACAATAGTCAAGAAATCAGAAGAAGGCTAGGACTGGGGAGGGCAGCTGTGAGAGAAGTAGAAAAGGTCCTCAAATGCCAAGATGTATCACTGAACACTAAAGTCAGGATCATTCAGTCCATGGTATTCCTGATCTCTATGTATGGATGTGAAAGTTGGACAGTGAAAAAAGCGGATAAGAGAAAAATCAACTCGTTTGAAATGTGGTGTTGGAGGAGAGCTTTGCACATACCATGGAAAAAGACCAATAATTGGGTGTTAGAACAAATTAAACCAGAACTGTCACTAGAAGCTAAAATGATGAAGCTGAGGTTATACTTTGGACACATCATGAGAAGACCTGATTCATTAGAAAAGATAATAATGCTTGGAAAAACAGAAGGGAGTAGAAAAAGAGTAAGGCCAAACAAGAGATGGATTGATTCCATAAAGGAAGCCACAGACCTGAACTTACAAGATCTGAACAGGGTGGTTCATGACAGATGCTCTTGGAGGTCACTGATTCTGAATTGTATTGTTACATAGATTTATGCTGAATTGTATTGTATATTTGGTGTTTTTGCATTGATTGACCACTGAAGAAGACCTTGTAGAAATGTGTTTGGTCAAATGTTTTGATATTGTACTTTAAAGTTTGTTTGTATATTCTGGTTATATTGATTTTTGCTGATTCAGCTATGATAGATGGGTATATATTATCCATATGCTTTTAATTTTTCATAAATTATCCACGTCCACACTATAGGCAGTTTTGAATCAGAGTATTTAGTTCCCAATCTCTCTTTTTTCATACTTCACTTTTTTTGGCCAAATGTTTTGGGTGTGTGTGTGTTAGGCTTTTAACCATGAGCCTCAAGAGGCCACCCTTGCCCCCCAACTTGGAACTCCCTCCCCACTGAGGTGGGTCTGGCCACTTAATTGTACAGTTGTAGCTGAATTTTGAAGATGCACCTTTGACACCTGAGATGTATATTTTTATGACCCACCCTTTTCTGTGATTTTAGGTTGTTTTTAATTTTTTTGAAGGCTGTATTTTAAAATTGTTGTAACTTGCCCTGGGACTTTTGGGTGAAGAATGGGTAATCAATGTTAATAACAACAACTACTACAATAATAATAATAACCCTATGAATAGGGTTTTCATAGTAAGTGGTATTCAGAGGTGGTTTACCATTGCCTTCCTCTGAGTCTGAGAGTCAGTGACCAGCCCAAGTGAGCTTCATGGCTGTGTGAGGATTCAAACCCTGGTGTCGTAGTTCAACATACTAACCACTATGCCACACTGGCTCTCAATAATAATAATAATAATAATAATAATAATAATAATAATAATAATAATAATAATAATAGCACAGGTGCAGACCATTGCCTGAGGAGTTTGGTCTACTCAGGAGGAGCATCTTCCTCACCAGCAGCCTATTACTCCCAAGGAGAACTTGTTCCTCAGGCTGGCACTATGGCATCTGACAGCTGACTGGGTCTGCACCTTTAGGAGCTGCGTCTTACAGAGGGCACAGAAGAAGTTGGGGTGCCATTTACCCCTGATGTCCCCAGATCTGCCTCGCTGTCCCCTGACACCACCTGTTCCCCGATGATGCTTGTCTTGGGAAATGCCAGGATACCTCCAGCAATGGTATGACAGTCCCAACTAGGGTCCATGCTCTGTCCCCTACAGGCCCAGGTATGGGAGATTCATTTGAGCCTCCTGTTCACTAGCCAGTAGTGGCTGATGGCTCCATGTTGGACCTTGGACAGCTCCAAAGCTCTGACTAAAATCCAGGGTGGTTTCTACAACCCCACTGACATGGCGTCACCACTACCGACAGCCTCAGGTGCAGAGGTCTTCAGATCTCTAGCACCTTGCTCAGAGCCTTGAACTCAATCTGGCCATAGTAGCCCCCCAGTCAGCAGGGAAGAAAGCTCAGGGAGAGCCTGCACAATGTCATCTCCCCTGCCCAAGGGAACTCCATTGTAGGGGGCAGGGGGAGGGACTTACACCAAATGGGCCACTGCAGGCAACATCAGAATTATGCCAGTGATGGGGGCTGTGTCCTTTAAAGCCACAAAGAGGGAGTGATTCAGAGTGTTATCCAACTGGGTTTGCATTAACTACACCTCCCTACAAAAATCCACAATTTCTCAGATTCTTATTCCAAGGCAATCATTCTGGAATTGTACATCCGATTGCCATTTTCAACAGTGAAGCCTTTGGTGGGAAAAGGAAATACCTGCCATGGCTGTAGCCTTTGAATTTCTTCTTGGGGCAACATCTCCAGATTCTCTCTCTCTCTGCATCTGGTCCAGCCTTTCACCGACAACGCATGCTTTGAATAGGAACAATTAAAGCTTTCTTCTCAAAATGCATGATAGGAGAAGAGAAGGGCAGAAAATCATCATACCTTGTTCTTTTATTTCTCTCAATAAAGAAGGGAAAAAATCCATGAATGTGTTGGAAAGATAACGGACTGTACATTAATTCCACAGAGATGTCCCACATAGCTGTTGTGATCCAGACCTTCAATGGATTTTATCACTTTGTCAAATAATGATTGTATCATTAATATTCCCTGTATAATACGCATAATCTCTGCATAGTAAACAAATACATGAACTTGTTCCCACTTTTGGAATGGATCATCATTGATCTTTCCTACATTTGTGTTTAGTCTTGGGAAGCTTTCTGAGATGGCAACACAAATGCCACTCCTGAGGAGCAGAGGCGTCAAGGTCTTCATGAACCTCTCTCCATTGTCAGTGTCAAAAGCAATGAGACCAGTGAACATCCATCTGAAGTGCAGGAGCAGCTTGACAATCCCTGGGTACTGGGCATCTTCTTTGGGGACCATCTGATAGAAAAAAGGGAACTGGGTCTTATCACTCAGAATAGGAGAGACAAAAGCATAACTGACCTGGCAAGGAAAGGAAGATGGGTGGCTTGCTCTGTTTTGAATCAAGGCCCAAATATTTATTACCCCAAGATGATTATTAAGGACTGGAAAGATCCTGGCCATGACGAAGGAGGGATGTCCATTTAGGGATGGAGGAGAAATTTGTAAAAATGCATGCATTCATGCAATATGTAATAGGGATATTCAGGGAAATTTGTGTGCAAAAATGTATATATTATGCTGATGAATTTTCATCAAGTATTTTTTTAAAAAACCAAATTGCTAAAGAAATGTGTAGAGCTGAACTTCAGAATGGAACAATGAGAAGCTGAGATTGACAGATTCATCCATCCCTAAGTCCCATCTATTGCAAACATATTTCTTGGGGTCAATGTGTCCCTTGTCATATTTTGGGTAATCACCTTTTTAAAGGGCACCCAGCAAAATGCTCTGGAAGGATGAATCAAAACTGCGACTCGCTAGTTTTGAGAGCAGTGTGTATCTTGCCCTAATATCCTTGTGTGAGTCCTCAAAGCTGCAGTCTGTCTCTAGTCTCACTTTGGACTTCCACCCCACTCCCTTTTCTAATTCTGTGGGGAGGGTATAACATGGAGGGTGCAAATGCCCCACTCCCTCCCCATTCCTACCTGTGGGATTTTATAGATGCCCAACAAGCTTGAAATTTGGGTAGAGGTTTCAGAGTCAGCCCCTTCAAGAACAGTCAGTAACTTATTCTGTCTTCCACACTTGTAGTTTGGAACATTTGCCTGCCCAGGAGACAGCAAGTCTAACAAAGCATCGTACGTCAGCCTTCCTTTAAAAAAGTTCTCATGGATGCTGTAGCCCAGGGTGACGTTGGGTAAGAGTCTGGGATCCTGGTTGATCTCCTGAATAGCAAACAAGAAGGAGAGGAGCTCCCAGTATTTTGATAGTACTTTCTGTTGCGTAGCGTGTAAATGCCGAAGCTAAATGCCCGATGTCCAGCGCACCCTTATGACCACAGCCAGGTAGAATAAACCAAACGAACTACAGCGAGTCATGTAGAAAAGAACTTTACTGTTTCTTTAGGCAAAGTACTCAATGATTCAACTCTCTTTCTTCTACTAACACCCCCCACACTTTGTGGTTTCTTTTCCAAGGCTTTATACACATGGTTCACTCTGTGCCAGCTGCAGCTTCTTCTGTGAGCTGTCCTTCAGCTGCTGCACATGTTAACTCTTTACTGTCTTTCTGGAAAAGCTAGAATACTAAACTGTCCAGTAGCCTACAGCTCCCACCTTTTCCATAAAGCCATTTTGTTATACATTTTCGTACATGTTTCGTACTTTCAATGATATGGTTTTATACAGTCAAAAAACACAGTTTCTCCTGTTAATTGCTGATCACTCTTTTCTGGAGTCCCTTCATACCCTTTTGTGTTTTGGGCTTGTATAGCACTAACATGAAACCTTTCTGGTGGTTTTCCTTTGTTTGCTCTTTCCGACCTTCTTAACGTCATCTGGGGCTCTATCTCTTGTTTGCTGCTTGTGTTTGGACTATCAAGAATCTGTGCTTCTTCCTCCTGCTTTATCCCTGTCTCTATTTCACCTTTAATGGTTTCGTTGTTGCTATGTGAGTGTTCCAGTTCTACATACACTGTTTCATCCCATTCTTGTTCCTGGGCTTGGACACTTCTACTGAGCACAACCCTTCTTTGCTTTGGTAGCCAGACTCGATAATATGCATTCTGGAACCCCAGCATGTATCCCCTCTCTGCTCTGGGAGCCAGTTTCCCTTTTCGTTTACCTTTGGGAATGTGCACCCAGCACTTTGCTCTGAACCTTACAATATGTAGTAGTCTGGGTTTCCTGCCATGTAGTCGTTCATATGATGACATTTGTATTGCACTGTGAAATAACCTGTTTTGTATGTAATTGGCGTATAACACACTCTCTCTCCAAAATGCATTTGGTAGCTCAGAATCCTTTAACATGGCTCTTATCGCATCCTGCAGGGTTCTATTCTTTCTCTCTGCTATCCCGTTCTGAAACAGAGAAAATGGAGCCGTTAAAGCATGTTCTATCCCTTTCTGTAACAGATACTGCTCAAATGATTTACCAGTGAATTCCCCACCTTGGTCTGAGCATATTTGACGGATGTGTGTGTTATGTTGTACTTCAACTTTCTTTATGAATAGTTTCATTTTCCCTTCTGCTTCATCTTTAGAGTTCAATAAATAGACAGTACAAAACCTGGTGTACTCATCCACTATTACAAGGTAATATCGAGCTTCACCCTGCGACCTTTGAAATGGTCCTGCTAGGTCGACATGTATGGTTTGATATGGTTTGTGTGTGTTACTCTGAGCCTCTTTATGTATGGGAGCTACCGTGGCCTTAGTCTGGTTACATACTTCACATTCTACGTATTTGGTGCACTCCTTGAGCGTTACATCCTCACTATTATCTGGCGTCTTTTTAATTATACTGAAATAAGCATGGCCTAGTTTCCTATGCCACAGATGAATGCACCTCTCATGATATTTCTCATTCGCAATCATTGTTATACATTCTGGGCTCTCGCGGTTAGCCTTTTGTGTTGTTACTTTATTTTCTACTCTCTTACTATACCTAATGGGGCTCAAGGTTACATAAAACAGTGAATTCCTTAAATAACCTTGTAAACAAACTCTGTCCCCTTTCCTTATTATACACATCCCATGATCAAACATTACCCCATAACCCATGGAATTCAATTTTGTAACAGACAATATATGACTTTCCAATTCAGGTACATATAATACATCAGTCATTACGGTATTTAGTACACATAATTGTACGGTTCCCCTTCCCTGTACCTGTCTGTGCGTACCATCTGCAAGTACCACATCCTCTGTCGTGGGAATCATGGTTTTGAACAATGTTCTGTCTGTGATCATACTGTGAGTAGCTCCTGAGTCTACTACCCGCTCAATATTGTCTCTGTTTCCACAGCTTTTGTCCTTGCATTTATCAGAGCTCACTAACTGTACTTGCGATGGCTTTCTACCTCGCCCTTTCCATCTCAACTCACAGTCCCTTTGTAGATGCGTATGCGAACCACAGATATAACATGCTTTTATTCCAAAAGTCCTTGTACTCATCTCGGTTCTTTCTGTTCTTCTTTCTTTCCTTTCTCTTGTCTCAGATTCTCGATCTCTGTCCTCTGCTTCCTTCTGCCTTTCCCATTCTTGAATCAGCTTTCCCAATACATATTGGACAGTCAGTGCTTCGTCTGACATGGCTTCCAATGAACAGACTACCGGGTCCCATGAAGTGTTCAATGAAGAGAGGATAATATACACTTGTTGCATTTGTGAGTGAATCACGTTCCTTTCTTGCAACTCAGCAAACAGTTTCTTCATGTCTAATAGATGTGCTGAGATTTTTATGTCATCGGTCAGCCTCATTTGGTAGAGCTTTCTCGCTAAATGAATTTTACTGCTTGCTGTTTTTCTTACGTGCACCTCGTTAAGAGCAGTCCATATAAGCCTTGCTGTCGGCTTATCTTGTATGTGCAGTAACTGGGAATCATCTACTGCTAAGATTATAAATGATCTCGCCTTTTCCTCCAGTCGAATCCATTGCTCTGTTGGTGAAACAGATGGGGGTTCGTGTATCACCACCTGCCATAAATCCTCCTTTGTCAGAAATGCTTGCATTCTCAAATGCCAACTGAAGTAATTTGTTTTTGTCAGCCGTTCGAGAGGCGTCCCGGCTGAAAGCGAAACTGCCATCCTTGCAGACAAGTTGTTTATTTCTCCGGATACGTCCTCTCCAGCGGCCCTCCTTTGACTCTATTCGTTGATTAGTCCGGTTAGGCAATCTTGGCTCTCTCTGGGCACTCTGGGTCCATAACCCTTGTTGCGTAGCGTGTAAATGCTGAAGCTAAATGCCCGATGTCCAGCGCACCCTTATGACCACAGCCAGGTAGAATAAACCAAATGAACTACAGCGAGTCATGTAGAAAAGAACTTTACTGTTTCTTTAGGCAAAGTACTCAATGATTCAACTCTCTTTCTTCTACTAACACCCCACACACCTTGCGGTTTCTTTTCCAAGGCTTTATACACATGGTTCACTCTGTGCCAGCTGCAGCTTCTTCTGTGAGCTGTCCTTCAGCTGCTGCACATGTTAACTCTTTACTGTCTTTCTGGAAAAGCTAGAATACTAAACTGTCCAGTAGCCTACAGGAGACACGGAATGTCCAGGTGGAGGAGGATGCCAGGGTGGTGGTGGGGAGAAGGAACTGGATGAGGGGATGGAGGAACCTGATGAGGGGGATGATGGTGAGCAGGACTGGAGGAGGCTTGCTTGGATGAAGGGGAGCAACTGTGCCCACATGTGAGGGGGCTTTGCCCTGCGAAGCCACTTCCTTGGATGGTGGCTGTGCTGTGGGCTCACGTGGAAGCTGGCTGCTGTGAGGCTTGGTGCCAAAAAGGAGCTTGCAGCATCAATTGACAATCTTTGTTGAGCATGTTAGCAGCAGATACGCTTGCTCACTTTGCTACTGGGCTGGTGTGGAGGAGTCAGTGGGTGCCCCTGGCCCCAAACAGAGAATGGGTGAGCCTGAGGAGCCACTTCTTGAGAGGGGTCTTCAAAAAAAGCCAGCAGCTCCATGAAGGAGGACTGCTGTGCATGACCGATAATGAAGTTATGTCAGCCTAAGGAGGTCTACTCAGAAGACATACTTAATAGGAATGACTTTCATTTCCAGCTCTGATCTGAGGGGGGCATCAAACCCCCCATTATCTTGTTTGTAGGTCCAGAGGGCATGGCTTGGCCATAGCAGCTCCATGGGCCAAATGGGTGGAGGGGGTGCCTGGCAAGCCTAATTTGGCTCTTACGCCAGAGATCTAACAGACCATCTGTGCACATAACAAGAAGATGGCGGCTTAGGCAGAGGAGCCTGTGTTTGAAGCTCCTGGCATTTGTCTTTTTAACATCTTTTTAACATCTTTAACTGAGACTAGAGAGGTTACCTGGTTACCATCTACCATCTACTACCTACCTTGCTGTTGTCGTGGCTGTGCCTTGCTTCTCCTTCCGTGGCTTTGTCTTCCGCGGCTTGGGCTCGTTGCTCGGCCTTCGCGTTGCCCGACAGCCGCCGCCGTTGTGTGTGTGTGTGTTGTTGCGGCCTTCGGTTTGGGCCCTGCTGCCGGGCGGTGTTGTGTCGCCGCTGTTGTTTGTTGCCTGCCCGCTTGCCCGCTCGTGTTGTTGCCCGTCGTTGTCATCGTTGGCCCGCTTGCATGTGTTGTCGCTGCCGGGGGGCATGCCGCTGCTGGAGACTCCGCTGCCGCGGCCCGTGTCGCCGCCTTTGCCGCCGCCTGCCCGCTTGCGTGCGGGGCATTTTTGTCGCTGCCGGGACCGTGTGTCTGCCGAGGACGTGCTGCTGCCCAGGATACTACCACTACGGCTTATATCTCCGCTGCCTTCGCCGCTTCTCTGCTCGTGTGTGGGCGCTGTTGTCGCTGCTTGGGGCTGTGGTGCCGTCCTGGTGCCATTGCTGCGGCTCGTTTTTGGCTGGGAGGCCCGAGACTGCCATTGCTGCTGAAGAGGACTAACTAATTTTAATGTTATTTGTTGGGTGTGTGTGTGCGCGTTATTGTCGGGTGAATGATCTGTATGATTGTTTGTCTGTGTGAATTTGTTTATTTTTAACATGTGCCTGGGAGAAAAGATTCCATCCTTCGTGGGGGGGCTTTCGGGGGCCCCAATCAACGTAGTGATGGGTAATGGGAGGTATGGTGTTAGGAGGAGAACAGGCCAGGTAAGGGGAACTCGTCCCAGACAAATTGTGCCTGTGCCTTGTTCCCGTTCTCCTCATATCCACAGGATTGTTGGTGGTCCTATCAGCCAGCTCTCGGATCTCCAAGTGCTGCTTTTGAATGCCAGGTCGGTACATAACAAAACCTCCCTTGTCCATGATTTAATTCTGGAGGAGGATGCCGACCTGGCATGTATAACCGAGACCTGGGTGGCTGATCAGGGAGGAGTTGCTCTTTCCCAGCTTTGTCCACCTGGGTATTTGGTTCAGCACTGTGGTAGATCTGAGGGCCGGGGAGGGGGGGTCGCTGTGGTCTATAGGAGTTTTTTCCCTCTCACCAGGCACCCTGTCCAGACAGCAACTGGTCTGGAATCTCTCCACCTTGTATTGGGCCAGGGAGACAGACTAGGAATACTGTTGGTGTACTGTCCACCTTGCTGCCCAACAGCTTCCTTAGCTGAGCTGACAGAGGTAGTCTCGGAGGTGCTGTTGAGATCCCCTAGACTTTTGGTACTGGGGGATTTCAACGTCCATGCTGAGGCTGTCCTATCTGGCGCAGCTCAGGACTTCATTGCCTCCATGACAACAATGGGTCTGTCTCAATTTTCTACCGGCCCAACGCATGTGTCGGGACATACTCTTGATTTGATCTTCGCCACTGGACATGGAGATGGTGATCTGGTGGTAGGGTGTTTTTCATCTATCCCATTGTCATGGACAGATCACCGCTTGTTGAGATTTAGACTTACAGCAGCTCTTTCCCTCCGCAAAGGTGGAGGATCTATTAAGTTGATCTGCTCCCGGAGCCGGATGGATCCCGTAGGTTTTCAGAGGGCTCTGGGAGATTTTCCGGCTGATATCACCGGTGCTCCTGTCGAGGCCCTGGTCGCACTGTGGAATACGGAAATGACCCGGGCTATTGACATGATCGCTCCCGCACGCCCTCTCCGGTGTAGAGCTCATACAGCTCCGTGGTATACCCCGGAGTTGAGAGCGATGAAACATGAGAGGAGGAGGCTGGAGTGCAGATGGAGGAAAACTCCCAGTGGATACAATTATGCTTTGGTAAGTGCCACCAATAAGTTGTATACAAAAGCGGTAAGGACAGCAAAGAAGCTTTATTTTGCTGCCTCTATTAGATCATCTCTATGCCGCCCAGCGGAGCTTTTCAAAGTCGTGCGTGGGCTTTTACACTCTGGCCCCCACGATACTACGGAAACATCGGAAGCCCGCTGCAACAAAATTGCTGGACACTTTCAAGATAAGATCGCATGTATCCACAGGGATCTTGACTCTGATGTTGTGACAGATGAATCTATTGAAGTGTCCGGAGCACGGCCTTGTCCTTCATTATTGGATGAGTTTCAGTTGGTGCAGCTCGAGGAAGTGGACAAGGTGCTTGTAATGGTTCGGGCAACCACGTCTGTTCTGGATCCTTGCCCATCTTGGCTAGTGAAAGCTAGCAGGGCTGGGACCACCGGTTGGGCCAAGGAAGTGGTTAATGCCTCCTTGAGGGAGGGAGTAGTCCCTGGTAGCCTCAAGGAGGCAGTAGTGAGACCTCTTTTAAAGAAACCCTCCTTGGACCCAGATAATTTGAATAACTATAGACCGGTGGTGAATGTCCCTTTTTTGGGCAAGGTTTTGGAACGGGTGGTTGCCAGTCAGCTCCAGGCGCTCTTGGATGAAACCGATTATCTAGATCCGTTTCAATCCGGTTTTAGGCCCGGTTTTGGCACTGAAACAGCCTTGGTCGCCCTGTATGATGACCTTTGTCGGCAGACGGACAGGGGGAGTGTGACGCTGTTGATTCTTCTTGATCTCTCAGCGGCGTTTGATACCATCGACCATGGTATCCTTCTGGGGAGACTCGCGGAGTTGGGTGTCGGGGGCACTGCTTGGCAGTGGTTCCGCTCCTATTTCGCGGATCGTCACCAGAAGGTAGTGCTTGGGGAACATCACTCGACACCATGGACTCTCCATTGTGGAGTCCCCCAAGGGTCGGTCTTGTCCCCCATGCTTTTCAACATCTACATGCAGCCGCTGGGTGCGGTCATCAGGAGTTTTGGAGTGCGTTGCCATCATTATGCTGATGACACGCAGCTCTATTTCTCCTTTTCATCTTCTTCAGGTGAGTCTGTTGATGTGCTGAACCGTTGCCTGACCGCGATAATGGACTGGATGAGAGCTAATAAACTGAGATTCAATCCTGACAAGACCGAGACACTGTTGGTGAGTGCCTTCCCTGCTCAGATGGTGGATGTTCACCCTGTTCTGGATGGGGTTACACTCCCCCTGATAGGACAGGTATGTAGTTTGGGGGTTCTTTTCGACTCTTCCTTGCCTCTCGAGGCCCAAGTGGCCTCGGTGGCACAGAATGCATTTTACCATCTTCATCTGGTAGCCCAACTACGCCCCTATCTGGACAGGGACGACCTTGCCTCCTTTGTTCATGCTCTGGTAACTTCAAGATTAGATTACTGTAATGCTCTCTACATAGGGCTGCCCTTGAAGACAGTTCGGAAGCTTCAGCTGGTGCAGAACGCGGCTGCCAGACTATTGACGAGGACCAGTAAGTCTTCGCATATAACACCTATTCTGGCGCGTCTGCACTGGCTTCCTATTTGCTTCCGGGCGAGATTCAATGTGCTGGTTTTGACCTATAAAGCCTTACACGGCGTGGGACCTCAACACCTTGTGGAACGCCTCTCTCGCTATGAACCTACCCGTTCACTTCGTTCAGAATCTAAGGCCCTCCTCCAGGTACCAACCCATCGGGAAGCCCGGAGGGTGGTCACCAGATCTAGGGCCTTTTCTGTGGTGGCCCCTGAGTTGTGGAACAGCCTCCCCAAAGAGGTACGCCTGGCGCCTACACTCCTATCTTTTCGGTGCCAGGTAAAGACCTTTTTATGCTCCCAGGCATTTTAATCTTTTAATCTTCTTAACCTTTAACATAAGAACATAAGAAGATCCTGCTGGATCAGGCCAGTGGCCCATCTAGTCCAGCATCCTGTTCTCACAGTGGCCAACCAGGTGCCTGGGGGAAGCCCGCAAGCAGGACCCGAGTGCAAGAACACTCTCCCCTCCTGAGGCTTCCGGCAACTGGTTTTCAGAAGCATGCTGCCTCTGACTAGGGTGGCAGAGCACAGCCACCATGGCTAGTAGCCATTGATAGCCCTGTCCTCCATGAATTTGTCTAATCTTCTTTTAAAGCCATCCAAGCTGGTGGCCATTACTGCATCTTGTGGGAGCAAATTCCATAGTTTAACTATGCGCCGAGTAAAGAAGTACTTCCTTTTGTCTGTCCTGAATCTTCCAACATTCAGCTTCTTTGAATGTCCACGAGTTCTAGTATTATGAGAGAGGGAGAAGAACTTTTCTCTATCCACTTTCTCAAGGCCATGCATAACTTTATACACTTCTATCATGTCTCCTCTGACCCGCCTTTTCTCTAAACTAAAAAGTCCCAAATGCTGCAGCCTTTCCTCGTAAGGGAGTCGCTCCATCCTCTTGATCATTCTGGTTGCCCTCTTCTGAACCTTTTCCAACTCTATAATATCCTTTTTGAGATGAGGCGACCAGAACTGTACACAGTATTCCAAATGCAGCCGCACCATAGATTTATACAACGGCATTATGATATCGGCTGTTTTATTTTCAATACCTTTCCTAATTATCCCTAGCATGGAATTTGCCTTTTTCACAGCTTCCGCACACTGGGTTGACATTTTCATTGTGCTCTCCACTACAACCTCGAGGTCTCTCTCCTGGTCGGTCACCACCAGTTCAGACCCCATGAGCGTATATGTGAAATTCAGATTTTTTGCTACAATATGCATAATTTTACACTTGTTTATATTGAATAGCATTTGCCATTTTTTCCGCCCATTCACTCAGTTTGGAGAGGTCTTTTTGGAGCTCTTCGCAATCCCTTTTTGTTTTAACAACCCTGAACAATTTAGTGTCGTCAGCAAACTTGGCCACTTCACTGCTCACTCCTAATTCTAGGTCATTAATGAACAAGTTGAAAAGTACAGGTCCCAATACCGATCCTTGAGGGACTCCACTTTCTACAGCCCTCCATTGGGAGAACTGTCTGTTTATTCCTACTCTCTGCTTTCTGCTTCTTAACCAATGCCTTATCCACAAGAGGACCTCTCCTCTTATTCCATGACTGCTAAGCTTCCTCAGAAGCCTTTGGTGAGGTACCTTGCTAACTGGCTAACTAAGCTAACTGGCCTGTAATTTCCGGGATCCCCTCTGGATCCCTTTTTGAAGATTGGCGTTACATTTTCCACTTTCCAGTCCTCAGGCACGGAGGAGGACCCGAGGGACAAGTTACATATTTTAGTTAGCAGATCAGCAATTTCACCTTTGAGTTCTTTGAGAACTCTCGGGTGGATGCCATCCGGGCCCGGTGATTTGTCAGTTTTTATATTGTCCATTAAGCTTAGAACTTCCTCTCTCGTTACCACTATTTGTCTCAGTTCCTCAGAATCCCTTCCTGCAAATGTTAGTTCAGGTTCAGGGATCTGCCCTATATCTTCCACTGTGAAGACAGATGCAAAGAATTCATTTAGCTTCTCTGCAATCTCCTTATCGTTCTTTAGTACACCTTTGACTCCCTTATCATCCAAGGGTCCAATTGTCTCCCTAGATTGTCTCCTGCTTTGAATGTATTTATAGAATTTTTTGTTGTTGGTTTTTATGTTCTTAGCAATGTGCTCCTCAAATTCTTTTTTAGGATCCCTTATTGTCTTCTTGCATTTCTTTTGCCAGAGTTTGTGTTCTTTTTTATTTTCTTCATTCGGACAAGACTTCCATTTTCTGAAGGAAGACTTTTTGCCTCTAAAAGATTCCTTGACTTTGCTCGTTAACCATGCTGGCATCTTCTTGGCCCTGGCGGTACCTTTTCTGATCTGCGGTATGCACTCCAGTTGAGCTTCTAATATAGTGTTTTTAAACAACTTCCAAGCATTTTCGAGTGATGTGACTCTCTGGACTTTGTTTTTCAGCTTTCTTTTTACCAATCCCCCCATTTTTGTGAAGTTTCCTCTTTTGAAGTCAAATGTGATCGTGTTGGATTTTCTTGGCAATTGGCCAGTTACATGTATGTTTAATTTAATAGCACTGTGGTCACTGCTCCCAATCGGTTCAACAACACTTACATCTCGCACCAGGTCCCGGTCCCCACTGAGGATTAAGTCCAGGGTTGCCGTCCCTCTGGTAGGTTCCATGACCAACTGATCTAGGGAATAGTCATTTAGAATATCTAGAAATTTTGCTTCTTTGTCATGACTGGAACACATATGCAGCCAGTCTATGTCCGGGTAGTTGAAGTCACCCATTACTACCACATTTCCTAGTTTGGATGCTTCCTCAATTTCATATCTCATCTCAAGGTCTCCCTGAGCATTTTGATCAGGGGGACGATAGATCGTTCCCAGTATTAAGTCCCTCCTGGGGCACGGTATCACCACCCACAACGATTCTGTGGAGGAGTCCGCCTCTTTGGGGGTTTCGAGCTTGCTGGATTCAATGCCTTCTTTCACGTATAGAGCGACTCCGCCACCAATACGTCCTTCCCTGTCCTTCCGATATAGTTTATATCCAGGGATAACCGTATCCCACTGGTTTTCTCCATTCCACCAGGTCTCCGTTATGCTCACTATGTCAATGCTCTTCTCTAAGACCAAGCACTCCAGTTCTCCCATCTTGGTTCGGAGGCTCCTACCATTAGCGTACAGGCACTTGTAAGCAGTGTCTCTCTTCAAGTGTCTTTGGCACTTGTGGTTAGGCCTGTGGTAATTTTGCTCTTCTGAATTTATATCCTGTGCCCCTGCTCTCACAATGCCTACTTCTAGGCCTACCCCTTTTAAAATTTCATCATTTCTTTGGTTTTTATCCCAGGGGGGAGGTTTATTCCGAACCGGACCTTTCTCAGCTCCTGTCGGGTTTCCCCCCTCAGTCAGTTTAAAAGCTGCTCTGCTACCTTTTTAATTTTAAGTGCCAGCAGTCTGGTTCCATTCTGGTTCAAGTGGAGCCCGTCCCTTTTGTACAGGCCCGGCTTGTCCCAAAATGTTCCCCAGTGTCTAACAAATCTGAACCCTTCCACCCGACACCATCGTCTCATCCACGCATTGAGACTGCGAAGCTGGGCCTGTCTGGCTGGTCCTGCACGTGGAACTGGTAGCATTTCAGAGAAAGCCATCTTGGAGGTCCTGGCTTTCATCATCCTACCTAGCAACCTAAATTTTGCTTCCAGGACCTCACGGCTGCATTTCCCCATGTCGTTGGTGCCGACGTGCACCACGACCACTGACTCCTTCCCAGCACTGTCTACCAAACTATCTAAACGACGGGCGATATCCACAACCTTCGCACCAGGCAGGCAAAACACCTTGCGGTCTACACACCCATCACACACCCCACTGTCTATGTTCCTAATGATCGAATCACCCACTACAAGGATCCCTCCACCCCCTGGAGATATATCCTCGGCACGAGAGGATAGTTGCTCATCCCCCAAGGAATGGGTCCCTTCTAAGGGATCGTTTCCCTCTTCCTCAGCTGGATGCTCTCCTTCCCCGAGACCATCATTCTCCATGACAGCAGAAGAGCTATCATCGTTGGAGTGGGACACAGCTTTAACGTCCCTGAAGGCCTCCTCCACACACCTCTCTGCCTCTCTCAGCTTTTCCAGGTCCGCCACCTTGGCCTCAAGGAAATGAAGTCGTTCCCGGAGAGCCAGGAGCTCATTGCACCGAGAGCACACCCACGACTTCTGTCCAACAGGCAGATAGTCGTACATGCTGCAGGCGGTGCAAAACACTGGAAAGCCCCCACACCCCTGCTGGCTTCTTACCTGCATAGTTTTGTTTAAGGTTTATTACGTCAATGGGTTGGAGACCGCGGTTTAGTTGAGGTCAGGGAACAGACGGGCAGAGTGGGGGGCCCTGGCCTCCTCGGCCTGCTGCCGAACTCGCTCTGCTGCTTAACTCGCCTTGCCGCTTCGTCAGCTGGGGCTCCCTCTAGCTCGTGGAGCAGGCTCCCTCGCTAGGGTGCCCTGACTTTATATGTGTGGCTGGTTCCTCCCAGCTACTGCTGCCAGCCAATGACTGTTTCTCTCCACCTTGTTTACAGTGTCCCCTGAAGCTTTCCTGCTAGGGTGGTGTTGAAAACTAGCTTTCTATACGCTTCCTTCTCCTAGGATCTGTCTCGTAAGATATAGGTTCTTTCAGGATTTGGCTCCTAGCTCAGGGTGACCTTGGGCTGCCCTTTTTAGTTATTGCTCTGAGCTGTTTTACTTCAATTAAATAATGGAATAAATGGGAGCTACTTACCCTCTTTTCGGTCTGCTGCTTAACTTGCCTTGCCGCTTCGTCAGCTGGGGCTCCCTCTAGCTCGTGGAGCAGGCTCCCTCGCTAGGGTGCTCTGACTTTATATGTGTGGCTGGTTCCTCCCAGCTACTGCTGCCAGCCAATGATGTGTTACTTGAGGCTGACGGCTAATCTTTTAATCTGTATTTTCTTTAATTTGTGCTGTATTTCGTTTTTGTCGTGTTTTTTGTTGTTTGTTTGTATATGTTTTTGTGGTCTTTTATTATGATATATTGTATTTTACTTTGTTTGTTCACCGCCCTGAGAGGTACTTTTGCTAAGGGCGGTATATAAATCGAAATAATAAAAATAATAAAATAAAATATCCCAACATTTGTAGGCTAAAAAGAAATCTTGATCCTGCCTTTTCTTTATCAGCAATGACATGTTGACTTTCCCCAACTGTTATCCATCTCAGAGTTTGGAGCCACATCTGGGAGGATTTGTAAACATGTTTTTCTCCAGCCATGCATCTGTGCAGGGACCCACATAAAGCATTCAGGATGTTGTCAAAGCATCCCCCACCCATAATTATCAAAGTCATAGTGATTTTTTTCATAAATCTTCTCACCAAGGCCTCAGGGATTTGGCCTCTGAGTCCACAAAAAATAAGCCTTACTATCAAGAGCAACATGAGGTGATGTCCTGCATTTGAGCCTGAAAAGACTCATAAATAAATGTTCCTTGTGCCTTTGAGAGCTTTGGCTGAGATTAAGGACAGGTGAGGAGGAATATATGTGAGAGAGGTTGACTTCCATCCCTTTCAGAACTGAGGTCTTGGCTGGGCTCCATCAGCGCTAGGAAAGCCACTGAACCTTGCAAAAAAGGTTTGACTTGATCCAAGGATTCTTCTAAGTAGTTGAGGGGATCAGCCACAAGGGAATGTTCCTGCTTCTGCTTCTGCTACTACTTCTGCCTTATGCAGACTGTGGGATGCTGAAGGCGAAATGCCCCTTGACTCTGGAGAGAGATGAGATAGACTCATTCAATTATTATAAGCCAGGAGACCTCCTCATCGGTGGAGTCATCTCCCCCACAAAAGCTTTATTTCATCCACATGTCTTCAATGAGTCTCCCTCTATCAGTTTTAAACAGTAAGTCATTTTCTGCGAGTGGAGTGACTCCTGCTTCACTTGCTACCATTTCATGACCTTCAGTCATCCCCAACTATAAGGGCTCTTCCTGCTGCTACTAAATTCTTGTCCTGTTCTGCCTTTCGGGGGAGGGGAGTCTTAGTGGATGCATCAGTGCTAAGGCATCATAGCTTTTCTAGCCTGCCTTTTCCGATGCTGCTGCTGGAGAGGTCCCTTTCCAACAGCAACATATAGCAGGATAGGACAATTGCAAACTTTAATATATGATCCACCCCCTTTTCTCTAAAGCCAGGTTGGTGATGACCTGTGACAGAGTCATTTCAGTGGTGGCTCCCCATTTGTGGAATATCCTCCCCAGTGAATGTCATCCGTCTCCAACATTATTGAATTTTGGGGGGAATTTGAAAACAGTCCTCCTTATGCAGGAATTTGATAACTGAAGGAGACTGTTCCTGCAACCCAGATATTATTGGATGGAAAATGTTTTTATCTGAAGCTGTTTTTAGAATATTTTTATCTGCTATTGTTTTTTAGAATGTTTTAATTTGTAACTGTTTTTTGGTATGTTTTTATTAAATTGCTTATTGTTGTTATATGCCTTCAAGTCAATTATGACTTATGGCGAGCCTATGAATCTTTCTGGATAAATCCATAGGGTTGTCATGGTCTTTAGTATTGTTTTATTATTATTATTATTATTATTTGTCCACTTTGAGCTATTTCAACTATAATAATAATAATAATAATAAAATACCTGTGAACAGGCATAGGCCTGGGGCTACGGTGGTTCTTTCTTGGTTTTGCACATGGAGAAGGCCAGAGCACATTCCCCTTTGCTGTCTCTTGTAGTTCCCCACCACAGGTGCCCATTAAATCTGTAAATGTCGCCAAATGGCAGCTTTTCTGCAGTAAAGTCAGACCAAATCCACTCTGCAATGAAACACCGTATCGGCCATTCATAACTAATCAAAGAAAGAAACTATTATAGGCTACTCCCAGCCACACAACCTGTTCATTGGGCATTCATTCTATTTTTTTTTTATTTTGCACAAAGTTTGAAGGGAGTTTAGAGAATGGCTACTGTTTACTGAGAATTCATTTGGATATGCTTGCGGTGCATTTTCACATCGCTTTGTTTTTGGGGCGTGATGGTGGTTGGAAGTGGAGGGTGTTCTTCGTTTGAAAGAGCTCAGATCCACTTTAATTGTGCAGCTGGAGGCAAGGGAATCAGCAGAGCAATGATCAACAAGGGAGAACAACCAGAGGGGAGGCAGCCCAGAGAGGCAGTGAGCCTTGGTGTGAGAATTAGGGGAGGGGGTTACATGTAATTTCATCTATTAGAGATAGGTGTGTGATTCCAGCCTCTGTGTGTGATCATAGCTAAAGTGCATCTGCATGTGAATGTATCTGCTATGGCATCACTTGATCTGTAGTGTTTGTGATCATGAGGGATTCAGTTCACATGCGAAGGCAAAAGTACCCCAATCCACACTTTCTGAAACACATCTGTCCTTCAAAATTCACACCTCTCAGAAGTTTGCAATGCAGTTCTCCAGCCATGCATATACTAGCATAGTGAGCATTAAAATGCACAGATTCATAAAAATGACATACAAAAATGTGTTGAATAAAGGAAATTGCTTTGCTGAAATCTTTATATTGTGTGTGTATATAATGAGCATATTAGGAAAAGATTCTATCCATAATGCAAACTCTTCTGGAAATGTGGAGATGTTAATTCAAGAGTGGAAAGATAAAGAAGAAATATTTTCCAGTCTCCAAGGAGAGTTATTCTCACCTTTTAAGACACACATGCATGGCAAGACTAACTATAAAGGTGACAGTACTCACATTTACAGAGTAACATGACCTCTTTTTTATTTTTGGCTCCCCATGACAAGGATTTTGTGCTGGCTGTTGATGGTGGCGGTTCTTGCGTGACACAGCATACATTACTTTGGAGTTAAGTTGAGCAAGAAACTCCTCATGAGCATTAGATCAAGTTAAGAGTCTTTATTAGAAGACATTATGGCCCAAAGGCTTCAAGGTAGATTACATGTTAAAGTTCTCCCCCCTTCAAGGAGAGAAGCTTCCATTTCAGAGACAAGACACAGAAGAAGAAAGAACTAACAGCAGTTACAGCTTTCCCAGCTGTTATCTCCCATTACCATAGCAACCTGTCTGGCCTTGGCTCTCAGGCCAGCAAAGCAGATAAGGCCTTTCCTTTCCCAAACTTCCCCAGACTTGTAGTCTTCATGGAAAACAACGAGAGACAGTAATGCCTATTAGTCAACAGCCCAACATATTCCCCTTTTTCCATTAAGACTGCAAAACCTTCAATTGCATCTATAACATTTCCATTTCAGCAATACATTTCTACAATACAAAGGTAATACATTTCAATACATTGCATCATACAGATCCAATTTACATATCAGTACATATCAGTACATTTCAGAACATCTCTGTACATTTAGCTAAAACTTTATTCAATCAAATTTCGGCTGAACACAGTGTCTCAGGATCCATCTCAACTTGTTTATGCATACCTGGGCTGGTAATTACCCCCACAGTAAATCCTTCAGGCGGTTTACCTATGTTTGATCTTGTAGAACGTCTTAAAGGAACTAGGACTTCTGCTCTCTCTGCCCCCCCATTTGTGCTTGTGCTTGGCACAGCGTGCCCAGGATCTTCCATTTCCTCAACCTTGCGTTTCTTCGAGCTTCGTTTCCCACAAATGAGTTCATTTAAAGCATCCCTAAGTGGAATTTGTGTGCCTTCCACTTTTATGTCAAGATTTGGCTTAAATGTTTGCGCTTGTGTTTGTGCTTGTGTGTCACTTGACCCTGTGAGAATGACAGTTTGCCTTTGATCCCACGGCTTCTCTGCAACTTTAATGCTTCTGCTCAGGATTAATTGCTGTGTTTCTGGACACCAAACTCTGAAATATGCATTCTGAAATCCCAAAACAAAACCTTGCTGTGCTCTGGGTGCAAGTTTACCTCTTTGTTTTCCCTGTGGAATGTGGACCCAGCAACGTGCCCCGAATTTTTGAACGTGTTGTATTTTAGGCTTTCTACCAGTGATTTTCTCATAAGGAGACATTCCAATGGCACTGTGAAACACCCTGTTGTGAATATAATTCACATACAAAATTGCCTCTGCCCAGAAAGAATTCCCTAAACTGCAATCCATCAGCATGGCTCTCATTGCTTCCTGAAGCACCCTATTTTTTCTCTCAGCAGACCCATTGGAAAACAGGCTAAAAGGAGCTGTGAAAGTCTGGCGTATTCCCTTATTCTCGAGGGAGTCACTCAATACTTTGCTTGTGAATTCCCCCCACCTGGTCTGAGTGTATCGCTTTCACAGTAACGCCATGTTGAGTTTCAATTCTCTTAATGAACAGTTTCAGCTTCTGCTCAGCTTCACTTTTATGCTTTAACAGAAAAACATGACAAAATCTTGAAAAGTCATCTACGATTACCATAAAGAATCTTGCACCTCCGCGTGAAGCATTTATTGGCCCTGATAAATCAACATGAACTAGCTGATAGGGAGCTGTTGTGGTTCTCTCAGCCTCCCGGTTAATTGGTGCAATTGTCATTTTCGCTTTATGACATGCATCACAATCCAACATTAACTGTCCACAATTTCTCAAACGCATGTTTTCACTATGCATTGGCGTTTTCTTTATCGTGTCAAAGTTTGCATGCCCCAGCCTCTGATGCCATTCATGGACGCAGCCCTGATGTGTCTGTGCCTCAGCGTTTAACACAGCACACTCTGCTTGACTGCTCTTTATTACAAACTGTGAATCATTAAGGCTTCCCTGCATGCACACTTCATTCCCCCTCAATACAAAACATTCGTCTTTGTCAAACAACACTGAAAATCCACAACTGGTCAGTTTTCTCACAGATAACATGTTATGAGACAGTTCTGGTACAAACAAACAATCTGACAGTATTCCAAGTTTATCAAATCTCACCAGTCCTCGAGCTTCCACGTTCTTACGTGATCCATCAGCAAGTAAAACAAAGTCCTGCACATCTTCTGAAGTGTAAAACAAACTCCTGTCTGTGATTAATATATGGCTCACCCCGCTGTCAAGAATCCAGTCAATAGGTCCTAAATCTTGAGACTTCTGTTTACAAACTAAGTTCACACTTCCCTGTTTCCAACCTCCGTCCCTGGAGTTTCTCTTGACTGCACAGTCTTTCTGGAGATGCCCACGAGCTCCACAACCATAACAAGCCTTTAGCCGCTGCTGCTTGTAATCCTGTTTGCTTTCAACAGCCTCCTTCGGCACGGCACTTTTCTTTGCCTCCTGCCTCCGCTGCCATTCCTGGGTCAGCTTTTCTTCAATAAATTCAACGGTCAGGCCTCCTTCAGGCATGGCTTCGATGCCCATGACAAAATTATTCCAAGTCTCAGCGAGTGAAGCCAGGATCAGATAGGTCTTCTGAAGGACAGAGTGTTCCATGCCTCGATCCTGCAGCTCAGCAAATAGGCACCTGAATTCCATGAGATGCTCACTCATTTCGCACTCACCCGTGAAGCGCATCTGGTACAGCTTCCGTGCCAAACACAATTTAGATCCCGCTGTCTGTTGCACATGAATGCCTTCCAACCGGTCCCACATCTGTTTGGCGTTTGTAACATCTCTCTCGTGTAGTAGTTGAGAGTCTGATAGAGCTAGAGTAATAAAAGCTTGTGCCCTCTCATTGTTCCGTGTCCAGGCCGCTGTAAGGGGTGCAGGGGGCGTACCATCAATAGCTTCCCATAAATCCTCCTTTACTAGGAAAGCACGCATCCTTGGCTTCCAAATGCCATAATTCTTTTCATGAAGTCGTTCCATCGGCAAGCCTCCAGACATGTTTACAGCCATCCTGCTCACCTCTGTCTGGCACAATCAATCAAGCTGCCCTCTCTGGAACTCCGTCTGCCGTTCAGACCAGCAACTTACTCCTGTGTAATGCGCTGTGGATCTGGGCCCATAACCCTGTTGATGGTGGCGGTTCTTGCGTGACACAGCATACATTACTTTGGAGTTAAGTTGAGCAAGAAACTCCTCATGAGCATTAGATCAAGTTAAGAGTCTTTATTAGAAGACATTATGGCCCAAAGGCTTCAAGGTAGATTACATGTTAAAGTTCTCCCCCCTTCAAGGAGAGAAGCTTCCATTTCAGAGACAAGACACAGAAGAAGAAAGAACTAACAGCAGTTACAACTTTCCCAGCTGTTATCTCCCATTACCATAGCAACCTGTCTGGCCTTGGCTCTCAGGCCAGCAAAGCAGATAAGGCCTTTCCTTTCCCAAACTTCCCCAGACTTGTAGTCTTCATGGAAAACAACGAGAGACAGTAATGCCTATTAGTCAACAGCCCAACACTGGCACCCACAACACTTATCAAGATATGAGTACCATCACCTTCTATTTAGCAAAAATGCACTGCCATTGCCTATCCCAGGAGTGGGCAAGCTGCAGTCCATGGGCCAATCCTGGCACACCAGGAAGTACAAGCTGAGCCCGCCAGGCCATTTTGCTTAAACCATTGGCTGACATCATTGGTGAACTTTCTACTTACTTTCTGCTGTGAGGGATGGACAAATCTGTTAGTTTCTGTTTGTCTCAGTTGCTCATTTTTCCAGTGTTAAATCAAGCTTCCACAGTAATTTGTGCGAGCATGCACACACACACACACACACACAGAGACACACACCATCAAGGGAAATTTGGTGTTTGGTCTTGTGGCTTTGGCTCAACGTAATCAAAGTTCTAGAAATTAAATCCAGTGTTTATATTACTGTATGTCCGTGCAGGACACGGGAATGGGGTTGGACCCGATGGCCTTATAAGTTTCTTCCAACTCTGGTATTCTATGATTCTAAGATATTGTCAGAGAAGCAAGAATCTAATTTGTTTATATTCAGTGAATTCAGGATGGTGATGCAATATGTATATTCTTTTAGGAAATTAGCAACAAAGTCCTGGCAGCTCCTTTCCTTCTCGTTTGCCATTCAGGAGATCTATCAGAACCTCAAGCTCTTACCCAACATCACCCTGGGCTACAACATCCATGAGAACTTTTTTTATGGAAGGGTGACATACGATGCTTTGTTAGACCTGCTGTCTACTGGGGAGGCAAACATTCCAAACTACAACTGTGGAAGGCGGAATAATTTACTGGCTGTTCTTGAGGGGGCTGACTCTGAAATCTCTATCCAGATTTCAAGCTTGTTGGAAATCTATAAAATCCCCCAAGTAGGAATTTGATTACATGAATGCATACATTCTTATGAATTTCTTCCCATCCCTAATGGAACCTCCCTTCTTAATCTCAGCCAGGATCTTTCCAGTCCTTAATAATCATTTTGGGGTAATAACTATTTGGGTCTTGATTCAAACAATGCAAGCCACCCATCTTCCTTTCCTTTCCAGGTCAGTTATGCTTTTGTCTCTCGTGATCTCTATGATAAGACGCAGTTCCCTTTTTTCTACCGGATGTTCCCCAAAGAAGAAGCCCAGTACCCAGGGATTGTCAAGCTGCTCCTGCACTTCAGATGGACCTTCATTGGTCTCCTTGCTTTTGACACTGACAATGGAGAGAGGTTCATGAAGACCTTGACGCCTCTGCTCCTCAGGAGTGGCATTTGTGTTGCCATCTCAGAAAGCTTCCCAAAAATCAATACAGATGAAATGAAGATCAAACCTCTTTCATTCCTCAAGTGGAAACAAGTCCGTGTATTTGTTTACTATGCAGAGACTGCACATGTTTTAGAGGGAATATTAATGATACAACCATTATTTGACAATGTGATAAAATCCTTTGCAGGGAAAGTCTGGATCACAACAGCCATGTGGGACATCTCCTTTGAATTAATGCACACTTCCTTATCCTTCCAAAACATCCATGGATTTTTTTCCTTCTTTATGAAGACAAATAAAAAGACAAACTATGATGATTTTCTCCCTTTTTTCCTTGCTATGAAGCAGTTTCTCGAGAAAGCTTTTAATTGTTCCTATTCAAAGCATGCATTGTCGGTGAAAGGCTGGACAAGATGCAGAGAGAGAGAGAATCTGGATATGTTGCCCCAAGAAGATCTAGAAAGGATCCTCTCTCTTGACAGCTACAGGATTTATACCACTGTCCAAGCCATGGCTCGTGCTTTAGATGTCACGTATTCCTCTAGATCTAAGCAGAGAGCGATGAAGGGTGAAAGCAGGCTGGAAGTTCAAAGGCTACAGCCATGGCAGGTATTTCCTTTTTCATCACAGGCATCTCAGTTGAACATGGCAACTGTCTGTACAATTCCATAATGCTTGCCTTGGAGCTATAATTGGAGAACATGTGAAATGTGCAGTTTTGCAAACCCAGTTGTGAAGCATCCTGAATCGGTCCCTTGTTGTGGCCTCAAATGGCACAGCTCCCGTCACTGGCATTACTTTCCTATTGCCTGCGGGGACCCATCTGGAGCAAGTTCTTCCTCCCTCCCCCTGCAATCAAGTTCCCTTGGGCAGGGGAGATTTTGCAGGCTTTCTCAAAGCCTTTTTCCTTCCTCACTGGGGGGCTACACAGGCACATGCCTAGGTTCCACCTTCCACAAGGTCTCTCTTATTCTGAGGGGGTGTGTGGGTTGTTGGATCCTCTAGGTGTAGGGTTGCCAGGTTCATGGCTGTAATGGGAAAAACCACAAGGTGGAATTCTCCCTTCCCCCTGCACAACTTTTAAAGATACAGAAGACTTCTTGGAGGTTTTTCCCATTACAATGTTGCAAGAACACCTGCACTTGGCTGACTTTCTCTTCTCCTAAAGATACAGGATCAGTCTCAGGCCCTGAACCTGGCAACCCTAGTTCTGACTGAATTTAAAGCAAAGCTGTCCCTGCCACATCCACACCAGGCCTCTATTACACTTTGGACAATCATTATTTATTTATTTATGTATTTATTTATGTATTTATTTATGTATGTATTTATTTATTTATTTATTTATTCTTAAGAGAAATCCAGGTTTTTTACACATTTCAATTGGTGGACTGGATTTGGATGAGAATGGGGAGCTGCCAGGCAACTACAATATTGAGAGTTGGGTGCTGTTTCCCAACAAGTCTCTTGTCAGAGTGAAAACTGGGAGTGCAGTAGGGTTGCCAGGCTCAGGGCCTGAGAATGATTCTGTATCTTTAAGAGAAGAGAAAATTCAGCCAAGTGCAGGTGTTCTTGCAACACTGTAAGGGGACAAACCACAAGGTGGGATTCTCCCTTCCCCCTGCACATCTTTTAAAGATACAGAAGACCTCTTGGTTGCCGGGCCCGGCCTCCAGGAGGTCTTCTGTATCTTTAAAAGTTGTGCAGGGGGAAGGGAGAATTCCACCTTGTGGTTTTTCTCATTAGAGTGTTGCAAGAAAACCTGCACTTGGCTGAATTTTCTCTTCTCTGAAAGATACAGGATCAGTCTCAGGTCTTGAACCTGGCAACCCTATGTAGGTGCTGTTATGACCATTGACTCTAGTCCAAAGCTGTAGGACCACCAACTAAGGAGCCAGGTCAAGTTCAGGGCTCAGAGAAAGACCTCTGCTCCTGAGGCTGTCAGCAGTGGGGGCTCCATGTAATTGGGACTGTGGAATCCACTCTAGATTTTAGTCAGAGCTCTGAAGGAGTTGTCCAAGATGTTGAAACCTAGGTGACATAGAGACACCAGCTTCCACTGACTGTTGGACAGGAGACTCAAAATAATCTCCCTGTAATGCCCACCTGAAGACTAAGATCTCTTGGGTGTAATGGATTGCTCCTTGTGAGTAGACCAAGCTCCTCAATCAACCCAAATGGCCTGCAGCTATATGATGGTGAACATTGATTACCTTCCTTCACCAAAAAGTCCCAGGGCAGGTTACAACAATTTAACATACAGCCTTCAAAAAGTTAAAAACAACCTGTTGTTGTTATATGCCTTCAAGTCGATTATTGCTTACTTATTTATTTATTACATTTGTATACCCCCCCCATAGCCAAAGCTCTCTGGGCATTTTACAGTGATCCTATGAATCAGTGACCTCCAGTAGCATCTGTCATGAGCCACCAGATCTTGTAAGTTCAGGTCTGTGGCTTCCTTTATGGAATCAATCCATCTCTTGTTTGGTCTTCCTCTTTTTCTACTCCCTTCTGTTTTTCCCAGCATTATTGTCTTTTCTAGTGAATCGTGTCTTCTCATGATGTGTCCAAAGTATGATAACCTCAGTTTCATCATTTTATCTTCTAATGATAGTTCTGGTTTAATTTGTTCTAACATGCTATTGGAGGTCGCTGATTCATAGGATTGCCATAAGTTGTAGTCAACTTGAAGACACATAACAACAACAAATTGTCTTCTCTAGTGAATCATGTCTTGTCATTATGTGTCCAAAGTATGATAACCTCAGTTTCATCAGAAACATGCTAAAATCACAGAAAAGGTGGATCATAAAATATACAGATCAGATGTTGAATGCCAGCGTACAGAGGTGAGTCTTTGGAATTCAGCTAAACTATACAGTGAAATTGCCAGATGTACCTCAATGGGGAGGGAGTTCCAATTTAGGGGCCAAGGGTGGTCCTCTTGAGGCTCATGCTTAAAAGCCTTCCTTTCTGGACAGAGAGTGCTGAAACAACATCCTTGCACCAGGCTTTTGAAGCGACTAGTGTGCCTAAGTCAGAATCAAGTTGAAGGCAGTATATTTACATTTTAGTGTGCCCATAGCCCTAGAAGAGACATTCTGGTGACAGAAGCTGAAAAGATCCTGTTCTGCTTCCAAACTTTGCTGAGGAAGTTGCTCCTTTACATGTACCTGTGGTCCTGCTGCCTTCCCTGCTGGGTCTGACATCTGACAGGCATCTAGGCGGCTCATGAGCTCATAATGATTGGGTTTGATATCTATGTGCATTTCTGATGTTTTAATATTGTTGCAAAGCTCCATTTTCCTGTTTTGCATTTAAATTATCTTTTCATCTTATATATAGCAGAGCTTTTGTTTTTATAGAGAACAGATGTGTTTCAATATTGAAGATTTTATCTATACTTTGACAACTGTTTATGTCCCCTTTAATGGTATTCTGAATATCATATTTTACATGAATGGCTTAGAGGATTCTGCTCATTCAGCAGTGTACAGATCTTGCTAAATAAACATTTACAAATGTGGAAACATTTTTAAAAGTTTTTTTCCACATTTTATATAGTAGACTTTCTTGTGTTTATTTTTTCTGGTTAGCAGATAATAGCCGTGTGTTGAAAAGGAAATGGACTGCCTTCAAGTCAATCCCAACCTATGGCGACCCTATGAATATGAATAGGGTTTTCATGGTAAGCGGTGTTCATAGGTGGTTTACCATTGCCATCCTCTGAGGCTGAGTGGCAGTGACTGGCCCAAGGTCACCCAGTGAGCTTCATGGCTGTGTGAGGATTCCAACCCTGGTCTCCCAGGCCATAGTTCAACACTCAAACCACTGCGCCACACTGGCTCTCACAGCCATGTGTTAGGAACATATATAAATCATCCTGTGCAATCTGATGTTGAGGCAAGAAATTCTGATGTCTCAGCCAATTACATAATAAAAATAAAATATTTTTCAGCACTGTTTATGCAGGTCTAGACAGAAGTCAAGTTAAGTATAGTGGAACATACTCCCAGGTAAGTATATACAGGATGGTAGCCTAGGCTTACTTACCTGAGATAAGTCCCATTTTGAATAAGTCTCAATGAAGCAAACATTTGGAAAAGACACACCTACTTGCAACCAGCCCCAGGTCAGAGGGTTTTGAAGTATAAAATCAGGCCTGGCTCCAGCAGATAGCCAGGTGGGGCACATGCTCAAGGGCTCCTGCAGCTCAGAAGGGCCTCTCCTAAATTTATGGGCTTACCCCAGTTTGCAAATCATGTGTTGCACCCTAATGCTAGAGTGAATCATGCAGGAGGAGCTCTGCCCTCCCAGGCAACACCCCCCCATGCAGCTGGTGTGGGCTTAAATAAACCCAGCTGCTCCACTTCCTTCATCGCCATGTCAGGAGGGGTTGATGCCCCTGCTGCCATCTTGGGTGATGGCGCAATGGTGTGCATGCAGTACACTAGCATGCTGATGTGACAGTACAAAAAGTGGGGTATTTAAGCCCATGCCAGTTGCATGGAGAAGGGTGTTGCCTGGGAGCCAAGGGCCCATTGAAGTCTGGTGCCCAAGGGCCCACGCATGTCTGGACCAGCCCTGAACAAAATAGGAAGCACTGGATAACCAGTTAGTTTACCCATATTATAAATGCTGCTGTTTCTGTTTCAGCTCCACCCTTTCCTAAGAAATCCCCAGTTTTACAATTCTTCAATGGCTGGAATGTATTTGGATGAGAATGGGGAACCCTCAGCAGACTTGGACATCATGAACTGGGTGGTGTTTCCCAATAAGTCAGTCATCAGGGTGAAGTTTGGGAGTTTATACAGACAGGGGTCCTCGAATGTACAGTTCACAATCAAGCAGGAAGCCATTGTGTGGCCCAAGTGGCTCAACCAGGTCAGGGAAAAATCACTTCTTTCATTTCATTGTACTTCCCATCCCTTAATCTCTAATGCAACCTTTCCCAACCAGTGTGCCTCCAGATGTTGTTGGACCACAACTCCCATCAGCCTCAGCCAGCATTCTCATTGGTCAGGAAAGATGGGAGTTGTGGTCCAACAACATCTGGAGGCACACTGGTTGGGAAAGGCTGCTCTAATGTGTACCATGCTCCATTTAAAGCTGCCTTCATGTGCCTATGCACTCCAGTGTTCAGCAATTCATCAAGCACTAGCTGTGGGTCTTTGTGAAATTTTGTATGGTGGGTTCAACTGTTCTGGGGGAGCAAATTTCAAGGGTGTTATTTCCCCTAGTAACTAGATGAGATGACCATGAACTCCACCCCAGGATCTGCCACACTTAAATGGTAAAATATATATATTTATTTTGTACATTTATACACCACCTTTCTTTCCGTGATAGAAACCGAAGTCTGCTTGCATATGGTTTCCAGGCAGTCTCCCATCCAGGCACTGACCAGACCTGACCCTGCTTAGATTCAGCAGGGCACTGGCCTCATGTGCCTTCAGACCATAGCCTGGGAATTTATTTCTTTCATGGGTGGGCAGAGGACTTATAGCAGGGGGCTTAAATATGACCAATGGGGTAATTTTGGCTGCTCCAAACTCCATCTTGGGAGGCCAGATAAGGGCCTTGTTAGGTGATTTGCCTGAATCCAATTTCTCCCCCAGCCTTATGGCTCATTCATATGGGAGCTTTTCTCATCACGATACAGTTTAAAGGTTCACATTTCTTACCTTATATGAGCCCTCAATCCACTGTTTTGCATTTACACTGAACAGAAAGGGTCAATTGCATAGCTTCCTAATGATCACACCCTCTTAAGGTCAAACTATCTCTTCCTCTGGTTACCTTGGCAACCAAGCATGCTCAGTTTATTCCAGATTAAGTTTCATTAAAAAAAGGGAAAAACCTCAAGTGCCATTGTTTATATTTTCAGAATCCAGCAGAAATACAAATATATGTTGGAACAGTGTTATGCTTTTTGCACAAGTTAGGGAGGAACAGGAAAAAAGCACTGTTTGCAGCAGGCTGCAGAATGGGAGCCAGTAGGAAATGACATGAACAAAGGGAGGAGAAGGGAGTGGGCCTGGACTCACAAAAGCTTTGGAGCCGAACATCTACAAGCCCCTAGAGATACGAAGTACAGATATTTTTCCCCATCCTTTTTCAGATTAAAGTTGGATTAATCTGCTGCAGATTAAAAGGTAAAAGCAGCAGTTTACGTTCACCTTACATAAAACATCATGTAAACGCTGCTAATTAAACTGGTCTGCAATTAGTGCCAGATTCACACTAAACCTCCATGTGAACCAGCCCTTAGTCACATAGGATCCCATTTGTCTGCTGCACACTGGATGGTCTGCACTGTGCACCAGCTGCAACTTCTACACCATCTACAAGGGTAGCCCCACGTAGAATGCATTGAAACAGTACAATCATGAAGTTACTGGAGCATAGATAACAGAGGCCAGACTAATCCTGTCCAAGAGACCCTTAGATACAAGTGAAAATAGGCACGCTGTGCCACAGAAGCCACCTCAGCCTCAAGCAACAATGAGGGATATTTTTTTTTTAGCTTTGCAGGCTTACTCTTAGTTATAAACTGCAAGTTAAATTTGCAGGAGGAAGTTGCCCTGGATTCTTCCAAACCCCACATCTCATCATTTTAGCTAAAGCAGCCCTAACACATTTCCTTTGACCCTCCTTGTCTCTATGTTTAGACCCTGCCTCCTTCAAGGTGTGTGGAAAACTGCCTGCCCGGATTTGTCAAGGTGGTTCAGGAAGGGAAGCCACTTTGCTGCTATGACTGCATTCCCTGCGCAGAAGGGACCATCTCCACTCAGGAAGGTGGGTGACTCCAGAGGAAAGGGGCACCCTTGAGGAATGGGGTAAAGATTCACTCAGCTATCCAGGGCTTTTCAAAAGAGAAATTTAAACCTGCCCAATGGTATGTGATTGCAATTCATGTGCAAAATGCATGCTGCGTCAACACACCTGTGCATTTTCTTTCTGTGTGCATGCATGCTTTCCCATAGAAAGTTACATTTCATGGTGTTTAGAAGCCTCCATAGAGTGGGCAAAATTCTTCAGAACTGGGAATTGGCCAGCACAAATGTATTTATATATTAAAAGTTATATCCCACTCTTTCTCCCAAAGGGAGCCCATTACTGGAGTGCAGAAGAGTGTTAGCCAAGGTTCACACATGAGGCGCCATGAACTCCAGCTTACGATGATATTTCCAGGCACATATGAGCTCATATAGCTTTGCCCCAATAAGAACCCTGTTAAAAATGTCATACTGGATATTAAGGGCATGGCCACATTTATCATAGTATTAACCTCTCAGGAAAGGGCTTTCTCCAAGTTCTAGAATTGTTTCCTTCATATCACAAATACTGGTGAATAATCAGTGGAGATTAGTAGTGGAGTCAGAGGGAAGAGCCTTTTGTAGGGTGAGGAGAAATGGGCATACTTGAACATGGGTCTGGTTTCTAGGGGAGCCTGGACTACTCTGTCTACTTTTAAAATTGTTATCAGACACTTTTTACATCCCCTAGAATAGTACAAGTTTTGCATGGGGTTTGATTTTGTCTGTTATTGCAGGAAATAGAACTGGGAGCTGAGAGCTCAAGTCAAAAGCTCATTTGGGAGGCCTGAGTTCTGTCCTAAGAATCATTTATAGTGTTTCATAAATATTCCATAGATCAGGTTGCTATTGTCATGATGGTTTATGATATCATTTCAAAAACCAGCTTGGAACAATAGGCTAGAAGTAAATCAATAGACATTTGTGGAGCCTGGAGCAGGAATGACTGGGGGACCTTTGGGTGAGAATATATACTGGCTTAAGCACCCGACAGGGTGATTGTGAGGTGCAAAGGAAAACCATATCCATTGTGGTGTCCACACTTTCCCTGTTGAGATCATATGAGCACCAACTGTGAGGTGCTTCACCACCATTTCATGGCATACCTACTCCCCCAGGTTTTCCCTGACCAGTAATCAGATTTTCCTGGATCGGTAATACTTTCTGTAAATGATAAGCAGTATGGATAGATATATGTTAGATACAGAGCTTGGAAAAGTTACTTTTTTGACCTACAACTCCCATCAGCCCAATCCAGTAGCCATGCTGGCTGGGGCTGATGGAAGTTGTAGTTTAAAAAAGTAACTTTTCCAAGCTCTGGTTAGATATTACTCAACTTCTTTGCAGATGCAGATCTTTGCATGAAATGTCCAGAAGATCAACATCCAAACAAGGACCGAGATGGATGTGTGCCCAAGATTATCACTTTCCTGGCTTACAATGAACATTTGGGGATCCTCCTGGCTTCTTCTGCCCTATTCTTTTCCTTAACCACAGGTTTTGTTTTAGCAATCTTCATTAGATTCCTCGAAACTCCGATAGTCAAAGCCAACAACAGGGACCTCTCCTTTGTTCTCCTCACCTCCCTCCTGCTCTCCTTTTTGTCCTCCTTCCTCTTCATCGGCCAGCCGAGGAAAGTGACCTGCCTTGTCCAACAAATGGCCTTCTGCATCATCTTTTCAGTTGCCGTCTCTTCCGTGTTGGCAAAAACCATCACGGTGGTGCTGGCCTTCCTGGCCACAAAACCAGGGAACAGAGCAAGGAGATGGCTGGGGAAGAGTCTGGCCAATTCCATTGTCATTTCCTGTTCCAGTGTCCAAGTTGTCATCTCCACCATCTGGCTGAGAATGTATCCCCCATTCCCAGATTCTGACTTGCACTCCCAGCCTGGACACATCATCCTGAAATGCAATGAAGGATCTGTTGCCGTGTTTTATGGTTCCCTTGGCTACATGGGCTTCCTGGCTGCCATCTGCTTCACAGTGGCTTTCCTGGCCAGGAAGCTGCCTGGGGCCTTCAATGAAGCCAAGCTGATCACCTTCAGCATGCTGGTCTTCTGCAGTGTCTGGGTGTCCTTTGTGCCCACCTACCTGAGCACAAAGGGGAAATACATGGTAGCCGTGCAGGTCTTCTCCATCTTGGCCTGCAGTGCTGGGCTCCTGGGTTGCATCTTCATTCCCAAGTGGTACATTATTGTCCTGAGGCCTGATCTAAACACAAAGGCATATTTAACAATAAAAACAAGAGAAGAAATCTGATTCTTATGAGAGAGTTTTTCAGGACATTCCATAACAAGTGCAAGGTGAAACTTCTTCAGTGTTTCTGAAGATGTGTGATGAATCCGAGGGAGAAATTGTATCTCTGGTTACTTTTCCGGTTCCTGGCACTTACCTACAAGAACTTCCAATGTAAAAATGCATGCAGTACTTTCTGTTTATAAACATTTTTAAAAGTAGTTAGATAAATTAGGCAGACACTCTTTAGTAAAATGCTATAGCTCAGATCCAATAATTGAAAAATAATATATTGCTAAGGGCTTCTCCAGATCATGAGTCAAAACAGGATCTCCTGAGCCCAGTATACTCTGTGTGGATTGAGCCTTCTGCTGGATTCACGAAAAAAGACACACATTTGCATAAAAAGTATGTACACTCTATGGCATTTGCAAATGTTTACCTTCTTTATCAATAGCAGTTGGAGAGCCCCAAAATAAATCAGTGGCCATACCCAAGTGATGAAATGCCCTACACACAGAATACCAACAGGAAAAGCTTTCTCCATCATCGTAGTTCGATACTTGGAAAGGCCTACTCTGTTTCACATCTGTCTGCCCCATAGCTGTAAAAGGCCCAAGAGCCCTACTCTCCTCCAATGCCAAACCCTAATCCAGGCAAAGGCATTAATTTTCATTAGTTGTGAATGAGTTATGTTGCTGTGGGACTTTCACCCGATGCTGTTCAGCTACTTTCAATGTGAGACCAGGCATGGTAATTCCGATGGAGGGGTTGAAAGCATTTAAGTTTTGCAGCAATTCAGATGCTCTTGCTGGGATAAAGTCAAGATGTAACTAATTAAAAAGCAAGCACTGTATTAATTTGTTGTGGTCATTTATTTATACCTCATAACAAATATAGCATTGGATTGGTGGTTTTTTTTAAGGTTTGAGGAAAAATAATTTGAAATCCACACTAAGTCATGGAGCTCAATGGGTGACCTTGTGCTACTCACAGTCTCTTAGCCTGACCTACTTCAAAGAGGTGTTGTGAAGATAAAATGTAAAAGAGAAGAGCAAGGAGCAATTCCCCAACACAACCATATACTGTGAAGGGAATAACTAATAAAAATTACTTGTGAGTATGTGGTAAAGTGTTTGAGTTCTGAGAAACATGGCTGAGTTTGTGAAAATGAAGAGAGAAGAGCTGGTGGGAAAATGTAAAGCTTTTCATTTACCTCATGAGGGTAAAGGGGTGGATGAATTGCGGGTAGCATTAATAACTTATACATCAGTTCAAACCAAAGAACCAGTAAGAGAAGCGACCCCACAAGGGTACCCAAGCAATCCTGCCTATGTGGAGTATTTAAGAGAGAAGCTAAAATTGGAGGCTGAAAGATTGAGAATGGAGACTGAGGAAAAAGACAAGCAGCGGGTCTTTGAAGCTGGGGAAAAAGACAAGCAACGAGTGTTGGAGGCTGAAAGATGTAAAATGGAGGCTGAAAGAGTGAGAATGGAGGCTGAGATACAAGTGGAAAGGTTAAAATTAGAAAGAGAGAAGTTTCATTCTGACAAAACAAGAAAAGAGATGAAACAAAAATAAAAGTCACTCCAAAAGACTTTGCTGTGTATGAGCCCGGTGAAGATCCACAAATTTACCTCACAACGTTTGAAAAGGCAGCTCAGATGTGGGGGCTACCTGAAGATAAATGCATGCACTATTTGTCAAATTTAATTAAAGGGGAATTGGCTGAGGTGTATCAATATTTCCCCTCAGACAGGCCAGTGACATATGCTGAATTTAAAGAAGCAGTGTACAAAAGATTTAGACTGGGGCCTGATTATTTTAGAAAACTTTTCAGAAACTGCCAGATACAGACAGGAAGATCTTTCTTGGTGTTGGGAGCAAAACTGGTGGACATATTTGAAAAATGGCTGACAGGTACTAAAGCTCAGTCTGTGGAAGAGGTGAAAAGCCTCAGAAATTAGATTGCTGGTCAAAGATCATTCCCCTAAGTCTGTGTAGGAGGCAGCAGAACTGTCCGATCATTTTACCTCAAACCGATCTGGTTGGATGGGGAAAACACCAAGAGAATTTAAATCAAACCCAAATAATAATGGCAGAAGAGATGTGGTACCACAGAGAGTAAACCCTCAAATAAAGTCAGAAGGTGTCAGGCCCAGGATGTGACTCAGGAACCAGACCAACGGCTGTAGTTAATTCGTGTTTTATTAGGGTAATGTCCAAACAAAGACTGCGTTTTCTCATGAAGCAATACAGGGATACAGGTCCTGCGGTATTGGGAGAAAGTTGACAGAGCAAGGGACTTCTTCCCGCCTGTTCTTTAAGAAGGGGCCAAACGGGCGCGCAATCTTTGGCTCCTCCTTAACTGCCCCTCAGGTACTGCCCGCCTTCCCCCCCTTCTCTCCTGTCTTTTCAGCTGTCTGCGCGGTGAGGGGGGAAGCATCGCCCCCTCCTCTTTTGAAGTTTCCGATTCCAGGATGGGGGATAGGGGAGGGGCTGATGGTAAACTGCCTCCCCGCTTTTCGGCTGTGAGCAGCCCTCCCTCTTTCCCCTCTTGCTCTGAGCCTGAAAGAGGGGGAGGCGTGAGAATGTCCAGGGAGGGCTCAGGCTCCCCATCGCTAAGCGACCTTATCACTGGCAGTTCCTCTGTTTCGTCTTCGTTCCAAAGGGGGGAAGTTCCTCCCCCTTCCCTCTGCCATCCATCCGAATACTCTTCTCCCAACTCTCTGGGATCCAGCTCCCCGGGATTGAGACCCCAGCTCTGCCTTCCGACACCACACCCCCTCCCAGGCTGTGCCCCCCTCCCCTTGTCTGGCTTGGGACGGTGGGGAAAACATTGATGGAAATGTTTTACCAATTCTGGAGCATGCACATCAGCTGCATCTTCCCATGATCTGTCAGCCACCCCATAGCCTTTCCAGTGAATCAAGTACTGCAGCTTGTGGCGTCTGATCCTGGAATCTAAGATCTCCTCAACTTCAAACTCAAGCTGCTCCTTTACCAGGAGTGGAGCTCCGGGAGATTCCTCCAGCCGTAACTCACTGGGAGGGGCGGCTTTCGTTAAGAGGGATCGATGGAACACAGGATGTATTTTAAACATGTCAGGCAGCTTCAGTCGGTACGCCACGGGATTGATTTGAGTTTCTATTTTGAAAGGACTCACCCTCTTGTCTTGTAATTTTCTACATTTGCCCGGCATCTGGAGGAAGCGGGTGGACAGCCATACCTGGTCTCCCGGTTGAAGGGGGGGGCTCCTTCCTGTGCAGGTCAGCAACTCGCTTGTACTCCGTTTTGGCTTCGTTTAACTGCTGTTTCAGTGTCTGTTGCGCCGCTTGCAATTCCTTAAGGAAGTTCTCAGCTGCCGGTACCAGCATTCCTTCTGAGCTGCTTGGAAAGACTTTAGGATGGAATCCATAATTAGCGAAGAACGGGGTTTGTTGAGTGCTGGAGTGCAGAGAATTGTTGTAGGCGAACTCTGCAAAATGCAAATATGATACCCAGTCAGTCTGTTGATAGGACACATAACTTCGTAAATATCTTTCCAAAACGGCGTTCAAGCGTTCCATCTGCCCATCTGTCTGGGGGTGATGGGCGGAGGAGAGTTTTAATTCCATCTGCAACTGTTTCCACATTGCTCTCCAAAATTTGGCTGTGAACTGAGTTCCTCGGTCTGAGACTACGCTGTTTGGCAATCCATGCAGCCGGTAGACTTCTTTGATGAATAACTTGGCTGTTTCTTTAGCCTCTAAGGCCCCTGCACAAGGAAGAAAGTGTGCCATTTTGGTAAGTAGATCCCCCACTACTAAGATGGCTGTCATTCCTTGGGACTTGGGTAGATCAGTTATAAAATCCATGGAGAGGTCCTTCCAGGGTTCGTGTGGGACAGGCAACGGTTGTAACAGTCCTGCTGGTGTCCCTGTTTGTGTTTTTGTCCGCAGACAGACAGAGCAGGACTTTACATAACTCTCAATATCCCGACGCATTTTAGGCCACCAGAAGTCCTTGGCCACGTTCTGAATGGTCTTGTAAATCCCAAAGTGTCCCGCTGTGATGGAATCATGACACTGGCGTAGGATTCTGAGCCTTAATTCCCCTTCTGGCACATATCTGGCGGTTTTGAACCATAACAGTCCATTTCTCCAGTGAAAGGTTACTTCTGAGTCTTGACCTTGTCCCGTCTCCTGCTGATATTTTAGCATGTCTGCATCTTCTTGTTGTGCCTTTTTGAGTTCCTCTTCCCATGAAGGCTGGCATACTCCCAACGTTAATTTCTCTGGCGGGATTACGTACTGAGGCTGGTCCTTGGATTCACTTTCTTTGTATTGTGGCTGTCTGGATAAGGCATCCGCTCTCTGGTTTTTGGCTTGGGCATGGTAAGTAATCTGGAAGTTAAACCTAGTGAAGAACTGGGACCATCTCATCTGTCTCTGGTTCAGCTTTCTGGCTGTTTGGAGGCTTTCAAGATTCTTGTGGTCGGAGCGCACTTCAATTCGATGAGAGGTCCCCTGTAGGTATTGTCTCCAGTTTTCAAAAGAGTCCTTGATGGCCAGCAGCTCCTTCTCCCAAACTGTGTAGTTCTTCTCTGCAGGCTTTAACTTCAGAGAGAAGTACGCACAGGGGTGCAGCTCCTTCCCTTCTTGGTCTAATTGTAGCAGGACTCCCCCGATGGCAAAATCTGAAGCATCTGCTTCCACTATGAAAGGGCGGTTCGGATCAGCAAAGCGCAGAATGGGCTCAGTAGCAAACCATCTCTTCAGCTCCTCAAAGGCCTCGGTGGCATTCTCTGTCCATTGAAACTTCTTCTTCCCCCTTAAACAGTCAGTCAGAGGAGCTGTTAATTTGGAAAACCCTGGAATGAACTTTCTGTAATAATTGGCAAACCCCAAAACCCGTTGTACATCCTTTTTGGTGACAGGTTGGCCCCAGTCCAATATGCAGCTTACTTTCCCTGGGTCCATCTCCACGCCTTCCGCTGAGATTCGATATCCAAGGAAGTGTAGAGACTTGAGGTCAAATCCACATTTCTCTAATTTAGCATACAGGTGATTTTCTCTCAGTCTCTTCAACACCGTCTTCACATGCTGGTAGTGGTCTTCCTGGTTCTTTGAGAACACCAGGATATCATCTAAGTAACAGATTACATACGTGTCCAACAAGTCTCTAAACACGTCGTTCATGAATTTTTGAAAAATTCCTGGACTTCCACAAAGCCCGAACGGCATGACCAGGTATTCATACTGTCCGTAAGCGGTCAAGAATCCTGTTTTCCATTCATCTCCCTCCTTCATTCTGATCAGATTGTACGCTCCTCTCAAATCCAACTTCGTGAAGATTTTTGCAGAGCGCAGTCAGTCCAGCAACACTGAGATCAGGGGCAGCGGGTAGCTGTTGGGGATGGTGATCTGGTTCAATGTGCGATAGTCGTTACAGGGTCTGAGTTCCCCCCCTTCTTTTTCACAAACAATAGTGGCGCTCCAGCAGGGGATTGTGAGGGGTGTATGAATCCTCGCCTCAGGTTTTTATCCAGGAATTCCTTCAGGGCCTCCCTCTTATTCTCTGTGAGAGAGTAGATTCTCCCTGATGGGATGCTGGCTCCTGGCACTAGGTCAATCGCACAGTCGTAAGGGCGGTGGGGGGGTAAGGTCTCTGCCTCTTTTTCATCAAACACATCTTTGAATTCTTGATACTTTGGCGGCAGGGTCACTTGCTTGATCTCTTGCACTGCCCCCGCTAAGGTGTTCTTGATTCCTTCAGGTTGACAGTTCTCCTGGCAATACTGTGAGGTGAACCACACCACCGCCTCCTTCCAACTTATTTTGGGTTCATACTTTGCTAGCCAGGGCATTCCCAGAATCACCTCAAAGTTCGAGAGATCTGACACGTACAGCAAAATGAACTCTTCGTGCCCAGGGATTTGAAGTTTCACTTCCTCCGTGGCTTGTGTCACCCCTCCTGACTTCAGGGGTCTCCCATCGATAGTCTCCACAGCTAGGGGAGCATCCAGTTTCCATCGGGAAATTCCATGACACTTGACTAACTTTGCATCAATAAAATTTGTGGAGGCTCCACTGTCAATTAAGGCAGTGGAATTAAACACCACTCCTCTGGAAGTTGTAATCTGAATAGGCAAGACCAACACCCCCTTTGAGGGAGGTTGGATCATTGGGGGGCCTTTATACAACGCTGCCCCCAGTCCACCGGCCTGCACGTGGACTGGGTGTTCTAGTTTCCCGACAGCTCAGCTTTCCCCCCTTTCAGTCCACAGTCTCTGGCCACATGGCCTGGCTTTGAACAATAAAAGCATAAACGTTCCCTGCGTCGTCTTTCCTTTTCTTCTTCTGACAGTCTTGGCCTAGCCCCTCCCTGTCCCTCAGTTGCATTACCTGCCATCCCTGCAGTGGGAAGGGTCTTGTTGCGGGATGCCGAGGCTGAGTATCTCGGGACCTCCTGCTTCCTTTCCAGGCGCCTTCCTTCCATCCGGTGATCTATCTGTAGGCATAGCCGGATGAGCCCTGGTAGGTCAGCTGGGGGGGAGGTCCTGGCCAACTCATCCAGGATTTCAGCATTTAATCCACTCCGGTACATAAACATCAGGGCGGCGTCATTGTAACCAGTTTCCTGGGACAGAATTTTAAAAGCATTAGTGTACTCGGAAACAGTCCCTTTAGCTTGCTTCAGAGCGCCTAGTTGCCGCGCTACTGTTTCAGCCCTTTGCGGGTCTTGAAACATCTCGGTCATCTCCTGTATAAATCCTCTGTACCTTCCTAAGACAGTATCCTTTCTCATGAGATACGGAGTCACCCATTTTGCAGCTTCTCCCTCCAGGAGGCTAATCACGAAAGCTACTTTAGCCCCATCATCTGGAAATTCCGTGTGCCTGACATCCAGATATAACTCACATTGAGCCACGAAGGTTGCCAACTGATCACTTTGTCCCGCGTATTTTGGGGGCAATCCAATGGGAACCTTTACTACGGCAGCTGGAGGGGCTGTTCGCATCTGGTCTATCGTGGCCTTCAAGGTTTGATTATCCATCTTCAGCGCCTTGACTGCTGCTAGCAGGGCTTGAACATCCGTCTGCAAATCAGCCACCTTAGTCCTCAAGAGTTCCACTTCTTCCGTCTCAGAAGTGGGGTTCGTCCCCCCCGCTGCTCCCTTTGACATCTTGTCCCAGTCAAGTGAAGAGAGTGTTGAGGGTGATTTAGGTGGCTCTGTCAAGCTGTCAGGCCCAGCATGTGACTCAGGAACCAGACCAATGGCTGTAGTTAATTCGTGTTTTATTAGGGTAATGTCCAAACAAAGACTGCGTTTTCTCATGAAGCAATACAGGGATACAGGTCCTGCAGCATTGGGAGAAAGTTGACAGAGCAAGGGACTTCTTCCCGCCTGTTCTTTAAGAAGGGGCCAAACGGGCGCGCAATCTTTCGCTCCTCCTTAACTGCCCCTCAGGTACTGCCCGCCTTCCCCCCCTTCTCTCCTGTCTTTTCAGCTGTCTGCATGTGCGCGGTGAGGGGGGAAGCATCACCCCCTCCTCTTCTGAAGTTTCCGATTCCAGGATGGGGGATAGGGGAGGGGCTGATGGTAAACTGCCTCCCCGCTTTTCGTCTGTGAGCAGCCCTCCCTCTTTCCCCTCTTGCTCTGAGCCTGAAAGAGGGGGAGGCGTGAGAATGTCCAGGGAGGGCTCAGGCTCCCCGTTGCTAAGCGACCTTATCACTGGCAGTTCCTCTGTTTCGTCTTCGCTCCAAAGGGGGGAAGTTCCTCCCCCTTCCCTCTGCCATCCATCCAAATACTCTTCTCCCAACTCTCCAGGATCCAGCTCCCCGGGATTGGGACCCCAGCTCTGCCTTCCGACAGAAGGGCACAGGACACCTCATGTTTCCTAAAATGGAGGAGAAACTCTGCTATAAATGTGGTAAGGCAGGCCATCTCTGTTTTCAATGTGAGAATATAAACCCCATCAGTAATTCTGTTCAAGGAAGAACAGTGAAAAGAGAACTGAGAGAGGGAGAAATTAAGAAAATACAATTCTGTCAAGTAAGCTGCTCAAATATTCAATAATAATAATAATAATAATAATAATAATAATAATAATAATAATAATAAATTTAATTTCTTCGTCGCCTATCTGGCCGATGGCCACTCTAGGCGACTTACAAAATTGTTAAAATACAATTGATAAAATACAATAATACAATATAAAAACAATACATCTGCAGCAACAATATTAAAACTGGGCAGGAGGCATTACAATTATAACAATTAACCCTCCCCGGATACCCCGAAGGCCTGCTGAAAGAGCCAGGTCTTTAAGGCTTTCCGAAACACATTTAGGGAAGAGGCGTGCCGGAGATCTTGTAGGAGGGAGTTCCAAAGAGTGGGGGCCGCCACTGAGAATGCCCTCTCTGTAGTACCCGCCAATCTGGCTGTTTTTGTTGGCACGATTGAGAGAAGGCCCTGTGTGGCCTATCTTGTCGGGCGGCATAATTGGTGGCGTTGAAGCCGCTCCGTGAGATAAACTGGGCCAAAACCATGTAGGGATTTAAAGGTCAATACCAACACCTTGAATTGGGCTCGGAAAACAACTGGTAGCAAGTGTAGGTCGAACAACACTGGTGTGATGTGATCTCGGCGGCGACTATTCGTAAGTAGTCGAGCCGCCGCATTTTGTATCAGTTGTAATTTCCGGACCATTTTCAAGGGTAACCCCACGTAGAGCGCATTACAGTAGTCCAAATGAGAGGTGACCAGGGCGTGTACCACTAGTGGGAGCTGGTGAACAGGAAGGTAGGGTTGCAGCCTTCGTATGAGGTGTAGTTGGTACCAGGCTGCCCGGCTCACTGCCGAAATCTGAGCCTCCATGGACAGCCTGGAATCAAGCACAACCCCAAGGCTGCGGACCTGGTCCTTTAGGGGTAGACTCACCCCGTTGAACTTCAGGTCAATGTTGCCCAACCTTCTCTTGTCCCCCACAAGTAGTACCTCGGTCTTATCAGGGTTCAACTTCAGCTTGTTCCTTCCCATCCATCCACTCACGGATTCCAGGCACTTGGACAAGGTCTCCACAGCCAACTCTGGTGAAGATTTAAACGAGAGATAGAGCTGAGTGTCATCCACATATTGATGACACTGCATCCCAAATCTCCTGATGATTGCCCCCAGTGGCTTCATATAGATGTTAAATAGCATGGGAGAGAGGATAGAGCCCTGTGGTACACCACAATTGAGAGGCCAAGGGTCTGATACCTTCTCCCCCAACGCTACCTGTTGGTACCTGTCAGAGAGAAAGGAATGGAACCACTGTAATACAGTGCCTCCAATTCCCAATCCCTCCAGGCGAAGCAGAAGGATACTGTGGTCGACAGTATCAAAAGCTGCTGAGAGATCGAGGAGGACAAGAAAGGTGGATTCTCCCCTATCTAATGCCCTCCTCAAATCATCTACCAGAGCGACCAAGGCTGTTTCAGTTCTGTGACCAGTCCTGAAACCCGATTGGTATGGATCCAAATAATCCGTTTCATCCAAGTGTGCTGACAACTGGTTGGCCACCACTCGCTCAATGACCTTGCCCAGAAATGGTAGATTCGAAATTGGGCGGAAGTTATCGAATACTTGGGGATCCAAGGAGGGCTTCTTTAAGATGGGCTTTACAATTGCCTCCATGAAGGCTGATGGCATCACACCCTCTTTCAAGGATGCGTTTACCACCGCTTTGATCCCCTCGCCCAATTTCTCTCTGCAGCTCACAAGGAGCCATGAAGGGCAAGGATCAGTAAGACAAGTGGTTGGCTTCACTGATGAAAGCACCTTGTCTACTTCCTCAGAAGGGAGAAGCCGAAACCGATCCCAATTTACCGGCATGCAACTGGCCAACTCTGGTTCATCCACTGTGTCCACGGCGCACGGGATCGAGCTCCGTAAGTGTTCGATTTTATCGGTGAAGTGTTTTGCTAATAAGTCACAGGAGGCCTTTGACTGTTCCAAGGGTTCCTGAGCAACTGGACCGACCAGGCTTCAGACCACCTGGAACAGCCTCCTGGGACAACACTCCGCAGACTCAATAGAGGCAGCAAAGAAAGCCTTCTTTCCTACCTTTATTGCCACTTGGTAGGCAGCTACTGCTGCTCTAACCTGTGTCCAGACATCTTCGGAGCGGGATTTCTGCCACCGGCGCTCTAGTCGTCTCACCTCCTGTCTCAGACTACGCAACCGCGGTGTATACCATGGTGCTAGTTGAGTTCTATTCAGGGGGAGAGGACGTTTCGGAGCCACCCGGTCTAATGCCCTGGTGATCCCCACGTTCCACTCCTTCACCAGGGTTTCGACCGGGCGACCTTCAGCAGGTTCCAATTCCCCAAGCGCAGTCAGGAATCCATCCGGATCCATCAGGCGTCTGGGGCAGACCATTTTAATAGGTCCTTCACCCCTGCGGAGGGGGCATGGCAACGAGAAGTCCATATTTACCAGGTAGTGGTCTGACCATGACACAGGAGTGGCAAGAATCACTCCCAACTTCAGACCACTTCTCTCCTCTCCCAGGACAAATACTAGGTCGAGAGCATGACCGGCTACATGGGAGGGCCCAGTATTACTTAGGTACAGTTCCCAGGAAGCCATGGTTTCCAGGAAATCCCGAGGGGCTCCTGTGAGAGCGGCCTCGGCATGCACGTTAAAGTCACCCAGAACTAACAGCTCTGGGGACAATGCCCGTACAGCCGAGACCACCTCCAGCACCTCGGCCAGGGAATCTGCCATGCAGCGGGGTGGGCGGTACACCAGCAAGATCCCTAAACTGCCCTTCGGGCCCAACCTCCAGTACATACAATCAACAAATTGAGTCCTATGGAGGGGAGGTCTGGCAAAAACCAAGGACTCTCGATAGATGACTGCCACACCCCTTCCCCGCCTTCCCACCCTCGGCTGCTGTGCATAACGGAAACCTGGCAGACACATGGCCTCAAGAATTGGAGCAGAGGCTTCGTCTAGCCAAGTCTCCGTAATACATGCCAGGTCTGCGCGCCCATCCAAGATCATATCATGGATGAGCGAGGTTTTCTGAGCCACAGACCTGGCATTACATAACAGCAGTCGAAGGTCGGTAGGAACCTTGCATCCCCCAGTTTTCGTCTGGTTCTGAGCAGACCCGGAACATGGGATGGATATAATGCATCTGTCCCGTGTTCCCCTATTCCGGCATGGTCTGCTAGCAGCACGCTTCCAGCGCCTGCCGCCCAAACTTCCTATAACTTGGCCCCCCACCTCCCTCTCCGGCTTGCACATGCCTCAATCCCTATCTGCTTATCAGCAGGCCACCCACCCTAATAAAATTAGTCCGGAGACCCGCCTCCGTACCCTATAGCAGCAGTATTTACTAATTTAAATTAAAGTAATTAAGCCAATTCAATTAATTAATTAAACTAAATTAAATTACATCAAATTAAATTAATTAACTAAAACAATACAGTTCAGTCCAATTCACATTCATACACATTCACACACTCATACAACTATACATCCATACATACACCAATTTAAAACAGGAACCGGGTTGTGATAGCCATTCATCTCAACCAGATCAACCCACCAATGCAGTCCCGCACTCTGTGCACGTAGGAGCAGGTTCCAAGATCTCTCCTAAACAGTCAGATGGCAATGGTGACAAAAGACATAGGCCACCAACAGGAAGCAGCAACTGCAGCGGCAATGATGGAAAAACATAAACACAGCCGCAAGAACACCAGGAGCAGCAAGGAAACAAAGCTGCCACCGCCACGGGGCACAGGCTGCAATGCAGGGTGAAGCTCCTAGCAGGGGCAGCAACAAGGGCCTGATCTGCCGCTGCGACAGAAACAGAAGCGGGCGGACCACCCAGCAATGACCAGTCGCAATCCCGGCAAGCGGCAGACGTTGCCCGGCCGCAGCAACGACCCACAACCAGCAACCAACAAACCAGCAGCAGCAGCAACACGGGAACACAGCAGGCACAGGGATAACGCAGCAGCAACAGGCGATGACGACGACACCAAGCGACAGCGACAACGGGCAGGCAGGACCCCCACAGCCAGCGGGACAGGCGACAGCAGCAGAAGCAGCCCAGACGACTCTAACCGGTGACAGCAAGCAGGCAGGACCCACACACGCCGCGGCGGCAGCAGCAGCAGCAGCAGCAGGAAGCCCAAGCCAAGCAAAAACGAGGCAAGAGCAGGAGCAAGACCAACCCAGCAAGGCCCAGCAACGGGCCAGCAGAAAGATTTTGACTCAAGCTTGAGAGAAGAAGTATGTGTGCAAGAGGCAAAATATTGGGCTTTGCTGGACACTGGTGCTGCTCAGACCTTACTGAGGCCAGATTTGATAAGATCTGAAGAAATTTTACCTCAGGAAAAGTTGGTAATCCTTTTTTTTTTTATATAATAATTTTTATTCAAATTTTCATAAAAAACAAAAACAAAATAAAAAAAATAACACAATAGAAATGAAAATAAAAAACTTGACTTCCGATTTGTCACAGATCAGCTATAAGTATATAATATATATCAAACCTGTCCCTAAATACATACAAGATCACTTTTCTCTATAGTCTATCTTAATTAATCGTCAAATCCCATTATCATCATTTCATTTTTATCTTTCAACAAAAAGTCTAAGAGAGGCTTCCATTCCTTAAGAAATGTATCTGTCGCTTTTTCTCTAAGTAAACATGTCAATTTATCCATCTCTACTAAGTCCATTAATTTCAATAGCCATTCTTCTGTTGTTGGTGTTGATTCCATTTTCCACTTTTGTGCATATAATAATCTTGCTGCCGTAATCATATATAATATTATTCTTCCATATTTCTTTTCTATTTGTTTATCCATAAAACCCAATAAAAAAAATTCTGGCTTTGACTGAATATTTATCTTTAAGATTTTTTGCATCATCCTACCTATCTGTGCCCAAAATAATTTTGTCTGTTTACACAACCACCACATATGATAAAATGATCCTTCTTGTTTACATTTCCAACAAACATTAGAAACATTACTATACATTTTTGACAACTTTTCTGGAGTCATGTACCAACGGTACATCATTTTATAGAAATTTTCTTTAAGATTATAGCATAATGTAAATCTCAAGCCTTTTTTCCACATATTTTCCCATTGATCCATTTGTATATTATAACCAAAATTTTTTGCCCACTTTACCATACACTCTTTTACTTCTTCTTCTTCCATATCCATTTTCAGCAAGAGTTTATACATTTTCGCAATTATATTTTCATCATTTGTACACAAACCTATTTCAAAATCAGATTTACTTATTTCAAACCCATACATTTTCTTATCCATTTTATATCTTTCTAACAATTGTAAATAGGCAAACCATTGAGAACTATATCCCTCCTTTATCAGTTGCTCTCTCTCTTTCATTATATATTCTCCATGCACATTTTCTAATAGTTCTTGATAAGTTAACCATTTCTCTTTTCCGGCCATTTCTCTTCTGTAAAATGCTTCTTGACTTGAAACACATAATGGTATTTTCGAATAAAACCTTGGTTTGTATCTATTCCATATTTTCAACAGAGAACGTCTTATAAAATGATTATTAAAGTCCACATTAACTTTTACTTTATCATACCATAGATATCCATGCCATCCCCACTTCAGATTATGGCCCTCCAAATCCAATAGTCTTTTATTTCTCAATAAAAACCATTCCTTTATCCAGACTAAGCAACAGGCAGCAAAATAAAGTCTCAGATTTGGTAATCCCAGTCCTTCTCTTTCTTTGGCATCTTGTAATAATTTAAATTTAACTCTTGGTTTTTTTCCCTGCCAAACAAATTTAGAAATATCTTTTTGCCATTGTTTAAAAGGTAAATCAGAGGATATTACAGGTATTGTTTGAAACAAAAACATCATTCTCGGCAATACATTCATTTTTATCATGGATATTCTGCCCATTAATGACAATTCTAATTTATCCCATCTTAACAAGTCTTTCTTAATCTCTGTCCATAATTTTTCATAATTATTATGAAACAACTTTGAGTTTTTATTTGTCATAATTATACCTAAATATTTCAACTTTTCCTCTATTTTAAAATCTGTCTTGTCCATCAACTCTTTTTGTTCCCTTGAAGATAAATTTTTCATCAACATCTTTGTTTTTTGATTGTTGATCTTAAATCCTGCTAACGGTCCAAATTCTTTTAATTTGTCCATCAATGCATTAATTCCTTCCAAAGGATTTTCTAATATAATTACCAAATCATCAGCAAATGCTCTCAATTTATATTCCTCTTTTTTATCGTTATTCCCGAAATCCTTTTATCTTGCCTTATATCTCTAAGCAGCACTTCTAAGACCAAGATAAATAAAAGGGGAGATAACGGACATCCCTGTCTTGTACCCTTTTGTATTTCACATGAGTCCGTTAAACCCCCATTAACAATTATCTGTGCCTTCTGAGATGTATAAATAGATCTAATCCATTTTATAAAATTGTCTCCAAAATCCATTTGCTCCAAGACCTTAAACATAAATTTCCAATTCAAATTATCAAATGCTTTCTCAGCATCTAAAAAGATCAAAGCTGCTTGTTTATCATTTCGTTGTTCTAAATATTCCAACACATTCAAAACATTTCTGATGTTATCACGTAATTGTCTTTTAGGTAGAAACCCCGCTTGATCTTCCTGAATAAATTGTTGCAATATTATTTTCATTCTTTCTGCCAAAATCATATCGGCCGATAATTTTTTGTTTTGGTTAGGTCCTGCTCCTCTTTAGGTATTAATGTTATATTAGCATTTAGGAAAAGTTGGTAATCCAAGGTGTGAGAGGTGAGCCAGAAAGCATTCCCATGGCCTAGTGAAATTGAACTGGAGAGGAAAGGAGGAGACTTATAAAGTGGGTATCAATGCCCAGCAACATGAACCTGTAATTCTGGGCAGAGATGTTATGGGATCCCAAGGAAAAATCTATGTGGTGACCAGACAAAACTTGGTAAAGCAGCAGAAGCCATTTTATTTGAACAGAACAGGATGGAACCTGTAGCTGAGCCTGAGGTCGCCATAGCAACCCAGTGTGTCTGGAGTGAATGAAACTTTGCTATGAATGTTTTCTACTGCAGAAACACAACAGTTCAGGGATGAGTTGGAGAAGGATAGCAGTTTGAATCCAATAAAGGAACAAGCCCTTACACAAAGAATCCCATTTACAGAGACCCGGAGGGATCAAACTGTGTGGGGAAATGGTGTACTGTATAGGCTGTGGTTACCTAAAGAGAGAGAGAACTGCTGTGAACCAGTTAAACAATTGATTGTGCCTAGCAAATTCAGACCCAGATTGCTAGACATGGCACATGATATTCCTTGTTCAGGGCATCTTGGAATAAAAAAGACAAAGAAAAGGCTGACCGCGCATTATTATTGGCCAAATATTTCCAAGGATGCCAAACAGTACTGTTCCTCTTGTATGATATGCCAAAAAGTGGGGGAAAGCGGAGTAAAAACAAAAGTTCAATTGAAGACCCTTCCTATCATAGGACAACCATTTTATAGAGTGGGAATAGACTTGGTGGGTCCTTTTTCTAAACTCACAAGGCATGGCAGGAAATATATATTAGTGGTGGTGGGTTTTGCAACGAGGTACCCAGATGCTGAGGCCCTGAGGTCAGTGGAAGCCCCTGTAGTGGCAGCTGCATTGCTGAAAAAAATTATGAGGGTGGTTTTTCCACATGAGGTTTTGACTGATCAAGGCAGTGTATTTATGGGAGAAGTGATGCAATGTATGTGGAAGAGTTGTGGGTTGAAACATCTGAAGACAACCACATATCATCCAGATGCCAATGGGTTAACAGAAAGATTTGACAGAGTGCTGAAAGGGAGTGGTCCAAATTTGCCAGTCTTGGTACAAGAAAGCAAAGCAGAGGAGGTGGATGATGAGGTAAAGGGGGAATCCTAAGTGTTCTGAGCAAACATAAGGATCTCTTTAATGTTAGACCTGGTGGAATCAGTGTAGCAAAACATATTATTGACACTGGAAATCAATCCCGAATTAAATCTACCCCCTATTGTGTGAATGGAAAAGTGTTGGATGAAATCAGAAAGGAAGTAAGAGATATGCTAGAGTTGGGTGTGATTTGGGAATCAATTAGTCCCTGGTCTTCTGGTATAGTGCTGGTACCAAAGAAAGATGGGACAATCAGATTTTGTATTGATTACAGAGCTATAAATAAAATCACAGTTCCAAATGCGTACCCCATGCCTAGGGTAGACACCATGTTAGAACTGTTGGGGGCAGCAACAATCATCTCCACAATAGATCTATGCAAAGGATTTTGGCAGATGGAGTTGGAAGAGCAATCCAGGGCTAAAGTTACTTCATATAACCCAAACTGGCATTTTTTTACTTTGATGGTTAAACCAGCCTTTTTAAGTGCCTCCAACACCACTGTTAAATGTTGAACATGTTCAGGCACCGACCTGCTGAATATAGCTATGTCGTCTATGTATGCCACAGCAAAATCTGACATGCATCTTAAAACAGTATTAATTAATCTTTGAAAGGAATTTGGTGAGTTCCTAAGCCCCATTTTCTCCTCCATTGGCAATTGGTTGTGGAGTGTGGATTGAGTTGGTTGTGGGTTGGATTATATTTGGCTGGTATTTAGGCAGAATATATATGACTGGAAACATAAAGAGTGACGATGTATGAAACCATACACTTGTTGAACATTCCTAAAGTAATCTTGTTATTTCCTGGTGTTATCAAATAAATACTTTTATTGGTTTACCAAAAACCTGATCCTTGTCTGGGAATACACAGACCAGAAGGAAGGGCAGGGTAATTACCAAGGCTGGAGGGAAACTGTATCAAATAAATGGTGGCAGCGGTGAAGAAAGTGTAACATCGTCAAGTATCCAGAGCAACCCAGGATTGTATGCTTTATAGACAAGGATACAAGGGGATTGTGGACAGCAAGGGCACCCAGACACAAAGTAACAAGCCATAGGGAGACTAAGGCGAAGTCTCTAGCAGTATTGTTTACAGGGAGTGACTGGTGGTGCCGCCTAGCAGTGGGATCTTGTGAGATCTGTGCTAGAGCGTGTGAGAGAACAAATAAAAACTGAGATCCTGACAGGTGGTGGCCCTGGTGGAAGTATCACAGGTAGAGCCAGCGGTGGGATCTTCACAATGTGCTCTGGTGTTTCTGGGTCGCCCATGGAGCTTGATTTTGTGCCTGGCTGTTGCCTGTGCCAGAGCTGCGGTGATATTTCTGTGCTTGATGCCTTTCAGTAGACAGTCTTTCAGCATCTGCCCATGTGTGGTGAGTGCTCATTGGGGTGGTGGGTGACTGCGTGTGTGGTGGGGGTGCAGTTGGGGTGGGTGTGGGTGCAGTCTTCTTGATGTTCAGCTGTAGTCCTGCTTTTCTGCTTTCCTCTTTAACATTCATCAGCATTTGTTTTAAAACATTACTGGTTTCTGCTAGCAGTATGGTATCGGCTGTATATCTTAAATTATTGATATTTCTCCCTCTAATTTTCACACCTCCGTCATCTTGATCCAATCCTGCTTTCCATATGATAGATTCTGCATATAGATTACATGAATAGGGTGATAAAATACACCCCTGTCTCACACCCTTTCCGATGGGGAACCAATTGGTTTCTCCATATTCTGTTCTTACGGGAGCCTCTTGTCCAGAGTATAGGTTGCGCATCAGGACAATCAGATGCTGTGGCACCCCCATTTCTTTTAAAGCATTCCATAGTTTTTCATGATCTACACAGCCAAAGGCTGTGTCATCTAGAATGCACAGGGTGGTTTTCTTCTGAAATTCCTTGGTCCATTCCGTTATCCAACATATGTTTCTGATATAATCTCTGGTACCTCTTCTGTTTCAAAATCCAGTTTGGACATCTGGCAAATCTCACTCCATATATGGTAAGAGCCAACTCTACGATTCACTGTTTCTATGATCCCATGGAAACTGTAGCTAGTACAGAATGTGGCTGGAAGACTTTTAACAGGGGCAGCTCACAGGGAACACCTCTCACCAAAATGGAGAGAACTTCACTGGTAATAATAATCATTATTCACTGGTTGCCACCAGCTGCTTCCCATGATCCTGGTGCTGACATTTCAGGCCCTATATGCCTTGAACCCAGGACCTAAGGCAGTGGTGCCTTCAGGGATGCCTGTCTATGCCTCCCTGCTTTTCCTATGACTAAAGACAGCTAGTAGGATCAATTGGCAATCTTTGTTGAGCACATTAGCAGCAGATACTATTGCTCACCAAATTAGTGAGGAGTCAATGGGCACCCCTAGCCCCAAGCATGAAAGATGCGAACCTGAGGAGCTGCTTCTTGAGAGGGGTCTTCAAAATAGCCAGAGGCTCCATGGAGGTGGTCTGCTGAGCATGAGTAAGAATGAAGTTGTGTCAGCCTAAGGAGGTCTACTCAGAAGACATTCTCAAAAGAAATGACCTTCATTTCTGTCTCTGGTTTGAGGGGTGCATCAACCACCCCAATTATCTTGTTTGTACAGCCAGAAGGCATCGCATGGACAAAGGAGCTCAATGGGCCAAATCGGGGTGGGTGGGTTCCTGGCAGGCCAATTTTGGCTTACAAACCAGAGATGGGTTAAAAAGAATCTTGATCCTGCCTCTTGTTTATCAGCAACATTAGACATGTTCAGTTTCCCCATCTGTTATCCTTCTCAGAGTTTGGAGCCACATCTGGGAGGTTTTGTAAATAGGTTTATTTCTCCAGCCATGCATCTGTGCAGGGAGCCACGTAAAGCATTCAGGATGTTGCAAACCATTCCCCATCCATAATTATCAAAATCATAGTGATTTTTTAAAATCTTCTTCTCACCAAAGCCCCAGGGATTTATTCACAGACGGCCTTTGAATCTGCAAAAATAAATCTCAGAATCAAGAGCAACATGAGGTGACGTCTTGCAGTTGAGTCTGAAAAGACTCATAAATAAATATTTCTTGTGCCATTGAGATCAGGGGCTGGTTCAGGGCAGGTGAGGAGGACGGTGTGTGTGTGAGGTTGACTTCCATCCCTTTCAGAAGTGAAGTCTTGGCTGGGCTCCATCAGCACTAGGAAAGCCACTCAACCTTGCAAAAATGGTTTGACTTGATCTAAGGGTTCTTTTTAGTTGAGGGGAAGAACCACAAAGGAATGGTCCTGCTTCTGTTTCTGCTGCTGCTGCTGCTGCTGCCTTATACAGACTGTGGGATGCTGAAGGCAAAATGCCCCTTGACTTTGGAGAGAGATGAGATAGACCCATTCAATTATTACAGGCCAGGAGACCACCTCATTGGCGGGGTCATCTCGGCCACAAGAGCTTTATTTCATCCACACGTCTTCAACAAGCCTCCCTCTACCAGCTTTAACCAGTAAGTCAATTTCAGGGGGCGGAGTGACTGCAGCTCCACTTGCTACCGTTTTCATGAACTCCCATCATCCCCGATTATTAGGACCTTTCCTGTCCCTACTAAATTCATGTCCTGTTCTGCCTTCGAGGAGAGACTTGGGGGATGCATCAGTGCTAAGGCATTATTGATTTTCTAGGCTGCCTTTTCTAGGTCCCTTTCCAACAGCTAAATATAGCATAGGACAATGACAAGCTTTAATATACAGACCCATCCCCTTTTATTTAAGGCCAGGTTGGTGATGACCTGTGACAGAGACTTTTCAGTGGACATTTGTGGAATGTCTTCCCCAGTGAAGGGCATCCATCTCCAACATTATTGACTTTTTGAAGGAATTTCAATACATTCCTGTTTACCCAGGCATTTGATAGCTGTAGGAGACTGTTCTTTGCAACCTGGATAGTATGGGATGGAAAATGTTTTTATCTGCTATTATTTATTAGAATATTTTAATCTTTTGTCCTGTTCTCTGCCCTGGGCTCCTTCAGAAGGAAGAGTGGGATGTAACTTTTATAATAATCATCCCTGTAAACAGATATTGGGACTGGGGCTAAGGTCGTTGTTTCTTGGTTTTGCAAGTGGAGAAGGCCAGAGCACTTTCTCTTTGCTGCTACTTGTGATTCCCCTCCAGAGGTGCCCATTATGTCAGAAAATGTTGCCAAATTGCAGCTTTTCTCTAGTAAAGTTGGACCAAGTCCACGCTGCAATTAAGCACCGTATCAGCCCTTCATAACTTTTCAAAGAAATAAACTCTTATAGACCGCTTCCAGCCAGACAACCTGTTTCTTGAGCATTCATTCAAATTGTTATTTTGCACAGAGTTTGCAGGGAGGTTAGAGAACAGCCACAGTTTGCTGAGAATTAATTCTGAAGTGTTGGCATTATATGGTGGTGGATTGTTATCCTACAATTTCCTGTGCATTTCCCCATCACTTTCCTTTGGTTTGAGGAGGGTCAGTGGTTGGAAATTAGACGGGGTTGCCCAAAGGGCTGAAATCCATTTAAAGTGTGGAGCTGGAGGCAAAGGAATCAGCCAAGTAGTGTTCACCCAGGGAGAACAGCCAGAGGGGAGGCACCCCGGAGAGGCAGTGGGAGAATTGGGGGAGGGTTGTGTGTGATGTCAACTTCTGTGTATGTTTGTAGGTGAATTGCATCTACATTGGGGTACATCTGCTATGGTATCACTTGATGTGTGTTATAACTAGGGATTCAGTTCGCATTTAAAGGCAAACTTATCCCAGTTAGCGCAGCCATCCTTTAAAATTCTCACCTCTCAGAATTCTGCATTGCAGTTCTCCACCCGTGCATATACTAGGGTAAAATGAACAGTAAAATGCATTGCTTCATAAATATAACATGCAAAATGTATAGTATAAGGGAAATTGCCTTGCAGAAATGTGCATATAATGTGCACATTTGGCAAAATTTCATCACAACCACTTTTTATTTTGGCTGCCCATGATATCCATTTTGTGCTGGCACTCACAACATGTTTATCAGGGTCACAGTAACAGCACCTTCTTTTTCCACAAAATGCACTGCCAGTGTCAGTGCCAGGAGGAGGGAAGCTCCAGTCCCTGGGCCAACCTTGGCATGTCAGGGAGTCCAATGTGCCACCCGAGGCCATTTTCCCTAAACACGCCCACCTCCTATCAGTTGACGTCACTGGTGAACTTTCTACTAAGCTTCAGGCAGGAGGGATGGATAAATCGGTCCATTTCAGTTCTTTTGGTTTTTCCTTTTTCCAGTTTTAAATTCAGTTCTCTGCATTTCTACAGTAATTTATATGTGTCTGTTGTGCTCACACACACACCATCAAGGAAAATTTGGCATTTTGTCTTGTGGCTTTGACTCTGGAGCAGTGTTAGCATAAGCAAAGTTCTAGAAATTAAATCCAGAGTTTATGTTATCAGAGAAGCAAGAATCTAACTTGTTTATATTTTATGAATTCACGATGATGATGTGATATTTGTATTCTTGTAGGGAATTACCGGCAAAGTACTGGCAGTTCCTCTCCTTCTTGTTTGCCATTCAGGAGATCAACCAGAATCCCAGGCTCTTACCCAACATCACCCTGGGCTACAGCATCCATGAGAACTTTTTTCATGGAAGGTTGACGTACAATGCTTTGTTAGACCTGCTGTCTACTGGGGAGACAAATGTTCCAAACTACAATTGTGAAAGATGGAATAATTTACTGGCGGTTCTTGAAGGGGCTGACACTGAAATCTCCATCCAGATTTCGGGTTTCTTGGGCATCTATAAGATCCCCCAGGTAGGAATGGAGAGGGAGTGGGGCATTTGCTGGCTGAGCTGAATTCCCCTTTGCAATCTCTCCAGATGATTCAAAAAGCGAGTAGGGAGGATGTCCAAAGTGAGACTGGAGACAGACTCTAGGCCTGAGGACTCACAAGATGGATGCTATTCACAAAACTAGGCAGTCCCTCTTGGGAATTTCCCTTCCAGAGCATCTTGCTGGGGTTCTTTTTATAAAAAGTGACCGTGCAAAATACTACAAGGGAAAACCTGTCCCCAAGACTATCAATCTAATTTTCTCTCCTTTTTCTAATCTGAAGTTCAGTTCACAGTTCACAATCTCTCCAGATTACTCAAAAGGTGAGTGGGGTGGATGTCCAAAGTGAGACTGGAGACAGACTGCAGGCCTGAGCCCTCACACAAGTATATTAGGGCAAGATGCATACTATTCACAAAACTAGGCAGTCCCTCTTGAGATTTCCTCTTCCAGAGCATCTTGCTCTGGTTCTTTTTTTAAAAAAAGGGATTACCCAATATACTACAAGGGGAAACCTGTCCCCAACAAAGGTGATTGCAAGAGATGGGACTTAGGGATGGATGAATCTGTCAATCTCATTTCCTGAAGTTCAACTCTCCACATTTCTGCAGCAATTTGGTTTTTTAAAACTTCATGAAAATTCATCAGCCAATTATACACATTTCTGCTCACCATTTCCCCTGATATACAACACGTCTTATTACATGAATGCATGCATTTTTATGAATTTCTCCACCATCCCTAATGGCACCTTCATCTCAGCCAGGATCTTTCCAGTCCTTAATAATCATATTGGTGTAATAAATATCTGTGCCTTGATTCAAAACAGAGCAAGCCACCCATCTTCCTTTCCTTTCTAGGTCAGTTATGCTTTTGCTTCTCCTGTTCTGAGCGATAAGACCCAGTTCCCTTTCTTCTACCAGATGGTCCCCAAAGAAGATGCCCAGTACCCAGGGATTGTCAAGCTGCTCCTGCACTTCGGGTGGACGTTCATTGGTCTCCTTGCTATGGACACTGAGAATGGAGAGAGGTTCATGAGGACCTTGACGCCTCTGCTCCTCAGGAGTGGCATTTGTGTTGCCATCTCAGAAAGCTTCCCACGACTAGACACAAGTAAAGTAAAGATCAATCATATTGCATTCCAAAAGTGGGGGAAAGTCCATGTATTTGTTTACTATGCAGAGACTGCACATGTTTTCGAGGGGATAGTAATCATGCAAGTATTATCTTACAAAGGGAAAAAATCCTTTGAAGGGAAAGTCTGGATCACAACAGCTATGTGGGACATCTCCTCTGACCTAATGTACTCTCTCTCATCATTCCAACACATTCGTGGTATTTTTTCCTTCTTTATTGAGATGAATAAAAAGATAAACGATGATGATTTTGTCCCTTTTGTCATGGCTATGAAGCAGTTTCTGGAGAAAGCTTTTAAGTGTTCATATTCAAAGCATGCATTGTCGGTGAAAGGCTGGACAAGATGCAGAGAGACAAAGAACCTGGAGATGTTGCCCCAAGAAGATCTAGAAAGAGTCCTCTCTCTAGACAGCTACTGGATTTATACCACTGTCCAAGCTGTGGCTCATGCTTTAGATTTTGCGTATTCATCTAGATCTAAGTGGAGAGCAATGGAAGGTGGAAACAAGCTGGAAGTTCACAGGCTAGAGTCATGGCAGGTATTTACTTTTTCATCACAGGCACACTGCTGAACATGGTGACCGGCTGTACAATTCCAAAATGACTGTCTTCGAATTATAATCGGAGAAAATGTGAGGTGTTGTGGAGAGCTGCCATCTTACAAGTCTAGGTGGGAAACCCCTTGGATCGGTCCCTCTTTGTGGCCTCAAAGGACACAGCCGCCATCACTGGCAGCACTCCCCCTTAGCCTGCAGAGGTCCGCTTGGATTAAATCCCTTCCCCCACCCCGTTCAATGGAGTTCTGTTGTGCAGGGGAGATGACATTGCACAGGTCCTCCCTAAGCCTTCTTCCCTTCTGACTGGGGGGCTACACTGGCAAATGCCTCTCTCCCCTGAGGCACCTCCCTCCTTCCACCAAACTCTCTCGTATATCTAAGGGAGTGTGTGTTTCACTGGATCCTCAAGATGTTGTTAGGGCCCTTGACTCCAGTGCAAAGCTGCAGGGCCACCAGCTAAGGAGCCAGATCAACTTCAGAGCTCTGAGCAAGGTGCTTGAGATCTGAAGACCTCTGTACCTGAGGCTGTCAACATTGGTGCCACCATCTCAGTGGGGCTGTGAAATCTACTCTGGATTTTAGTCATAGCTTCCAAGGAGCTGTCCCTGGTGCTGAAACCTAGGTGACATGGATCGACCAGAAGCCACTGGCTGTTGGACAGGTGGCTCAAAATCATCTCTTAGACCCAGGCCTGTGGTGTAGTGGTGGCACCATCTTTGTGATCTATTTAGCTCTTGTGTTGCCCCCTTGTTTGATCATGGACTCTTCCTGAGACCTGGCTTTTGCATTGTCCCTAAGACTTGACTTTGGAGTGCTGGCTTTGATGTCACCTGAAACAGCACAGCTGTCTTTCCCTGAGAAACATATGCCTCCCACCACCCTTCCCCTCTTCAGTGGTGCAAGGAACTCACCAGGAGGGAGGCCATGGAACAGAGGAGGAGTGGCTCTCTTTGGGCCAGAGCATTGGCCATTGAAGGCTCTGAATTCCTATCCAAGGCCATGGAGCCTACGGTAGAGCCAAGTGCAGTTGTTCCAGTTTTAGTGCATCTCCACCTCTGTTTTTTTAAAACTGGGGGCACACGACTTTAGGCAAAATCTGCCCTTTTTTACTCCAAGATAAGGGAACATTGTGATTGGATGTGTTTTTCCTTGATGCTAGCTTGACACTGACTTCAAAACTGTTTGGTAGATCATCCCGTTGCCACTCCAAGGTGTGTCTAATGGAAATGCTTTGCTGTAACTTAGGCAGAAACAGTGACTGGCCCCATGCTTTGCTGTGCACAGTCCCAAAAGGACTGACAATACCTGTGGGAAAAGGACAATCTTAAAGCTGTGGGCAGATTTGTTTCAAACTGCAGCCAGACCAAACAGTCTCACTGCCTTTGAAGCGACTAGTGTGCCTAAGTCAGAATCGAGTTGAAGGCAGTACATTTACATTTTAGTAGCCCTTGGACAGAAACTTAAAAGGTCCTAGTCTGCTTCCAGAATCTGTTGGAGGAAGTTGCTCCCTTAGAGCTAGCCATGGTCCTGCTGACTTGCCTGCTGGGTCTGACATGTGACCAGAGCATGGTAGGCATCTGGGTGGCTCATGTGCTCATCATGAGTAGGTATCAACAGTATATACATTTCTGATGTTTTAATATTGTTGCAAATCTGCATTTCCCTCTGTTTTGCATTAAAAATAACTTTTCATTTTATATGCTGCAAAGGTTTTAATTTTTTATTGAGAAAAGATGTGTTTGAAGATTTTGTCTATATTTTGACAACTGTTTACATCTGGTTGTGTTTCTTGGTTGCCTTTATTGGTATTACAAATATCATATTTTTGGTGAAGCGCTTAGAGGATTCCGCTGATGAAGCAGTATGCAAATCTTGTTAAATAAAGAATTAAAAATGTGGGAACTTTAAAATATCTTTTCCACTTTTATATAGCAGAGTTTCATGTATTTATTTTTCTGGAGAGCAGATCATAGCTGTGTGTTGGGTAACATATTTTAATCAACCTGTACAAATTTAATTACCCTGTACAATTTGATGTTTAGGTAAGAAATTAACTAAGTCTCAGTTAATTACAGATTAAAAATACAATACTTTACAGCACTAATTATGCATGTCTAGCCAGAAGCCAGGCCAGGCACAGGCCCAAGTGCCCCTTAAGCTAGGAAGGACCCCTCCTAAATTTATAGGCTTACCCCAGGCTGCAAATCACACCCTGTGATCCAACACTAGCATGGACTGTGCAGCAAGAGCACCACCTCCCAGGCAACACCCCCCATGCTGCTGATGTGGGCCCTTGGGTGATGGCAGGTGTGCATATGGAGCATACTAGCATGCTGATGTGACAGCACAAGAGATGGGCTGGCTGGGCCTATTTAAGCCCACACCACCAGCATCAGAGGGGTGTGGTCTTGGAGCCAAGGGTCCACCCCATGGCCTAACTCTACCATGGATGGTGCAGCAGGAGCTCCCCCCTCCTAGGCAAAACCCTCATGCAGTTTGTGTGAGCTTAAATAGGCCCACTCGCCCCACTTGCTGAATTGCCTTGTCAGCAGGGGTCGATGCCCCTGCCACCATCTTGGATGATGGCAGGTGTGTGCCTGCAGTGCCCTACCATACTGATGCAGCAGTGCAAGAGGTGGGGGTAGACTTATTTAAGGAACCAAAAAAGGGGTCAAAGACCAAGATGCTGGAAAATAGGAACTTTTATTATAGATAAAACCCAACACATTTCAGCCTGTTATCTGCAGGCTTTCATCAGGGGCTATGGTAAATCAAACAAAAGGGACAAGTTAACTCTACACACATATAAAATCATACACACATATATAGTACATATACGTCTTTAGGACAATCTGATACTCACATAATGGCTTATAAGATTATAAGACCAGCAAATTGCTTTCTGTACTGTGTCAAAATCAAATGTTTCAATGAGTGATGCAATTGGATTGTCTGTATATATACACAAACAGTCCAAAGCAAAGTACAGGTGAATACAATAACATAAGAACATAAGAACATAAGAAGAGCCTGCTGGATCAGGCCAGTGGCCCATCTAGTCCAGCATCCTGTTCTCACAGTGGCCAACCAGGTGCCAGGGAACAACCAATAATGTTCCCAGTAGCGTGAGGAACAGCTAACACCTGGATGCAAGAAACAAATGAGGGACTAAGGGAAATTTTCAAAATTTACAGTAGGGGGAGAAGCTCAAAATCTTAATATAACCCACTAGGGGTCATTGTTTTTAAAGTTAAAATCCAAGCTAACTCTTTTCTTAATAGAATATCTTCATTCTCTCCGTACACCTTCTCCAAAACCCAAAATCTTAGATCGGCTATGGAATGTGGGCATTGGCTATAGTGATCCACTAGAGGGGCTCCCATCCTTTTATTCCTTAAGTTGCTAAGATGCTCTCCTATGCGTTTTTAATCATTCTTGAAGTCTGACCCACATACATTTTTGAGCAGCCACACTGTATCACGTCAATGACTCTTGAAGTGTTGCAAGTTGAAAAGTGATTCAGAGTGTGTCTTTTGTGATTGACTGGATTGGTAAATTCCGTCATTTTGCAAGTGTATCTGAAGAAAACACAGTGACCACAGGGGTGGTGACCCCTGGGTGCAGTGGTACCTGGAAGGACCTTTGCGCTTGGATACAAATTTACCTTGAAATCACTTCTGACTAGGATATCCTTCAAATTCCTGGTTCTCTTAACAGAGATCAAAGGTGGCTCTTGACAACCAGGGATGTGGCGTACAATGTGCCAGTGTCTTTTTATGCTGCTCTGCAACCTACTAGTGATATGGTCAAAAGTTAGGTTGCATTTCAGACAAACAGAGTTTTTTGGTGCTGTCTTCTGTAAAATGTCAACGCGTTCTCTATCAGCAACTTTCTCAAAATTATTGTCAATAACATGGGACGGATATCCCCTTTTAATCAATTGATTTTTTAGGACAAGTGATTGTTCCAAGAAATCTCTCTCTGAGGAACAATTTCGTTTTATTCTTAGGAATTGTCCATGAGGTAGATTTTGTCTGAGGGATTTTGGGTGGAAACTGTCATATCTAAGATAGGTATTCCTATCTGTGGGTTTTCTATACATTGTGGTGCACAAATGATTATTTTCTTTTGTTATCAATAAATCCAAAAAATTAATCTTGTCCATGCTATGCTGGAAATCAAATTGGATGTGCGAACTCCTATTGTTAACCCATTCAAAAAAGTTTTTTAAATCTTCAACCAAGCCCCTCCAGATACAAAAGACATCATCTATATACCTCCACCATCCCAACAATTGTTCTGCAAAAGTACCAGAGACCACATTGATTTCCTCTTCAAAGGATTCCATGAAGAGATTAGCTATTTCTGGAGCCATGGGGCACCCCATGGCAACTCCTTTTATTTCCATAGCCCCTGATGAAAGCCCGCAGATAACAGGCTGAAATGCGTTGGGTTTTATCTATAACAAAAGTTCCTATTTTCCAGCATCTTGGTCTTTGACCCCTTTTTTGGTCCCTCTTTTGGATGCTAGCCACCCCCTGCTTTTTCTCTTTTATCGGTAGGCTTATTTAAGGCTATTCCAGCTGCATCAGAGGGGTGTTGCCTGAGAACCAAGAGCCCACTGAAGTCTGGTGCCCAAGGGCCCACTCATGCCTGGTGCCGGCCTTGCACAAAATAGGAAAACCTGGATAACCAGTGTGGCTACCCATATTCTAAATGCTGCTCTTTCTCTTTCAGCTCCACCCTTTCCTAAGAACCCCCCAGTTTTACAATTCTTCAATGGCTGGAATGTATTTGGATGAGAATGGGGAACCCACAGCCGACTTGGACATCGGCAACTGGGTGGTGTTTCCCAATGGGTCCATCCTCAGGGTGAAGTTTGGGAGATTATACAGACAGGGATCCCCAGACCTACAGCTCACCATCGACCAGGAGGCCATTGTGTGGCCCAAGTGGCTCAACCAGGTGGGGGAAATCATGTCTGACATTTCATTGTATTTCTCATCCCTTAATCTCTAATAAGTGAAGGATGATCTGTGTGGGGCTGCCTTCAAATGCTTGACAACTCCAACGTCAGTAAATTCTTCAGGATCTAGCAGTTGGTCCCAGTGAAAGTGTTATATGGTGGGTTCAACTGTTTGGGGGGAGTATATTTCAAGGGCATCACTTCCCTTAGTAACTAGATGAGATGACCAAGAGCTCCCCCAGGACCTCCCATATTTAAATTCTAAAGGAAAATTCCTCATATTTGGCAGTGCGAGGCTCCGAGCATTTCTGAAATGTTCCAAGAAACCAATGTTGTCTACAATGTGGTTTCACAGCAACATTCTAGGAAAGGGCAGGGTGAGCTTCACGTGCATGGATAACAGCTAACTTCCCCTCACTTAAACCCTTCAAGGAAATTTAACCATCCCCCAACTTCTGAAAATATATCATCCTTCCCCCTCCCCTCCCCTTTGGTGAATGAAAACAGATTGGATGGGAAAACTATCCCAGGTCTAGTTCAAACTCAGGTGTGGGGGTAACCACTTTGCCTATTATTTATTTATTCATTCACTTCAGGGGTGGGCAGCAGACTAAAATATGACAAATGGGGTATTTGGGGGCCCACACAAACCATGTTAGGGCAGGATGAGTGCCATGGTTAAGTAGAATTGCCTTTCAACATAAAATGAATCAAATTTCACCCCCAGCTTCAGTGACACAGGTTCCCATTTCTTTGTTCCACACTGAACAGCCTGGAAGCTGCACTCTTCAAAAACTGCAACTTCCGCACCGTCTCCAAGGGTAGCCCCATGTAGAGTTTATTGCAACAGTACAGTTGTGAAGTTATTGGGGCATGAATTTAGTCATTTATTTATTTATTTATTACCATTATTTTTACCCCGCCCTTTTTCCAAAACTGGAACTCACGGCGGCTTCCAGATAAAAGTACATATATAATTAAAAACATACAAAAGTCTGGATTAAAATCAAATTAAACAATTTACAGTATTAAAACCATTCATACATACAGTCAAAATAATTCAAACTCAGTTAAAAATAATACAATTAGACGATAGCAATGCAGCACCCTTTAAGTCCTGTCCTTAACAGCTTTCAGTTCCAAAGTCTTGTTGGAATAAAAAAGTCTTTGCTTGCCGATGGAAGGACTGCAAGGAGGGGGCCATTCTTGATTCCCTAGGAAGGGAGTTCCAAAGCCTCGGGGCAGCCACCAAAAAGGCCCTATCTCGCATCCCCACTAGTCGTGGCTTGTGAGGATGTGGGTATTGAGAGAAGAGTCTCTCCTGAGGATCTCAGGACCCGGGCAGGCTCATATAGGGAGATATGGTCTGACAGATAGCCTGGACCTAAGCCATATAGGGCTTTATAGGTCATCACCAGCACTTTGAATTGTGTCCGGAAACAGAGTGGCAACCAGTGGAGCTTTTGTAACAGGGGAGTCATATGGTCCCTGTAACCAGCCCCAGTTAACATTCTAGCTGAAGCACATTGCACCAACTGAAGTTTCCAAACAGTCTTCAGAGGCAGCCCCATGTAGAGCGTGTTACAGTAATCTAAATGGGATGTAACTAAGGCATGTGTCACTGTGGCCAGATCAGACAGCTCAAGGAACGGGCGCAGTTGGCGCACTAATCTTAACTGTGCAAAAGCACTCCTGGCCACTGCAGAAACCTGGGCCTCCAAATGTAAAGCTGAGTCCAGGAGCACACCCAAACTGCAAACCTGAGTCTTCAGGGGGAGTGTAACCCCATCCAGCACAGGCTGAATCCCTATTCCCTGATTTGCCTTTTGACTGACCAGGAGCACCTCTGTCTTGCCTGGATTAAGCTTCAGTTTGTTTACCCTCATCCAGTCCACCACTGATGACAGACACAAGTTTAAAACCAAGACAGCTTCCTTGGAGTTAGGTGGAAAGGAGAAGTAGAGTTGGGTGTCATCAGCATACTGATGGTACCGAACCCCAGACCCCTGGGCAACCTCACCCAGTGGTTTCATGTAGATGTTAAATAGCATGGGGGACAAAACTGAGCCCTGAGGGACCCCACAGGCCAACTGCCAAGGAGTCGAACAGGAATCCCCCAGCACCACTTTCTGGGTTCGTCCCTCCAGGAAGGAATGGAGCCACTGAAAAACAGTGCCCCCAAGTCCCATCCCAGCAAGGCGGCCCAGAAGGATACCATGGTCTATGGTATTGAAAGCCGCTGAGAGGTCCAGCAGAACCAACAGGGACACACTCCCCCTGTCCAGTTCTCTGCGTAGGTCGTCCACCAAGGCGACCAAAGCCACCTCCGTCCCATAACCAGGCCTGAAACCAGACTGAAATGGATCTAGATACTCTGTTTCATCCAGGAATCCCTGTAGTTGGGAGGCCACCACACGCTCTATTACCTTGCCCAAAAATGGGATATTGGACACTGGGCGATAATTATCCATTATGGAGGGATCCAGGGAGGGCTTTTTCAACAAAGGCCTCACAACTGCCTCCCTTAGGCACACTGGAACTCTGCCTTGTTGTAAGGAGGCATTGATCACTCCCTTCACCCACTCAGCCAGTCCCTCTCTGGCGCTTTTAATGAGCCAGGAAGGGCAGGGGTCTAGAAGACATGTGGTGGCTCTCACCTCTCCAAGGATCCTGTCCACATCCTCGGGCTGTACAAATTGAAAAGAATCCATTATTATTGGACAGGCAGGAGCCAAAGTTACATCCACTGAGACTATATCAACTGTAGCATCCAAGTTGGAATGAATCTGAGTGATTTTATCTGCAAAGTGCCATGCAAATTCTTGGCAGCGGTCTGTTGAATGTTCTATATTATCCCTACGGGGGCCAAGATGTAAAAGACCTCTGACCACTCGAAACAGCTCAGCTGCACGGCTCCCCGCAGACACAATAGTGGCAGAAAAGAACACTTTCTTTGCTGCCCATACTGCCACGGAGTAGGCCTTCAAATAGGCTCTAGCCCGTGTTCGATCAGAGTCATTCCAAGTCTTCCACCAACGTCATTCTAGTCTCCATCCCAGGGGGCTGGTCTGGCTCCACTTCGAGAGAGGGGATGCTCAGGAGCGATCTTGTCCACTGCCCTGGCCATTTCCCCATTCCAGAGGTCAACCAGAGCTTCGACAGAATCGCCTGCCGAGGTGACAGGAAAATCCCCAAGAGCCATCAGAAAACCATCTGGATCCATCAGCCTCCTGTGGCGGACCATCCTAATCGGTCCCCCACCCCTGCAGAGGTTCTGAGTCCCAGTGAGTCTAAACCCAACCAGGTAGTGGTCTGTCCATGACAACGGAGCTACAGAAAGTTCCTCCACACCAAGATCACCATAATCCCACTCCACACAGAAAACAAGGTCCAGGGTGTGGCCAGCAACATGAGTGGGGGCAGATATTACTTGGGACAGACCCATGGCTGTCATGGAGGCCATAAAGTCCTGAGTCACTCCAGACAGGGCGGCCTTGGCATGGATGTTGAAGTCCCCTAGCACCACAAGCCGGGGGGACTGCAACACCAACCCCGAGACCACCCCGGCTAGCTCAGGAAGGGAGACTGTTGAGCAGAGGGGTGGGCGGTACACCAACAGGATCCCTGTCTCGACCACTCAACTTCAGATACAGACACTTGAACTCTGGATACTGTGGGATAGGGCACCTGGTCTGGGAAATGGTATCATCAACCCAGACTTGGCAATCGAGGAGGAGGGGTAGCTTTTGTTTATCGTGAATCTATTCCTTTATCCAGACTTCCCTGTCAGCATCATCCCAGTTTTGAAGCTCTTTGTTTAAAGTTCAGTCACCGGGATCCCATTGTTATTTTACTGATTTATAGGCCTCCTCATCCTCAAATGAAATCCTTGTCTGAGTTATCCGACTTAATTACAGAACTGTTATTGAAGTCCCCCAGGCTTTTAGTGTTGGGAGACTTTAACATCCATACAGAATCTCCATCTTTACGAACAGCACAGGATTTTCTGATCATGATGTCCACTCTGGGATTACAACAATTAATAAGGGCCCCTACCCATATTGCAGGCCATACCTTAGACCTCATTTTCCAGCCAGACTCAGATAAAAATAACCTCCAAATAGACAATATAGTCATTTCTCCATTACTATGGTCTGATCATCATTTGATACAATTTAGGCTATCAGCAATGCTCTCTGTCTCTGAGAATTTGACCACTACTAAATTGTTCCATCCTAGACGACTATTAGATCCAGATACGTTTGTATCCAGACTTCTTGACTACCCAGCTCCTCACATGGGAGAGCCAATTCATATTCTGATTAACACGTGGAACAATATGATGACAAATACAGTGGATGCAATGGCTCCCCTCCGCCCACTGAAAGGGACTAGATCTAAATCAGCTCCCTGGTTTTCAAATTATCTACTAAAGATGAAGCATTCTTATCGGTGTCTTGAGCGGCGTTGGCAAAAGACTAAGAGTTCATTCGACCAAGCTCTTGCTAAGAAATCGGCTAAAACATACGCTTCAGCTAGACTAGCAGCTCAAAAATCTTTTTACTCGACTGCAATTGCCTCAGCTGGAAGTCAATCAAAAGGGCTGTACCGGATAGTGAATGGCCTTTTGCATATACCACAACCTGTGTCTAATATAGCCCATTCCCAAGCTCACAGCCAAGAATTTGCCACATTCTTTGAGGCTAAGGTTGTCCAGATTCGTTCTACTCTAGATACAGGTGAACCGGCACACTCTACTGTTAGTATGTCCGAAGCAGTTTGTCCAACTATATATTCCACCTTTTGCCCTGTTCAACTAGCCGATATTCCTCAGTTATTAAATGTAATGAAGCCTACAACCTGCTCACTTGACCCGTGTCCATCATGGCTTATAAAATCATCAAGAGTTCAACTAGCCAGTTGGCTTTGCGTAATTATTAACTCGTCTCTCCAACAAAGCTGCTTACCCGAATGCCTGAAAGAAGCAATAGTCACTCCATTATTAAAAAAACCCTCTCTGGACTCCTCTTTGCTAAACAACTTTTGTCCAGTGTCAAATTTGCCTTTCCTGAGCAAAGTCATCGAAAGAGTCGTAGCTATGCAGCTACAAACGTTTATTGACACCTCCGACTACTACGACTCCTTCCAATCAGGCTTCAGGCCAAACCACGGGACAGAAACAGCCTTAGTTGCACTAACTGACGACCTTCGGCTTGAACTAGATAAGGGCAATTTGTCTTTACTAATCCTATTAGATCTATTGGCTGCTTTTGATACGATCGACCATACCATTCTTTTGGACCGTCTCTTTGAAATAGGACTGAGAGACTCGGCTTTACAGTGGCTTCACTCCTTTTTAGAAGGCAGGTCCCAGAAGGTTGCCCTCGGGGAGTATTATTCAGAGCCCTGGCCACTACAATATGGTGTTCCACAGGGCTCGGTTTTATCCCCGATGTTGTTTAATATCTATGTAAGACCTTTAGGTAAGATCATTAGAGAATTCGGTATTCATTATCATCAATACGCGGATGACACCCAGCTCTACTGTTCCTTTCCACCGAACACTAAAGAGGCTATCCACCCTCTTAATCAATGTCTTGCTGCAGTGCAGAACTGGATGAACAGAAACAAACTGAAGCTCAACCCAGAAAAAACAGAAGTTATTCTAATCGGAAAAGATCCTACTCAAGAAGCTGGAAATTTACCTTTATTAGATGGAGTTCTTCTTCCACTTAGGACCCAAGTCCGTAGTTTAGGTATAATCCTGGACTCAACCCTGACTTTAAAACCTCAGATTGCGGCTGTCTCCAGAGCGGCTTTTGCCAAACTAAGACTTGTTTGCCAACTTCGACCTTTCCTAGATATGTCTAATCTTAAAAAAGTGACCCAGGCCTTAGTAACTTCACGGCTGGACTATTGCAACTCATTATATGTCGGTCTTCCTGTCAGTTCGCTACGGCCGCTAAAGTTGGTACAAAGAGCAGCAGCCCGAATGATCACGAGAACCGTCCCGCGGGCTCGCACTACGCCTCTTCTTTTCCAACTACACTGGCTTCCCATCGGTCTTCATTATCAGTTTAAAATTCTGGTTTTAACCTTTAAAACCTTACGTGGTCTAGCGCCGTCATACTTGTCAGATCGCATTACGGAATATAAACCTTATCGGCCTGTACGATCTATAAATGACCATACTCTCATTGTTCCATCAACCTTCTCTGTTCGTCAAATGGCTACCAGAAAGAAAGCTTTTTCAATTGTAGCCCCTCCTTTTTGGAATAATTTACCACCTGAGATACGGTCTTCTTCTTCTCTCATTGACTTCCGACGCCAGACCAAACCATTTTTATTTCAACAAGCTTTTGATATTTAATTGGTGCTGATACAGTTGTTTTTTAGGGATAATACTATTATATGATTTGGTCTCTTGTTTTATGTTGTTAGCAATTTGGGATTACGTTTATTGTACGCCGCTCTGAATTCCGAAATTGGGAACTAGGGCGGGATATAAAATTTTAAATGATAACAATAATAATATAATTTATGTGTCGCCTATCTGGCCAACGGCCACTCTAGGCGACGTACAAATCAGTTGCAGTAAATGCAGCACAATAAAATACACATAAAATACAATATAACAAGGAAACTATAAATAGGAATGATAACAGTTCAGAGTAATAGGCAATTAGTCCTGAAAATTAACCCTCCCCGGAAGTCCCGAAGGCCTGTCTGAAAAGCCCGGTCTTCAAGGCTTTGCGGAAAACATTCAGGGAAGGGGCATGCCGAAGATCGTACGGGAGGGAGTTCCAGAGAGTGGGGGCCGCCACTGAGAAGGCCCTCTCTCTAGTCCCCATCAACCTAGCTGTTTTAGTTGGTGGGACTGAGAGAAGGCCCTGAGTGGCTGATCTTGTCGGGCGGCATAATTGGTGACGCTGGAGGTGCTCCATCAGGTAAACTGGTCCGAAACTGTGTAGGGATTTAAAGGTTAGTACCAACACCTTGAATTGAGCCCGGAAAATAACTGGAAGCCAGTGTAGATCGAATAACACTGGAGTGATGTGTTCCCGGCGGCGACAATTTGTAAGTAGTCGAGCCGCAGCATTTTGTATAAGTTGTAATTTCCGAACCGTTTTCAAGGGTAACCCCACGTAGAGCGCATTGCAGTAGTCTAAACGAGAGGTGACCAGGGCATGTACTACCAGTGGGAGCTGATGAGCAGGGAGGTAGGGTTGCAGCCTACGAATGAGGTGTAATTGATACCAGGCTGCCCAGCTCACTGCCAAAATCTGAGCCTCCATGGACAGCCAGGAATCAAGAACAACCCCAAGGCTGCGGACCTGGTCCTTTAGGGGCAATCTTACCCCACTGAACATCAGGTCAACATCTCCCAACCTTCCCTTGTGTCCCACAAGGAGCACCTCGGTCTTATTGGGATTCAACTTCAACCTGTTCCTTCCCATCCATCCACTCACAGATTCCAGGCACTTGGACATGGTCTCCACAGCCAACTCTGGCGAAGATTTAAACGAGAGATAGAGCTGAGTGTCATCCGCATATTGGTGACACTGCAGCCCAAATCTCCTAATGATTGTCCCCAGCGGCTTCATATAGATATTAAATAGCATGGGAGAGAGGAGATAAAATAAAAATAAATAAATAAATAAATATCATGATAGACCACTGCAACTCCACCTCCCCGCCCCCCAGGTCTTGCCTGCTGCTGCACAGAGAAACCTGGCGGGCAAAGAAGAGAGAGATTAACACCCCCCCAGCTTCATCCAACCAGGTCTCTGTAATACAAGCCAGGTTGGCATGCTCATCCAGGATCAAGTCTTGAATGGCCATTGTTTTACCGTTCACCGACCTGGCATTCATGAGCAGCAATTTCAATTGTGCCACTGAGGCCACCTCAGCCTGAAGCAACAATGTAGCTGTTTCAGTTTGGGGTAAAATTTAGTGACAAGCTTCAAATTAAACCTGTAAGAGGTGCTCCCCCAGGGTTCTTCCAAACCCGCATCTCATCATTTCCATAGATAAAGCCACCCTAACACAATTCCTTTGGTGCTCCTTGTCTCTGTGCTTAGACCCTGCCCCCTTCCAGGTGTGTGGAAAGCTGCTGCCCTGGATTCATCAAGGTGGTTCAGGAAGGGAAGCCACTTTGCTGCTACGACTGCGTTCCCTGCGCGGAAGGGACCATCTCCACTCAGGAAGGTGGGTGACTCCAGAGAAAAGGGGCACCTTGGGGGAAGAGGGCAAAGGTTCACTCAGCCAACCAGAGCTTTTTAAATGGAAAATTTAGAACTGCCCAGTGGTATGTGTTTATAATTCATGTGCAAAATGCATGCCGCTTCAACACACCTGTTTACTTTCCTTGGGTGTGCAGCATATTTTGTGCATAAAGTCATATCTCAAGACATTTAGAAGCCTGCATTGAGTAGTAGAAAATCCTGAGAACTGGGCATTTGACAGCACAAACTTTCTTATTTATTAGGTTTATATCCAACCCTTCTTAAAATGAGCCCAGAAGAAGAGTGTTGGCTAATCTTCACACATGAGGCATCATGAACTCCAACTTCTGATGCTATTTCTAGGCACAAATGTCTCATATAACTTTGTCCAATAAGGTCCCTCTTACGAGTGTCATACTGGATATTAAGGGCATTGCCACCCTTTTCATACCACTGATGTCTCAGGAAAACTGCCTCCATATTCTAGAATTGTTCCCTTCATTTTACAAACATTGGTGAAAACTCTGTGGAGAGTCGCAGCGGAGTTTGTGAGGAGGCTCTTTCGCAGGGATAAGATATATGGGCATGCTTGCTCAGATTCTGGACTACTAGGGGACTCTGGAGTACTCAGTTTGTGTTTGCAGGAAATAGAACTGAATGGCCCATGATCCCTTTTGACTAGCAACTCGAGTCAAAAGCTGATTTGGGAGGCCTGAGTTCTGTCCCGAGTTTCATTAATTTCATAACTGTTCCATATATGAAATATAGATATATATATGGCTTATGATGTCAGTTCCAATTAAATCAAGAGATATCTGCAGAGCTTGGAGCAGGAATGACTGTGAGGCGTGAAGGAAAACCATCTCCACTGTGGTGCCCACTGTTTTACCAGATGAGGTCATACGAGCACCAACTGTGAGGTGTTTTTACCACCATTTGAAGACATACCTGTTCCCCCAGGCTTTTCCTGATCAATAACATTAGTAATAGATGTTTTCATAGAGCATGGACTACATTATTACATTGGTAATAATTTCTGTAAATGAAAAGCAGCACGGATGGATATAAGCTAGATATTACTCCTCTTCTTTGCAGATGCAGATTTTTGCATCAAATGTCCAGAAAGTCAACATCCAAACAAGAACCAAGATCAATGTGTGCCCAAGATTACCACTTTCCTGGCTTATGAGGAAGACTTGGGGATCTTCCTGGCTTCCTTTGCCCTGATCTTGTCCTTAACCACGGGCTTTGTTTTAGCAAACTTCATTAAATACAAGGAAACCCCAATAGTCAAAGCCAACAACCGGGACCTCTCCTACATCCTTCTCGGCTCCCTCCTGCTTTCGTTTTTGTCCTCCTTCCTCTTCATTGGCAGGCCAAGGAAAGTGACCTGCCTATTCCGACAAATGACCTTCAGCATCATCTTCTCAGTCGCCGTCTCTTCTGTCTTGGCAAAAACCATCATGGTGGTGCTGGCCTTCCTGGCCACAAAGCCAGGGAACAGAGCAAGAAGATGGCTGGGGAAGGGTGTGGCCAACTCCATTGTCATTTCCTGCTCTGGTGTCCAAATTGCCATCTGCACCATCTGGCTGGGCAGTTCACCCCCATTTCCAGATTCCGATATGCACTCCTTGCCTGGAGAGATCATCCTGCAGTGCAATGAAGGGTCTGTTGCCATGTTTTACGTTGCTCTTGGCTACCTGGGCTTCCTGGCTGCCATCTGCTTCACAGTGGCTTTCCTAGCCAGGAAGCTGCCTGGAGCCTTCAATGAAGCCAAGCTGATCACCTTTAGCATGCTGGTGTTCTGCAGTGTTTGGATCTCCTTTGTGCCCACTTACCTGAGCACAAAGGGGAAATACATGGTAGCCGTGCAGGTCTTCTCCATCTTGGCCTCCAGTGCTGGGCTCCTGGGCTGCATCTTCATTCCCAAGTGGTACATTATTGTCCTGAGGCCTGATCTAAACACAAAGGCATATTTAACAATAAAAACAAGAGAAGAAATCTGATTCTTATGAGACAGTTTTTTCAGAGACATCCCTTAACAAGTGCAAGGTGAAACCTCTTCTGTGTTTCTGAAGATGTGGGATGAATCCGCAGGAGAAATTGTATCTCTGGCTACTTTTCTGAATACTGGCACTTAGTGACAAGTAGTTCCAATGGAAACATGCATGCAGAATTATTTGTTTATAAACATTTTTCAGTAAGTTAGTTGTTGTTATATGCCTTCAAGTCGATTATGACTTATGGCGACCCTATGAATCTTTTGGATGTACTCATAGGCTTTTCTTGGTAAGTGTCAGGCCCAGGATGGGACTCAGGAACCAGGCTTGTGGTTGAAAGCAATTCAGTTTTTATTAAGGTAATATCCAAACATAGACTGCGCCTTCTCATGAAGCAACACAGAGTTATAGATCCTGCGACGTGGAAGAAAGTTGACAGAGCAAGGAACTGCTTTCCCGCCTGTTTCTTAAGAAGGGGGCAAACGGCCGCGGAGCCTTTCGCTCCTCCTTACCGGATCCTCAGTTGCCACCCTCCTTCTCCCCCCACTTTCTGTCTCTTCAACTGTCTTCGAGTACGCGGCGACGGGGGAAGCATGGGCCCCTCCTCTTCTGAAGTCTCCGACTCTGGTACGGGGGAAAGGGAGGGGGCAGGCTTTGAACTTTCTTCAGGCTTCTCTGTCTGGAGCAGCCCTCCCTCTTCCCCCGTCTGTTCTGAGCTTCGGAGCAGCGGAGGCGTGGGAACCTCCAGGGGAGATTTTGCAACTGTAAAACCCTCAAGTCCCCGTTGCTAGGTAACTCTATCTCTGGAATTTCCTCTGCTTCGTCTTCGCTCCACTTGGGCGAAGTGGCCCCCTCCCTTCTCTCTAGTTCTTGTGAATTCCATTGATCTAAATCCCTGGGACCCCAACCCTGCGTCCCGACAGTAAGAGGTGTTCAGAGGTGGTTTACCTTTGCCAACCTCTAAGCTGATGGCACCCAGTATTCCCAGGCAGTCTCCCATCCAAGTACTAAGCAGGCCCGACCCTGCTTAGCTTCTGAGATTAGATGAGATCAGGTGTGTTCAGGGTAGTATGGCCGCAGTATTTTTGAAAGCAATGAGAGCAATTAGGTATGTACTTTGTAGTCAAACGCTGTAGCTCAGATCCAATAATGGATAATTAAAATGGATTAAGGGCTCTTTCAGTTGGTGGGTGACAACAGGATTTTCTGGGCCCAGTATGCAGTGTTGATCGGGGCCTTTTGCGGGACTCACAAAAAAGACACAGATTTGTGCATGAAAATTGCATGCACTGTATGTCATTTGCAAATTTGTGCCAAAGGAGTTGGTGGGCCCAAAAATAAATCAGGGGCCATGCCCAAATGATACAACGCCCTACACACAGAATACCAACCGGTGAAGCTTTCCCCATAATTGTAGTTCCACACTTGGAAAAGCCTCCTCTGTTTCATATCCGCCTGCCAGATAACTGTAAAAGGCACAAGAGTCCTGCTGTCCTCCAGCGCCAACCCTAATTCATGTAAAGATATCAAATTTCATGACTTGTTAGTGAGATGTGTTGCTGTTGGGCTTTCATCTGCTGTGCTTAGGCTGACAATAGTACGTTCAGTGTCAGACCACACATTGTATTTCAAATGGAGGGGTTAAAAACATCGAAGTTTTGCCGCAATTTGGATGCTCTTGCTGGGATAAAGTCAAGATTTAAATAGTTAAAAAGCAAGTACTGTGTTAGTTTGTTGTGGTCATTTATTTATACCTCATAATAACTCGGTCATGAAGCTCATTGGGTGGCCTTGGGCTAGTCACTGTCTCTCAGCCTAACCTTCCACACAGGACTGTTGTTATGAAAAAATGGAAAAGAGGCGAGCCAGCAGTAACCACTCCCCCACACCCCATTTTTTCCTCCACCATGGGTAGAAAGCAGTTGACTATTCCTCCCTACATATTGCTGCTACAATCAACTATACCACCACCCGCACTGCTGAATTTACCTAGGGAAAAACTCTAACACACCAAGAGGCTGAATAACAATAACACATCAGTTGTGACACACACAGTGAACATTTCTCTCCTCTCCGCCATTCCAGTGACACAGGGTGCAACAGCAATGGCACATTTGGGCAACTGTACGGGTCCTTCTGCTGGACGTCTGGGCATCTGCACCTCTCGTACTTGCCCTTCTAAGCGGCCCTGCTGTAGAAAACCTATTTATTGAACGTTAATCCTGATTTGCTTGGACAAAGCTTACAAAGAGTTTTGATTGCATCTGGTCTTTACTGAGCATTCATTCTGATTTATTTGCAGGGCGGTTACATGACCATGAGCATTCGTCCTCCATACATCCCAATTACACATCTTCCCATTGATCCTTTCTTTCTCCCACACTTTTCAATGCATCTCCCCATCACTTTCCAAACTGCAAGAAGTCTGATTCTTTTTCAAAGTGAATTTGGTATTGGGAAAACACCTTAATCTACCTTACTTGTGCAAATGTAAAGTTTCAATTTGCACTTGAATACCTCCCAAAAATGCTGCTAGTCTGGAGATGCCCAAATGGAAAGGGAGGAAATTCTCATGAATTACATCTCACTTTGCCCAGATTACATCTCTATGTCATGCCCAGTAGGGTAGATGGAATATAGCAGGATTCACAAGAAAACTGAAATACACATCCCTCAATTTTTGAAGGTCAACTGAAAATCCACCTTTAATTTACATTTGCTATGAACCCCCCCCCCAAATATACATATTTAGTCTCTTGGCGGTGTGGACATCTGTTGGCCATAAGTGCTGATTTAAGGGTGAAAAGGAGCATTAGGTACAGTACATTGCACCCCTTTGGCAACTAAACAACTGTAAAGTTATGAACTGTAACACTTGATGTAAATGGATATTGGATTCCTGTTGGTCTGATTTGAGTTGCATGTGCCTGCCAGCACTCGGGGGCTCCTCCCAGGCCCATGGGCATGCTTGCTGTGTTAAGGCAGCCTGTCTGTGACCTAGGGAGGGCTCTATGGGGATGGTCCCTTTCCCCCCTTTGCCCCCTACAGGCTCCTTGGATCTCTTGAGGTGGCGATGCTGGCGCAGCAGCTGCCTCAGGAACCACTGCTGAAGGGTCTCCATGACACTCCTGCCGCCAATCCAGGGGAGGCGCCTGGAACAGCCAAGGCACCCTCGGCAGCACCTGCCCTGTGGAACTCCCTCACCTTAAATATTAGACAGGCGCCATCTCTGTTATCTTTTGGGCACCTGCTGAAGGCCTTCCTCTTTCAACAAGCCTTTTAAGTTGATACCTATCCCAGTCTGCGTCTGTGTTGGAATTGCTTTTTAAGATGTTTTAAAACCTTTTTTTAAAAAAAACACGTTTTTAATCATTTTTTTTTAAAAAAATGATGTCTTGAAAGCTTTTTACAAAATGTGTTTTCAAAGATGTTTTCTTTTAATGTTGCCCTGAGCTCCTGCTGGGAGGAAGGGCAGGATATAAATCAAATAAATAAATAAATAAATAATGTATTTTAAGGTCTGTTTTTATGATGCGTTAAAGTGTTTTTAATGCTTTTCTTTGCCGCCCTGAGATCCTGCTGGGAGGAAGGGTGGGATATAAATCTAACAATAAATAAATTCATTATAGTCAAAAACGTTGTGGTTTACGAATATACCTATAGGCCACAGCTGGTGGGGAGGGTGGGAGTGTGCAGTCGATAGCTGGTGGCGGCATGTCTTCATGGGCCAAAGAACTCCCTCGCCAGGTGGCCTTGCCTGTCAGTGAAGACGTGTCATTAGGGAGGAGGGAGCGTCTCCTGATGGGATCTATAGGTGTTGCAGCTTATGAACCAGCAGGAAGTCACATTCCTCACACACCCATCTCAGCTTTGGCGTGGCTCCATGGCCTTGGGAGCGCTTGGAAGACTCTGCTTCCCTCTGGGGCCCTGCACGTGGGATGATGAGATGGAGGCTGCGCAGGCAAATTCCGGCCACCTACAGGGGGTCTGGTCGGACCACTGGTAGTAGGCACTCTGTTGTGGGTGACCATTGTCTGGCTGGCAGCCACACTGACTCCAGACTGCTATGGCAGTGTGCCCATCGAGATCCTCAGCCTGATCCTGCTGGCAGAGGCCTCCTGTGGATCTGAGAAGGATTCCCTAACTGGTGCGCATAGGTGGAGCGGTGGGTGGGTGGGCGAGCGGGGGTGGGGCTCCCAGTGTCCAACCTGCCCTGGAGGTGCACAGTGATGCCAGCGAAGCTCAAGGAAGCTCCCAGCAATATGCAGAGGAGCACTCCAGGTGGGAAGTACTGAGCACTTGTCCCCCAGGAGCAGCCAGACCAGGCGCCCCCTGATGAGGAGCCCAAAGGGGAAACAACATACACAAACATGGCAGCAGATGCCACCCTACTGGCAACGCATGCCCCAGCTGTGGGCATCATACCTCTGGCACACATTGCTGTCTGTTGAGTTTCTATCTGTGGGAGTCAGAGTGGCACCACCATTCCAGCTGTGCCTGACCCCAGGTAGTGAGTCGCGCATGCCTGCCAGCACCCGGGGGCCCTTCCCAGGCACAGAGGAGGGGAGTCATTGCAGAGTCCTCTGCAGCCATTCTGCTATGTCGGTATGCATCTCCTGGAGGGCCTCCTAGTGGCAGCCACCACCACTCCATCCACCATACCCTGGACACTCCAAACGGATGCCGACATTGGCACTGGGGAAGGGGCAACACAGCTGTGGGCAATATTGGCATCCATTCGAAGTCTCCAGGGTATGGTGGATGGGGTGGTGGTAGCTGCCACTAGGAGGCCCTCCAGGAGATGTGTACTGACATAGCCGAGTGTGTTATGAGGAATCAAATATTGGGAATTTTTAATCTTTGATTCATCTCAGTGAACCAGAGTTTGAAAAGGCCTACAACAGCAAAGATTCCTGGGAAACAGCCCCTCTGTGACCTCTGAGTACATATCTTGCAATGCCTGAAGGTATAGACTCCCTGACTCCCATGGAAATTTGGGATTTGTCACCCAGTAAGAATAGGCGCTCCTTTCAAACAAAGGAAATGCTTATGATAATCTAGGCCATCAGGAGGAGACAGAATAGCTCCTTTCAAACTAGGAGGTGTTGTGCATTTCTAAGCCTTCGGAGGAGACAGGATAAACTCCTGTCAAACAAAGAAACTGTTTTACACAAGGATTATGATGATCTTAACCTTGAGGAATCATCAGGAATCTACAGCAGGGAGATCACACCTATTATCTGGGAACTTATCAGGAAATGAGTGGGTTCACACCTTCCTGATGACATTTACTTTGGGGTCAGTTTAGTTAGGAAAAGGTATAAAACATGAGGAGTGAGAAGGGGAGGGCAGTTCCTCTTCTGGAGGGCTCCAACAACTGCTTTTCTTATCAACGCACGCTAGCATCTTTGGGACAATTTCAGAGCTAAGGATCTTGAGTGAGATCTTTCAAATCTGGCGCTGGTTACAAAGGGTGGATCTTTTGCTCATTGGGCTAGATACGAAAGTCTCTCTCTCAGCCTTAGTCTTGCAGCAACTATATGCAACTTCTGGGCCTTTTCTTTCCTTTTTTCTCTCTGTGTGGGTGAGCTTAATGTGAAAGTGTTCATAGAGCTAGTCTCTTTGCTTTAGTCTATCCAGCGTTGCTGAACAAACAAATGAGTAATAGTTAGAAAGCTGCAATTGTATACTGCAATATGTTTCCCTTGTTCCTTCTCTTAATAAAACCACTCTTTATTTTACTTTCAGTGTATGTGTTATTGGGTTAAGGGTGAAATTATACATGCTGTGGGGGTGAGGTGCGGGTAACTCCAGCAAAAGGTCCTGGTGCTCTCTTTTGGGGACTTGGATTTCTAGTGAGCTCTGCTCATGAGGAAGTTCAAGGGCCTATCATAACAAGTGGCACCAGAGACTCCTGCAATGACTCCCCTCCTCTGTGCCTTGCAGGAGGCTGGGCAGGGTGAAGGGGCTGCCTGTACTGGGGGAAGTCCCACCACCTCTGGCGGGAAGAACTATGGGGTAGGGGAGGAGGAGATGGTGGTGGTTCGGGGTGGCCATCCCCAGGGACACCCTGGCCTAAGGCACCCGCATGGATGCGCACTAGCATCTCTGGGGCACGCATGGTGCTTGATTTTGTGCCTGGCTCCTGTCTTTCAGTATCTGCCCATGTGTGCTGCATGCTGTTTGAGGTGGAGGGTGACTGTGTGTGTGGTGGGTGTGCAGTCAGGGTGTGTGCTTGGACTGGCCCTACTATTAGGCAGAGTGGGATAGCCACCTCAGATGGCATAAGCTAAACAGCAGCAGTGGTGGCCTCTTTCCCCAAACTCCAGAGCCCCCTGGCTTTTCCTCGACTCCTCAGCCAGCCGTACCAAGGCACTCTTGTAGCTCACCTGGCCTGCACAGTCTGTCTGTCCTAGTCGACCTTCCCTGACACATCACAGACAGTGCCCTTGGAAAGTCCCCTGATCATGTGAGCAGGAGGAGGCCATGCACTCTGTTCACATGATGTGTGAAGAGAATTGTAGTCTAAAACATCTGGAGGGCACCAGGTTGGGAGAGACTCTGTGTTGTATCTGGAGCCACTCTTAAAGATTGGGTGGAAACTGCAGCTGGTACAGAATGTGGCTGCAAGACTTTTAACTGGGGCAGTTCACTGGGAACCTCCATCACTAATATGGAGAGAACTTCATTGGTTGCCACCAGCCGGTTCCTGAGACCTTTGTTCTATCAGGCCCCATATGGCATAAACTGAAGACTTAAAGCAGTGGTCCCTTCAGGACTAGAGCAGGGCAGGCATCCAGGGGCCCCAGCAGCCCTCCCCACAAATGAATCTCCTTTACCTGTCCCTACCTCCCTGCTTTTTCTATGGCAAAAACAGCTTCCAGCATCAATTGGTAATCTTTGTTGCACCCATTAGCAGCAGATACTCTTGCTCTCTTTGCCACTGGGCTGGTGTGGAGGAGTCAGTGTGTGCCCCTGGCTCCAAACAAAGAGCAGGTAAGCGTGAGGAGCCGCTTATTGACATCGATCTTCAAAACAGCCAGCTGGCTGCATGGAGGGGTACTGTTGTGCGTGAGTGAGAATGAAGTTATGTCAGCCTCAAGACATCTAGCTCTGCTCCAAGGGAGCATCACTCCTGCCCCAACAAAAGTTGTTGGGCCAGTGAGCATGGCATGGCATGGCCAATGGAGATCCATGGGCTAGTGGGGGGAGGGGTCCTGGCAGGCCTCATTTAGCCCACAGGCCAGAGATTCCCCACCTTTGAACACCAAAAGGAAAACTTGTCCCTGACTCTTGTTTATGAGAAATGTGAGTCATGTTCACTTTCCCCAACTGTTATCCATCTCAGAGTTTGGAGCCACATCTGGGAGGTTTTGCAAACATGTTTTTTTCTCCAGCCATGCATCTGTGCAGGGAGCCATGTAAAGCATTCAGGATGTTGCCAAACCATTCCCCATCCATAATTATCAAAATCATAGTGATTCCTTCTCATTTTCTTCTTAGCAAAGCCCCAGGGATTTCTTCAAAGACAGCCTTTGAATCCACAAAAATAAAGTGCAGAATCAAGAACAACATGAGGTGACGTCTTGCATTAGAGCCTGAAAAGACTCGTGAATAAATGTCTCTTGTGCCCTTGAGAGCAGGGGCTGAGATTTAGGGCAGGTGAGGAAGACGATGTGTGTGTGAGGTTGACTTCCACCCCTTTCAGAAGTGAAGTCTTGGATCGGCTCCATCAGCACTAGGAAAGCCACTGAACCTTGCAAAAATGGTTTGACTTGATCTAAGGATTATTTTTAGTTGAGGGGAAGAACCACAAGGGAATGTTCCTGCTTCTGTTTCTTTTTTTTTTTATATATAGTTTTTATTCAAATTTTTTCCAAAAAAAAAAACAAACAAAACAAAGTAAGAAAAAACATAACAATACTACAACAAAAAATGAAAATAAAATGGTTGACTTCCGATTTGTCACAGATCAGCTATAAGTATACAATATACATCAAACCTGTCCCTTAATATGTACATACAGAATCCCTTTTCTCCATAAGCTGTCTTAATTAATCATCAAATCCCAGTATCATCATTTTATTTTGATCTTTCGACAAAAAGTCTAAGAGAGGCTTCCAATCCTTAAGGAATGTATCTGTCGATTTTTCTCTAAGTAAACACGTCAATTTGTCCATTTCTACTAAGTCCATTAATTTCAGTAGCCATTCTTCCATTGTTGGTGTTGATTCCATTTTCCACTTTTGTGCATATAATAATCTTGCTGCCGTAGTCATATATAATAATATTCTTCCATATTTCTTTTCTATTTGTTTATCCATAAAACCCAGTAAAAAAAATTCTGGTTTTGACTGAATATTTATCTTTAAAATTTTTTGCATCTTCCTACCTATCTGTGCCCAAAATAATTTCGCCTTTTTACATGACCACCACATATGATAAAAGGATCCTTCTTGTTGTTTACATTTCCAACAAACATTAGAGACATTACTATACATTTTTGACAGCTTTTCTGGAGTCATGTACCAACGGTACATCATTTTATAAAAATTTTCTTTAAGATTATAACATAATGTAAATTTCAAGCCTTTTTTCCACATATTTTCCCATTGATCCATTTGTATGTTATGACCAAAATTTTTTGCCCACTTTACCATGCACTCTTTTACTTGTTCTTCCTCCATATCCATTTTCAATAAAAGTTTATACATTTTTGCAATTATGTTTTCATCATTTGTATACAAACCTATTTCAAAATCAGATTTACTTATTTCAAACCCATACATTTTCTTGTCCATTTTATATCTTTCTAACAATTGTAAATAGGCAAACCAATGAAAACTATATCCTTCCTTTATCAATTGTTCTCTCTCTTTCATTGTGTATTCTCCATGTACATTTTCTAATAGTTCTTGATAAGTTAACCATTTCTCTTTTCCAGACATTTCTCTTCTATAAAACGCTTCTTGACTTGAAACACATAGTGGTATTTTCGAATAAAACCTTGGTTTGTATCTATTCCATATTTTCAACAGAGGACGTCTTATAAAATGATTGTTAAAGTCTACGTTTACTTTTACTTTGTCATACCATAGATATCCATGCCATCCCCACTTCAGATTGTGGCCCTCCAAATCCAATAGTCTTTTATTCCTCAATAAGATCCATTCCTTTATCCAGACTAAACAGCAGGCAGCAAAATAAAGTCTCAAATTTGGTAATCCCAGTCCTCCTCTTTCTTTAGCATCTTGAAGTAATTTAAATTTAACTCTTGGTTTTTTTCCTTGCCATACAAATTTAGAAATATCTTTTTGCCATTGTTTAAAAGGTAAATCAGAGGATATTACAGGTATTGTTTGAAACAAAAACATCATTCTCGGTAATACATTCATTTTTATCACAGATATTCTACCCATTAATGACAGTTGTAGTTTATCCCATCTTAGCAAGTCTTTCTTAATCTCTGTCCATAATTTTTCGTAATTATTATGAAACAGCTTTGAGTTTTTATTTGTCATGATGATGCCTAGATATTTCAACTTTTTTTCTATTGTAAAATCTGTCTTGTCCATTAACTCTTTCTGTTCCCTTAAAGTTAAATTTTTCACCAACATCTTTGTTTTTTGATTGTTGATCTTAAATCCTGCTAACGGTCCAAATTCTTTTAATTTGTCCATCAATATATGAATTCCTTCCAAAGGGTTTTCTAGTACAATTATCAAATCATCAGCAAATGCTCTCAATTTATATTCTTCTTTTTTTATTTTTAATCCCAAAATCCTTTTATCTTGCCTTATATCTCTAAGCAGCACTTCTAAAACCAAAATAAATAAAAGGGGAGATAATGGACATCCCTGTCTTGTACCCTTTTGTATTTCACATGAGTCCGTTAAGTCTCCATTAACAATTATCTGGGCCTTCTGTGATGTATAAATCGATCTAATCCATTTTATAAAGTTGTCTCCAAAATCCATTTGCTCCAAAACCTGGAACATAAATTTCCAATTCAAATTATCAAATGCTTTTTCAGCATCTAAAAAAATCAAAGCTGCTTGTTTATCATTTCGTTGTTCTAAATATTCCAACACATTCAAAACATTCCTGACGTTGTCACGTAATTGTCTTTTAGGTAAAAACCCAGATTGATCTTCCTGAATAAATTGTTGCAATATTGTTTTCAATCTTTCAGCCAAAATCATTGTAAAAATTTTATAGTCATTATTCAGTAGAGATATTGGCCGATAATTTTTTGTTTTAGTTAAATCTTGGTCCTCTTTAGGTATTAATGTTATATTAGCATTTTTCCAACTATCCGGTATCTTTCCCTCTTGCAAAATAGAATTCATTGTAGACTGTAAGGGTAGCAGGAGTTCTTCCTCCAAACATTTATAATACATTGCAGATAGCCCATCTGGTCCTGGCGCCTTTCCTATTTTAATTTTATTTATAGCTTCAGATATCTCTCTTGACGTAATAGGGCCATTAATAACTTGTCTCTGAAAATCTGTAATTTTAGGCAAATTCTGTTTAGATAAATACTCTTCTATTTTTTCAGATGGAATTTCTTGACACTTATACAATGTTGAGTAATATTGATAAAAAATCTTTTTGATTTTTACATTATCTGTCAGCGTCTCATCTCCTTCTTGTATCTTTAAAATAATATTTTTTTGACGTTCTTTTCTTAATTTATATGCTAACCATTTCCCAGGTTTATTTGCAAATTCAAAAGTCCTTTGTTTAGCAAAATTTAATTTCCTTTCAATTTCTCTAACTGTCAACATTGATACTTGCTTCTGTAACATTTTAATTTGATTTACAATAGAAACTTTAGCTGGATTCTTTTTCAATTCTTCCTCTTTTTGTTTTATTTCTTCCAAAATTAATTGCATTTTCTGTTGTTTCTTTTTTTTTAATTCAGAATTACATTTAATAAAGTATCCCCTCATAAATGCCTTACTTGTATCCCAAACAATATTTTCACTTGTTCCTTTATATAAATTATATTCAAAGAACTCCTTTAATTTCTTCTTACATTCTTGTACTACTTTATCATTCTGTAATAAAGATTCATTTAGTCTCCATCTAAATCCAAGATTTTTCTTTTTTAAAGTTAATATCACAGGATTGTGGTCCGAAAAAGTTTTTGGTAATATATCCATTTTAAAAATATCCTTCGCTAAAATTTTTGACATCCAAATCATATCAATCCTCGAAAATGTTTTATGTCTTTCTGAAAAATAAGTAAATTCCTTTGCATTATCATTTATATATCTCCAGGTATCCACCAATTCTAGATGTTCCATGAGTTCAAAACAAATCTTCGGTAATTTACCTTGTGTCTCTTTAATATTTTTTTCAGAAAGCCTATCAATTTTTGGTGAGATTACCCCATTCCAGTCACCCATGACACACCAATGCTCATATGAAAACTCTGACAATTTTTCCATAAGTCCTGTATAAAACCTTGTTTTATCTTCATTGGGGGCATAAATACCCACTATCAAAATGTTTGTACCTTGTAAAGTAATTTCAACCCCCACAAATCTACCACTATCGTCCAATAATACCAATTTAGGAAGCAATTGTGGGTTAATATAGAGAACAACTCCATTTTTTTTTTTTGGTCCAGCTGAAATAAATTCTTCACCCAAATTTTTACAAATCAAATATTTGGAATCTTTCTTCTGAATATGAGTTTCTTGTAGACAAATTATATCCAATTTTAATTTTTTCAAATAATGAAACACTTTCTTTCTCTTCTGCGCCGTGTTGGCTCCATTTATATTCCAAGTTAGGTATTTGTAATCCATCATTAAGCGTGTATTTTAAAATTTGCCTGATGCTCCTTTTGATCCATCATCTTCCTTCCCCTCCTCTGCGTATCCTTGTTGACTTTGTTTCCCAGGAGCTATATCCATATCTTTGAGTTTATCTTCTTCCATATCTTTTGAAGCTTTTCTCAAGAAGTCCCTTGCTTTTTGAACAGTATTCAATCTATATTTCTGTTGTCTGAATGTAAAAATCACTCCTTCTGGAACATCCCACCTAAATTGAATTTTGCATTGCTTAAGTTTTTCTGTAAGGAAAGCATATTCTTTTCTCTTACGTAAAAGTCTAATAGGAATTTCCTTCATCACCAGTATTTCCTTACCATCAATTTTAAAGGTATATTTAAAGTGTTGCTGTAAAACCATATCTCTGGTCGTCTTCTTTACGAAGTGAACAAGCACATCTCTTGGAATTTTTTTCATTGTTGCATATCTGGAATTAATTCTATAAACTTTGTCTATTTCAAATTCCATCCTATCTTCATTCAAGTCCAGAAATTTTACTAAAGCATTAACAATTTTGTCTCTAATGTCTTCACCTGTTTCCTCAGGGATTGCACGGAATCTCAAACAATGCTCTTTATTTCTCATTTCAGTCACAGCTAAATAGTCCAAATTTTTTTCTAGTTCCAGATTTAGTATATCTGTTCTATTCTCCAAGGTTTGTACCTTTTCTTTAGTATTTTTTGCATCCTCCTTTATTTGCCCAATTGTCCCTTTAATCTCATCCACTTGTGTTTTAATATAGTCTTTTATATCTGTCAATTCAGTTTTCATTTCCTGTTTCATTTCCTGTTTTATAGCATTAATCCCTTCCATTATTTTTTGAAACATTTCTGGGGGTATATCCTCTTCCTGTGTATCAATAGAACCTCTTCGCCCCTGGGCCTTAGTTGTTTTTTTAGTTGTCATTTTCAAAAAGAGGCCTTTAATTTCTAAAATTAATCACTGTTTCAGAACCTAAGGGCAGTCTATTTCTTTTCTTTTTTTCCCTCCACCAAAAAGAAGAGTTAATATTCCAGGCCTGTAATTGAAATCCAGCCAGCACAACACAGTCCTTATCTGCATCCAAGAATGCAAAACAATTCTGGTTGCCAAGACTAAACAATTAGTAGCATATACGAGCAGCGGATTCATCCAACAAGAAATAGTCCAAAGAGAAAAATAGTCCAAAATATAATAATTACCTCTCATCCGTTTTTAAACTTTAAAAGTCCAAATTCAAGCCAGCTTTTTGTCGTAGGAAAGTAAATAAGTTGTTTATATTTTCTTTCTTCCTTAATTATATTTAAAAGAGAAAAAGTATGACTCACCCAGGTTTCTCAGTTGCTGATTCATAAACAAATCCCTTTTATTGCAGTAATTTAAGCCAAATGATAAGGTTTAGGCAGAAGTGGGCTCGCTGGTTAAGAACGTTTTTTTTTGAGAGAAGAAAAAACGCTTCGCTTTATTCCAGTTCAGCTTGCGTGGAATTCCTGACTCCGTCTTCAGCCGATCGGCTTGCCTTCTTATCTCAGGAATTTCCTGATCAATTCCAGCCGCCGACAGCTCAACGAAGTCTTGTGGAAGATCTGATCGGTTCTCCTATACCTTGGAGAACATTTAAGCCAGTCCAAGATTCCTCTTGGCTGGTTTTTAACCTGAAAAAAGCTTCCTCTGAGGCAGAGCTCCCTCAGAGACAACCACCAGCCAGCACCACTTCCCGGAAGTCCCCTTTCCTGCTTCTGTTTCTGCTGCTGCTGCCTTATACAGACTGTGGGATGCTGAAGGCAAAATGCTTCTTGACTCTGGAGAGAGATCAGATTGACCCATCCAATTATTACAGGCCAGGAGACCACTTCATTGGTGGGGTCATCTCTCCCAGAAAAGCTTTATTTCATCCACACGTCTTCAACAAGCCTTCCTCTACCAGCTTTATCGGGTGAGTCAATTTCAGGGGGCGGAGTGACTGTTGCTCCACTTGCTACCATTTTCATGAACTCCCATCATTCCCAATTATTAGGACCTTCCCCGCTCCTGCAAAATCCCTGTCCTGTTCTGCCTTCAAGGAGAGACGTGGGGGATGCATCAGTGCTAAGGCATTACTCATTTTCTAGCCTGCCTTTTCTGCCGCTGCTGCTGGCAAGGTCCCTTTCCAACAGTAAATTATAGCAGCATAACAAAATGACCAACTTTAATATACCTACCCACCCCTTTTTATTTCAAGACATTCCTATTTACCCAGGCATTTGATAGCTGTAGGAAGTTGTTGCTCACAACCTGGATAGTAAGGGATGGAAAATGCTTTTATCTGCTATTGTTTATTAGAATATTTTAATCTGTTATATTGTTCTCTGCCCTGGGCTCCTTCAGAAGGAAGGGGTGAATGTAACTTTCATAATAATCATCCCTGTGAACAGATATGGGACTGGGGCTAAGGCTGTTCTTTCTTGGTTTTGCAAGTGGAGAAGGCCAGAGCACTTTCTCTTTGCTGCTACTTGTGATTCCCCTCCAGAGGTGGCCGTTATGTCAGAAAATGTTGCCAAATTGCAGCTTTTCTCTAGTAAAGTTGGACCAAATCCACTTTGCAATTAATCACTGTATCAGCTCTTCATAACTTTTCAAAGAAAGAAACTCTTATAGACCGCTTCCAGCCAGACAACCTGTTTCTTGAGCATTCATTCTAATTGTTATTTTGCACAAAGTTTGCAGGGAGGTTAGAAAACAGCCACAGTTTGCTGAGAATTCATTCTGAAGTGTTTGCATTATATGGTGGTGGATTGCTATCCTACAATTTCCAGTGCATTTTCCCATCACTTTCCTTTGGTTTGAGGGGGGTCAGTGGTTGGAAATGAGACAGGGTTGCCCAAGAGGTGAAATCCACTTAAAGTGTGGAGCTGGAGGCAAAGGAATTAGCCGAGTAATGATCAGTCAGGGAGAACAGCCAGAGGGTAGTCAGTGAGGTTTGCAAGGAGAATTAGGGGAGGGGGGTTAGATGTAATCTTGTCTATTAGAGATAGGAGGGTGTGTGGTTTCAGCCTCTGCGTGTGTTTCTAGGTGAAGTGCATTTGCACGTGAGTGTATCTGCTATGGCATCACTTGATCTGTAGTGTGTTCTAAGTAGGGATTCAGTTCTCATTTAAAGGCAAACTTGCTCGAATTCGCACTTTCTGAAACAGCCATCATTCAAAATTTGCACCTCTCAGAATTCTGCATTGCAGTTTTCCACCCATGCATATACTAGGGTAAAGTCAGCATTAAAATGCATGTTTGTAAAGTGTGTGTTATGTGCCTTCAAGTCTATTACTACTTATGGCGATCCTATAAATCAGCAACATCCAATAGCAACTATTGAAAAGATCTGTTCAGATCTTGTAAGTTCAGGTCTATGGCTTCCTCTTTTTCTACTCCCTTCTGTTTTTCCCATCATTATTGTCTTTTCTAGTGAATCGTGTCTTCTCATGATGTATCCAAAGTATGATTCTGAAGTGTTTTATGTTATATGGTGTTGCATTGTTATCCTTCACTTTTCAGTTCATCTTCACATCACGTTCCTTTGGTTTTGGGGGTTTGGTGGTAGTTGAACGTGTGAGGAGGGTTGCACAAGAGCTGAAATCCACTTTAATTCTGCAGCTGGAGTCAAAGGAATCAGCAGACTAATGTTCAGCCAGAGAGAATAGCCAGAGGGGAGGCAGCCCAGAGAGGCAGTGAGCCTTGGTGGGAGAATGGGGGGAGGGGGGTTACTGGGGAGGGTTGTGTGTGACTTCAACTTCTGGTTATGTTTGTAGGTGAATTGCATCTGCATTTGAGTACATCTGCTATGGTATCACTTGATCTGTAGTGTGTTCTAACTAGGCAAACTTATCCTGATTAGCACTTTCTAAATCACAGCCATCCTTCAAAATTCCCACCTCTCAGAATTCTGCATTGCAGTTGCATGTACTAGGGTAAAATGAGCAGTAAAATGCATTGCTTCATAAAATAACATGCAAAATGTATAGTATAAGGGAAATTGCTTTGCAGAAATGTGCATATAATGTGCATATTAGGCAAAATTTCATCATGACCTCTTTTTGTTTTTTACTTCCCATAATATCCATTTTGTGCTGGTGCTCACAAAACGTTTATCAGGGTCAGAGTGACAGCACCTTGCTTGTTTGTCAGGATTAGGCAAGCTCTAGTCCCTGGGCTGATCTTGGCATGTCAGGGGGTCTAATGTGGCCACCCGAGGCCATGTTCCCCAAACACGTCCATCTCCCATCCTTGGACATCACTGGTGAACTCACGGTTTCAGTTCTTTTGTTTTTTCATTTTTCCAGTGTGGCATTTTGCCTTGTGGCTTTGACTCTGGAGCAGTGTTTTCATAAGCAAATTTCTAGAAATTAAATGTATTTATTATTTGACTTATATCTCGCCCTTCCTCACTGAAGGAGCCCAGAGTTTATGTTATCAGAGAAGCATGAATCTAACCTGTTTATATTCACTGAATTCAAGATGATGATGTGACCTGTATATTGTTGTAGGTAATTACCGACAAAGTACTGGCAGTTCCTCTCCTTCTTGTTTGCCATTCAGGAGATCAACCAGAATCCCAGGCTCTTACCCAACATCACCATGGGCTACAGCATCCATGAGAACTTTTTTAATGAAAGAGTGACGTACGATGCTTTGTTAGACCTTCTGTCTACTGGGGATGCAAAAGTTCCAAACTACAACTGTGGAAGACGGAATAATTTACTCGCAGTTCTTGAAGGGGCTGATACTGAAATCTCCATCCAGATGTCAGGCTTGTTGGGCATCTGTAAAATTCCCCAGGTAGGAATGGATTTGCTGGCTGATCCTAATTCCATGTTCCATGTGCTTAATTTTCTTTTGCAATCTCTCCAAAGGATTACTCAAACAGTGAGAGGGGTGGGCCCCTCTGCCTCCCTTCTGCAATCTGTGGCAGTAGCCGCGGATCGCACAGCAGGAGCTTCTGCCTGCCCACCATTCCCTCACCCCACCTACCTGTCTCCTGCCTTTTAGCATTGCCCTTAATGAAGATGGCGGCTGAGGTTTCCCTAAGGTACTGAAGCCCCTGCCACCATCTTGGTTGATGGCAGAAATGTGCACAGGAAGCACGGATACGAGCCATCAACAAAGATGGTGGCGGAGGCTTCATCCTCATAGGGAAACCGTGGCCGCCATCTTGGTTACTGGCAATGCTGAAAGACAGGAGACAGGTAGGTGGGGCCGTGGGAGGGCTGCGCATGCACACACACACATGTGCACATGCTGGGGCACCAGGGCAAGCTGATGCCCAAGGGCCCCGGCATGCCTGGGGCCAGCCCTGGGTGGATGTCCAAAGTGAGTCTGGAGACAGACTGCAGGCCTGAGCCCTCACACAAGTATATTAGGGCAAGATGCATACTATTCACAAAACTAGGCAGTTCCTCTTGGGATTTCCCCTTCCAGAGCATCTTGCTCTGGTTCTTTTTTTAAAAAAAGGGATTACCCAATATACTACAAGGGGAAACCTGTCCCCAACAAAGGTGATTGCAAGAGATGGGACTTAGGGATGGATGAATCTGTCAATCTCATTTCCTGAAGTTCAACTCTCCACATTTCTGCAGCAATTTGGTTTTTTAAAACTTCATGAAAATTCATCAGCCAATAATACACATTTCTGCTCACCATTTCCCCTGATATACAACACGTCTTATTACATGAATGCATGCATTTTTATGAATTTCTCCACCATCCCTAATGGCACCTTCATCTCAGCCAGGATCTTTCCAGTCCTTAATAATCATATTGGTGTAATAAATATTTGTGCCTTGATTCAAAACAGAGCAAGCCACCCATCTTCCTTTCCTTTCTAGGTCAGTTATGCTTTTGCTTCTCCTGTTCTGAGCGATAAGACCCAGTTCCCTTTCTTCTACCGGATGGTCCCCAGAGAAGATGCCCAGTACCCAGGGATTGTCAAGCTGCTCCTGCACTTCAGATGGACATTTACTGGTCTCATCGCTCCAGGCACTGACAATGGGGAGAGGTTCATGAAGACCTTGAGGCCTCTGCTCCTCAGGAGTGGCATTTGTGTTGCCATCTCAGAAATCTTTCCACAACTGAATACAAATGAAGTAAAGATCAATCCTCTTCCATTCCTAAAGTGGGAACAAGTTCATGTATTTGTTTACTATGCAGAGACTGCACATGTTTTAGAGGGAATCTTAATCATGCAAATATTATCTTACAAAGGGAAAAAGACTTTTGAAGGGAAACTCTGGATCACAACAGCTATGTGGGACATCTCCTCTGACCTAATGTACTCTCTCTTATCATTCCAACACATTCGTGGTATTTTTTCCTTCTTTATTGAGATGAATAAAAAGATAAACTATGATGATCTCCCTTTGGTTCTGGTTATCGAGCAGTTTAGTGAGAAAGCTTTTAATTGTTCCTATTCAAAGCATGCGTTGTCGGTGAAAGGCTGGACCAGATGCAGAGAGAGGGAGAATCTGGAGACATTGCCCCAAGAAGATCTAGAAAGAGTCCTCTCTCTAGACAGCTACAGGATTTACACCGCTGTCCAAGCTATGGCATGGGCCTTAGATGTCGCATATTCATCTAGATCTAAGCAAAGAGCAATAGAGGGTGGAAACAGGCTGGAAGTTCACAGGCTAGAATCATGGCAGGTATTTACTTTTTTCATAACAGGCATCACTGCTGAACATGGTGACCGGCTGTACAATTCCAAAATGACTGTCTTCGAATTATAATCGGAGAAAATGTGAGGTGTTGTGGAGAGCTGCCATCTTACAAGTTTAAGTGGGAAACCCCTCGAATTGGTCCCTCTTTGAGGCCTCAAAGGATACAGCCCCCATCACTGGCAGCACTCCCCCTTAGCCTGTAGGGGTCTACTTGGACTAATTCCCTTCCCCCGCCTCCTACAATGGAGTTCCATTGGGCAGGGGAGATGACATTGCACATGCTCTCCCTAAGCCTTTTTCCCTCCTGACTGGGGGGCTACACTGGCACATACCTGGGTCCCCTGAGGCACCTCTCTCCTTCCACCAAACTCTCTCATATTTCTAAGGGAGTGTGTGTTTCACTGGATCCTGAAGGTGTTGTTAGGACCCTTGACTCCAGTGCAAAGCTGCAGGGCCACGAGCTAAGGAGCCAGATCAACTTCAGAGCTCTGAGCAAGGTGCTTGAGATCTGAAGACCTCTGTACCTGAGGCTGTCAGCATTGGTGCCACCATCTCAGTGGGGCTGTGAAATCTACTCTAGATTTTAGTCATAGCTTCCAAGGAGCTGTCCCTGGTGCTGAAACCTAGGTGACATGGATCGACCAGAAGCCACTGGCTGTTGGACAGGTGGCTCAAAATCATCTCTCAGACCCAGGCCTGTGGTGTAGTGGTGGCACCATCTATGTGATCTGTGTAGCTCTTGTGCTGCCCCCTTGTTTGATCATGGACTCTTCCTGGGACCTGGCTTTTGCATTGTCCCTAAGACTTGACTTTGGAGTGCTGGCTTTGATGTCACCTGAAACAGCACAGCTGTCTTTCCCTGAGAAACATATGCCTCCCACCACCCTTCCCCTCTTCAGTGGTGCAAGAAACTCACCAGGAGGGAGGCCATGGAACAGAGGAGGAGGAGTGGCTCTCTTTGGGCCAGAGCATTGGCCATTGAAGGCTCTGAATTCCTATCCAAGGCCATGGAGCCTAGGGTAGAGACAGGTGCTGTTGCACCAGTTTTAGTGCATCTCCACCTCTGTTCTTTGAAACTGAGGGCACATGACATTAGTCAAACTCTGGCCCTTTTTACTCCAAATCAGGGAAATTTGTGATTGGATGTGTTTCTCCTTGAAGCCAGCTTAACACTGACTTCAAAACTGTTTGGTAGATCAACCCGTTGCCACTCCAAGGTGTGTCCAATGGAAATGTTTTGCTGTAACTTAGGCAGAGACAGTGAATGTCGACATGCTTTACTTTGCACAGTCCCGAAAGGTCTGACATCACCTGTGGGAAAAGGATATGTGTAAAGCTGTGGGCAGATTTGTTTCAAACTGCAGCCAGACAAAACAGTCTCACTGCTTCTGAAGCAACTAGTGTTGTCACATTCTGGTGACAAAGCTTAAAAGGTCCTAGTCTGCTTCCAATCTTTGTTGGAGCAACTTGCTCACTAAGAGCTAGCCGTGGTCCTGCTGACTTGCCTGCTGGGTCTGACATGTGACCAGAACCTGACAGGTGCCTGGTGGCTCATGTGGTCCTAATGATTCGGCTTGATATCTGTGTACATTCCTGATGTTTTAATATTGTTGCAAAGCTGCATTTCCCCTGTTTTGCAATAAAATGAGCCACTTTTCATCTTACATGCAGCAAAGGTTTTATTTTTTTATTAAGAAAAGATGTGTTTCGCTATTGAAGATTTCATCTATATTTTGACAACTGTTTACCTCTGGTTGTGTTTCTTGGTTGCCTTTATTGGTATTACAAATATCATATTTTAGGTGAAGTGCTTAGAGGATTCCGCTGATGAAGCAGTGTGCAAATCTTGTTAAATAAAAAAATTAAAATGTGGGAACTTTAAAATATCTTTTCCCCTTTTTATATAGCAGTTTCATGTAATTTTTCTGGAGAAAAGAGAATAGCTGTGTGTTGGGAACAGATTTTAATCAACTTGTACAATTTTAATCAACTGGTACAATTTGATGTTTAGGTAAGAAATTCTGAAGTCTCAGCTAATTACATAATAAAAATACAATACTTTTTACAGCACTAATTATGCAGGTCTAGCCAGAAGTCCTCTTAGGATTCGTGGGACATACTCCTAGATAAGTATATACAGGATGGCAGCCTAGGCTTCCTTACCTGGGAGAACTTCCCATTGGGAGTAAGTCTTGATGTAACACAAAATGAGATCCAGTGCCAGTGGATGGCCAGGCCAGGCACAGGCTGAAGGGCCTCTGCAGCTAGGAATGACTCCTCCTAAATATATAGCCTTACCCCAGGCTGCAAATCACACCCTGTGATCCAACACTACCATGGACTGTGCAGCAGGAGCACCACCTCCCAGGCAACATCCCCCATCAGTGGTGTCACTAGGGGTGTAGGGGTGTGTGGACCACACCAGGTGACACCATCAGAGGGGGGTGATTCTCAGCTTTAATTTTAAAAAAATTAAGTTTCTAGGTGGTCCGGTTCTCGAGATATACATAAAAACGTCAGCTGCCCCCGTTAAATCTTTTTTTAAACTACTGTATAGCACTTCGTAGCTTTAACCCCGCCCATTCAGGATTGCAGCCAATCAGTGAAGTGTTTGTTGGACCTGTGGCAGTGTCTAGTAAACCTCATTGCAAGGCCAGAAAATGGTGCCCCCCCCCGTTTATCTGAAAATCTCATAAATTGGGTAAGTATATACATTTCAGTTTTTTCCCCTCTTGTGTGTAGGAGTCAGACCCTGGGCAGTGTTTTCAAAACCTTCCCAATTCTTGCTTTTGTGGGGGTAAAAGCATTGCTAATCCCATAGCTCCAGAGTAAATCCCATTGAATTCAATAGGATTTACTTTTGAGTAGACATGGTTATGAATGTGCTGAAAATCAATGGGACTTTGGAGTAAATGTAAAAAAGGATTGTGTTTGTCTTCTCTTTCTGTCCCCTCCCCTCCAGTCCTAAAGCAAGTAGGCAGGGCTTACTTGGGTATTTCAGTTTTTATTCTGTAAGAAACTAATACTGATTTTTTAAAAACTAATACTGATTTTTCTGCAATGACCAACTGGTTTGACAATAAACTATTATATGGGCTGTATGTATTTATACATCTGCAGTGTGTGTGTGTAGTCTTTCCAACAACCCTGTGAGGTAGGGTTGGAAACCAAGGCAGCTCACAACAAGAAATAAAGCCATTTAAAATCCAATAAACATAAAGCAAGAACAAACAGTTGGAAAACAGCCTAAAGAGGCATGATTCTGAATTTTGGGTTGGGTGAATAAAGTTTATTTATTTATTATTTGATTTATATCCCACCCTTCCTCCCAGTAGGAGCCCAGGGTGGCAAACAAAGCACTAAATGCACATTAAAACATCATAGAAACAGACATTAAAATATATGAAAACATCTTTGAAAATATTTTTTAAAAGCTTTTTTAAAAAGAAAAGGCTTAAAAACATATTAAAAAGCAATTCCAACACAGACTCAGACTGGGATAATGTCTCAACTTAAAAGAACAAGTTGAAAGAACAAGTTCCTTATCACTTGAGGCTGTAGTTCTCTGCACACTTCCCAGTTTGAGTAAGCCCCATTGAATACATTGGGACTTGCTTCTGAGTAAACAAACATTGGATTGCACTATAAATATATTTACAGACTGTGTACATAAACATATTTGAGAGTCATGTTTATATAAATATTTCTTCATCCTGTGTCCCAATAAGTATTTGATTTCATACTATGGTTGTAGATGATTTTTTCCTCTACATTTTAAGTGTGCCCTTCTTCCTGGGGGTGGTCATGGTTCTCCATTGTTTTCATCCTGAGGGGAGGATAGGCTGAGAGATGGTGAGTAGCACATTTAAGGTCTCTTCACCTCCCTCCCCTTTTTAATTTGTCTTTATTTTATATTTCTCCAATATCTTCCCCTGGCTGTTTTTATGTATTTTAGATATTTTTACATTAAATCAATAGGAAATCATAACTGTGAACCACCCTAAAAGCAATTTACCTATCCTTATGTTTTGGCAAAGTGATGGTGTGAAGCCATACTGGTAGAACAAGAGACCATGTTTGAGGCATGTTATAAGGTGTTTGAGGACTTTGTCACACATTACTTTTTGAGACCTGTAGATTCATGTTGGAAAGAACATGTGCACGTATTGAATGGTGGCTTGGGTGCTGTTTTTTCAGTCTATGCTGCGTGCGTAGGGAAGGTGATACGTCATCTGGCAGCTAGCTTCATAACGTGAGAATGAAAAACATTTGGATCACCATTCACTTGTTTACTTTTCTCACTATTGAGACCACTTCATATATTACTTTTTCATACACAGAAATTTAATCTTTGTATAGGAAAAAGTTTATTTTGTAAAATGTGAAGGACAGTGGCTGCCCAGTCAGTATAACCACTGTACAAGATCTACTCAGCCACTGTAATTACCTTTTAGTTTTGAGTGCCCTTTTGTCTGGGTCTTGGTTCAGGTGTGTATCCAACTTTGATGTGCTTATGGAAGGGGTGTGCAAGTAGTGCCCCCCCAAGTGTGGAGGCTTGGACAAATATTGTGTTATGGAAAACCAAAGTCTGTGTGAAAGTACATATTTGGGAATGCCATCAGTGTAATCCTAAACACACTTAATAAATAATATCGAACTTGCACGTCACAAAATATATTATGGTCATGTCCATAAGCACCAGGATGGTAGTCACCCAGGGGATCTTAGTCCCTCTGCTTTTTTGGGAGCAGCATCCCTATGTCTCCAAGCATCCTACAGTCAGCATGAAAAGGGAGTGTGTTAGTCACTGAGAAGAGTCTTCTAATATGATTCCTTGCCTTTTCTACAGATTGGAGCCAATCAGAGTGAAAGGAGGTGAGTCAGCCACTGAGAAGACTCTTCTCAGTTGCTAACGCTCTCCACATTCATGCTGATTGGCTCCTAGAGATGTTTGTTGTTGTGAGAGAATGCATTAACAAAGATCTCATTCTTAATCCGGGAGCAAAAAAGGGTGTACGTGGCTGTAACTATCATGAAGGGACCCTGCAGCTCTGAATTTTCTACTAAACAACTGATAAATACCTCTGTAACTTTGTGTCTGGAGACGTATTATTAAGAATCACTTTCCATAATTGTAAGGAGGTGTGTCCACACACGTGCATCCCAGGCACGTAAATGAGGGGTGAGAGCAGCATAGGGACATAAGCAGATGTCTTATTCCAGGGGTTCCCAAACCTTTCTTCTACACAGACCACTTGAAAATTGCTGAGGGTCTGAAAGTATCTGAAAATTTACAATGGGCATATGCAAGATAATTAACTCCCATTAGTGATAAGAGCAAGAATTTGAGCTGTACATATAATATTGTAATTTAAAGGTGTAATTTTAATTTTGCTAGTTGTTTATGTCACTACTATTGCCATTACATCCAGTGATATACGGGAATTACGATTTATAAGTAACATTAGTACAAAAAAATTACTAATGATTCTGTATGGTCTGATACGGGAGGAGGTCCATGGGGGTGACACCATGAGTTACCGCACTGGGTGACGCCAACCCTAGTGACACCACTGTCCCCCATACAGCTGATGTGGGCCCTTGGCTGATGGCAGGTGTGCATATGGAGCATACTAGCATGCTGATGTGACAGCACAAGAGATGGGGTGGCTGGGCCTATTTAAGCCCACACCACCTGCATCAGAGGGGTGTGGTCTTGGAGCCAAGGGTCCACCCCATGGCCTAACTCTACCATGGATGGTGCAGCAGGAGCTCCCCCCTCCTAGGCAACACCCTCATGCAGTTTGTGTGAGCTTAAATAGGCCCACTCGCCCCACTTGCTGAATTGCCTTGTCAGCAGGGGTCGATGCCCCTGCCACCATCTTGGATGATGGCAGGTGTGTGCCTGCAGTGCCCTACCATGCTGACATATTCTAAATGCTGTGGTTCTTGTTTCAGCTCCACCCTTTCCTAAGAACCCCCCACTTTTACAATTCTTCAATGGCTAGAATGTATTTGGATCAGAATGGGGAACCCGCAGCTGACTTGGACATAGTGAACTGGGTGGTGTTTCCGAATTGGTCCATCCTCAGGGTGAAGTTTGGGAGATTATACAGACAGGGATCCCCAGACCTACAGCTCACCATCGACCACGAGGCCATTGTGTGGCCCAAATGGCTCAACCAGGTGGGGGAAATCATGTCTGACATTTCATTGTATTTCTCATCCCTTAATCTCTAATAAGTGAAGCACGATCTGTGTGGGGCTGCCTTCAAATGCTTGGCATCTGTAAGTTGTTCAAGATCCAGCAATAGCTCTCCATGAAAGTGTAGTGTGGTGGGTTTAGTTCTTCTGGGGCAGCAAATTTCAAGGGGGTTGCTTCCCTCAGTAACTAGATGAGATGACCAAGAGCTCCCCCTGGCCCTGCCATATTTAAATTGCAAAAAAATCCGTGTATCTCATCTGTAGCAGTGTGAGGCTCCTGGCAGACCCCTCACTGGTTGTTTCCTGAAATTCTCCTAGGAACCAAAGTTGTCTACTGTTGTTTCACAGCCGAAGTCTAGTTCAAACTCTGATTGGGGGGATAACCACTTTGCCAGTTATTTATTTATCTATTCATTTCCGGGATGGGCAGCGGAGTTAAATATGACAAATGGGGGGTTGGGGGTCATAAAAACCATGTTGGGGCAGGACGAGTGCCATAGTTAAGTGGATTTGCCTTTCAACATAAAATGAATGAAATTAGTGACACAGGATCCCATTTCTCTGCCCCACACTGAACAGCCTGGAAGCTGCACTCTTCAAAAACTGCAACTTCTGCACTGTCTCCAAGGGTAGCCGCATGTAGAGTTTATTGCAACAGTACAGTTGTGAAGTTATTGGAGCATGAATAATTGTGCCACTGAGGCCACCTCAGCCTGAAGCAACAATGCAGTTGTTTCAGTTTGGGGTAAAATTTAGTGACAAGCTTCAAATTAAACCTGTAAGAGGTGGTCCCCCAGGGTTCTTCCAAACCCGCATCTCATCATTTCCATAGATAAAGCCACCCTAACACAATTCCTTTGGTGCTCCTTGTCTCTATGCTTAGACCCTGCCCCCTTCCAGGTGTGTGGAAAGCTGCTGCCCTGGATTCATCAAGGTGGTTCAGGAAGGGAAGCCACTTTGCTGCTACGACTGCGTTCCCTGCGTGGAAGGGACCATCTCCACTCAGGAAGGTGGGTGACTCCAAAGGAAAGGGGCACCTTGGGGGAAGAGGGCAAAGGTTCACTCAGCCAGCCAGAGCTTTTTAAATGGAAAATTTAGAACTGCCCAGTGGTATGTGTTTATAATTCATGTGCAAAATGCATGCCACTTCAACACACCTGTTTACTTTCCTTGGGTGTGCAGCATACTTTGTGCATAAAGTCATATCTCAAGACATTTAGAAGCCTGCATTGAGTAGTAGAAAATCCTGAGAACTGGGCATTTGACAGCACAAACTTTCTTATTTATTAGGTTTATATCCAACTCTTCTTAAAATGAGCCCAGAAGAAGAGTGTTGGGTAAGCTTCACACATGAGGCATCATGAACTCCAACTTCTGATGCTATTTCTAGGCAACAACAACAACAATAATTTATTTCAGTCATTGACCAGATACAATTTCTAGGCACAAATGTCTCATATAACTTTGCCCAATGAGGTCCCTGTTACGAGTGTCATACTGGATATTAAGGGCATTGCCACCCTTATCATACCACTGATGTCTCAGGAAAGCTGCCTCCATATTCTAGAATTGTTCCCTTCATTTTACAAACATTGGTGAATACACTGTGGAGAGTCGCAGCAGAGTTTGTGAGGAGGCTCTTTCGCAGGGATAAGATAAATGGGCATGCTTGATCAGATTCTGGACTACTAGGGGACTCTGGAGTACTCAGTTTGTGTTTGTAGGAAATAGAACTGAATGGCCCATGATCCCTTTTGACTAGCAACTCGAGTCAAAAGCTGATTTGGGAGGCCTGAGTTCTGTCTCGAGTTTCATTAATTTCATAACTGTTCCATATATGAAATATAGATATATATATGGCTTATGATGTCAGTTCCAATTAAATCAAGAGATATCTGCAGAGCTTGGAGCAGGAATGACTGTGAGGCATGAAGGAAAACCATATCCACTGTGATGCCCACAGTTTTACCAGTTGAGATCATATCACACCAACTGTGATGTGTTCTTTCCACCATTTGAAGACATATCTGTTCCCCCAGGCTTTTCCTGATCAATAACATTAGTAGTAGATGTTTTCATAGAGCATGAACCACATTGGTAATAATTTCTGTAAATGAAAAGCAGCACGGATGGATATAAGATAGATATTACTCTTCTTCTTTGCAGATGCAGATCTTTGCATCAAATGTCCAGGAAGTCAACATCCAAACAAGAACCAAAATCGATGTGTGCCTAAGATTACCACTTTCCTGGCTTATGAGGAAGACTTGGGGATCCTCCTGGCTTCCTTTGCCCTGTTCTTGTCCTTAACCACGGGCCTTGTTTTAGCAAACTTCATTAAATACAAGGAAACCCCAATAGTCAAAGCCAACAACCGGGACCTCTCCTACATCCTTCTCGGCTCCCTCCTGCTTTCATTTTTGTCCTCCTTCCTCTTCATTGGCAGGCCAATGAAAGTGACCTGCCTTTTCCGACAAATGACCTTCAGCATCATCTTCTCAGTTGCTGTCTCTTCTGTCTTGGCAAAAACCATCACTGTGGTGCTGGCCTTCCTGGCCACAAAGCCAGGAAACAGAGCAAGGAGATGGCTGGGGAAGGGTCTGGCCAACTCCATTGTCATTTCCTGTTCCAGTGTCCAAGTTGCCATCTGCACCATCTGGCTGGGCATCTCTCCCCCATTACCAGACTCCAACATGCACTCCCAGCCTGGAGAGATCATCCTACAATGCAATGAAGGGTCTGTCTCCATGTTTTATATTGCTCTGGGCTACCTGGGCTTCCTGGCTGCCATCTGCTTCACAGTGGCTTTCCTAGCCAGGAAGCTGCCTGGAGCCTTCAATGAAGCCAAGTTGATCACCTTCAGCATGCTGGTTTTCTGCAGTGTTTGGGTCTCCTTTGTGCCCACCTACCTGAGCACGAAGGGGAAATACATGGTAGCCGTGCAGGTCTTCTCCATCTTGGCCTCCAGTGCTGGCCTTCTGGGCTGCATCTTCATTCCCAAGTGCTACCTTATTGTCCTGAGGCCTGATCTAAACACAAAGACATATTTAACAATAAAAACAAAAGCAGAAATCTGATTCTTATTTGACAGTTTTTCAGAGACATCCCTTAACAAGTGCAAGCTAAAAACTCTTCTGTGTTTCTGAAGATGTGGAATGAATCCCCAGGAGAAATTGTATCTCTGGCTACTTTTCTGATTCCTGGCACTTAGTGACAAGTAGTTCCATTGTAAAAATGCATGCAGAACTATTTGTTTATAAAAATTGTTTTGAAAGTTTGTTGTTGTTATATGCCTTCAAGTTGCTTATGACCTATGGCTACCCTATGAATCTTTTTTGGATATATTTATAGGATTTTCATGTTAAGAGATATTCAGAGGTGGTATACCTTTGCTTCCCTCTAGCCTACGGCACCCGGTATTCCCAGGCGGTCTCCCATCTCTTAGCAAGAGCAAGGTGAAACATCTTCTGTGTTTCCGATTATGTGAGATGATTCCGCAGGAGAAATTGCATCTCTCACTACATTTCTGGTTCCTGGCATTTAGTGACAAGCACTTCCAATGCAAATATGCATGCAGAAATAATTTTGTTCATAAACATTTTTTGAAAGTAATGAGAGAAATTTGGCTGACACTTTAGTAAAACACTGTAGCTCATATCCAATAATTGATTAATAAAATAGACTAAGGGCTCATCCAGATCATGGGTGACAACAGGATTTTCTGTGTCCAGTATACTCTGTGTGGATTGGGCCCTCTAACGGACTCACAAAAAGACACACATTTGCATAGCATTGCATAGACTCTATGTCATTTGCAAATTTATTCCCTCTTTCAGAAAGGAGTTGGAGGGCTAAAAATAAATTAGGGGTCATACCCAAGTGATAAAAAGCCCTTCATACAGAATATCTTTTCTCAAAATTGTAGCTCCATACTTGAAAAGGCCTACTCTATTTCATATCTGCCTGCCACATAACATAGTTGTGCTATGATGTCATACCACCATACAAACATACTTTCATTTGTACACTTCTGGATCTTAAGGTTTTATGTTCTTGCTCAAACCAACCAACACAGGAATGCTGGTAACTAGTGTGAGAAAAGATGTTTGCCATGTGGCATCAAGAAGTGGATTCAGAATTGAGTTTATTTCAATACAAAAACAAGGTATCTTAAAGTATAATGTCTTAGGGTTTCCGAGTCTATTAGCTTAAATTCCAATACCTTATAATATTTCAAAGTACAAACTCTTAAGGTAATTCAGTGTCTAGCATTTGTAAGCATTCTGAAGGACAGAGACATACAATACTGCATCTCACCATCATTACTATTCTATGATTCTATGGTGGAACAGATGATGGGGATTTTCATATCTATATATAAGTTAGGAAATATATTTTAAGAAATAAAATGGGTAGGAAACTTATAACCAAATAACAAGCCTGTGCTTTTCTTGAACTTTCAGGCACCCAAAGTTGAGCTAAAACAGGCCTGTATATGATTAACATTTGATAAATCATTATGTTGCTCAGGGCTGTAGAATGTGTAGAACATGTTTCAACAGCAACAGGTGTACCGGGTAGGCTTGGCTGATCAGAAACAATGGAATATGCTATGTGCTGGGTATGCATGGCAGACCAATCATCATCATCATAATTATGTAACTGGTTTCAACTGGCCTCAAAGAACATCAGTCAAGGGGACAGCAGAATAAAAATATTAGTCAAGTAGACAGAATATTGGAATCAAACTTTGCTTATGTATAATGTACACGTGTTCATGTAACTAGGTGTCAGAATCACCTAATGTTACCTGATTGGCTTAGAAATGCTGTTGTAGTGCAATCAGATATAGTATGGGAATTGTAGTGCATGAAGTGTTAACTTGCTACAGTATAGAATGTGTTAACCTGATATAATATAGAACCAGAAAAACAAAATTCTTAAGGAGCCTGTGGTTGCTAAATGTTCATTTCGTGCTTGATGCTTAAATGTCAGCTTAACCAATGTAACGGGATATTATTCAAGTAGATAGTGGTTGGAATGCAATGCGTCAACTGGAGAAAGCAGAGACAGGACGGATGAGCAAAAAACACTGATAACCAAAGCCAGGGCATTGGCTCAATGCAAGGCAATGGAGAAACCTGGAAAGTTACTAACAGGACAGGAGGGGCTGTGTTAGGAGGGCTTCAAAGCATATATAACTTGTAACTGTGTAACTATGCTTTAGACTGGTTCTCAGGCGTGAGCCAAAAAACCCAGTCTCCTTTTGCAAAGCTATTGGTGATCAATAAAGGTGTTGACTTATACTTTGGTCTCCCATCTGGTGTGTGTTTTGGGGCTTCCTCCAGATGCAAAGAACCCCTTTTTGGTAACAATTTTGGCGAGCCAGCCAGGAGATCTGGTCAGACCTGCTGGTCTGCCGTGTCGCCTCTGGCAGGCCAAGGAGAGTGCTCCAGGTTGTTTGAACCTGCCTTGGGGCCAAGGGAGCGAAGAGCAGAGGACACAGTGGCATCAAATGGAGCTCCAACCGTGAGACCAGAGGGCCAACACCTTAGGGAGGAACTGGAAACCATCGGCGACTGTGTGGTGGTTGTGAGGGTCGAAAAGCCTACTGAGAAGCCCGGTAAGATCTGCTTGCGGAATCGGGAGTAGGGGTGACTCCATGAGGAGCCCGTGGGATGAGAGCCTGTTGAAAAGCCCAGGGAACTGACCTATAGCAGGCAGTTGAAAAACCCAAGTAAAATGGGAACAGGGGCGTCGCGGGAGGAAAAACTGCAGAACCCGTTGGAATGTTTTTTGAGAAATTTGAAAGATTTTAAAAATGCATATGGTGCAGGTGCCATCACCAAATGGGGTTTGATGAGATTTTGCAATGGGGAATGGACCATGTGGGACTTGGAATGGCCGGAAGGGGTAACCTGGGATAAAAGTATTATAAGTGCTGTACATGCGAAAGTTACAAGCGAAGGCAGATGGAATCAATTTCCCTATCTTGATGTGTGGCAGGATCGGGTGGAAATGAACCTGCCCTGGATAAAGAAATGGAAAGGTATCTGTTGTAAAGCAATGATGGCCTCAACCGTGGGGGTTAAAAAGTCCCAGCCCCAGCCTAAGTCCGATCCTCCTGCGGTTTTAAGTCAGCCAGAGGAGGACCCCTTTGTGGATGGTGTATTACCCACCACTCCACCTCCGTATAATCCCCCATAGGGGACTCTTTCGGGAAGTGGGCCTGGCATCGTGGTCTCACCACAGCAAGCATCAACTCCATTCACATCCCCTCTGTTAGCCGAATACGCCAGGCAGCTGGAGGCAACTGGTCAAAAGCGGAGACTTTTGGCGGCTCAGAATCAACTACTATTGACACAGTTAGAAAGACAACTTAGTGAAATACAAACAAGTCTGTGGGATGGAATGGGGCAGGAATTAGCTTCATGTGTGGGTGAGCGACCTGAACAACCCGCCCTCAGCACCATATGGGCAGGGGTGACGACGAGAGCACAGGCGGCAAGAAGACAGGAAAGGGAAAGAGAAGATATGGCCGATCTGACCTGCCCTATGAGAGAGGTGGCAAACCCTACCGCCCCTGCTGCAGCCCCAAGGTCATATGTATATACCCCATTCTCCATCTCAGATTTCTTTAATTGGAAAAATCAGACCCCAACCCTGTGGGAAGACTCAACCAGAATGCAGGATCTGTTCCAATCAATATTTTTGAGTCACAATCCTACGTGGGCTGAAGTTCAGACCCTACTCCAAACACTTTTGAGCCCAGAAGAATGCACAATGGTGATGAGCCAGGCTAAGTGGCAGGCAGAGATAGATGCAGCCCGGCAGAATGGGGTCCCAGTGGCACAGAGCTTCCCAGATGTAGACCCTGGGTGGAATGGTCGAACAGGAACCCCCCAGCTCCTTGACAATTATAGGCGCCTGATACTCCATGGGCTTCAACGCGCTGTTCCGTGGACCTGCAATTTGAGTAAAATTTATGAGATTCGACAGGGTGCAGCGGAGGATCCGGCAGCGTTCTTACAAAAGTTACAAAAGGCGTTCCGACAGTATAGCACCATGGACCCAGACAGCCCCGATAATCTCCGTCTCCTTAACACTATGTATATTGCGCAGTCAGCCCCAGACATTAGAAGGAAGCTACAGAAGCTTGAGGGGGCTCTTGCAATGCCTATAGCCCAACTGGTGGAAATTGCCTTTAAGGTGTATGTGAATAGAGATCAAGTTGAGAAAAGGGAGGGGGAGAAGAGATGGAAAAAAGAATGCTCGATGATGGCAGCAGCAATGGCCACTGAACGAAGAGATAATAACCAAAAAGGGCCCAGGCGTAGGTTGGAAAAGGATGAGCGTGCAAGATGCCACGAAAGAGGTCATTGGGCAAAGGAATGTCCCCGGAAAAGAGAGGGGCGCCAAGAGCGAGCACCAGGTCCCCGCCAGCTTAAAAAGCCGGAGCCTGGAGCCCGCCAACCTGAGACGGAAATGGTGGGGCAAGAGGAAGACTCAGAATGAAGGTGGTCGGGCCAGTCCCCCAGGAGGCTAGAAGAACCGATATTGCCTCTTAAAGTTAGGGGACAAATATACAATGCCCTCATTGACACCGGGGCAACATATTCAATTTTGCCAAGGGCAAAGCCTGACCAAATAAGCCCCCACGTTAAGAAGGTGGAAGGCATTGATGGGATAAAGCAAAATCTTCATTTTACATGGCCTCAGTTGGTCAAAATTGGAGACGGACATATACAGCATGAGTTTCTGGTATCCCCAAATTGCCCTGTTGCCCTGGTGGGCAGAGACATTTTAACAAAGCTGCAAGCTTCCATTTCCTTTGAAGGGAACCAGATGAGAGTTACCATTCCTTAATGTTGTAGCTCTTCATATCAAATGGCCCTGAGGGGGGTGACTCAGCATAAGCCTGCCTCAGCTTTGGAATGGGACACAGAGGCAGAGGACGTCCCAGACATAGTATGGGCACACAAGGATAACCCAGCAAGGGCTTTAGAAGCAGAACCTATAAAAGTCACCCTAAAACCCGGAGTGAAGCCCCAACCAGTGAAACAATATCCCCTCAGATGCGAGGTTCGAGAAGGCCTCCAACCCCTTATCCAACAGTTCCTGAAGGATGGATGGCTGCATGAGAAAACTTCACCCCACAACACACCCATAATGGGGGTCCCAAAAGCGGGAAAACCGGGAGTCTTTCGCTTAGTTCAAGACCTTTGAATTATTAACTCTAAAGTGGCTGGAGACCACCCCATAGTCTGAAATCCACACACCATTCTGACACAAATCCCATCCACAGCCTCCCATTTCACTGTTTTGGACTTAAAGGATGCGTTTTTCTCGATTCCCCTCCACAAGGACAGTCAGAATTTGTTTGCTTTTGAATGGGAGAACACCCAAACAGGTAGAATTTGCCAATATACTTGGGGAGTTCTGCCCCAAGGGTTTCTGGGGTCACCCTCAGAAATTACAAAGGCCCTACAAAAGGACCTGGAAGAATGGAGAGAAAGGAACCCCCAAACCCCGATCTTGGTTTATGTGGATGATATCTTGGTCTGTGGAAAAAACCGGGGGGGCTGCCTAGAAGCCACTAGGTCTCTTCTGAAGGAATTGGCCAAAAAGAGATATAAAGTGTCTAAGGACAAGGTGCAGTGGTGTCAGGAAGAAGTTACATTTCTAGGATACCAAATCAAGGAAGGCAAAAGGGCTCTGGGACCTGAACGAAGGGAAGCAATATGTGGTATGCCAAGCCCCAGAACTCCAAAAGAACTGAGAGCTTTTTTGGGACTAGTGGGGTTCTGCAGGCTATGGATCCCTGAGTTTGGAGTAAAAGCGGCCATTCTGTATGAGTCCCTGACAAAGGTGGGGCTAAAGGATTGGAAATGGACTAAATTAATGGAAAAAGCATTTAGGGAATTGGGACAAGCCCTATTTGTGCTACTTGTGCTAGCCCTACCAGATGGACAGAAACCATACCCATTGTATGTGAGCGAAAACAAGGGAGTAGCCTCAGGAGTCCTGACGCAGAAATGGGGAGACAGATGGCAACCCATTGGGTACTATTTTAAAGTACTGGATCCTGTTGCCAAAGGGTGGCCCACCTGCTTGAGAGCGGTAGCGGCAGCAGCATGCTTGTTGCAAAAGGCTGAAAAAATGGTCATGGGAGCACACCTGGAAATAACAAGCCCACATGATGTTGCTAGAATATTGGGAACAAAGGTGGATAAAGTTCTCAATCCCTCAAGACAGAATTCCTATGAGAATCTGCTAACTGGACGTAATAATCTGACCCTGTCAGTTTGCAATACCTTGAACCCAGCTACTTTAATCCCTGAACCAGGGGAGCTGTTACATGATTGCCTGGAAGTTCTAGACCAGGATACCACCATACAGCCAGAACTGAGGGACATACCGATAGAGGAAAAAGATAATGTCTTTGTAGATGACTGTACCAGGACTGTATGTAGAGACCCAAAGGGCAGCCAGCCAATGTCCTACTTCCGCAGCCATTAATGCAGCGGGACCAAAGCCTCCAGCACCGATGGGAGGCCGCCCTTGGGCTTTTTATCCTTTCCAACGTATCCAAATAGACTTTGCCGAATTTCCAAGGGCCATGGGGTGGCGCTATTTGTTAGTCATTGTGGACCAACTCACCGGATGGGTGGAAGCTTTTCCTTGTCGTCATGCAACAGTGCAGACTGTGGCAAACATTTTATTAAAGGAAATCATACCAAGATTTTTGTTACCCGAGTGTATTGAATCAGATCAAGGGCCACATTTTGTCTCAAAAGTGGTTCAACAAGTAAGTGACTTTTTAGGAATCCAGTGGAAACTACACACTCCATGGAGGCCGCAATCATCCGGGCAGGTTGAACGCATGAAGAAAACGACAAAACAGACTTTGACCAAGATTTGTAGAGAGACCAAATTAAAATGGCCAGAGGCACTACCGATTGCATTAACCCGAATTTGTTGTAGTCCCCGGGGAGAGACTAAATTGTCACCGTATGAAGTTTTGTATGGCAGACCACCACGGTTGGGGCAGGGAAAAGGTATTTCTGTAAATACATTGTTAGGTGAAAATGCTATTGTTGAATATGTAACTGCCCTGCAGTCTGTATTACATGATCTCCACAGGTACACAAGAGAGTTCCAGAGATTACCATAGGAGGGACCTATCCGTTCCTATAAGCCTGGAGACTGGGTCCGAATTCGGAAGTGGCAGAAGGAACCTCTCAAAGACAAGTGGAGCGATCCTAAACAGATCCTGTTGACAACCCATGCGGCAGTCAAGATCTACGGAGCATCCAAGTGGATCCACATCAGCAGACTCAAGGAGGCATCCCCACCAGTGGAACCAGTGAAGGAGGTAGCCCAGGACCTCCCAACAGCTGAGGGACAGGAGAAAAATCCCGAAGAAAAGTGGCTATCGGAGATCGTGCTGGGTCTCGGCCTGAAGGTGATGTTCAAGAAGAAAAAAAAGTGAAATGGACTTTCATTTCTTAATTCCAGTTGCTTGGAAAATTAATTGGGCAGGAATAATAGGTGGACTTGTGGGAGCTGTGATTGTGTTCATATTCTTGTATTGCTTTTGCTGTAAACGATTGCCTTAAACAAAAAAGGGGTACATGGGAGGTTCATCCAAACCTATCTTCACAACTGTGGTAGGAACATATAGGAGTGCAGTAGTAGAAGGTTTAAGATTTGATTGGAGGAAACTACTGTGAGGAGAACCAAGACCACTCATTTACATTTACAAGTACCCAGAGCCAGGGCTGTTTGGAGAAGTGTCCATAGGAAACAGGGGGATATTCTTAGGATCCCTAACTTATTGGGAAGAGGCACGATATCATTGATATATTCCTGCCTATCCATTTCGAAGGGAAGAGTACCACTTTGTGGATGTATAATAAGATGTGGCTATTGTGGATATGGGGGCTTTTTCTATTTACAGGGGCAGAAGAACCAGAAAATTCAGAAGAAGAACGAGAAAATTCAGAAGAAGAACCAGAAAATTCAGTTTTCCATTTGATGCCGAAAGTGGTGAAGGAATTCAATTTCTCCAATTGTTGGGTGTGTGTGCATGCAGGAGGGAATAGCATAGATCCCCTCCCCTTTAGGCCTCTTCCCCTGACTGCTTATGGACATGTGTATAATGAATCTGTCCTACATGTGCAGTATGAAAATGTAAATGACACATGGAAAACATACAATTTTACCACTAGAAGAGATTGGTATTGGGTAGTCCCCACGTTTGGAACTTGGTGTTTCCAAAGAAGCTCACGTAAAGGTGAGACAAGTATTTCTGTTGGGACCTCCAAATGTTCTGTTACTCTCAAATGGCATCTAACTCCATATTGGGATAAAGGCCTTAATTGTACTCAGTACAAAGGATTATGGAATGAGACCCATATAAATGGTACCAGGAATTGTAAGAACCCCACCGGGGATGACTGTTGGAGACATGACACGTATGAAATGACTTGCATATGTGTGTGTAGATATTTCAAGTGCACTACCATGTATTTTGATAATTCCCAAACCCTCCACTGGGTATGGTCAAATGGTACAGGGGTGGATGGGTTCAAAGAGTCATGGTTCGAGGTGGGAGCAGCATATCGATCCCAATCACGAGAAGGAGTGTCATGTCAGGGAAACAAAGATCAGCCAGCGCTTTGTGTGAAAAATGATAGTATGGTAAGATATGGTAGCCCTTTTTATGGGGGATGGTATGATCCAAAGAGACGCAGAGGATCCCCCATTTCACACCTTGATGGCTCTCGACCCTGGGATAAGGAACCTTTTCCCCATGGCATTAGGGCTAGGTTGGGACATCATTTTGTCTGTGGCTCACAAGCATATAAAGAGCTCCCAGCCAATTGGACTGGAACATGTTATGTGGCCCTGTTGTTGCCCCCAATTTCGATTCATAGTGGGACCGATGTAAAAATTTATGGTCCCGTACACCACAGGGTAGCCCAAGAGACTGAGGCTGTCATCTCTAAAGTAGCACAGGGGGGTCAACAAAAATGGGGAACAGAAATATGGACAGCCCAAAGAATAATAGATTGGGTTGGCCCTGCAACTTGGGAACCCAATGTTGGTGGCAGAACTGCCCATTATTTGACCAATCGTGTTATTCGTCTGCGAGCAGTAGTGGAAATAGTTGCCAACCACACTGTGGCGGCTTTCCGACTGCTGGCTGAGGACATTAAAGCCCTGAAGCAAAGTATTCTCCAAATTAAACTTGGAATGGATTTCTTGTTGGCATCCCAAGGTGGCCTCTGCGGATATTTGAATGTCTCTGATTGTTGTGTGTTTGCAGATGAAAATGGGGAGCTATTGGAAAAACATCTTAGGAGGATTGAGGAAGTGGCATATGTAGAACCCCAAAAGTGGGATGGTTGGCATTGGAATTGGCTAACCAATTGGCTTCCTAATTTTGGTTGGCTCAGAAGTAGATTTATGATACTGTGTATAATCTTGCTAATTTTATTAATTTTACCTTGCTTTACTCCATGTATTAATTTGATCATACAATGCACGGTTGAAAGTGTAACGCATAAACAAATGCTTATGATGTATCAAGGCCTTCCACAAGAGGAAAATAATGGAGTTTCAATCCCCTAGATAGCTTTTTGAGGGGGGAATTGTAGTGCAACCAGATATAGTATGGGAATTGTAGTGTATGTAGTGTTAACTTGATACAGTATAGAATGTGTTAACCTGATATAGTATAGAACCAGAAAAACAAAATTCTTAAGGTGCCTGTGTTTGCTAAGTGCTCATTTCGTGCTTGATGCTTAATGCCAGCTTAACCAATGTAAAGGGATATTACTCAAGTAGATAGTGGTTGGAATGCAATGCATCAACTGGAGAAAGCAGAGATAGGACGGATGAGTGCAAAACACTGATAAACAAAGCCAAGGCGTTGGCTCAATGCAAGGTTATGAAGAAAGCTGGAAAGTTACTAGCAGGACAGGAGGGGCTGTGTTAGGAGGGCTTCAAAGCATATATAACTTGTAACTGTGTAACTATGCTTTAGACTGGTTCTCAGGCGTGAGCCAAAAAACCCAGTCTCCTTTTGCAAAGCTATTGGTGATCAATAAAGGTGTTGACTTATACTTTGGTCTCCCATCTGGTGTGTGTTTTGGGGCTTCCTCCAGATGCAAAGAACCCCTTTTTGGTAACACTGTAGGATGGTGTAACCTTTATGAAATGCTTTAAGGAAATTGCATGATTGGTGAAATGATGTCACATGCTGTGCTTAGTACTCTATCAAAGATCCATGCATGCAGTGACACTTTGTAGTCCTCACCAGTTCTAGAGAGGCTGTCCTTGCATACCCTCATACAGAATAAAGGCCAAAACTATTGGAATGAGAGCCAGTGTGGTGTAGTGGTTAGGGTGCTGGGCTAGGACCTCAGATCCTCACTCAGCTGTGGAGCTCACTGGGTGACTTTGGGTCGGTCACTGCCTCTCAGCCTAACCCTGCCTCACAGGGTTGTTGTGGCAGTTAAATGAGGAGGGAGAGAACCATGTATGCTGCTTTGAGCTGCCTGGAGGGAAGAGTGGGGTATGAATGCAATAAATAAATAAAATAATGAATGAGTGAATTCCGGAGAGCTTATGAGTTTGTTTACTGTTATGTGACCATTTGGTTGGTCCTAATAAATTAACTAGTGAATCTAAGAGATCTAACGTATTATCTTGCTCTGGTCTGGGAGGCATGTGGCATGACACATGGTGGAAAAGGCTGAGGGGATTACAGTTTTGGATGACAAAGAAGAGATTTTGCACATAGCTCTGAGGCTCAAATCGAGCTCTTACACACACACACACACACACACACACACACACACACACACACACACACACACACTTTGTTGATCTTTTCATCTGATATGCGATCTGAACTATGAACCAAGATGGCGGCAGAGGCTTCAGCTCCTTAGGGAAACCTCAGCCACCATCTTTGTTAAGGGCACTGCTACTTGTGCAACTGCAGAACAAAGTAGGTTAAGCAAGGGAATGGCAGAGCCCTGAAGCTCTCGCCATGCGATCCATGGCAGCGATCCTGCTGTGAATCTTGGAAAGGGAGTGCTGGGGCCTCAAGCAGGCTTGTGCCCAAGTGCCCCAGCATGTCTGAGACCAGCCCTGTGTAGATATCAGTCCCAAACATGGTTGCCAGGCCCAGCCTCCAAGACGTCTTCTGTATCTTTAAAAGTTGTGCATCGGGAAGGGAGAATTTCACCTTGTGGTTTTTCCCATTACAGTAGGGCCCCACTCGTATGGCGGGTTACATTCCAGACCCCCGCCTAAAAGCAAAACCCACTGAAGAGTGGAACTCATTCAATAGAATGGCGCGCGATGCCCAAAAAATGCCGCAAAAGTGGAACAAGCATCTTGTGAGTGGGGCCTTACTCTAATTGAAAGTCACTGTATTAGCAGAATGCCGAAAAGCAGGCCGCCAAAAAGTGGGGCCCTACTGTACAGTATTTTAAGAAAACCTGCACTTGGCTGAATTTTCTCTTCTCTTAAAGATACAGAATCATTCTCAGGCCCTGAGCCTGGCAACCCTACCCTAAAGTGTTCTTCATGTAAGAAAACATGACAAAACATACAACTACAAACTTTACTATGACTGTTGCCAAAGATGTATTGTGTGTGATTTTAGGAAACAGTGGGGGCAATTCCTCAAGCTCCTTTGAAGCCATTACAGAGAACGATGCCATCAGTGTATCTGGTCCCCTTATCTACCCAGTCGATCATGGAGCTTTCAGATGAGTGCCTCCTGCAGGACCTTTAGTGTCATGGCAACTTTCCCTTTCCCTCCCCTTAAAGATTAGACACCATTTCTGTTAGAACATAAGAACAGCCTGCTGGATCAGGCCAGTGGCCCATCTTGTCCAGCATCCTGTTCTCACAGTGGCCAACCAGGTGCCTGGGGGTAGCCCGCAAGAAGGACCAGAGTGCAAGAACACTCTCCCCTCCAGGTGGGAAGAGGGGAAAAAACTGAAATGTATATACTTACCCAATTTATGAGATTTTCAGATAAACGGGGGGGCACCATTTTCTGGCCTTGCAATATGGTTTACTAGACACTGCCACAGGTCCAACAAACACTTCACTGATTGGCTGCAATCCTGAATGGGTGGGGTTAAAGCTACGAAGTGTTATACAGTAGTTTAAAAAAGATTTAAAGGGGGCGGCTGACATTTTTATGTATATCTTGAGAACCGGACCACCTAGAAACTTAATTTTTTTTAATTAAAGCTGAGAGTCACCCCCCTCTGATGGTGTCACCCGGTGCTATCCGCACCCCCCACACCCCCCTAGTGATGCCCCTGCTGACTTCCTTCTGTCGCTAGACTGCTGCGTCTTTAGGAAAGCTTACCTGCCCCTCCTCCTTCCGCCCTTTCCACTTCCTTCCTTTGTCCTCTGACTTTCCAGGAGAGAGGAGATATTCCTTTGTCTCTGTTCTCTCCAAGCCATGAGGCTAACTCCTACACCTGGGCGTTATGCCTCCAACTTAGCTAATTAGTGAGAACTGGGTATGCCTTTTCTATCTACTATGTATTTCTATAAATAAAGTAGCTTTTCTTATTTTACTAAGTCTCCAGTCTCAGTGATGCTGATGCAGGGTAAAAGCCTGCATTCTTAGGCAAACTCACGCACACGCCGGCACACTCGCATTTCAACATCTGCTGTTACTCTGCTGCTGTGGTGCTGCTTTAAACGAAATTAAGCACACAAATTACACACAGCCAACAGTCGATAGCGGGAGGCAGCATGTTTTCATGGGCCAAAAAACTGATTTAAGGGTGAAAAGGAGCATTAGGTACAGTACATTGCACCCCTTTGGCAACTAAACAACTGTAAGGTTATGAACTGTAGCACTAGATGTAAATGGATATTGGATTCCTGTTGGTCTGATTTGAGTTGCATGTGCCTGCCAGCACTCGGGGGCTCCTCCCAGGCCCATGGGCATGCTTGCTGTGTTAAGGCAGCCTGTCTGTGACCTAGGGAGGGCTCTATGGGGATGCTCACTCCCCTTTCCTCCCTTTGTCCCCTACAGGCTCCTTGGATCTCTTGAGGTGGCGATGCTGGCGCAGCAGCTGCCTCAGGAACCGCTGCTGAAGGGTCTCCATGACACTCCTGCCGCCAATCCAGGGGAGGTGCCTGGAACAGCCAAGGCGCCCTCGGCAGCACCTGCCCTGTGGAACTCGCTTCCCTTAAATATTAGACAGGCGCCATCTCTGTTATCTTTTGGGCACCTGCTGAAGGCCTTCCTCTTTCAACAAGCCTTTTAAGTTGATACCTATCCCAGTCTGCGTCTGTGTTGGAATTGCTTTTTAATATGTTTTTAAACCTTTTTTAAAAAACAATGTTTTTAACCATTTTTTTTAAAAAAAGATGTTTTCAAAGCTCCTGCTGGAAGGAAGGGCAGGATATAAATCAAATAAATAAATAATGTATTTTAAAGTCTGTTTTTATGATGTTTTAAAGTATTTTTAATGCTTTTGTTTGCAACCCGGCTGGGAGGAAGGGCGGGATATAAATCTAACAATAAATAAATTCATTAATAGACAAAAAACCTTGCGGTTTAAGAATATACCTATAGCCCACAGATATTTCTATCAAACGTTAAAAAGCAGGGAAATTGGGCAGCTATAGTGAATGCACCAGGGGAGCGGGAGACCTGACCTCCTCTCTGAGATATTGTACTACCCTAGAAATTTGTCAAAATGCCAACACAATTTGGATTGGTCTTTCACAGTCCAATCCACTTGCTGCGTAGCTTGGAAGAATTTGGTAACATGTGCCTCTGAGCATATGGTGAGTGGTGGCAACACCTGCCATCTCCAAAGAAAGAGAATTGCATTTTTGTATGTTTGTTGGTGTTCTTCTTCCTTTGCTTCATTCCTGTGTTACTCTTGTTTCTACAGAGAATCTAATCTTGAAAATTTTATTAATCTCAAAGCCTTTTTATTGGTCAGTGCCAGCTGGTTCCTGAGACCTTTGTTCTGATATTTCAGGCCCCATACGGCATTAACTCAAGACTTAAAGCAGTGGTGCCTTCAGGACTACAGTAGGGCAGGCTTGCAGTGGCCCCAGCAGCTCCCCGCAAATGAGTCTCCTTTATCTGTCCCCACCCCCTGCTTTTTCTATGGCAAAAACAGAGCTTCCAACATCAATTGGCAATACTTTGCTGCACACTTTAGTAGTAGATACTCTTTCTCACTTTGCCACTGGGCTGGCGTGGAGGAGTCAGTGGGCGCCCCTGGCCCCAAACAGAGAGCGTGTGAGCCTGAGGAGCTGCTTATTGATGTCGATCTTCAAAACAGCCAGCTGGCTGCATGGAGAGGTACTGCTGTGCGTGAGTGAGAATGAAGTTATGTCAGCCTAAAGACATCTAGCTCTGCTCCAAGGGAGCATCACTCCTCCCCCCCAAAAAGGTTGTAGGGCCAGTGAGCATGGCATGGCATGGCCAATGCAAATCCATGGGCTAGTGGGGGGAGGGGTCCTGGCTGGCCTCATTTAGCTCGCAACCCAGAGATTCCTCACCTTTAACAGCAAAAGGAAAACTTGTCCCTGACTCTTGTTTATGAGCAACGTGAGTCATGTTCACTTTCCCCATTTGTTATCCATCTCAATGGTTGGAGCCACATCTGGGAGGTTTTGCAAACAGGTTTCTCTCCAGCCATTCATCTGTGCAGGGAGCCACTTCAAGCATTAAGTATATTGCAGAAGCATCCCATAATTATCAAAATCATAGCGATTCCTTTTCATCTTCTCAGCAAAGCCCCAGGGATTTCTTCAAAGACAGCCTTTGAATCCACAAAAATAAATTGCAGAGTCAAGAACAACATGAGGTGACGTCTTGCATTAGAGCCTGAAAAGACTCGTGAATAAATGTCTCTTGTGCCCTTGAGAGCAGGGGCTGAGATTTAGGGCAGGTGAGGAGGATGGTGTGTTTGAGAGGTTGACTTCCATCCCTTTCAGAACTGAAGTCTTGGCTGGGCTCCATCAGCGCTAGGAAAGCCACTGAGCCTTGCAAAAAAAGGTTTGACTTGATCTACCGTTCTTATAAGTAGTTTGGAGAATAGCCAGAAGGTAATGGAGCTCCTGCTGCTGCTGAATCAGTGACCTCCAAGAGCATCTGTCATGAACCACCCCAGCTGCGTCATTAGTCACAGCACTACTTGTCCTTGTCCTTCGTTCTTCCCCAGTAGCTCGGTGAGTGCCTTCTGACCTGGGGGTCTCATCTTCCAGCACTATCTCGTGTTGCATTTTGGATACTCTGTTCATAGGGTTTTCGTGGTAAGAGGTATTCAGAGGTGGTTTACCATTGCCTTCCTCTGAGTTTGGATGCATCTTAGCCTGTTGTTTCAGCTTTGTCCATTCTGCCTTTGGTGCTCCTGCTGGGAGTCTAGCCTCTTGATCTAGACTCCTGACGGCATTGCTCTCAGCTTCTTCAACCCTCTCAAACCCTCTCACCACATTAAAGTGTGCTTCCTAAAGGGGGAAGGGTGGGATTGAAATCAAATAATAAATAAATAAATAAATTTAAGGCAAACATACCCCAATTGGCACTTTCTGAAACAGCCATCCTTCAAAATTTGCGCCTCTCAGAATCTTGCAGTGCAGTTCTGCAGCTGTGCACATACTAGGGTAAAGTGAGCATTAAAATGCATAACTTCATAAAAATAATGTACACAGATGTGTTGTGCAAGGGAAATTGCTGGGCAGAAATGTGCATATTAGGCAAAATTGCATCCAAAATGGCAAACTCATGTGGCAATGTGGAGAACTTAATTTAAGAGTGGAAAAATAACAGGGGAATATACTCCAGTCTCCAACGAAACTTATTCTATCTTACCTTTAAGACTCTCACACATGGGCAAGACTAGAGTATGCTGTCTACCTGTTACCCAATGCTTTTTTGGAGAACAGTGCTCATCTTTGCAGAGTATCATGACCTCTTTTTTTTTAACAACAATTTTGCGCTGGCAACCACAACACTTTTATCAAGGTATGAGTACCAGCACCTCATATTTTGCTGCAAATGCACTGCTGTGTCCTATTGCCTGCGCTGGGTCCAAGGTGGCCCACCAGGCCATTTCCCCTAAACCACACCCACCTCCAATCAGCTGACATCACTGGTGAACTTTCTGCTTAGGCTCAGGTGTGAGGAATGGATAAATCTGACAGTTTATAATCCAGAGAAGCAAGAATCTAATCTGTGAACATTCACTGAATTCAGGATGATGATGATATGATATGTATATTCTTGTAGGGTATTATCAACAAAGTACTGGCAGCTCCTCTCCTTCTTGTTTGCCATTCAGGATATTGACCAGAATCCCAGGCTCTTACCCAACATCACGCTGGGCTACAGCATCCATGAGAACTTTTTTCATGGAAGAGTGACATGTGATGCTTTGCTAGACCTGCTGTCCACTGGGGAGGCAAATGTTCCAAGCTATAATTGTGGGAGACGGAATAACTTACTGGTGGTTCTTGAAGGATCTGACTCTGAAATCTCCATCCAGATTTCAACCTTGTTGGCCACCTATAAAATCCCCCAGGTAGGAATGGAGGGAGTGGGGCATCTGCTGGCTGAGCTGAATTCCCCTTCACAGGCCTGAGGACTCACACAAGAATATTAGGGCAAGATACACACTACTCACAAAGCTAGGAATTCCCTATTAGGAGTCCCCTTTCCAGAGCATCTTGCTGGGGGTATTTCTTTAAAAAATGATTACTCGAAGTACTGCAAGGGAAACCTTGTCCCCAGCAAAGATGCTTTCTAGAGATAGGATTTAGGGATGGATGAATCTGTGAGTTTAAATTTCTCTCATTTTTGCAATCTGAAGTTCACCTTTCCACATTTCTCCAGCAATTTGTTTTTTAAAATATATACAAATACTTCAGGAAAATTCGACAGCCTATTATAAACATTTCTGGACAAAAGTTTCCCTGATCTATAGCACATTTTATTACATGAATGCATGCCTTTTCATCAATCTCTCCACCATCCCTAATCAGACCTCCCTCCCTAATCTCAGCCAGGATCTTTGCAGTCCTTAATAATCATATTGGGGTAATAACTATCTGTGCCTTGATTCAAAACAAAGCAAGCCACCCATCTTCCTTTCCTTGCCAGGTCAGTTATGCTTTTGCTTCTCCTGTTCTGAGCGATAAGACTCAGTTCCCTTTTTTCTACTGGAGGGTGCCCAGAGAAGAATCCCAGTACCCAGGGATTGTCAAGCTGCTCCTGCACTTCAGATGGACGTTCATTGCTCTCCTTGCTCTTGAAAATGACAGTTTAGAGAGGTTCATGAAGACCTTGATACCTCTGCTGCTCAGGAGTGGCATTTGTGTTGCCATCTCAGAAAGCTTCCCACGACCGAAGACAAATGAATTGAAGATCAATCATGTTGCATTCCAAAAATGGGGACAAGTCCATGTATTTGTTTACTATGCAGAGACTGCTTTCTTCTTAGAGGGAATAGTGATTATAGAACAATTATTTCGCCATGTGATAAAATCCTTTGCAGGGAAAGTCTGGATCACAACAGTTATGTGGGACATCTCCCTTGATTTAATGTATAGTGGTTTCTATTTCCAACGCATCCATGGATTGTTTTCCTTCTTTATTGAGACAAATAAAAGGACAAAATATGATGATTTTCTCCCTTTTTTCCTTGCTATGAAGCAGTTTCTCGGGAAATCTTTTAATTGTTCCTATTCCAAGCATGCATTGTCGGTGAGAGGCTGGACCAGATGCAGACAGAAAGAGGACCTGGAGATGCTGCCCCAAGAAGATCTAGAAAGAATCCTCTCTCTAGACAGCTACAGGATTTATACCGCTGTCCAAGCCGTGGCTCATGCTTTAGATGTCGCATATTCATCTAGATCTAAGCGGACAGTGATGGAGGTTGCAAAAAGGCTGGACGTTCAAAGGCCACAGCCATGGCAGGTATTTCCTTTTTCATCACAGGCATCATTGTAGAAGATGGCGACCAGCTGTACAATTCCAGAATGATTGCCTTGGAATTAATATTGGAGAAAATGTGAAATGCTGTGGGGAGGTGCAATTTTGCAAACCCAGTTGGATAACACTCTGAATGGGTCCCTCTTTGTGGCCTCAAAGGACACTGCCCCCCATCACTGGCATCACTCCTCATTTGCCTGCAGGGTCCCATTTGGAGTCTTCCCCCACCCCCTACAATGGAGTTCCCTTGGGGAGGGGAGATGGCATTGCACAGGGTGTCCCTAAGCCTTCTTCCCTCCTGACTGAGAGGCTACTACAGAGGACTGCTTGCTGAAGGAATCCTCTTCAGAGGACCTGGCACTTCTCAGGGCAAATATCATTGGGGCACAGGTGGCATCAGGGGACAGTGAGGCAGATCTGAGGGCTTAAAGGTCCTCTTGAGGCTCATGGTTAAAAGCCTTCCATTCTCTAGGTGGCTCTTTTGTTGCCCCTTTGTTTCACCTTGGACTCTTCCTGGAACCTGGATTTTGTGAAGTCCCAAGAATTTGAGTTTAGACTGCTGGCTTTGATGCTACCTTAAGTAGTATAGCAGCCTTTCCCTGAGGAAGCAGATGCCTCCCACCACTCTTCCCCTCTTCAGTGGTGCAGGGAACACACCAGGAGGGAGGACATGGAACAGAGGAGGAGGAGTGGCTCCCTTCGGGCCAGGTCATTGACCATTTAAGGTTCGGAAGGTCTCTCCAAGGCCATGGAGCCTAGGGTAGAGACACGTGCTGTTGCACCAGTTTTAGTGCATCTTCACCTCTGTTCGTTAAAACTGGGGGCACATAACATTAGTCAAACTCTGCTCCTTTATACTCCAAAATGAGGGAACTAGTCCCAGGCTATGGTCTGAAGGCACATGAGGTCAGCACCCTGCTGAAGCTAAGCAGGGTCAGGTCTGGCCAGTTCCTAGATGGGAGACCGCTTGGGAACCATTTGTAAGCCATCTTGAGTTTTTAGCATGGAAAGAAAGGTGGGGTATAAATGTAATAAATAAATAAATAAACTTTGTGATTGGATGCTTTTTTCTTGAAGCCAGCTTAACTCTGTCTTCACAACTGCTTGATAGATCAACCCCTTGCCACGCCAAGGTGTCCAAAGGAAATGCTTTACAGCGGCTGACTCAGACACAGTGATTGGCCCCGTGCTTTGCTGTGCACAGTCCTGTCTGCAGTCTGACATCAGCAGTGGAGAGGGGAGACAAGGACAGCCATGGGCAGATATGTTTCAAATCGCAGCCAGACAACATGGTGTTACTGCTTTTGAAGCGACTACTGTCCACATATAGCCCCAGAAGCAGCAGCCTGGGGATAAATGCTTACAAGGTCGTGGTCTGCTTCCAGACTCTGATGGAGCAAGTTGCTCACTTGGAGCTGGCCGTGGTCCTGCTGAGTTGCCTGCTGGGTCTGACATCTGACCAGAACATGACAGGTGTCTGGGTGGCTCATGTGCTCCTAATGATTCAGTTTGAGATCTGTGTACATTCCTGATGTTTTAGTATTGTTGTAAAGCTGCATTTCCCATTTTGCATTGAAATTACACTTTTATCTTATATGTGTCAGAGTGTTCATGTTTTTTGTATGGGACAGATGTGTTTTCAGTATTGAAGATTTTATCTGTATTTGGACTATTTATGTCTGGTTGTGTTTAATGGTATTATAAATATCACATTTTACGTGAATTGCTTAGAAGATTCTGTTGATGAAGCAGTATACAAATCTTGGTAAATAAAAAAGTAAAAATGTAGGAACTTAAAAAAATCTTTTTCACATTTTATACAGCAGACTTCCTTGTATTTATTTTTATGGAGAGCAGATAACAGCTGTGTGTTTGGAACATATTTTCATCAACCTGTACAATCTGATGTTTAGGCAAGCAATTCCGGTATCTCAGCCAATTACATAACAAAAATACAATATTTTACATCACTGCTTATTCAGGTCTAGCTAGAAGTATTTAAGTTTAGTGGGACATACTCCCAGATAAGTATATACAGGATGGCAGCCTAGGCTTACTTACCTGGGAGCAAGTCCCATTGGGAGTAAATCTCAATGTAGCAAATATATTGAAAAACACACAGGTGCAGGCACTGAACCAACTAGGAAGAATTGGATAACCAGTTAGTTTACCCGTATTCTAAATGCTGCTGTTTCTGTTTCAGCTTCACCCTTTCCTAAGAAGTCCCCAGTTTTACAATTCTTCAATGGCCGGAGTGTATTTGGATGAGAACGGGGAACTGGCAGCCAACTTGGACATTGTGAACTGGGTGCAGTTTCCCAATAGCTCTGTCCTTAGGGTGAAGTTTGGGAATTTATACAGACAGGGATCCCCAGACCAACAGTTCACCATCGACCAGGAGGCCATTGTGTGGCCCAAATGGCTCAACCAGGTGGGGGAAAATAATGTCTTTCATTTCGTTATATTTCCCACTGCTTAAGCTCTAATAAGAGATCCATGCTCTGTGTGGGACTGCTTTGAAATGCCTGTCCACTCCAACCTTCAGCAGTTCTTCAGGATCTAGCAGTGGGTCCCATAGAAAGTGTAGTATGGTGGGTTCAAATCTTCTGGGGGAGCAAATTCCAAAGGGGTTGCTTCCCTTAGTAACTAGAGGAGATGACCAAGAGCTCCCCCTGGCCCTGCCATATTTAAATTGCAAAAAATCCTCATATCGCATCTGTAGCAGTGTGAAGCTCCTGGCAGCCCCCTCACTGGTTGTTTCCTCAAATGCTCCTATGCACCCTCTAGGAAAGGTCAGGGGGAGCTTCATGTGCATGGATGACAGCTGACCCCCCTCCCTTGAACCCATCAAGGAAATTTCACCATCCCCCAATGGCTGAGGATATATCATCCTCCCCCTCCCCCCAACTTTGATGAATGCAAACAGATTGGATGAAAAACTGTCCAAAGTCTAGTTCAAACTCTGATTGGGGGGGGAACTACTTTGCCAGTTATTTATTCAGTCAATCATTTCAGGGGTGGGCAGGGGACTTAAATATGACAAATGGGGGAGCTTGGGGGCCACAAAACCCATGTTGGGGTGCAGGGCCATGGCCAACGCCATATGGCAGCCAGGTTGGGTCCTGGCTGAGGGCCCCTGCAGCCCAGAGGGGCCCTTAAATAGCACCTCCTTAGGGTGGGAGGATGGCACTCCCAGTCCATGATCTGTGGCAGCATTGGATCCCCCAACTCAACCCTGCCGCAGATCATAGATAGGGAGCTCCAAGGCACCCCCAATACAGACAACATGGGCTTCAATAAACCTACATGCATGCCCCACCCACCTCTCTCATCAGTGTGAATGCCATGCGCTCTGCACATATGCGTGCCATCCCCCAATATGGCGGTGTGGGCTTCCCTAAGGGACTAAAGCCCCTGCCGCCATTTTGATAGATGGCAGGCATGCACCCTATGTGCGCATATCATTAGCATGACAGAAAAGGTAGGTGGGGCATATAGCCGGGCTTATTAGCTCTGTGCTGCCTGTATGGGATGGTGTTGGGCTATAGTGCTGTGAGCCGAGGTAGGCTGGTGCCCAAAGGCCCAGTCATACCTTGCACCAGATTTGCCTTTCTCAGCTGCACCTTCTCCATTGTCTTCAAGGGCAGCCCCATGTGGAGTGTATTGCAAGAGTACAATTTTGAGGTTAATGGAAAATGGAGAACTGAGGGCAGGCTAACCCAGTCCAGGAGAAGCCACAGCTAGTGAACCTGCTGCAAGTGGAATTAGACAATCTGTTCCACTAAGGCGACCTCAGCTTCAAGCAACAAGGAGGTTGTTTCAGTTTTGCAGGCTTGCAACGTTAAACCAGCAAGTAGGGGTCCCCCTGGAATCTTCAAAACCCTGTATCTCATCATCATGTTCATGCCTAAAGAAGCCCTAACACATTTCCCTTGACTCTCCTTGTCTTTATGCTTAGACCCTGCCTCCTTCCAGGTGTGTGGAAAGCTGCCTGCCCGGATTTGTCAAGGTGGTTCAGGAAGGGAAGCCACTTTGCTGCTATGACTGTGTTCCCTGCGTGGAAGGGACCATCTCCACTCAGGAAGGTGGGTGAAAGGGGCATTCTTGGAGAAGAGTGCAAAGGTTCACTCAGCTATCCAGGGCTTTTCAAAAGGGAAATTTAAACCTGCCCAATGGTATGTGATTGCAATTCATGTGCAAAATGCATGCTGCTTCAACACACCAGTGCATTTTCCTTCTGTGTGCATGCATGCTTTCCCATAGAAAGTTACATTTCATGGTGCTTAGAAGCCTCCATAGAGTGGGCAAAATTCTTCAGAACTGGGAATTGGGCAGCACAAATGTATTTATATATTAAAAGTTATATCCCACTCTTTCTCCCAAAGGGAGCCCATTACTGGAGTGCAGAAGAGTGCTAGCCAAGGTTCACACATGAGGCGCCATGAACTCCAGTTTACAATGATATTTCCAGGCACAATAAGAACCCTGTTAAAAATGCCATACAGGATATTAAGGGTATTACCACCATTATCATAGTATTAACCTCTCAGGAAAGGGCTTTCTCCAAGTTCTAGAATTGTTTCCTTCATATCACAAATACTGGTGAATAATCAGTGGAGATTAGTAGTGGAGTCAGAGGGAAGAGCCTTTTGTAGAGGGAGGAGAAGTGGGCATACTTGAACTGGGTCTGGTTTCTAGGGGAGCCTGGACTACTCTGTTTACTTTTAAAATTGTTATCAGACATGTTTTACATCCCCTAGAATAGTACAAGTTTTGCATGGGGTTTGATTTAATAATAATAAAATTTTATTTTTAGGCCGCCTATCTGGCCGAATGAACGGCCACTCTAGGCGGCGTACATAATTAAAAATACAACATATAACACAGTTTTAACATATAAAACAATTATAATCCACCAACCTACATCTATACACTGTAAACTAAAATTATCTAGGAGACTTGTATGCCCGCTGAAACAACCAAGTTTTCAAACCTTGGTGGAAACCTACCAGGGAGGGGGCATGGCGAAGGTCATATGGCAGAGAGTTCCAGAGGGTGGGGGCCACAACTGAGAGTGCCCTCTCTTTGGTCCGCACCAGCCTAGCTGTCTTAACTGGTGGGACCGAGAGAAGGTCTTGTGAGGCAGATCTCGTCAGGCGGCATATTTGGTGATGCTGGAGGCGCTCCTTTAGATAAACTGGACCAACACCATATAGGGCTTTAAAGGTTAACACCAACACCTTGAATTGGGCTCTGTACACAACTGGTAGCCAGTGCAGATCTTCCAGTACTGGGGTGATATGATCCTGGTGGCGGCTGTTTTTAATCAACCGTGCTGCCGCATTCTGTACCACTTGTAATTCCTGGACCGTCTTCAAGGGTAGCCCCACGCAGAGCGCATTACAGTAGTCTAAGCGAGAGGAGACCAGGGCATGCACCACCATGGGAGCAGATGGACCGGAAGGTAGGGTCACAGCCTCTGTATCAGACATAATTGATACCAAGCTGCCCGGCTCACCGCTGACACCTGAGCCTCCATGGACAGCTGGGAGTCAAGAATGACCCCGAGGCTGCGAACCTGGTCCTTCAGGGACAATCTAACCCCGTTCAGCATCAGGTCAATATCTCCTATCCTTCTCTTATCTCCCACAAGCAGTACCTCGGTCTTGTCAGGGTTCAGTTTCAGCCTGTTTCCTCCCATCCATTCACTTACAGACTCCAGGCACTTGGAAATAGTCTCCACAGCCAACTCTGTTGAGAACTTAAATGAGAGATAGAGCTGAGTGTCATCCGCATATTGGTGACACTGCAACCCAAATCTCCTGATGATAGCTCCCAGCGGCTTTACATAGATGTTAAACAGCATGGGAGAGAGGATAGAACCCTGTGGCACACCACAAGTGAGAGGCCAAGGGTCTGAAACCTCATCCCCCAATGCCACCCTCTGGTGCCTGTCAGAGTGATAGGAACGGAACCACCGTAAAACAGTGCCCCCAATTCCCATTCCCTCCAGGCGATCCAGGAGGATACCGCGGTCAACGGTATCAAAAGCCGCTGAGAGATCCAGGAGGACGAGGAAGGAGTGTTCTCCCCTATCCGCCCTCCTTAAATCATCCACCAGAGCAACCAAGGCTGTTTCAGTTCCATATCCAGTCCTGAAGCACGATTGGAATGGATCTAAGTCATCTGTTTCCTCCAAGTGTGTCTGTAGCTGTTTGGCCACCACACGTTCGATCACCTTGCCCAAGAATGGTAAATTGGAGACTGGGTGAAAGTTGTGCTCTATGGGTTCCTGGGCAGCTGGACCGAACAGGCTTCGGACCACTTGGAACAACCTCCTGGGACAACATTCTGCGGATGCAATAGAGGCAGCAAAGAAGCCCTTCTTTGCTGCCTTTGTTGGCACTTGGTAGGCTGCTATTGCTGCTCTAACCAGTGTCCGATCGTCCTCGGAGCGAGACTTCTGCCACCAGTGTTCTAGCCGTCTCACCTCCTGCCTCAAACCCCACAACCGTGGTGTATACCATGGTGCGGTCTGAGTTCTATTCAGGGGAAGAGGACGTTTCGGAGCCACCCGGTCTATTGCCCCGGTGAGCTGCCTATTCCACTCTGTCACCAAGGTTTCGACCGGGCAGCCTTCAGACAGCTCCCAATCTCCCAGCGCATTCAGGAATCCAATTGGCTCCATCAAGCGTCTGGGGCGGACCATCCGAATCAGTCCCTGTCCCCTGCGGAGGTTGTGTGGCAATAAGAGGTCCATTTTCACCAGATAGTGATCTGACCATGACACAGGGTTCGAAGAAATAGCCCCCATTTTCAGAGCACTGCCGCCCCCTCCAGAGACAAATACAAGGTCGAGAGCATGACCAGCTACATTTTGTCTGTTATTGCAGGAAATAGAACTGTGAGCCAGTATCTCAAGTCAAAAGTTCATTCAGGAGGCCTGAGTTCTGTCCTAAGTATCATTTACAGTATTTCCTAAATGTTCCATAGATCAGGTTATTGTCATGATGGTTTATGATATCATTTCAAAAACCAGCTTGGAACAATAGGCTGGAAGTAAATCAATAGATATTTGTGGAGCCTGGAGCAGGAATGACTGGGGGACCTTTGGGTGAGAATATATACTGGCTTAAGCACCCGACAGGGTGATTGTGAGGTGCAAAGGCAAACCATATCCATTGTGGTGCCCACACTTCCCCTGTTGAGATCATATGAGCACCAACTGTGAGGTGCTTCACCACCATTTCATGGCATACCTACTCCACCAGGTATTCCCTGACCAGTAATCAGATTTTCCTGGATCGGTAATACTTTCTGTAAATGATAAGCAGTATGGATAGATATATGTTAGATACAGAGCTTGGAAAAGTTACTTTTTTGACCTACAACTCCCATCAGCCCAATCCAGTGGCCATGCTGGCTGGGGCTGATGGAAGTTGTAGTTTAAAAAAGTAACTTTTCCAAGCTCTGGTTAGATATTACTCAACTTCTTTGCAGATGCAGATCTTTGCATGAAATGTCCAGAAGATCAACATCCAAACAAGGACCGAGATGGATGTGTGCCCAAGATTATCACTTTCCTGGCTTACAATGAACATTTGGGGATCCTCCTGGCTTCTTCTGCCCTATTCTTTTCCTTAACCACAGGTTTTGTTTTAGCAATCTTCATTAGATTCCTCGAAACTCCGATAGTCAACAACAGGGACTCTCCTTTGTTCTCACCTCCCTCCTGCTCTCCTTTTTGTCCTCCTTCCTCTTCATCGGCCAGCCGAGGAAAGTGACCTGCCTTGTCCAACAAATGGCCTTCTGCATCATCTTTTCAGTTGCCGTCTCTTCCGTGTTGGCAAAAACCATCACGGTGGTGCTGGCCTTCCTGGCCACAAAACCAGGGAACAGAGCAAGGAGATGGCTGGGGAAGAGTCTGGCCAATTCCATTGTCATTTCCTGTTCCAGTGTCCAAGCTGTCATCTCCACCATCTGGCTGAGAATGTATCCCCCATTCCCAGATTCTGACTTGCACTCCCAGCCTGGACACATCATCCTGAAATGCAATGAAGGATCTGTTGCCATGTTTTATGGTTCCCTTGGCTACATGGGCTTCCTGGCTGCCATCTGCTTCACGGTGGCTTTCCTGGCCAGGAAGCTGCCTGGGGCCTTCAATGAAGCCAAGCTGATCACCTTCAGCATGCTGGTCTTCTGCAGTGTCTGGGTGTCCTTTGTGCCCACCTACCTGAGCACAAAGGGGAAATACATGGTAGCCGTGCAGGTCTTCTCCATCTTGGCCTCCAGTGCTGGGCTCCTGGGCTGCATCTTCATTCCCAAGTGGTACATTATTGTCCTGAGGCCTGATCTAAACACAAAGGCATATTTAACAATAAAAACAAGAGAAGAAATCTGATTCTTATGAGAGAGTTTTTCAGGACATTCCATAACAAGTGCAAGGTGAAACTTCTTCAGTGTTTCTGAAGATGTGGGATGAATCCGAGGGAGAAATTGTATCTTTGGTTACTTTTCCGGTTCCTGGCACTTACCTACAAGAACTTCCAATGTAAAAATGCATGCAGTACTTTCTGTTTATAAACATTTTTAAAAGTAGTTAGATAAATTAGGCAGACACTCTTTAGTAAAATGCTATAGCTCAGATCCAATAATTGAAAAATAATATATTGCTAAGGGCTTCTCCAGATCATGGGTCAAAACAGGATCTCCTGAGCCCAGTATACTCTGTGTGGATTGAGCCTTCTGCTGGATTCACAAAAACAGACACACATTTGCATAAAAAGTATGTACACTCTATGGCATTTGCAAATGTTTACCTTCTTTATCAATAGCAGTTGGAGAGCCCCAAAATAAATCAGTGGCCATACCCAAGTGATGAAATGCCCTACACACAGAATACCAACAGGAAAAGCTTTCCCCATCATCGTAGTTCCATACTTGGAAAGGCCTACTCTGTTTCACATCTGTCTGCCCCATAGCTGTAAAAGGCCCAAGAGCCCTACTCTCCTCCAATGCCAAACCCTAATCCAGGCAAAGGCGTTAATTTTCATTAGTTGTGAATGAGTTATGTTGCTGTGGGACTTTCACCCGATGCTGTTCAGCTACTTTCAATGTGAGACCAGGCATGGTAATTCCGATGGAGGGGTTGAAAGCATTTAAGTTTTGCAGCAATTCAGATGCTCTTGCTGGGATAAAGTCAAGATGTAACTAATTAAAAAGCAAGCACTGTATTAATTTGTTGTGGTCATTTATTTATACCTCATAACAAATATAGCATTGGATTGGTGGTTTTTTTTAAGGTTTGAGGAAAAATAATTTGAAATCCACACTAAGTCATGGAGCTCAATGGGCGACCTTGTGCTACTCACAGTCTCTTAGCCTGACCTACTTCAAAGAGGTGTTGCGAAGATAAAATGTAAAAGAGAAGAGCAAGGAGCAATTCCCCAACACAGACACACCATATACTGTGAAGGGAATAACTAATAAAGATTACTTGTGAGTATGTGGTAAAGTGTTTGAGTTCTGAGAAACATGGCTGAGTTTGTGAAAATGAAGAGAGAAGAGCTTGTGGGAAAATGTAAAGCTTTTCATTTACCTCATGAGGGTAAAGGGGTGGATGAATTGCGGGTAGCATTAATAACTTATACATCAGTTCAAACCAAAGAACCAGTAAGAGAAGCGACCCCACAAGGGTACCCAAGCAATCCTGCCTATGTGCAGTATTTAAGAGAGAAGCTAAAATTGGAGGCTGAAAGATTGAGAATGGAGACTGAGGAAAAAGACAAGCAGCGGGTCTTTGAAGCTGGGGAAAAAGACAAGCAACGAGTGTTGGAGGCTGAAAGATGTAAAATGGAGGCTGAAAGAGTGAGAATGGAGGCTGAGATGCAAGTGGAAAGGTTAAAATTAGAAAGAGAGAAGTTTCATTCTGACAAAACAAGAAAAGAGATGAAACAAAAATAAAAGTCACTCCAAAAGACTTTGCTGTGTATGAGCCTGGTCAAGATCCACAAATTTACCTCACAACGTTTGAAAAGGCAGCTCAGATGTGGGGGCTACCTGAAGATAAATGCATGCACTATTTGTCAAATTTAATTAAAGGGGAATTGGCTGAGGTGTATCAATATTTCCCCTCAGACAGGCCAGTGACATATACTGAATTTAAAGAAGCAGTGTACAAAAGATTTAGACTGGGGCCTGATTATTTTAGAAAACTTTTCAGAAACTGCCAGATACAGACAGGAAGATCTTTCTTGGTGTTGGGAGCAAAACTGGTGGACATATTTGAAAAATGGCTGACAGGTGCTAAAGCTCAGTCTGCGGAAGAAATGAAAAGCCTTATGATATAAGACCAATTATATCATCAATTGCCATCAGAAATTAGATTGCTGGTCAAAGATCGTTCCCCTAAGTCTGTGCAGGAGGCAGCAGAACTGGCAGATCATTTTACCTCAAACCGATCTGGTTGGATGGGGAAAACACCAAGAGAATTTAAATCAAAACCAAATAATAATGGCAGAAGAGATGTGGTACCACAGAGAGTAAACCCTCAAATAAAGTCAGAAGGTGTCAGGCCCAGGATGTGACTCAGGAACCAGACCGACGGCTGTAGTTAATTCGTGTTTTATTAGGGTAATGTCCAAACAAAGACTGCGTTTTCTCATGAAGCAATACAGGGATACAGGTCCTGCGGCATTGGGAGAAAGTTGACAGAGCAAGGGACTTCTTCCCGCCTGTTCTTTAAGAAGGGGCCAAACGGGCGTGCAATCTTTCACTCCTCCTTAACTGCCCCTCAGGTACTGCCCGCCTTCCCCCCCTTCTCTCCTGTCTTTTCAGCTGTCTGCGTGTGCGCGGTGAGGGGGGAAGCATCACCCCCTCCTCTTCTGAAGTGTCCGATTCCAGGATGGGGGATAGGGGAGGGGCTGATGGTAAACTGCCTCCCCGCTTTTCGTCTGTGAGCAGCCCTCCCTCTTTCCCCTCTTGCTCTGAGCCTGAAAGAGGGGGAGGCGTGAGAATGTCCAGGGAGGGCTCAGGCTCCCCATCGCTAAGCGACCTTATCACTGGCAGTTCCTCTGTTTCGTCTTCTCTCCAAAGGGGGGAAGTTCCTCCCCCTTCCCTCTGCCATCCATCCGAATACTCTTCTCCCAACTCTCTGGGATCCAGCTCCCCGGGATTGGGACCCCAGCTCTGCCTTCTGACAGAAGGGCACAGGACACCTCATGTTTCCTAAAATGGAGGAGAAACTCTGCTATAAATGTGGTAAGGCAGGCCATCTCTGTTTTCAATGTGAGAATATAAACCCCATCAGTAATTCTGTTCAAGGAAGAACAGTGAAAAGAGAACCGAGAGAGGGAGAAATTAAGAAAATACAATTCTGTCAAGTAAGCTGCTCAAATATTCAATAATAATAATAATAATAATAATAAATTTAATTTCTTCGTCGCCTATCTGCCCGATGGCCACTCTAGGCGACTTACAAAATTGTTAAAATACAATTGATAAAATACAATAATACAATAGAAAAACAATACATCTGCAGCAACAATATTAAAACTGGGCAGGAGGCATTACAATTATAACAATTAACCCTCCCCAGATACCCCGAAGGCCTGCTGAAAGAGCCAGGTCTTTAAGGCTTTCCGAAACACATTTAGGGAAGAGGCGTGCCGGAGATCTTGTGGGAGGGAGTTCCAAAGAGTGGGGGCCGCCACTGAGAATGCCCTCTCTCTAGTACCCGCCAATCTGGCTGTTTTTGTTGGCAGGATTGAGAGAAGGCCCTGTGTGGCCGATCTTGTCGGGCGGCATAATTGGTGGCGTTGAAGGCGCTCCGTGAGATAAACTGGGCCAAAACCGTGTAGGGATTTAAAGGTCAATACCAACACCTTGAATTGGGCTCGGAAAACAACTGGTAGCCAGTGTAGGTCGAACAACACTGGTGTGATGTGATCTCGGCGGCGACTATTCGTAAGTAGTCGAGCTGCCGCATTTTGTATCAGTTGTAATTTCCGGACCATTTTCAAGGGTAACCCCACGTAGAGCGCATTACAGTAGTCCAAATGAGAGGTGACCAGGGCGTGTACCACCAGTGGGAGCTGGTGAACAGGAAGGTAGGGTTGCAGCCTTCGTATGAGGTGTAGTTGGTACCAGGCTGCCCGGCTCACTGCCGAAATCTGAGCCTTCATGGACAGCCTGGAATCAAGCACAACCCCAAGGCTGCGGACCTGGTCCTTTAGGGGTAGACTTACCCCGTTGAACTTCAGGTCAATGTTGCCCAACCTTCTCTTGTCCCCCACAAGTAGTACCTCGGTCTTATCAGGGTTCAACTTCAGCTTGTTCCTTCCCATCCATCCACTCACGGATTCCAGGCACTTGGACAAGGTCTCCACAGCCAACTCTGGTGAAGATTTAAACGAGAGATAGAGCTGAGTGTCATCCGCATATTGATGACACTGCATCCCAAATCTCCTGATGATTGCCCCCAGTGGCTTCATATAGATGTTAAATAGCATGGGAGAGAGGATAGAGCCCTGTGGTACACCACAATTGAGAGGCCAAGGGTCTGATACCTCCTCCCCCAACGCTACCTGTTGGTACCTGTCAGAGAGAAAGGAATGGAACCACTGTAATACAGTGCCTCCAATTCCCAATCCCTCCAGGTGAAGCAGAAGGATACTGTGGTCAACAGTATCAAAAGCCGCTGAGAGATCGGGGAGGACAAGAAAGGTGGATTCTCCCCTATCTAATGCCCTCCTCAAATCATCTACCAGAGCGACCAAGGCTGTTTCAGTTCTGTGACCAGTCCTGAAACCCGATTGGTATGGATCCAAATAATCCATTTCATCCAAGTGTGCTGACAACTGGTTGGCCACCACTCGCTCAATGACCTTGCCCAGAAATGGTAGATTCGAAATTGGGCAGAAGTTATCGAATACTTGGGGATCCAAGGAGGGCTTCTTTAAGATGGGCTTTACAATTGCCTCCTTGAAGGCTGATGGCATCACACCCTCTTTCAAGGATGCGTTTACCACCGCTTTGATCCCCTCGCCCAATTTCTCTCTGCAGCTCACAAGGAGCCACGAAGGGCAAGGATCAGTAAGACAAGTGGTTGGCTTCACAGATGAAAGCACCTTGTCCACTTCCTCAGAAGGGAGAAGCCGAAACCGATCCCAATTTACCGGCATGCAACTGGCCAACTCTGGTTCATCCACTGTGTCCACGGTGCACGGGATCGAGCTCCGTAAGTGTTCGATTTTATCGGCGAAGTGTTTTGCTAATAAGTCACAGGAGGCCTTTGACTGTTCCAAGGGTTCCTGAGCAACTGGACCGACCAGGCTTCGGACCACCTGGAACAGCCTCCTGGGACAACACTCTGCAGACGCAATAGAGGCAGCAAAGAAAGCCTTCTTTCCTACCTTTATTGCCACTTGTTAGGCAGCTACTGCTGCTCTAACCTGTGTCCGGACATCTTCAGAGCGGGATTTCCGCCACCGGCGCTCTAGTCGTCTCACCTCCTGTCTCAGACTACGCAACCGCAGTGTATACCATGGTGCTAGCTGAGTTCTATTTAGGGGGAGAGGACGTTTCAGAGCCACCCGGTCTAATGCCCTGGTGATCCCCACGTTCCACTCCTTCACCAGGGTTTCGACCGGGCGACCTTCAGCAGGTTCCAATTCCCCAAGCGCAGTCAGGAATCCATCCGGATCCATCAGGCATCTGGGGCAGACCATTTTAATAGGTCCTTCACCCTTGCGGAGGGGGCATGGCAACGAGAAGTCCATATTTACCAGGTAGTGGTCTGACCATGACACAGGAGTGGCAAGAATCACTCCCAACTTCAGACCACTTCTCTCCTCTCCCAGGACAAATACTAGGTCGAGAGCATGACCGGCTACATGGGTGGGCCCAGTATTACTTAGGTACAGTTCCCAGGAAGCCATGGTTTCCAGGAAATCCCGAGGGGCTCCTGTGAGAGCGGCCTCGGCATGCACGTTAAAGTCACCCAGAACTAACAGCTCTGGGGACAATGCCCGTACAGCCGAGACCACCTCCAGCACCTCGGCCAGGGAATCTGCCATGCAGCGGGGTGGGCGGTACACCAGCAAGATCCCTAAACTGCCCTTCGGGCCCAACCTCCAGTACATACAATCAACAAATTGAGTCCTATGGAGGGGAGGTCTGGCAAAAACCAAGGACTCTCGATAGATGACTGCCACACCCCTTCCCCGCCTTCCCACCCTCGGCTGCTGTGCGTAACGGAAACCTGGCAGACACATGGCCTCAAGAATTGGAGCAGAGGCTTCGTCCAGCCAAGTTTCCGTAATACATGCCAGGTCTGCGCGGCCATCCAAGATCATATCATGGATGAGCGAGGTTTTCTGAGCCACAGACCTGGCATTACATAACAGCAGTCGAAGGTCGGTAGGAACCTTGCGTCCCCCAGTTTTCGTCTGGTTCTGAGCAGACCCGGAACATGGGATGGATATAATGCATCTGTTCCGTGTTCCCCTATTCCGGCATGGTCTGCTAGCAGCACCCTTCCAGCGCCTGTCGCCCAAACTTCCTATAACTCGGCCCCCCACCTCCCTCTCCGGCTTGCACATGCCTCAATCCCTATCTGCTTATCAGCAGGCCACCCACCCTAATAAAATTAGTCCGGAGACCCGCCTCCGTACCCTATAGCAGCAGTATTTACTAATTTAAATTAAAGTAATTAAACCAATTCAATTAATTAATTAAACTAAATTAAATTACATCAAATTAAATTAATTAACTAAAACAATACAATTCAGTCCAATTCACATTCATACACATTCACACACTCATACAACTATGCATCCATACATACACCAATTTAAAACAGGAACCGGGTTGTGATAGCCATTCATCTCAACCAGATCAACCCACCAACGCAGTCCCGCACTCTGTGCGCGTAGGAGCAGGTTCCAAGATCTCTCCTAAACAGTCAGATGGCAATGGTGACAAAAGACATAGGCCACCAACAGGAAGCAGCAACCGCAGCGGCAATGATGGAAAAACATAAACACAGCCGCAAGAACACCAGGAGCAGCAAGGAAACAAAGCTGCCTCCGCCACGGGGCACAGGCTGCAATGCAGGGTGAAGCTCCTAGCAGGGGCAGCAACAAGGGCCTGATCTGCCGCGGCGACAGAAACAGAAGCGGGCGGACCACCCAGCAATGACCAGTCGCAATCCCGGCAAGCGGCAGACGTTGCCCGGCCGCAGCAACGACCAACAACCAGCAACCAACAAACCAGCAGCAGCAGCAACACGGGAACACAGCAGGCACAGGGATAACGCAGCAGCAACAGGCGACGACAGATGACGACGACACCAAGCGACAGCGACAACGGGCAGGCAGGACCCCCACAGCCAGCGGGACAGGCGACAGCAGCAGAAGCAGCCCAGACGACTCTAACCGGTGACAGCAAGCAGGCAGGACCCACACACGCCGCGGCGGCAGCAGCAGCAGCAGCAGGAAGCCCAAGCCAAGCAAAAACGAGGCAAGAGCAGGAGCGAGACCAACCCAGCAAGGCCCAGCAACGGGCCAGCAGAAAGATTTTGACTCAAGCTTGAGAGAAGAAGTATGTGTGCAAGAGGCAAAATATTGGGCTTTGCTGGACACTGGTGCTGCTCAGACCTTACTGAGGCCAGATTTGATCAGATCTGAAGAAATTTTACCTCAGGAAAAGTTAGTAATCCTTTTTTTTTATATATAATAATTTTTATTCAAATTTTCATAAAAAACAAAACAAAATCAAAAAAACATAACACAATAGAAATGAAAATAAAAAACTTGACTTCCGATTTGTCACAGATCAGCTATAAGTATATAATATATATCAAACCTGTCCCTAAATACATACAAGATCACTTTTCTCTATAGTCTATCTTAATTAATCGTCAAATCCCATTATCATCATTTCATTTTTATCTTTCAACAAAAAGGCTAAGAGAGGCTTCCATTCCTTAAGAAATGTATCTGTCGATTTTTCTCTAAGTAAACATGTCAATTTATCCATCTCTACTAAGTCCATTAATTTCAATAGCCATTCTTCCGTTGTTGGTGTTGATTCCATTTTCCACTTTTGTGCATATAATAATCTTGCTGCCGTAATCATATATAATATTATTCTTCCATATTTCTTTTCTATTTGTTTATCCATAAAACCCAATAAAAAAAATTCTGGCTTTGACTGAATATTTATCTTTAAGATTTTTTGCATCATCCTACCTATCTGTGCCCAAAATAATTTTGTCTGTTTACACAACCACCACATATGATAAAATGATCCTTCTTGTTGTTTACATTTCCAACAAACATTAGAAACATTACTATACATTTTTGACAACTTTTCTGGAGTCATATACCAACGGTACATCATTTTATAGAAATTTTCTTTAAGATTATAGCATAATGTAAATCTCAAGCCTTTTTTCCACATATTTTCCCATTGATCCATTTGTATATTATAACCAAAAAGTTTTGCCCACTTTACCATACACTCTTTTACTTGTTCTTCTTCCATATCCATTTTCAGCAAGAGTTTATACATTTTCGCAATTATATTTTCATCATTTGTACACAAACCTATTTCAAAATCAGATTTACTTATTTCAAACCCATACATTTTCTTATCCATTTTATATCTTTCTAACAATTGTAAATAGGCAAACCATTGAGAACTATATCCCTCCTTTATCAGTTGCTCTCTCTCTTTCATTATATATTCTCCATGTACATTTTCTAATAGTTCTTGATAAGTTAACCATTTCTCTTTTCCAGCCATTTCTCTTCTGTAAAATGCTTCTTGACTTGAGACACATAATGGTATTTTCGAATAAAACCTTGGTTTATATCTATTCCATATTTTCAACAGAGAGCATCTTATAAAATGATTATTAAAATCCACATTAACTTTTATTTTATCATACCATAGATATCCATGCCATCCCCACTTCAGGTTATGGCCCTCCAGATCCAGTAGTCTTTTATTCCTCAATAAAAACCATTCCTTTATCCAGACTAAACAACAAGCAGCATAATAAAGTCTCAAATTTGGTAATCCGAGTCCTCCTCTTTCTTTGGCATCTTGTAATAATTTAAATTTAACTCTTGGTTTTTTTCCCTGCCAAACAAATTTAGAAATATCTTTTTGCCATTGTTTAAAAGGTAAATCAGAGGATATTACAGGTATTGTTTGAAACAAAAACATCATTCTCGGCAATACATTCATTTTTATCACGGATATTCTGCCCATTAATGACAATTGTAATTTATCCCATCTTAACAAGTCTTTCTTAATCTCTGTCCATAATTTTTCATAATTATTATGAAACAACTTTGAGTTTTTATTTGTCATAATTATACCTAAATATTTCAACTTTTCCTCTATTTTAAAATCTGTCTTGTCCATCAACTCTTTTTGTTCCCTTGAAGATAAATTTTTCATCAACATCTTTGTTTTTTGATTGTTGATCTTAAATCCTGCTAACGGTCCAAATTCTTTTAATTTGTCCATCAATGCATTAATTCCTTCCAAAGGATTTTCTAATACAATTATCAAATCATCAGCAAATGCTCTCAATTTATATTCCTCTTTTTTTATCGTTATTCCCGAAATCCTTTTATCTTGCCTTATATCTCTAAGCAGCACTTCTAAGACCAAGATAAATAAAAGGGGAGATAACGGACATCCCTGTCTTGTACCCTTTTGTATTTCACATGAGTCCGTTAAACCCCCATTAACAATTATCTGTGCCTTCTGAGATGTATAAATAGATCTAATCCATTTTATAAAATTATCTCCAAAATCCATTTGCTCCAAGACCTTAAACATAAATTTCCAATTCAAATTATCAAATGCTTTCTCAGTATCTAAAAAGATCAAAGCTGCTTGTTTATCATTTCGTTGTTCTAAATATTCCAACACATTCAAAACATTTCTGATGTTATCACTTAATTGTCTTTTAGGTAGAAACCCCGCTTGATCTTCCTGAATAAATTGCTGCAATATTATTTTCATTCTTTCTGCCAAAATCATATCGGCCGATAATTTTTTGTTTTGGTTAGGTCCTGCTCCTCTTTAGGTATTAATGTTATATTAGCATTTAGGAAAAGTTGGTAATCCAAGGTGTGAGAGGTGAGCCAGAAAGCATTCCCATGGCCTAGTGAAATTGAACTGGAGAGGAAAGGAGGAGACTTATAAAGTGGGTATCAATGCCCAGCAACATGAACCTGTAATTCTGGGCAGAGATGTTATGGGATCCCAAGGAAAAATCTATGTGGTGACCAGACAAAACTTGGTAAAGCAGCAGAAGCCATTTTATTTGAACAGAACAGGATGGAACCTGTAGCTGAGCCTGAGATCGCCATAGCAACCCAGTGTGTCTGGAGTGAATGAAACTTTGCTATGAATGTTTTCTACTGCAGAAACACAACAGTTCAGGGATGAGTTGGAGAAGGATAGCAGTTTGAATCCAATAAAGGAACAAGCCCTTACACAAAGAATCCCATTTACAGAGACCCGGAGGGATCAAACTGTGTGGGGAAATGGTGTACTGTATAGGCTGTGGTTACCTAAAGAGAGAGAGAACTGCTGTGAACCAGTTAAACAATTGATTGTGCCTAGCAAATTCAGACCCAGATTGCTAGACATGGCACATGATATTCCTTGTTCAGGGCATCTTGGAATAAAAAAGACAAAGAAAAGGCTGACTGCGCATTATTATTGGCCAAATATTTCCAAGGATGCCAAACAGTACTGTTCCTCTTGTATGATATGCCAAAAAGTGGGGGAAAGCGGAGTAAAAACAAAAGTTCAATTGAAGACCCTTCCTATCATAGGACAACCATTTTATAGAGTGGGAATAGACTTGGTGGGTCCTTTTTCTAAACTCACAAGGCATGGCAGGAAATATATATTAGTGGTGGTGGGTTTTGCAACGAGGTACCCAGATGCTGAGGCCCTGAGGTCAGTGGAAGCCCCTGTAGTGGCAGCTGCATTGCTGAAAAAAATTATGAGGGTGGTTTTTCCACATGAGGTTTTGACTGATCAAGGCAGTGTATTTATGGGAGAAGTGATGCAATGTATGTGGAAGAGTTGTGGGTTGAAACATCTGAAGACAACCACATATCATCCAGATGCCAATGGGTTAACAGAAAGATTTGACAGAGTGCTGAAAGGGAGTGGTCCAAATTTGCCAGTCTTGGTACAAGAAAGCAAAGCAGAGGAGGTGGATGATGAGGTAAAGGGGGAATCCTAAGTGTTCTGAGCAAACATAAGGATCTCTTTAATGTTAGACCTGGTGGAATCAGTGTAGCAAAACATATTATTGACACTGGAAATCAATCCCGAATTAAATCTACCCCCTATTGTGTGAATGGAAAAGTGTTGGATGAAATCAGAAAGGAAGTAAGAGATATGCTAGAGTTGGGTGTGATTTGGGAATCAATTAGTCCCTGGTCCTCTGGTATAGTGCTGGTACCAAAGAAAGATGGGACAATCAGATTTTGTATTGATTACAGAGCTATAAATAAAATCACAGTTCCAAATGCGTACCCCATGCCTAGGGTAGACACCATGTTAGAACTGTTGGGGGCAGCAACAATCATCTCCACAATAGATCTATGCAAAGGATTTTGGCAGATGGAGTTGGAAGAGCAATCCAGGGCTAAAGTTACTTCATATAACCCAAACTGGCATTTTTTTACTTTGATGGTTAAACCAGCCTTTTTAAGTGCCTCCAACACCACTGTTAAATGTTGAACATGTTCAGGCACCGACCTGCTGAATATAGCTATGTCGTCTATGTATGCCACAGCAAAATCTGACATGCATCTTAAAACAGTATTAATTAATCTTTGAAAGGAATTTGGTGAGTTCCTAAGCCCCATTTTCTCCTCCATTGGCAATTGGTTGTGGAGTGTGGATTGAGTTGGTTGTGGGTTGGATTATATTTGGCTGGTATTTAGGCAGAATATATATGACTGGAAACATAAAGAGTGACAATGTATGAAACCATACACTTGTTGAACATTCCTAAAGTAATCTTGTTATTTCCTGGTGTTATCAAATAAATACTTTTATTGGTTTACCAAAAACCTGATCCTTGTCTGGGAATACACAGACCAGAAGGAAGGGCAGGGTAATTACCAAGGCTGGAGGGAAACTGTATCAAATAAATGGTGGCAGCGGTGAAGAAAGTGTAACATCGTCAAGTATCCAGAGCAACCCAGGATTGTATGCTTTATAGACAAGGATACAAGGGGATTGTGGACAGCAAGGGCACCCAGACACAAAGTAACAAGCCATAGGGAGACTAAGGCGAAGTCTCTAGCAGTATTGTTTACAGGGAGTGACTGGTGGTGCTGCCTAGCAGTGGGATCTTGTGAGATCTGTGCTAGTGCGTGTGAGAGAACAAATAAAAACTGAGATCCTGACAGGTGGTGGCCCTGGTGGAAGTATCACAGGTAGAGCCAGCGGTGGGATCTTCACAATGTGCTCTGGTGTTTCTGGGTCGCCCATGGAGCTTGAGTTTGTGCCTGGCTGTTGCCTGTGCCAGAGCTGCGGTGATATTTCTGTGCTTGATGCCTTTCAGTAGACAGTCTTTCAGCATCTGCCCATGTGTGGTGAGTGCTCATTGGGGTGGTGGGTGACTGCGTGTGTGGTGTGGGTGCAGTCTTCTTGATGTTCAGCTGTAGTCCTGCTTTTCTGCTTTCCTCTTTAACATTCATCAGCATTTGTTTTAAAACATTACTGGTTTCTGCTAGCAGTATGGTATCGGCTGTATATCTTAAATTATTGATATTTCTCCCTCTAATTTTCACACCTCCGTCATCTTGATCCAATCCTGCTTTCCATATGATAGATTCTGCATATAGATTACATGAATAGGGTGATAAAATACACCCCTGTCTCACACCCTTTCCGATGGGGAACCAATTGGTTTCTCCATATTCTGTTCTTACGGGAGCCTCTTGTGCAGAGTATAGGTTGCGCATCAGGACAATCAGATGCTGTGGCACCCCCATTTCTTTTAAAGCATTCCATAGTTTTTCATGATCTACACAGCCAAAGGCTGTGTCATCTAGAATGCACAGGGTGGTTTTCTTCTGAAATTCCTTGGTCCATTCCGTTATCCAACATATGTTTCTGATATAATCTCTGGTACCTCTTCTGTTTCAAAATCCAGTTTGGACATCTGGCAACTCTCACTCCATATATGGTAAGAGCCAACTCTACGATTCACTGTTTCTATGATCCCATGGAAACTGTAGCTAGTACAGAATGTGGCTGGAAGACTTTTAACAGGGGCAGCTCACAGGGAACACCTCTCACCAAAATGGAGAGAACTTCACTGGTTGCCACCAGCTGCTTCCCATGATCCTGGTGCTGACATTTCAGGCCCTATATGCCTTGAGCCCAGGACCTAAGGCAGTGGTGCCTTCAGGGATGCCTGTCTATGCCTCCCTGCTTTTCCTATGACTAAAGACAGCTAGCAGGATCAATTGGCAATCTTTGTTGAGCACATTAGCAGCAGATACTATTGCTCACCAAATTAGTGAGGAGTCAATGGGCACCCCTAGCCCCAAGCATGAAAGATGCGAACCTGAGGAGCTGCTTCTTGAGAGGGGTCTTCAAAATAGGCAGAGGCTCCATGGAGGTGGTCTGCTGAGCACGAGTAAGAATGAAGTTGTGTCAGCCTAAGGAGGTCTACTCAGAAGACATTCTCAAAAGAAATGACCTTCATTTCTGTCTCTGGTTTGAGGGGTGCATCAACCACCCCAATTATCTTGTTTGTACAGCCAGAAGGCATCGCATGGACAAAGGAGCTCAATGGGCCAAATCGGGGTGGGTGGGTTCCTGGCAGGCCAATTTTGGCTTACAAACCAGAGATGGGTTAAAAAGAATCTTGATCCTGCCTCTTGTTTATCAGCAACATTAGACATGTTCAGTTTCCCCATCTGTTATCCTTCTCAGAGTTTGGAGCCACATCTGGGAGGTTTTGTGAATAGGTTTATTTCTCCAGCCATGCATCTGTGCAGGGAGCCACGTAAAGCATTCAGGATGTTGCAAACCATTCCCCATCCATAATTATCAAAATCATAGTGATTTTTAAAAATCTTCTTCTCACCAAAGCCCCAGGGATTTATTCACAGACGGCCTTTGAATCTGCAAAAATAAATCTCAGAATCAAGAGCAACATGAGGTGACGTCTTGCAGTTGAGTCTGAAAAGACTCATAAATAAATATTTCTTGTGCCATTGAGATCAGGGGCTGGTTCAGGGCAGGTGAGGAGGACGGTGTGTGTGTGAGGTTGACTTCCATCCCTTTCAGAAGTGAAGTCTTGGCTGGGCTCCATCAGCACTAGGAAAGCCACTCAACCTTGCAAAAATGGTTTGACTTGATCTAAGGGTTCTTTTTAGTTGAGGGGAAGAACCACAAGGGAATGGTCCTGCTTCTGTTTCTGCTGCTGCTGCTGCTGCTGCCTTATACAGACTGTGGGATGCTGAAGGCAAAATGCCCCTTGACTTTGGAGAGAGATGAGATAGACCCATTCAATTATTACAGGCCAGGAGACCACCTCATTGGCGGGGTCATCTCGGCCACAAGAGCTTTATTTCATCCACACGTCTTCAACAAGCCTCCCTCTACCAGCTTTAACCAGTAAGTCAATTTCAGGGGGCGGAGTGACTGCAGCTCCACTTGCTACCGTTTTCATGAACTCCCATCATCCCCGATTATTAGGACCTTTCCTGTCCCTACTAAATTCATGTCCTGTTCTGCCTTCGAGGAGAGACTTGGGGGATGCATCAGTGCTAAGGCATTATTGATTTTCTAGGCTGCCTTTTCTAGGTCCCTTTCCAACAGCTAAATATAGCATAGGACAATGACAAGCTTTAATATACAGACCCATCCCCTTTTATTTAAGGCCAGGTTGGTGATGACCTGTGACAGAGACTTTTCAGTGGACATTTGTGGAATGTCTTCCCCAGTGAAGGGCATCCATCTCCAACATTATTGACTTTTTGAAGGAATTTCAATACATTCCTGTTTACCCAGGCATTTGATAGCTGTAGGAGACTGTTCTTTGCAACCTGGATAGTATGGGATGGAAAATGTTTTTATCTGCTATTATTTATTAGAATATTTTAATCTTTCGTCCTGTTCTCTGCCCTGGGCTCCTTCAGAAGGAAGAGTGGGATGTAACTTTTATAATAATCATCCCTGTAAACAGATATTGGGACTGGGGCTAAGGTCGTTGTTTCTTGGTTTTGCAAGTGGAGAAGGCCAGAGCACTTTCTCTTTGCTGCTACTTGTGATTCCCCTCCAGAGGTGCCCATTATGTCAGAAAATGTTGCCAAATTGCAGCTTTTCTCTAGTAAAGTTGGACCAAGTCCACGCTGCAATTAAGCACCGTATCAGCCCTTCATAACTTTTCAAAGAAATAAACTCTTATAGACCGCTTCCAGCCAGACAACCTGTTTCTTGAGCATTCATTCAAATTGTTATTTTGCACAGAGTTTGCAGGGAGGTTAGAGAACAGCCACAGTTTGCTGAGAATTAATTCTGAAGTGTTGGCATTATATGGTGGTGGATTGTTATCCTACAATTTCCTGTGCATTTCCCCATCACTTTCCTTTGGTTTGAGGAGGGTCAGTGGTTGGAAATTAGACGGGGTTGCCCAAGAGCTGAAATCCATTTAAAGTGTGGAGCTGGAGGCAAAGGAATCAGCCAAGTAATGTTCACCCAGGGAGAACAGCCAGAGGGGAGGCACCCCGGAGAGGCAGTGGGAGAATTGGGGGAGGGTTGTGTGTGATGTCAACTTCTGTGTATGTTTGTAGGTGAATTGCATCTACATTGGGGTACATCTGCTATGGTATCACTTGATGTGTGTTATAACTAGGGATTCAGTTCGCATTTAAAGGCAAACTTATCCCAGTTAGCGCAGCCATCCTTTAAAATTCTCACCTCTCAGAATTCTGCATTGCAGTTCTCCACCCGTGCATATACTAGGGTAAAATGAACAGTAAAATGCATTGCTTCATAAATATAACATGCAAAATGTATAGTATAAGGGAAATTGCCTTGCAGAAATGTGCATATAATGTGCACATTTGGCAAAATTTCATCACAACCACTTTTTATTTTGGCTGCCCATGATATCCATTTTGTGCTGGCACTCACAACATGTTTATCAGGGTCACAGTAACAGCACCTTCTTTTTCCACAAAATGCACTGCCAGTGTCAGTGCCAGGAGGAGGGAAGCTCCAGTCCCTGGGCCAACCTTGGCATGTCAGGGAGTCCAATGTGCCACCCGAGGCCATTTTCCCTAAACACGCCCACCTCCTATCAGTTGACGTCACTGGTGAACTTTCTACTAAGCTTCAGGCAGGAGGGATGGATAAATCGGTCCATTTCAGTTCTTTTGGTTTTTCCTTTTTCCAGTTCTCTGCATTTCTACAGTAATTTATATGTGTCTGTTGTGCTCACACACACACCATCAAGGAAAATTTGGCATTTTGTCTTGTGGCTTTGACTCTGGAGCAGTGTTAGCATAAGCAAAGTTCTAGAAATTAAATCCAGAGTTTATGTTATCAGAGAAGCAAGAATCTAACTTGTTTATATTTTATGAATTCACGATGATGATGTGATATTTGTATTCTTGTAGGGAATTACCGGCAAAGTACTGGCAGTTCCTCTCCTTCTTGTTTGCCATTCAGGAGATCAACCAGAATCCCAGGCTCTTACCCAACATCACCCTGGGCTACAGCATCCATGAGAACTTTTTTCATGGAAGGTTGACGTACAATGCTTTGTTAGACCTGCTGTCTACTGGGGAGACAAATGTTCCAAACTACAATTGTGAAAGATGGAATAATTTACTGGCGGTTCTTGAAGGGGCTGACACTGAAATCTCCATCCAGATTTCGGGTTTCTTGGGCATCTATAAGATCCCCCAGGTAGGAATGGAGAGGGAGTGGGGCATTTGCTGTCTGAGCTGAATTCCCCTTTGCAATCTCTCCAGATGATTCAAAAAGTGAGTAGGGAGGATGTCCAAAGTGAGACTGGAGACAGACTCTAGGCCTGAGGACTCACAAGATGGATGCTATTCACAAAACTAGGCAGTCCCTCTTGGGAATTTCCCTTCCAGAGCATCTTGCTGGGGTTCTTTTTATAAAAAGTGACCGTGCAAAATACTACAAGGGAAAACCTGTCCCCAAGACTATCAATCTAATTTTCTCTCCTTTTTCTAATCTGAAGTTCAGTTCACAATCTCTCCAGATTACTCAAAAGGTGAGTGGGGTGGATGTCCAAAGTGAGACTGGAGACAGACTGCAGGCCTGAGCCCTCACACAAGTATATTAGGGCAAGATGCATACTATTCACAAAACTAGGCAGTCCCTCTTGAGATCTCCTCTTCCAGAGCATCTTGCTCTGGTTCTTTTTTTAAAAAAAGGGATTACCCAATATACTACAAGGGGAAACCTGTCCCCAACAAAGGTGATTGCAAGAGATGGGACTTAGGGATGGATGAATCTGTCAATCTCATTTCCTGAAGTTCAACTCTCCACATTTCTGCAGCAATTTGGTTTTTTAAAACTTCATGAAAATTCATCAGCCAATTATACACATTTCTGCTCACCATTTCCCCTGATATACAACACGTCTTATTACATGAATGCATGCATTTTTATGAATTTCTCCACCATCCCTAATGGCACCTTCATCTCAGCCAGGATCTTTCCAGTCCTTAATAATCATATTGGTGTAATAAATATCTGTGCCTTGATTCAAAACAGAGCAAGCCACCCATCTTCCTTTCCTTTCTAGGTCAGTTATGCTTTTGCTTCTCCTGTTCTGAGCGATAAGACCCAGTTCCCTTTCTTCTACCGGATGGTCCCCAAAGAAGATGCCCAGTACCCAGGGATTGTCAAGCTGCTCCTGCACTTCGGGTGGACGTTCATTGGTCTCCTTGCTATGGACACTGAGAATGGAGAGAGGTTCATGAGGACCTTGACGCCTCTGCTCCTCAGGAGTGGCATTTGTGTTGCCATCTCAGAAAGCTTCCCACGACTAGACACAAGTAAAGTAAAGATCAATCATATTGCATTCCAAAAGTGGGGGAAAGTCCATGTATTTGTTTACTATGCAGAGACTGCACATGTTTTCGAGGGGATAGTAATCATGCAAGTATTATCTTACAAAGGGAAAAAATCCTTTGAAGGGAAAGTCTGGATCACAACAGCTATGTGGGACATCTCCTCTGACCTAATGTACTCTCTCTCATCATTCCAACACATTCGTGGTATTTTTTCCTTCTTTATTGAGATGAATAAAAAGATAAACGATGATGATTTTGTCCCTTTTGTCATGGCTATGAAGCAGTTTCTGGAGAAAGCTTTTAAGTGTTCATATTCAAAGCATGCATTGTCGGTGAAAGGCTGGACAAGATGCAGAGAGACAAAGAACCTGGAGATGTTGCCCCAAGAAGATCTAGAAAGAGTCCTCTCTCTAGACAGCTACTGGATTTATACCACTGTCCAAGCTGTGGCTCATGCTTTAGATTTTGCGTATTCATCTAGATCTAAGTGGAGAGCGATGGAAGGTGGAAACAAGCTGGAAGTTCACAGGCTAGAGTCATGGCAGGTATTTACTTTTTCATCACAGGCACACTGCTGAACATGGTGACCGGCTGTACAATTCCAAAATGACTGTCTTCGAATTATAATCGGAGAAAATGTGAGGTGTTGTGGAGAGCTGCCATCTTACAAGTCTAGGTGGGAAACCCCTTGGATCGGTCCCTCTTTGTGGCCTCAAAGGACACAGCCGCCATCACTGGCAGCACTCCCCCTTAGCCTGCAGAGGTCCGCTTGGATTAAATCCCTTCCCCCACCCCGTTCAATGGAGTTCTGTTGTGCAGGGGAGATGACATTGCACAGGTCCTCCCTAAGCCTTCTTCCCTTCTGACTGGGGGGCTACACTGGCAAATGCCTCTCTCCCCTGAGGCACCTCCCTCCTTCCACCAAACTCTCTCGTATATCTAAGGGAGTGTGTGTTTCACTGGATCCTCAAGATGTTGTTAGGGCCCTTGACTCCAGTGCAAAGCTGCAGGGCCACCAGCTAAGGAGCCAGATCAACTTCAGAGCTCTGAGCAAGGTGCTTGAGATCTGAAGACCTCTGTACCTGAGGCTGTCAACATTGGTGCCACCATCTCAGTGGGGCTGTGAAATCTACTCTGGATTTTAGTCATAGCTTCCAAGGAGCTGTCCCTGGTGCTGAAACCTAGGTGACATGGATCGACCAGAAGCCACTGGCTGTTGGACAGGTGGCTCAAAATCATCTCTTAGACCCAGGCCTGTGGTGTAGTGGTGGCACCATCTTTGTGATCTATTTAGCTCTTGTGTTGCCCCCTTGTTTGATCATGGACTCTTCCTGAGACCTGGCTTTTGCATTGTCCCTAAGACTTGACTTTGGAGTGCTGGCTTTGATGTCACCTGAAACAGCACAGCTGTCTTTCCCTGAGAAACATATGCCTCCCACCACCCTTCCCCTCTTCAGTGGTGCAAGGAACTCACCAGGAGGGAGGCCATGGAACAGAGGAGGAGTGGCTCTCTTTGGGCCAGAGCATTGGCCATTGAAGGCTCTGAATTCCTATCCAAGGCCATGGAGCCTACGGTAGAGCCAAGTGCAGTTGTTCCAGTTTTAGTGCATCTCCACCTCTGTTTTTTTAAAACTGGGGGCACACGACTTTAGGCAAAATCTGCCCTTTTTTACTCCAAGATAAGGGAACATTGTGATTGGATGTGTTTTTCCTTGATGCTAGCTTGACACTGACTTCAAAACTGTTTGGTAGATCATCCCGTTGCCACTCCAAGGTGTGTCTAATGGAAATGCTTTGCTGTAACTTAGGCAGAAACAGTGACTGGCCCCATGCTTTGCTGTGCACAGTCCCAAAAGGACTGACAATACCTGTGGGAAAAGGACAATCTTAAAGCTGTGGGCAGATTTGTTTCAAACTGCAGCCAGACCAAACAGTCTCACTGCCTTTGAAGCGACTAGTGTGCCTAAGTCAGAATCGAGTTGAAGGCAGTACATTTACATTTTAGTAGCCCTTGGACAGAAACTTAAAAGGTCCTAGTCTGCTTCCAGAATCTGTTGGAGGAAGTTGCTCCCTTAGAGCTAGCCATGGTCCTGCTGACTTGCCTGCTGGGTCTGACATGTGACCAGAGCATGGTAGGCATCTGGGTGGCTCATGTGCTCATCATGAGTAGGTATCAACAGTATATACATTTCTGATGTTTTAATATTGTTGCAAATCTGCATTTCCCTCTGTTTTGCATTAAAAATAACTTTTCATTTTATATGCTGCAAAGGTTTTAATTTTTTATTGAGAAAAGATGTGTTTGAAGATTTTGTCTATATTTTGACAACTGTTTACATCTGGTTGTGTTTCTTGGTTGCCTTTATTGGTATTACAAATATCATATTTTTGGTGAAGCGCTTAGAGGATTCCGCTGATGAAGCAGTATGCAAATCTTGTTAAATAAAGAATTAAAAATGTGGGAACTTTAAAATATCTTTTCCACTTTTATATAGCAGAGTTTCATGTATTTATTTTTCTGGAGAGCAGATCATAGCTGTGTGTTGGGTAACATATTTTAATCAACCTGTACAAATTTAATTACCCTGTACAATTTGATGTTTAGGTAAGAAATTAACTAAGTCTCAGTTAATTACAGATTAAAAATACAATACTTTACAGCAGTAATTATGCATGTCTAGCCAGAAGCCAGGCCAGGCACAGGCCCAAGTGCCCCTAAAGCTAGGAAGGACCCCTCCTAAATTTATAGGCTTACCCCAGGCTGCAAATCACACCCTGTGATCCAACACTAGCATGGACTGTGCAGCAAGAGCACCACCTCCCAGGCAACACCCCCCATGCTGCTGATGTGGGCCCTTGGGTGATGGCAGGTGTGCATATGGAGCATACTAGCATGCTGATGTGACAGCACAAGAGATGGGATGGCTGGGCCTATTTAAGCCCACACCACCTGCATCAGAGGGGTGTGGTCTTGGAGCCAAGGGTCCACCCCATGGCCTAACTCTACCATGGATGGTGCAGCAGGAGCTCCCCCCTCCTAGGCAACACCCTCATGCAGTTTGTGTGAGCTTAAATAGGCCCACTCGCCCCACTTGCTGAATTGCCTTGTCAGCAGGGGTCGATGCCCCTGCCACCATCTTGGATGATGGCAGGTGTGTGCCTGCAGTGCCCTACCATGCTGGTGCAGCAGTGCAAGAGGTGGGGGTAGACTTATTTAAGGAACCAAAAAAGAGGTCAAAGACCAAGATGCTGGAAAATAGGAACTTTTATTATAGATACAACCCAACACATTTCAGCCTGTTATCTGCAGGCTTTCATCAGGGGCTATGGTAAATCAAACAAAAGGGACAAGTTAACTCTACACACATATAAAATCATACACACATATATAGTACATATAAGTCTTTAGGACAATCTGATACTCACATGATGGCTTATAAGATTATAAGATCAGCAAATCGCTTTCTGTACTGTGTCAAAATCAAATGTTTCAATGAGTGATGCAATTGGATTGTCTGTATATATACACAAACAGTCCAAAGCGAAGGACAGGTGAATACAATAATGTTCCCTGTAGCGTGAGGAACAGCTAACACCTGGATGCAAGAAACAAATGAGGGACTAAGGGAAATTTTCAAAATTTACAGTAGGGGGAGAAGCTCAAAATCTTAATATAACCCACTAGGGGTCATTGTTTTTAAAGTTAAAATCCAAGCTAACTCTTTTCTTAATAGAATATCTTCATTCTCTCCGTACACCTTCTCCAAAACCCAAAATCTTAGATCGGCTATGGAATGTGGGCATTGGCTATAGTGATCCACTAGAGGGGCTCCCATCCTTTTATTCCTTAAGTTGCTAAGATGCTCTCCTATGCGTTTTTAATCATTCTTGAAGTCTGACCCACATACATTTTTGAGCAGCCACACTGTATCACGTCAATGACTCTTGAAGTGTTGCAAGTTGAAAAGTGATTCAGAGTGTGTCTTTTGTGATTGACTGGATTGGTAAATTCCGTCATTTTGCAAGTGTATCTGCAGAAAACACAGTGACCACAGGGGTGGTGACCCCTGGGTGCAGTGGTACCTGGAAGGACCTTTGTGCTTGGATACAAATTTACCTTGAAATCACTTCTGACTAGGATATCCTTCAAATTCCTGGTTCTCTTAACAGAGATCAAAGGTGGCTCTTGACAACCAGGGATGTGGCGTACAATGTGCCAGTGTCTTTTTATGCTGCTCTGCAACCTACTAGTGATATGGTCAAAAGTTAGGTTGCATTTCAGACAAACAGAGTTTTTTGGTGCTGTCTTCTGTAAAATGTCAACGCGTTCTCTATCAGCAACTTTCTCAAAATTATTGTCAATAACATGGGACGGATATCCCCTTTTAATCAATTGATTTTTTAGGACAAGTGATTGTTCCAAGAAATCTCTCTCTGAGGAACAATTTCGTTTTATTCTTAGGAATTGTCCATGAGGTAGATTTTGTCTGAGGGATTTTGGGTGGAAACTGTCATATCTAAGATAGGTATTCCTATCTGTGGGTTTTCTATACATTGTGGTGCACAAATGATTATTTTCTTTTGTTATCAATAAATCCAAAAAATTAATCTTGTCCATGCTATGCTGGAAATCAAATTGGATGTGCGAACTCCTATTGTTAACCCATTCAAAAAAGTTTTTTAAATCTTCAACCAAGCCCCTCCAGATACAAAAGACATCATCTATATACCTCCACCATCCCAACAATTGTTCTGCAAAAGTACCAGAGACCACATTGATTTCCTCTTCAAAGGATTCCATGAAGAGATTAGCTATTTCTGGAGCCATGGGGCACCCCATGGCAACTCCTTTTATTTCCATAGCCCCTGATGAAAGCCCGCAGATAACAGGCTGAAATGCGTTGGGTTTTATCTATAACAAAAGTTCCTATTTTCCAGCATCTTGGTCTTTGACCCCTTTTTTGGTCCCTCTTTTGGATGCTAGCCACCCCCTGCTTTTTCTCTTTTATCGGTAGGCTTATTTAAGCCTATTCCAGCTGCATCAGAGGGGTGTTGCCTGAGAACCAAGAGCCCACTGAAGTCTGGTGCCCAAGGGCCCACTCATGCCTGGTGCCGGCCTTGCACAAAATAGGAAAACCTGGATAACCAGTGTGGCTACTCATATTCTAAATGCTGCTCTTTCTCTTTCAGCTCCACCCTTTCCTAAGAACCCCCCAGTTTTACAATTCTTCAATGGCTGGAATGTATTTGGATGAGAATGGGGAACCCACAGCGGACTTGGACATCGGCAACTGGGTGGTGTTTCCCAATGGGTCCATCCTCAGGGTGAAGTTTGGGAGATTATACAGACAGGGATCCCCAGACCTACAGCTCACCATTGACCAGGAGGCCATTGTGTGGCCCAAGTGGCTCAACCAGGTGGGGGAAATCATGTCTGACATTTCATTGTATTTCTCATCCCTTAATCTCTAATAAGTGAAGGATGATCTGTGTGGGGCTGCCTTCAAATGCTTGACAACTCCAACGTCAGTAAATTCTTCAGGATCTAGCAGTTGGTCCCAGTGAAAGTGTTATATGGTGGGTTCAACTGTTTGGGGGGAGTATATTTCAAGGGCATCACTTCCCTTAGTAACTAGATGAGATGACCAAGAGCTCCCCCAGGACCTCCCATATTTAAATTCTAAAGGAAAATTCCTCATATTTGGCAGTGCGAGGCTCCGAGCATTTCTGAAATGTTCCAAGAAACCAATGTTGTCTACAATGTGGTTTCACAGCAACATTCTAGGAAAGGGCAGGGTGAGCTTCACGTGCATGGATAACAGCTAACTTCCCCTCACTTAAACCCTTCAAGGAAATTTAACCATCCCCCAACTTCTGAAAATATATCATCCTTCCCCCTCCCCTCCCCTTTGGTGAATGAAAACAGATTGGATGGGAAAACTATCCCAGGTCTAGTTCAAACTCAGGTGTGGGGGTAACCACTTTGCCTATTATTTATTTATTCATTCACTTCAGGGGTGGGCAGCAGACTAAAATATGACAAATGGGGTATTTGGGGGCCCACACAAACCATGTTAGGGCAGGATGAGTGCCATGATTAAGTAGAATTGCCTTTCAACATAAAATGAATCAAATTTCACCCCCAGCTTCAGTGACACAGGTTCCCATTTCTTTGTTCCACACTGAACAGCCTGGAAGCTGCACTCTTCAAAAACTGCAACTTCCGCACCGTCTCCAAGGGTAGCCCCATGTAGAGTTTATTGCAACAGTACAGTTGTGAAGTTATTGGGGCATGAATTTAGTCATTTATTTATTTATTTGTTACCATTATTTTTACCCCGCCCTTTTTCCAAAACTGGAACTCACGGCGGCTTCCAGATAAAAGTACATATATAATTAAAAACTTACAAAAGTCTGGATTAAAATCAAATTAAACAATTTACAGTATTAAAACCATTCATACATACAGTCAAAATAATTCAAACTCAGTTAAAAATAATACAGTTAGACGATAGCAATGCAGCACCCTTTAAGTCCTGTCCTTAACAACTTTCAGTTCCAAAGGCTTGTTGGAATAAAAAAGTCTTTGCTTGCCGACGGAAGGACTGCAAGGAGGGGGCCATTCTTGATTCCCTAGGAAGGGAGTTCCAAAGCCTCGGGGCAGCCACCAAAAAGGCCCTATCTCGCATCCCCACTAGTCGTGGCTTGTGAGGATGTGGGTATTGAGAGAAGAGTCTCTCCTGAGGATCTCAGGACCCGGGCAGGCTCATATAGGGAGATATGGTCTGACAGATAGCCTGGACCTAAGCCATATAGGGCTTTATAGGTCATCACCAGCACTTTGAATTGTGTCCGGAAACAGAGTGGCAACCAGTGGAGCTTTTGTAACAGGGGAGTCATATGGTCCCTGTAACCAGCCCCAGTTAACATTCTAGCTGAAGCACATTGCACCAACTGAAGTTTCCAAACAGTCTTCAGAGGCAGCCCCATGTAGAGCGTGTTACAGTAATCTAAATGGGATGTAACTAAGGCATGTGTCACTGTGGCCAGATCAGACAGCTCAAGGAACGGGCGCAGTTGGCGCACTAATCTTAACTGTGCAAAAGCACTCCTGGCCACTGCAGAAACCTGGGCCTCCAAATGTAAAGCTGAGTCCAGGAGCACACCCAAACTGCGAACCTGAGTCTTCAGGGGGAGTGTAACCCCATCCAGCACAGGCTGAATCCCTATTCCCTGATTTGCCTTTTGACTGACCAGGAGCACCTCTGTCTTGCCTGGATTAAGCTTCAGTTTGTTTACCCTCATCCAGTCCACCACTGATGACAGACACCAGTTTAAAACCAAGACAGCTTCCTTGGAGTTAGGTGGAAAGGAGAAGTAGAGTTGGGTGTCATCAGCATACTGATGGTACCGAACCCCAGACCCCTGGGCAACCTCACCCAGTGGTTTCATGTAGATGTTAAATAGCATGGGGGACAAAACTGAGCCCTGAGGGACCCCACAGGCCAACTGCCAAGGAGTCGAACAGGAATCCCCCAGCACCACTTTCTGGGTTCGTCCCTCCAGGAAGGAATGGAGCCACTGAAAAACAGTGCCCCCAAGTCCCATCCCAGCAAGGCGGCCCAGAAGGATACCATGGTCTATGGTATTGAAAGCCGCTGAGAGGTCCAGCAGAACCAACAGGGACACACTCCCCCTGTCCAGTTCTCTGCGTAGGTCGTCCACCAAGGCGACCAAAGCCACCTCCGTCCCATAACCAGGCCTGAAACCAGACTGAAATGGATCTAGATACTCTGTTTCATCCAGGAATCCCTGTAGTTGGGAGGCCACCACACGCTCTATTACCTTGCCCAAAAATGGGATATTGGACACTGGGCGATAATTATCCATTATGGAGGGATCCAGGGAGGGCTTTTTCAACAAAGGCCTCACAACTGCCTCCCTTAGGCACACTGGAACTCTGCCTTGTTGTAAGGAGGCATTGATCACTCCCTTCACCCACTCAGCCAGTCCCTCTCTGGCGCTTTTAATGAGCCAGGAAGGGCAGGGGTCTAGAAGACATGTGGCGGCTCTCACCTCTCCAAGGATCCTGTCCACATCCTCGGGCTGTACAAATTGAAAAGAATCCATTATTATTGGACAGGCAGGAGCCAAAGTTACATCCACTGAGACTGTATCAACTGTAGCATCCAAGTTGGAATGAATCTGAGTGATTTTATCTGCAAAGTGCCATGCAAATTCTTGGCAGCGGTCTGTTGAATGTTCTATATTATCCCTACGGGGGCCAAGATGTAAAAGACCTCTGACCACTCGAAACAGCTCAGCTGCACGGCTCCCCGCAGACACAATAGTGGCAGAAAAGAACACTTTCTTTGCTGCCCATACTGCCACGGAGTAGGCCTTCAAATAGGCTCTAGCCCGTGTTCGATCAGAGTCATTCCAAGTCTTCCACCAATGTCATTCTAGTCTCCATCCCAGGGGGCTGGTCTGGCTCCACTTCGTGAGAGGGGATGCTCAGGAGCGATCTTGTCCACTGCCCTGGCCATTTCCCCATTCCAGAGGTCAACCAGAGCTTCGACAGAATCGCCTGCCGAGGTGACAGGAAAATCCCCAAGAGCCATCAGAAAACCATCTGGATCCATCAGCCTCCTGTGGTGGACCATCCTAATCGGTCCCCCACCCCTGCAGAGGTTCTGAGTCCCAGTGAGTCTAAACCCAACCAGGTAGTGGTCTGTCCATGACAACGGAGCTACAGAAAGTTCCTCCACACCAAGATCACCATAATCCCACTCCACACAGAAAACAAGGTCCAGGGTGTGGCCAGCAACATGAGTGGGGGCAGATATTACTTGGGACAGACCCATGGCTGTCATGGAGGCCATAAAGTCCTGAGTCACTCCAGACAGGGCGGCCTTGGCATGGATGTTGAAGTCCCCTAGCACCACAAGCCGGGGGGACTGCAACACCAACCCCGAGACCACCCCGGCTAGCTCAGGAAGGGAGACTGTTGAGCAGAGGGGTGGGCGGTACACCAACAGGATCCCTGTCTCGACCACTCAACTTCAGATACAGACACTTGAACTCTGGATACTGTGGGATAGGGCACCTGGTCTGGGAAATGGTATCATCAACCCAGACTTGGCAATCGAGGAGGAGGGGTAGCTTTTGTTTATCGTGAATCTATTCCTTTATCCAGACTTCCCTGTCAGCATCATCCCAGTTTTGAAGCTCTTTGTTTAAAGTTCAGTCACCGGGATCCCATTGTTATTTTACTGATTTATAGGCCTCCTCATCCTCAAATGAAATCCTTGTCTGAGTTATCCGACTTAATTACAGAACTGTTATTGAAGTCCCCCAGGCTTTTAGTGTTGGGAGACTTTAACATCCATACAGAATCTCCATCTTTACGAACAGCACAGGATTTTCTGATCATGATGTCCACTCTGGGATTACAACAATTAATAAGGGCCCCTACCCATATTGCAGGCCATACCTTAGACCTCATTTTCCAGCCAGACTCAGATAAAAATAACCTCCAAATAGACAATATAGTCATTTCTCCATTACTATGGTCTGATCATCATTTGATACAATTTAGGCTATCAGCAATGCTCTCTGTCTCTGAGAATTTGACCACTACTAAATTGTTCCATCCTAGACGACTATTAGATCCAGATACGTTTGTATCCAGACTTCTTGACTACCCAGCTCCTCACATGGGAGAGCCAATTCATATTCTGATTAACACGTGGAACAATATGATGACAAATACAGTGGATGCAATGGCCCCCCTCCGCCCACTGAAAGGGACTAGATCTAAATCAGCTCCCTGGTTTTCAAATTATCTACTAAAGATGAAGCATTCTTATCGGTGTCTTGAGCGGTGTTGGCAAAAGACTAAGAGTTCATTCGACCAAGCTCTTGCTAAGAAATCGGCTAAAACATACGCTTCAGCTAGACTAGCAGCTCAAAAATCTTTTTACTCGACTGCAATTGCCTCAGCTGGAAGTCAATCAAAAGGGCTGTACCGGATAGTGAATGGCCTTTTGCATATACCACAACCTGTGTCTAATATAGCCCATTCCCAAGCTCACAGCCAAGAATTTGCCACATTCTTTGAGGCTAAGGTTGTCCAGATTCGTTCTACTCTAGATACAGGTGAACCGGCACACTCTACTGTTAGTATGTCCGAAGCAGTTTGTCCAACTATATATTCCACCTTTTGCCCTGTTCAACTAGCCGATATTCCTCAGTTATTAAATGTAATGAAGCCTACAACCTGCTCACTTGACCCGTGTCCATCATGGCTTATAAAATCATCAAGAGTTCAACTAGCCAGTTGGCTTTGCGTAATTATTAACTCGTCTCTCCAACAAAGCTGCTTACCCGAATGCCTGAAAGAAGCAATAGTCACTCCATTATTAAAAAAACCCTCTCTGGACTCCTCTTTGCTAAACAACTTTTGTCCAGTGTCAAATTTGCCTTTCCTGAGCAAAGTCATCGAAAGAGTCGTAGCTATGCAGCTACAAACGTTTATTGACACCTCCGACTACTACGACTCCTTCCAATCAGGCTTCAGGCCAAACCACAGGACAGAAACAGCCTTAGTTGCACTAACTGACGACCTTCGGCTTGAACTAGATAAGGGCAATTTGTCTTTACTAATCCTATTAGATCTATTGGCTGCTTTTGATACGATCGACCATACCATTCTTTTGGACCGTCTCTTTGAAATAGGACTGAGAGACTCGGCTTTACAGTGGCTTCACTCCTTTTTAGAAGGCAGGTCCCAGAAGGTTGCCCTCGGGGAGTATTATTCAGAGCCCTGGCCACTACGATATGGTGTTCCACAGGGCTCGGTTTTATCCCCGATGTTGTTTAATATCTATGTAAGACCTTTAGGTAAGATCATTAGAGAATTCGGTATTCATTATCATCAATACGCGGATGACACCCAGCTCTACTGTTCCTTTCCACCGAACACTAAAGAGGCTATCCACCCTCTTAATCAATGTCTTGCTGCAGTGCAGAACTGGATGAACAGAAACAAACTGAAGCTCAACCCAGAAAAGACAGAAGTTATTCTAATCGGAAAAGATCCTACTCAAGAAGCTGGAAATTTACCTTTATTAGATGGAGTTCTTCTTCCACTTAGGACCCAAGTCCGTAGTTTAGGTATAATCCTGGACTCAACCCTGACTTTAAAACCTCAGATTGCGGCTGTCTCCAGAGCGGCTTTTGCCAAACTAAGACTTGTTCGCCAACTTCGACCTTTCCTAGATATGTCTAATCTTAAAAAAGTGACCCAGGCCTTAGTAACTTCACGGCTGGACTATTGCAACTCATTATATGTCGGTCTTCCTGTCAGTTCGCTACGGCCGCTAAAGTTGGTACAAAGAGCAGCAGCCCGAATGATCACGAGAACCGTCCCGCGGGCTCGCACTACGCCTCTTCTTTTCCAACTACACTGGCTTCCCATCGGTCTTCATTATCAGTTTAAAATTCTGGTTTTAACCTTTAAAACCTTACATGGCCTAGCGCCGTCATACTTGTCAGATCGCATTACAGAATATAAACCTTATCGGCCTGTACGATCTATAAATGACCATACTCTCATTGTTCCATCAACCTTCTCTGTTCGTCAAATGGCTACCAGAAAGAAAGCTTTTTCAATTGTAGCCCCTCCTTTTTGGAATAATTTACCACCTGAGATACGGTCTTCTTCTTCTCTCATTGACTTCCGACGCCAGACCAAACCATTTTTATTTCAACAAGCTTTTAATATTTAATTGGTGCTGATACAGTTGTTTTTTAGGGATAACACTGTTATATGATTTGGTCTCTTGTTTTATGTTGTTAGCAATTTGGGATTACGTTTATTGTACGCCGCTCTGAATTCCGAAATTGGGAACTAGGGCGGGATATAAAATTGTAAATGATAACAATAATAATGTAATTTATGTGTCGCCAATCTGGCCAATGGCCACTCTAGGCGACGTACAAATCAGTTGCAGTAAATGCAGCACAATAAAATACACATAAAATACAATATAACAAGGAAACTATAAATAGGAATGATAACAGTTCAGAGTAATAGGCAATTAGTCCTGAAAATTAACCCTCCCCGGAAGTCCCGAAGGCCTGTCTGAAAAGCCAGGTCTTCAAGGCTTTGCGGAAAACATTCAGGGAAGGGGCATGCCGAAGATCGTACAGGAGGGAGTTCCAGAGAGTGGGGGCCGCCACTGAGAAGGCCCTCTCTCTAGTCCCCACCAACCTAGCTGTTTTAGTTGGTGGGACTGAGAGAAGGCCCTGAGTGGCTGATCTTGTCGGGCGGCATAATTGGTGACGCTGGAGGTGCTCCATCAGGTAAACTGGTCCGAAACCGTGTAGGGATTTAAAGGTTAGTACCAACACCTTGAATTGAGCCCGGAAAATAACTGGGAGCCAGTGTAGATCGAATAACACTGGAGTGAAGTGTTCCCGGCGGCGACAATTTGTAAGTAGTCGAGCCGCAGCATTTTGTATAAGTTGTAATTTCCGAACCGTTTTCAAGGGTAACCCCACGTAGAGCGCATTGCAGTAGTCTAAACGAGAGGTGACCAGGGCATGTACTACCAGTGGGAGCTGATGAGCAGGGAGGTAGGGTTGCAGCCTACGAATGAGGTGTAATTGATACCAGGCTGCCCAGCTCACTGCCAAAATCTGAGCCTCCATGGACAGCCAGGAATCAAGAACAACCCCAAGGCTGCGGACCTGGTCCTTTAGGGGCAATCTTACCCCACTGAACATCAGGTCAACATCTCCCAACCTTCCCTTGTGTCCCACAAGGAGCACCTCGGTCTTATTGGGATTCAACTTCAACCTGTTCCTTCCCATCCATCCACTCACAGATTCCAGGCACTTGGACATGGTCTCCACAGCCAACTCTGGCGAAGATTTAAACGAGAGATAGAGCTGAGTGTCATCCGCATATTGGTGACACTGCAGCCCAAATCTCCTAATGATTGTCCCCAGCGGCTTCATATAGATATTAAATAGCATGGGAGAGAGGAGATAAAATAAAAATAAATAAATAAATAAATAAATATCATGATAGACCACTGCAACTCCACCTCCCCGCCCCCCAGGTCTTGCCTGCTGCTGCACAGAGAAACCTGGCGGGCAAAGAAGAGAGAGATTAACACCCCCCCAGCTTCATCCAACCAGGTCTCTGTAATACAAGCCAGGTTGGCATGCTCATCCAGGATCAAGTCTTGAACGGCCATTGTTTTACCGTTCACCGACCTGGCATTCATGAGCAGCAATTTCAATTGTGCCACTGAGGCCACCTCAGCCTGAAGCAACAATGTAGCTGTTTCAGTTTGGGGTAAAATTTAGTGACAAGCTTCAAATTAAACCTGTAAGAGGTGGTCCCCCAGGGTTCTTCCAAACCCGCATCTCATCATTTCCATAGATAGCCACCCTAACACAATTCCTTTGGTGCTCCTTGTCTCTGTGCTTAGACCCTGCCCCCTTCCAGGTGTGTGGAAAGCTGCTGCCCTGGATTCATCAAGGTGGTTCAGGAAGGGAAGCCACTTTGCTGCTACGACTGCGTTCCCTGCGCGGAAGGGACCATCTCCACTCAGGAAGGTGGGTGACTCCAGAGAAAAGGGGCACCTTGGGGGAAGAGGGCAAAGGTTCACTCAGCCAACCAGAGCTTTTTAAATGGAAAATTTAGAACTGCCCAGTGGTATGTGTTTATAATTCATGTGCAAAATGCATGCCGCTTCAACACACCTGTTTACTTTCCTTGGGTGTGCAGCATATTTTGTGCATAAAGTCATATCTCAAGACATTTAGAAGCCTGCATTGAGTAGTAGAAAATCCTGAGAACTGGGCATTTGACAGCACAAACTTTCTTATTTATTAGGTTTATATCCAACCCTTCTTAAAATGAGCCCAGAAGAAGAGTGTTGGCTAATCTTCACACATGAGGCATCATGAACTCCAACTTCTGATGCTATTTCTAGGCACAAATGTCTCATATAACTTTGTCCAATAAGGTCCCTCTTACGAGTGTCATACTGGATATTAAGGGCATTGCCACCCTTTTCATACCACTGATGTCTCAGGAAAACTGCCTCCATATTCTAGAATTGTTCCCTTCATTTTACAAACATTGGTGAAAACTCTGTGGAGAGTCGCAGCGGAGTTTGTGAGGAGGCTCTTTCGCAGGGATAAGATATATGGGCATGCTTGCTCAGATTCTGGACTACTAGGGGACTCTGGAGTACTCAGTTTGTGTTTGCAGGAAATAGAACTGAATGGCCCATGATCCCTTTTGACTAGCAACTCGAGTCAAAAGCTGATTTGGGAGGCCTGAGTTCTGTCCCGAGTTTCATTAATTTCATAACTGTTCCATATATGAAATATAGATATATATATGGCTTATGATGTCAGTTCCAATTAAATCAAGAGATATCTGCAGAGCTTGGAGCAGGAATGACTGTGAGGCGTGAAGGAAAACCATCTCCACTGTGGTGCCCACTGTTTTACCAGATGAGGTCATACGAGCACCAACTGTGAGGTGTTTTTACCACCATTTGAAGACATACCTGTTCCCCCAGGCTTTTCCTGATCAATAACATTAGTAATAGATGTTTTCATAGAGCATGGACTACATTATTACATTGGTAATAATTTCTGTAAATGAAAAGCAGCACGGATGGATATAAGCTAGATATTACTCCTCTTCTTTGCAGATGCAGATTTTTGCATCAAATGTCCAGAAAGTCAACATCCAAACAAGAACCAAGATCAATGTGTGCCCAAGATTACCACTTTCCTGGCTTATGAGGAAGACTTGGGGATCCTCCTGGCTTCCTTTGCCCTGATCTTGTCCTTAACCACGGGCTTTGTTTTAGCAAACTTCATTAAATACAAGGAAACCCCAATAGTCAAAGCCAACAACCGGGACCTCTCCTACATCCTTCTCGGCTCCCTCCTGCTTTCATTTTTGTCCTCCTTCCTCTTCATTGGCAGGCCAAGGAAAGTGACCTGCCTATTCCGACAAATGACCTTCAGCATCATCTTCTCAGTTGCCGTCTCTTCTGTCTTGGCAAAAACCATCATGGTGGTGCTGGCCTTCCTGGCCACAAAGCCAGGGAACAGAGCAAGAAGATGGCTGGGGAAGGGTGTGGCCAACTCCATTGTCATTTCCTGCTCTGGTGTCCAAATTGCCATCTGCACCATCTGGCTGGGCAGTTCACCCCCATTTCCAGATTCCGATATGCACTCCTTGCCTGGAGAGATCATCCTGCAGTGCAATGAAGGGTCTGTTGCCATGTTTTACGTTGCTCTTGGCTACCTGGGCTTCCTGGCTGCCATCTGCTTCACAGTGGCTTTCCTAGCCAGGAAGCTGCCTGGAGCCTTCAATGAAGCCAAGCTGATCACCTTTAGCATGCTGGTGTTCTGCAGTGTTTGGATCTCCTTTGTGCCCACTTACCTGAGCACAAAGGGGAAATACATGGTAGCCGTGCAGGTCTTCTCCATCTTGGCCTCCAGTGCTGGGCTCCTGGGCTGCATCTTCATTCCCAAGTGGTACATTATTGTCCTGAGGCCTGATCTAAACACAAAGGCATATTTAACAATAAAAACAAGAGAAGAAATCTGATTCTTATGAGACAGTTTTTTCAGAGACATCCCTTAACAAGTGCAAGGTGAAACCTCTTCTGTGTTTCTGAAGATGTGGGATGAATCCGCAGGAGAAATTGTATCTCTGGCTACTTTTCTGAATACTGGCACTTAGTGACAAGTAGTTCCAATGGAAACATGCATGCAGAATTATTTGTTTATAAACATTTTTCAGTAAGTTAGTTGTTGTTATATGCCTTCAAGTCGATTATGACTTATGGCGACCCTATGAATCTTTTGGATGTACTCATAGGCTTTTCTTGGTAAGTGTCAGGCCCAGGATGGGACTCAGGAACCAGGCTTGTGGTTGAAAGCAATTCAGTTTTTATTAAGGTAATATCCAAACATAGACTGCGCCTTCTCATGAAGCAACACAGAGTTATAGATCCTGCGACGTGGAAGAAAGTTGACAGAGCAAGAAACTGCTTTCCCGCCTGTTTCTTAAGAAGGGGGCAAACGGCCGCGGAGCCTTTCGCTCCTCCTTACCGGATCCTCAGTTGCCACCCTCCTTCTCCCCCCACTTTCTGTCTCTTCAACTGTCTTCGAGTACGCGGCGACGGGGGAAGCATGGGCCCCTCCTCTTCTGAAGTCTCCGACTCTGGTACGGGGGAAAGGGAGGGGGCAGGCTTTGAACTTTCTTCAGGCTTCTCTGTCTGGAGCAGCCCTCCCTCTTCCCCCGTCTGTTCTGAGCTTCGGAGCAGCGGAGGCGTGGGAACCTCCAGGGGAGATTTTGCAACTGTAAAACCCTCAAGTCCCCGTTGCTAGGTAACTCTATCTCTGGAATTTCCTCTGCTTCGTCTTCGCTCCACTTGGGCGAAGTGGCCCCCTCCCTTCTCTCCAGTTCTTGTGAATTCCATTGATCTAAATCCCTGGGACCCCAACCCTGCGTCCCGACAGTAAGAGGTGTTCAGAGGTGGTTTACCTTTGCCAACCTCTAAGCTGATGGCACCCAGTATTCCCAGGCAGTCTCCCATCCAAGTACTAAGCAGGCCCGACCCTGCTTAGCTTCTGAGATTAGATGAGATCAGGTGTGTTCAGGGTAGTATGGCCGCAGTATTTTTGAAAGCAATGAGAGCAATTAGGTATGTACTTTGTAGTCAAACGCTGTAGCTCAGATCCAATAATGGATAATTAAAATGGATTAAGGGCTCTTTCAGTTGGTGGGTGACAACAGGATTTTCTGGGCCCAGTATGCAGTGTTGATCGGGGCCTTTTGCGGGACTCACAAAAAAGACACAGATTTGTGCATGAAAATTGCATGCACTGTATGTCATTTGCAAATTTGTGCCAAAGGAGTTGGTGGGCCCAAAAATAAATCAGGGGCCATGCCCAAATGATACAACGCCCTACACACAGAATACCAACCGGTGAAGCTTTCCCCATAATTGTAGTTCCACACTTGGAAAAGCCTCCTCTGTTTCATATCCGCCTGCCAGATAACTGTAAAAGGCACAAGAGTCCTGCTGTCCTCCAGCGCCAACCCTAATTCATGTAAAGATATCAAATTTCATGACTTGTTAGTGAGATGTGTTGCTGTTGGGCTTTCATCTGCTGTGCTTAGGCTGACAATAGTACGTTCAGTGTCAGACCACACATTGTATTTCAAATGGAGGGGTTAAAAACATCGAAGTTTTGCAGCAATTTGGATGCTCTTGCTGGGATAAAGTCAAGATTTAAATAGTTAAAAAGCAAGTACTGTATTAGTTTGTTGTGGTCATTTATTTATACCTCATAATAACTCGGTCATGAAGCTCATTGGGTGGCCTTGGGCTAGTCACTGTCTCTCAGCCTAACCTTCCACACAGGACTGTTGTTATGAAAAAATGGAAAAGAGGCGAGCCAGCAGTAACCACTCCCCCACACCCCATTTTTTCCTCCACCATGGGTAGAAAGCAGTTGACTATTCCTCCTTACATATTGCTGCTACAATCAACTATACCACCACCCGCACTGCTGAATTTACCTAGGGAAAAACTCTAACACACCAAGAGGCTGAATAACAATAACACATCAGTTGTGACACACACAGTGAACATTTCTCTCCTCTCCGCCATTCCAGTGACACAGGGTGCAACAGCAATGGCACATTTGGGCAACTGTACGGGTCCTTCTGCTGGACGTCTGGGCATCTGCACCTCTCGTACTTGCCCTTCTAAGCGGTCCTGCTGTAGAAAACCTATTTATTGAACGTTAATCCTGATTTGCTTGGACAAAGCTTACAAAGAGTTTTGATTGCATCTGGTCTTTACTGAGCATTCATTCTGATTTATTTGCAGGGCGGTTACATGACCATGAGCATTCGTCCTCCATACATCCCAATTACACATCTTCTCATTGATCCTTTCTTTCTCCCACACTTTTCAATGCATCTCCCCATCACTTTCCAAACTGCAAGAAGTCTGATTCTTTTTCAAAGTGAATTTGGTATTGGGAAAACACCTTAATCTACCTTAATTGTGCAAATGTAAAGTTTCAATTTGCACTTGAATACCTCCCAAAAATGCTGCTAGTCTGGAGATGCCCAAATGGAAAGGGAGGAAATTCTCATGAATTACATCTCACTTTGCCCAGATTACATCTCTATGTCATGCCCAGTAGGGTAGATGGAATATAGCAGGATTCACAAGAAAACTGAAATACACATCCCTCAATTTTTGAAGGTCAACTGAAAATCCACCTTTAATTTACATTTGCTATGAACCCCCCCCCCCAAATATACATATCTAGTCTCTTGGCGGTGTGGACATCTGTTGGCCATAAGTGCTGATTTAAGGGTGAAAAGGAGCATTAGGTACAGTACATTGCACCCCTTTGGCAACTAAACAACTGTAAGGTTATGAACTGTAGCACTAGATGTAAATGGATATTGGATTCCTGTTGGTCTGATTTGAGTTGCATGTGCCTGCCAGCACTCGGGGGCTCCTCCCAGGCCCATGGGCATGCTTGCTGTGTTAAGGCAGCCTGCCTGTGACCTAGGGAGGGCTCTATGGGGATGGTCCCTTTCCCCCCTTTGCCCCCTACAGGCTCCTTGGATCTCTTGAGGTGGCGATGCTGGTGCAGCAGCTGTCTCAGGAACCGCTGCTGAAGGGTCTCCATGACACTCCTGCTGCCAATCCAGGGGAGGCGCCTGGAACAGCCAAGGCGCCCTCTGCAGCACCTACCCTGTGGAACTCGCTTCCCTTAAATATTAGACAGGCGCCATCTCTGTTATCTTTTCGGCGCCTATTGAAGGCTTTCCTCTTTCAACAAGCCTTTTAAGTTGAGACCTTATCCCAGTCTGTGCCTGTGTTGGAATTGCTTTTTAAGATGTTTTAAAACCTTTTTTTAAAAAAAACACGTTTTTAATCATTTTTTTTTAAAAATGATGTCTTGAAAGCTTTTTACAAAATGTGTTTTCAAAGATGTTTTCTTTTAATGTTGCCCTGAGCTCCTGCTAGGAGGAAGGGCAGGATATAAATCAAATAAATAAATAAATAAATAATGTATTTTAAGGTCTGTTTTTATGATGCGTTAAAAGTGTTTTTAATGCTTTTCTTTGCCGCCCTGAGATCCTGTTGGGAGGAAGGGTGGGATATAAATCTAACAATAAATAAATTCATTATAGTCAAAAACGTTGTGGTTTACGAATATACCTATAGGCCACAGCTGGTGGGGAGGGTGGGAGTGTGCAGTCGATAGCTGGCGGCAGCATGTCTTCATGGGCCAAAGAACTCCCTCGCCAGGTGGCCTTGCCTGTCAGTGAAGACGTGTCATTAGGGAGGAGGGAGCGTCTCCTGATGGGATCTATAGGTGTTGCAGCTTATGAACCAGCAGGAAGTCACATTCCTCACACACCCATCTCAGCTTTGGCGTGGCTCCATGGCCTTGGGAGCGCTTGGAAGACTCTGCTTCCCTCTGGGGCCCTGCACGTGGGATGATGAGATGGAGGCTGCGCAGGCAAATTCCGGCCACCTACAGGGGGTCTGGTCGGACCACTGGTAGTAGGCACTCTGTTGTGGGTGACCATTGTCTGGCTGGCAGCCACACTGACTCCAGACTGCTATGGCAGTGTGCCCATCGAGATCCTCAGCCTGATCCTGCTGGCAGAGGCCTTCTGTGGATCTGAGAAGGATTCCCTAACTGGTGCGCATAGGTGGAGCGGTGGGTGGGTGGGCGAGCGGGGGTGGGGCTCCCAGTGTCCAACCTGCCCTGGAGGTGCACAGTGATGCCAGCGAAGCTCAAGGAAGCTCCCAGCAATATGCAGAGGAGCACTCCAGGTGGGAAGTGCTGAGCATTTGTCCCCCAGGAGCAGCCAGACCAGGCGCCCCCTGATGAGGAGCCCAAAGGGGAAACAACGTACACAAACATGGCAGCAGATGCCACCCTACCGGCAACGCATGCCCCAGCTGTGGGCATCATACCTCTGGCACCCATTGCTGTCTGTTGAGTTTCTATCTGTGGAAGTCAGAGTGGCACCACCATTCCAGCTGTGCCTGACCCCAGGTGGTGAGTCGCGCATGCCTGCCAGCACCCGGGGGCCCTTCCCAGGCACAGAGGAGGGGAGTCATTGCAGAGTCCTCTGCAGCCATTCTGCTATGTCGGTATGCATCTCCTGGAGGGCCTCCTAGTGGCAGCCACCACCACCCCATCCACCATACCCTGGACACTCCAAACGGATGCCGACATTGGCACTGGGGAAGGGGCAACACAGCTGTGGGCAATATTGGCATCCATTCGAAGTCTCCAGGGTATGGTGGATGGGGTGGTGGTAGCTGCCACTAGGAGGCCCTCCAGGAGATGTGTACTGACATAGCCGAGTGTGTTATGAGGAATCAAATATTGGGAATTTTTAATCTTTGATTCATCTCAGTGAACCAGAGTTTGAAAAGGCCTACAACAGCAAAGATTCCTGGGAAACAACCCCTCTGTGACCTCTGACTACATATCTTGCAATGCCTGAAGGTATAGACTCCCTGACTCCCATGGAAATTTGGGATTTGTCACCCAGTAAGAATAGGCGCTCCTTTCAAACAAAGGAAATGCTTATGATAATCTAGGCCATCAGGAGGAGACAGAATAGCTCCTTTCAAACTAGGAGGTGTTGTGCATTTCTAAGCCTTCGGAGGAGACAGGATAAACTCCTGTCAAACAAAGAAACTGTTTTACACAAGGATTATGATGATCTTAACCTTGAGGAATCATCAGGAATCTACAGCGGGGAGATCACACCTATTATCTGGGAACTTATCAGGAAATGAGTGGGTTCACACCTTCCTGATGACATTCACTTTGGGGTCAGTTTAGTTAGGAAAAGGTATAAAACATGAGGAGTGAGAAGGGGAGGGCAGTTCCTCTTCTGGAGGGCTCCAACAACTGCTTTTCTTATCAACGCACGCTAGCATCTTTGGGACAATTTCAGAGCTAAGGATCTTGAGTGAGATCTTTCAAATCTGGCGCTGGTTACAAAGGGTGGATCTTTTGCTCATTGGGCTAGATACGAAAGTCTCTCTCTCAGCCTTAGTCTTGCAGCAACTATATGCAACTTCTGGGCCTTTTCTTTCCTTTTTTCTCTCTGTGTGGGTGAGCTTAATGTGAAAGTGTTCATAGAGCTAGTCTCTTTGCTTTAGTCTATCCAGCGTTGCTGAACAAACAAATGAGTAATAGTTAGAAAGCTGCAATTGTATACTGCAATATGTTTCCCTTGTTCCGTCTCTTAATAAAACCACTCTTTCTTTTACTTTCAGTGTATGTGTTATTGGGTTAAGGGTGAAATTATACATGCTGTGGGGGTGAGGTGCGGGTAACTCCAGCAAAAGATCCTGGTGCTCTCTTTTGGGGACTTGGATTTCTAGTGAGCTCTGCTCATGAGGAAGTTCAAGGGCCTGTCATAACAAGTGGCACCAGAGACTCCTGCAATGACTCCCCTCCTCTGTGCCTTGCAGGAGGCTGGGCAGGGTGAAGGGGCTGCCTGTACTGGGGGAAGTCCCACCACCTCTGGTGGGAAGAGCTATGGGGTAGGGGAGGAGGAGATGGTGGTGGTTCGGGGTGGCCATCCCCAGGGACACCCTGGCCTAAGGCACCCGCATGGATGCGCACTAGCATCTCTGGGGCACGCATGGTGCTTGATTTTGTGCCTGGCTCCTGTCTTTCAGTATCTGCCCATGTGTGCTGCATGCTGTTTGAGGTGGAGGGTGACTGTGTGTGTGGTGGGTGTGCAGTCAGGGTGTGTGCTTGGACTGGCCCTACTATTAGGCAGAGTGGGATAGCCACCTCAGATGGCATAAGCTAAACAGCAGCAGTGGTGGCCTCTTTCCCCAAACTCCAGAGCCCCCTGGCTTTTCCTCGACTCCTCAGCCAGCCGTACCAAGGCACTCTTGTAGCTCACCTGGCCTGCACAGTCTGTCTGTCCTAGTCGACCTTCCCTGACACATCACAGACAGTGCCCTTGGAAAGTCCCCTGATCATGTGAGCAGGAGGAGGCCATGCACTCTGTTCATATGATGTGTGAAGAGAATTGTAGTCTAAAACATCTGGAGGGCACCAGGTTGGGAGAGACTCTGTGTTGTATCTGGAGCCACTCTTAAAGATTGGGTGGAAACTGCAGCTGGTACAGAATGTGGCTGCAAGACTTTTAACTGGGGCAGTTCACTGGGAACCTCCATCACTAATATGGAGAGAACTTCATTGGTTGCCACCAGCCGGTTCCTGAGACCTTTGTTCTATCAGGCCCCATATGGCATAAACTGAAGACTTAAAGCAGTGGTCCCTTCAGGACTAGAGCAGGGCAGGCATCCAGGGGCCCCAGCAGCCCTCCCCACAAATGAATCTCCTTTACCTGTCCCTACCTCCCTGCTTTTTCTATGGCAAAAACAGCTTCCAGCATCAATTGGTAATCTTTGTTGCACCCATTAGCAGCAGATACTCTTGCTCTCTTTGCCACTGGGCTGGTGTGGAGGAGTCAGTGTGTGCCCCTGGCTCCAAACAAAGAGCAGGTAAGCGTGAGGAGCCGCTTATTGACATCGATCTTCAAAACAGCCAGCTGGCTGAATGGAGGGGTACTGTTGTGCGTGAGTGAGAATGAAGTTATGTCAGCCTCAAGACATCTAGCTCTGCTCCAAGGGAGCATCACTCCTGCCCCAACAAAAGTTGTTGGGCCAGTGAGCATGGCATGGCATGGCCAATGGAGATCCATGGGCTAGTGGGGGGAGGGGTCCTGGCAGGCCTCATTTAGCCCACAGGCCAGAGATTCCCCACCTTTGAACACCAAAAGGAAAACTTGTCCCTGACTCTTGTTTATGAGCAATGTGAGTCATGTTCACTTTCCCCAACTGTTATCCATCTCAGAGTTTGGAGCCACATCTGGGAGGTTTTGCAAACATGTTTTTTTCTCCAGCCATGCATCTGTGCAGGGAGCCATGTAAAGCATTCAGGATGTTGCCAAACCATTCCCCATCCATAATTATCAAAATCATAGTGATTCCTTCTCATTTTCTTCTTAGCAAAGCCCCAGGGATTTCTTCAAAGACAGCCTTTGAATCCACAAAAATAAAGCGCAGAATCAAGAACAACATGAGGTGACGTCTTGCATTAGAGCCTGAAAAGACTCGTGAATAAATGTCTCTTGTGCCCTTGAGAGCAGGGGCTGAGATTTAGGGCAGGTGAGGAAGACGATGTGTGTGTGAGGTTGACTTCCACCCCTTTCAGAAGTGAAGTCTTGGATCGGCTCCATCAGCACTAGGAAAGCCACTGAACCTTGCAAAAATGGTTTGACTTGATCTAAGGATTATTTTTAGTTGAGGGGAAGAACCACAAGGGAATGTTCCTGCTTCTGTTTCTGCTGCTGCTGCCTTATACAGACTGTGGGATGCTGAAGGCAAAATGCTCCTTGACTCTGGAGAGAGATCAGATTGACCCATCCAATTATTACAGGCCAGGAGACCACTTCATTGGTGGGGTCATCTCTCCCAGAAAAGCTTTATTTCATCCACACGTCTTCAACAAGCCTTCCTCTACCAGCTTTATCGGGTGAGTCAATTTCAGGGGTCGGAGTGACTGTTGCTCCACTTGCTACCATTTTCATGAACTCCCATCATTCCCAATTATTAGGACCTTCCCCGCTCCTGCAAAATCCCTGTCCTGTTCTGCCTTCAAGGAGAGACGTGGGGGATGCATCAGTGCTAAGGCATTACTCATTTTCTAGCCTGCCTTTTCTGCCGCTGCTGCTGGCAAGGTCCCTTTCCAACAGTAAATTATAGCAGCATAACAAAATGACCAACTTTAATATACCTACCCACCCCTTTTTATTTCAAGACATTCCTATTTACCCAGGCATTTGATAGCTGTAGGAAGTTGTTGCTCACAACCTGGATAGTAAGGGATGGAAAATGCTTTTATCTGCTATTGTTTATTAGAATATTTTAATCTGTTATATTGTTCTCTGCCCTGGGCTCCTTCAGAAGGAAGGGCTGAATGTAACTTTCATAATAATCATCCCTGTGAACAGATATGGGACTGGGGCTAAGGCTGTTCTTTCTTGGTTTTGCAAGTGGAGAAGGCCAGAGCACTTTCTCTTTGCTGCTACTTGTGATTCCCCTCCAGAGGTGGCCGTTATGTCAGAAAATGTTGCCAAATTGCAGCTTTTCTCTAGTAAAGTTGGACCAAATCCACTTTGCAATTAATCACTGTATCAGCTCTTCATAACTTTTCAAAGAAAGAAACTCTTATAGACCGCTTCCAGCCAGACAACCTGTTTCTTGAGCATTCATTCAAATTGTTATTTTGCACAAAGTTGGCAGGGAGGTTAGAAAACAGCCACAGTTTGCTGAGAATTCATTCTGAAGTGTTTGCATTATATGGTGGTGGATTGTTATCCTACAATTTCCAGTGCATTTTCCCATCACTTTCCTTTGGTTTGAGGGGGGTCAGTGGTTGGAAATGAGACAGGGTTGCCCAAGAGCTGAAATCCACTTTAAGTGTGGAGCTGGAGGCAAAGGAATTAGCCGAGTAATGATCAGTTAGGGAGAACAGCCAGAGGGTAGTCAGTGAGGTTTGGAAGGAGAATTAGGGGAGGGGGGTTAGATGTAATCTTGTCTATTAGAGATAGGAGGGTGTGTGGTTTCAGCCTCTGAGTGTGTTTCTAGGTGAAGTGCATTTGCACGTGAGTGTATCTGCTATGGCATCACTTGATCTGTAGTGTGTTCTAAGTAGGGATTCAGTTCTCATTTAAAGGCAAACTTGCTCGAATTCGCACTTTCTGAAACAGCCATCATTCAAAATTTGCACCTCTCAGAATTCTGCATTGCAGTTTTCCACCCATGCATATACTAGGGTAAAGTCAGCATTAAAATGCATGTTTGTAAAGTGTGTGTTATGTGCCTTCAAGTCTATTACTACTTACGGCGATCCTATAAATCAGCAACATCCAATAGCAACTATTGAAAAGATCTGTTCAGATCTTGTAAGTTCAGGTCTATGGCTTCCTCTTTTTCTACTCCCTTCTGTTTTTCCCACCATTATTGTCTTTTCTAGTGAATCGTGTCTTCTCATGATGTATCCAAAGTATGATTCTGAAGTGTTTTATGTTACATGGTGTTGCATTGTTATCCTTCACTTTTCAGTTCATCTTCACATCACGTTCCTTTGGTTTTGGGGGTTTGGTGGTAGTTGAACGTGTGAGGAGGGTTGCACAAGAGCTGAAATCCACTTTAATTCTGCAGCTGGAGTCAAAGGAATCAGCAGACTAATGATCAGCCAGAGAGAATAGCCAGAGGGAAGGCAGCCCAGAGAGGCAGTGAGCCTTGGTGGGAGAATGGGGGGAGGGGGGTTACTGGGGAGGGTTGTGTGTGACTTCAACTTCTGGTTATGTTTGTAGGTGAATTGCATCTGCATTTGAGTACATCTGCTATGGTATCACTTGATCTGTAGTGTGTTCTAACTAGGCAAACTTATCCTGATTAGCTCTTTCTAAATCACAGCCATCCTTCAAAATTCCCACCTCTCAGAATTCTGCATTGCAGTTGCATGTACTAGGGTAAAATGAGCAGTAAAATGCATTGCTTCATAAAATAACATGCAAAATGTATAGTATAAGGGAAATTGCTTTGCAGAAATGTGCATATAATGTGCATATTAGGCAAAATTTCATCATGACCTCTTTTTGTTTTTTACTTCCCGTAATATCCATTTTGTGCTGGTGCTCACAAAACGTTTATCAGGGTCAGAGTGACAGCACCTTGCTTCTTTGTCAGGATTAGGCAAGCTCTAGTCCCTGGGCTGATCTTGGCATGTCAGGGGGTCCAATGTGGCCACCCGAGGCCACGTTCCCAAAACACGTCCATCTCCCATCCTTGGACATCACTGGTGAACTCACAGTTTCAGTTCTTTTGTTTTTTCATTTTTCCAGTGTGGCATTTTGCCTTGTGGCTTTGACTCTGGAGCAGTGTTTTCATAAGCAAAGTTCTAGAAATTAAATTTATTTATTATTTGACTTATATCTCGCCCTTCCTCACTGAAGGAGCCCAGAGTCTATGTTATCAGAGAAGCATGAATCTAACCTGTTTATATTCACTGAATTCAAGATGATGATATGATATGTATATTCTTGTAGCAAATTACCAACAACGTACCGGCAGTTCCTCTCCTTCTCATTTGCCATTCAGGAGATCAACCAGAATCCCAGGCTCTTGCCCAACATCACCCTGGGCTACAGCATCCATGAGAACTTTTTTAATGAAAGAGTGACGTACGATGCTTTGTTAGACCTTCTGTCTACTGGGGATGCAAAAGTTCCAAACTACAACTGTGGAAGACGGAATAATTTACTCGCAGTTCTTGAAGGGGCTGATACTGAAATCTCCATCCAGATGTCAGGCTTGTTGGGCATCTGTAAAATTCCCCAGGTAGGAATGGATTTGCTGGCTGATCCTAATTCCATGTTCCATGTGCTTAATTTTCTTTTGCAATCTCTCCAAAGGATTACTCAAACAGTGAGAGGGGTGGGCCCCTCTGCCTCCCTTCTGCAATCTGTGGCAGTAGCCGCGGATCGCACAGCAGGAGCTTCCGCCTGCCCACCATTCCCTCACCCCACCTACCTGTCTCCTGCCTTTTAGCATTGCCCTTAATGAAGATGGCGGCTGAGGTTTCCCTAAGGTACTGAAGCCCCTGCCACCATCTTGGTTGATGGCAGAAATGTGCACAGGAAGCACGGATACGAGCCATCAACAAAGATGGTGGCGGAGGCTTCATCCTCATAGGGAAACCGTGGCCGCCATCTTGGTTAATGGCAATGCTGAAAGACAGGAGACAGGTAGGTGGGGCCGTGGGAGGGCTGCGCATGCACACACACACATGTGCACATGCTGGGGCACCAGGGCAAGCTGATGCCCAAGGGCCCCGGCACGTCTGGGGCCAGCCCTGGGTGGATGTCCAAAGTGAGACTGGAGACAGACTGCAGGCCTGAGCCCTCACACAAGTATATTAGGGCAAGATGCATACTATTCACAAAACTAGGCAGTCCCTCTTGGGATTTCCCCTTCCACAGCATCTTGCTCTGGTTCTTTTTTAAAAAAAAGTGGTTACCCAATATACTACAAGGGGAAACCTGTCCCCAACAAAGGTGATTGCAAGAGATGGGACTTAGGGATGGATGCATCTGTCAATCTCATTTCCTGAAGTTCAACTCTCCACATTTCTGCAGCAATTTGGTTTTTTAAAACTTCATGAAAATTCATCAGCCAATAATACACATTTCTGCTCACCATTTCCCCTGATATACAACACGTCTTATTACATGAATGCATGCATTTTTATGAATTTCTCCACCATCCCTAATGGCACCTTCATCTCAGCCAGGATCTTTCCAGTCCTTAATAATCATATTGGTGTAATAAATATTTGTGCCTTGATTCAAAACAGAGCAAGCCACCCATCTTCCTTTCCTTTCTAGGTCAGTTATGCTTTTGCTTCTCCTGTTCTGAGCGATAAGACCCAGTTCCCTTTCTTCTACCGGATGGTCCCCAGAGAAGATGCCCAGTACCCAGGGATTGTCAAGCTGCTCCTGCACTTCAGATGGACATTTACTGGTCTCATCGCTCCAGACACTGACAATGGGGAGAGGTTCATGAAGACCTTGAGGCCTCTGCTCCTCAGGAGTGGCATTTGTGTTGCCATCTCAGAAATCTTTCCACAACTGAATACAAATGAAGTAAAGATCAATCCTCTTCCATTCCTAAAGTGGGAACAAGTTCATGTATTTGTTTACTATGCAGAGACTGCACATGTTTTAGAGGGAATCTTAATCATGCAAATATTATCTTACAAAGGGAAAAAGACTTTTGAAGGGAAAGTCTGGATCACAACAGCTATGTGGGACATCTCCTCTGACCTAATGTACTCTCTCTTATCATTCCAACACATTCGTGGTATTTTTTCCTTCTTTATTGAGATGAATAAAAAGATAAACTATGATGATCTCCCTTTGGTTCTGGCTATCGAGCAGTTTAGTGAGAAAGCTTTTAATTGTTCCTATTCAAAGCATGCGTTGTCGGTGAAAGGCTGGACCAGATGCAGAGAGAGGGAGAATCTGGAGACATTGCCCCAAGAAGATCTGCAAAGAGTCCTCTCTCTAGACAGCTACAGGATTTACACCACTGTCCAAGCTATGGCATGGGCCTTAGATGTCGCATATTCATCTAGATCTAAGCAAAGAGCAATAGAGGGTGGAAACAGGCTGGAAGTTCACAGGCTAGAGTCATGGCAGGTATTTACTTTTTTCATAACAGGCATCACTGCTGAACATGGTGACCGGCTGTACAATTCCAAAATGACTGTCTTCGAATTATAATCGGAGAAAATGTGAGGTGTTGTGGAGAGCTGCCATCTTACAAGTTTAAGTGGGAAACCCCTCGAATTGGTCCCTCTTTGAGGCCTCAAAGGATACAGCCCCCATCACTGGCAGCACTCCCCCTTAGCCTGTAGGGGTCTACTTGGACTAATTCCCTTCCCCCGCCTCCTACAATGGAGTTCCATTGGGCAGGGGAGATGACATTGCACATGCTCTCCCTAAGCCTTCTTCCCTCCTGACTGGGGGGCTACACTGGCACATACCTGGGTCCCCTGAGGCACCTCTCTCCTTCCACCAAACTCTCTCATATTTCTAAGGGAGTGTGTGTTTCACTGGATCCTGAAGGTGTTGTTAGGACCCTTGACTCCAGTGCAAAGCTGCAGGGCCACGAGCTAAGGAGCCAGATCAACTTCAGAGCTCTGAGCAAGGTGCTTGAGATCTGAAGACCTCTGTACCTGAGGCTGTCAGCATTGGTGCCACCATCTCAGTGGGGCTGTGAAATCTACTCTAGATTTTAGTCATAGCTTCCAAGGAGCTGTCCCTGGTGCTGAAACCTAGGTGACATGGATCGACCAGAAGCCACTGGCTGTTGGACAGGTGGCTCAAAATCATCTCTCAGACCCAGGCCTGTGGTGTAGTGGTGGCACCATCTATGTGATCTGTGTAGCTCTTGTGCTGCCCCCTTGTTTGATCATGGACTCTTCCTGGGACCTGGCTTTTGCATTGTCCCTAAGACTTGACTTTGGAGTGCTGGCTTTGATGTCACCTGAAACAGCACAGCTGTCTTTCCCTGAGAAACATATGCCTCCCACCACCCTTCCCCTCTTCAGTGGTGCAAGAAACTCACCAGGAGGGAGGCCATGGAACAGAGGAGGAGGAGTGGCTCTCTTTGGGCCAGAGCATTGGCCATTGAAGGCTCTGAATTCCTATCCAAGGCCATGGAGCCTAGGGTAGAGACAGGTGCTGTTGCACCAGTTTTAGTGCATCTCCACCTCTGTTCTTTGAAACTGAGGGCACATGACATTAGTCAAACTCTGGCCCTTTTTACTCCAAATCAGGGAAATTTGTGATTGGATGTGTTTCTCCTTGAAGCCAGCTTAACACTGACTTCAAAACTGTTTGGTAGATCAACCCGTTGCCACTCCAAGGTGTGTCCAATGGAAATGTTTTGCTGTAACTTAGGCAGAGACAGTGAATGTCGACATGCTTTACTTTGCACAGTCCCGAAAGGTCTGACATCACCTGTGGGAAAAGGATATGTGTAAAGCTGTGGGCAGATTTGTTTCAAACTGCAGCCAGACCAAACAGTCTCACTGCTTCTGAAGCAACTAGTGTTGTCACATTCTGGTGACAAAGCTTAAAAGGCCCTAGTCTGCTTCCAATCTTTGTTGGAGCAACTTGCTCACTAAGAGCTAGCCGTGGTCCTGCTGACTTGCCTGCTGGGTCTGACAAGTGACCAGAACCTGACAGGTGCCTGGTGGCTCATGTGGTCCTAATGATTCGGCTTGATATCTATGTACATTCCTGATGTTTTAATATTGTTGCAAAGCTGCATTTCCCCTGTTTTGCAATAAAATGAGCCACTTTTCATCTTACATGCAGCAAAGGTTTTATTTTTTTATTAAGAAAAGATGTGTTTCGCTATTGAAGATTTCATCTATATTTTGACAACTGTTTACCTCTGGTTGTGTTTCTTGGTTGCCTTTATTGGTATTACAAATATCATATTTTAGGTGAAGTGCTTAGAGGATTCCGCTGATGAAGCAGTGTGCAAATCTTGTTAAATAAAAAAATTAAAATGTGGGAACTTTAAAATATCTTTTCCCCTTTTTATATAGCAGTTTCATGTAATTTTTCTGGAGAAAAGAGAATAGCTGTGTGTTGGGAACAGATTTTAATCAACTTGTACAATTTTAATCAACTGGTACAATTTGATGTTTAGGTAAGAAATTCTGAAGTCTCAGCTAATTACATAATAAAAATACAATACTTTTTACAGCACTAATTATGCAGGTCTAGCCAGAAGTCCTCTTAGGATTCGTGGGACATACTCCTAGATAAGTATATACAGGATGGCAGCCTAGGCTTTCTTACCTGGGAGAACTTCCCATTGGGAGTAAGTATTGATGTAACACAAAATGAGATCCAGTGCCAGTGGATGGCCAGGCCAGGCACAGGCTGAAGGGCCTCTGCAGCTAGGAATGACTCCTCCTAAATATATAGCCTTACCCCAGGCTGCAAATCACACCCTGTGATCCAACACTACCATGGACTGTGCAGCAGGAGCACCACCTCCCAGGCAACATCCCCCGTCAGTGGTGTCACTAGGGGTGTAGGGGTGTGTGGACCACACCAGGTGACACCATCAGAGGGGGGTGATTCTCAGCTTTAATTTTAAAAAAATTAAGTTTCTAGGTGGTCCGGTTCTCGAGATATACATAAAAACGTCAGCTGCCCCCGTTAAATCTTTTTTTAAACTACTGTATAGCACTTCGTAGCTTTAACCCCGCCCATTCAGGATTGCAGCCAATCAGTGAAGTGTTTGTTGGACCTGTGGCAGTGTCTAGTAAACCTCATTGCAAGGCCAGAAAATGGTGCCCCCCCCCGTTTATCTGAAAATCTCATAAATTGGGTAAGTATATACATTTCAGTTTTTTCCCCTCTTGTGTGTAGGAGTCAGACCCTGGGCAGTGTTTTCAAAACCTTCCCAATTCTTGCTTTTGTGGGGGTAAAAGCATTGCTAATCCCATAGCTCCAGAGTAAATCCCATTGAATTCAATAGGATTTACTTTTGAGTAGACATGGTTATGAATGTGCTGAAAATCAATGGGACTTTGGAGTAAATGTAAAAAAGGATTGTGTTTGTCTTCTCTTTCTGTCCCCTCCCCTCCAGTCCTAAAGCAAGTAGGCAGGGCTTACTTGGGTATTTCAGTTTTTATTCTGTAGGAAACTAATACTGATTTTTTAAAAACTAATACTGATTTTTCTGCAATGACCAACTGGTTTGACAATAAACTATTATATGGGCTGTATGTATTTATACATCTGCAGTGTGTGTGTGTAGTCTTTCCAACAACCCTGTGAGGTAGGGTTGGAAACCAAGGCAGCTCACAACAAGAAATAAAGCCATTTAAAATCCAATAAACATAAAGCAAGAATAAACAGTTGGAAAACAGCCTAAAGAGGCATGATTCTGAATTTTGGGTTGGGTGAATAAAGTTTATTTATTTATTATTTGATTTATATCCCACCCTTCCTCCCAGTAGGAGCCCAGGGTGGCAAACAAAAGCACTAAATGCACATTAAAACATCATAGAAACAGACATTAAAATATATGAAAACATCTTTGAAAATATTTTTTAAAAGCTTTTTTAAAAAGAAAAGGCTTAAAAACATATTAAAAAGCAATTCCAACACAGACTCAGACTGGGATAATGTCTCAACTTAAAAGAACAAGTTGAAAGAACAAGTTCCTTATCACTTGAGGCTGTAGTTCTCTGCACACTTCCCAGTTTGAGTAAGCCCCATTGAATACATTGGGACTTGCTTCTGAGTAAACAAACATTGGATTGCACTATAAATATATTTACAGACTGTGTACATAAACATATTTGAGAGTCATGTTTATATAAATATTTCTTCATCCTGTGTCCCAATAAGTATTTGATTTCATACTATGGTTGTAGATGATTTTTTCCTCTACATTTTAAGTGTGCCCTTCTTCCTGGGGGTGGTCATGGTTCTCCATTGTTTTCATCCTGAGGGGAGGATAGGCTGAGAGATGGTGAGTAGCACATTTAAGGTCTCTTCATCTCCCTCCCCTTTTTAATTTGTCTTTATTTTATATTTCTCCAATATCTTACTCTGGCTGTTTTTATGTATTTTAAATATTTTTAGATTAAATCAATAGGAAATCATAATTGTGAACCTCCCTAAAAGCAATTTACCTATCCTTATGTTTTGGCAAAGTGATGGTGTGAAGGCATGCTGGTAGAACAAAAGACCATGTTTGAGGCATGTTATAAGGTGTTTGAGGACTTTGTCACACATTACTTTTTGAGACCTGTAGATTCATGTTGGAAAGAACACGTACACATATTGAATGGTGGCTTGGGTGCTGTTTTTTCAGTCTATGCTGCGTGCGTAGGGAAGGTGATACGTCATCTGGCAGCTAGCTTCATAACGTGAGAATGAAAAACATTTGGATCACCATTCACTTGTTTACTTTTCTCACTATTGAGACCACTTCATATATTACTTTTTCATACACAGAAATTTAATCTTTGTATAGGAAAAAGTATTTTTGTAAAATGTGAAGGACAGTGGCTGTCTAGTCAGTATAACCACTGTACAAGATCTACTCAGCCACTGTAATTACCTTTTAGTTTTGAGTGCCCTTTTGTCTGGGTCTTGGTTCAGGTGTGTATCCAACTTTGATGTGCTTATGGAAGGGGTGTGCAAGTAGTGCCCCCCCCAAGTGTGGAGGCTTGGACAAACATTGTGTTATGGAAAACCAAAGTCTGTGTGAAAGTACATATTTGGGAATGCCATCAGTGTAATCCTAAACACACTTAATAAATAATATCGAACTTGCACGTCACAAAATATATTATGGTCATGTCCATAAGCACCAGGATGGTAGTCACCCAGGGGATCTTAGTCCCTCTGCTTTTTTGGGAGCAGCATCCCTATGTCTCCAAGCATCCTACAGTCAGCATGAAAAGGGAGTGTGTTAGTCACTGAGAAGAGTCTTCTAATATGATTCCTTGCCTTTTCTACAGATTGGAGCCAATCAGAGTGAAAGGAGGTGAGTCAGCCACTGAGAAGACTCTTCTCAGTTGCTAACGCTCTCCACATTCATGCTGATTGGCTCCTAGAGATGTTTGTTGTTGTGAGAGAATGCATTAACAAAGATCTCATTCTTAATCCGGGAGCAAAAAAGGGTGTACGTGGCTGTAACTATCATGAAGGGACCCTGCAGCTCTGAATTTTCTACTAAACAACTGATAAATACCTCTGTAACTTTGTGTCTGGAGACGTATTATTAAGAATCACTTTCCATAATTGTAAGGAGGTGTGTCCACACACATGCATCCCAGGCACGTAAATGAGGGGTGAGAGCAGCATAGGGACATAAGCAGATGTCTTATTCCAGGGGTTCCCAAACCTTTCTTCTACACAGACCACTTGAAAATTGCTGAGGGTCTGAAAGTATCTGAAAATTTACAATGGGCATATGCAAGATAATTAACTCCCATTAGTGATAAGAGCAAGAATTTGAGCTGTACATATAATATTGTAATTTAAAGGTGTAATTTTAATTTTGCTAGTTGTTTATGTCACTACTATTGCCATTACATCCAGTGATATACGGGAATTACGATTTATAAGTAACATTAGTACAAAAAAATTACTAATGATTCTGTATGGTCTGATACGGGAGGAGGTCCATGGGGGTGACACCATGAGTTACCGCACTGGGTGACGCCAACCCTAGTGACACCACTGTCCCCCATGCAGCTGATGTGGGCCCTTGGCTGATGGCAGGTGTGCATATGGAGCATACTAGCATGCTGATGTGACAGCACAAGAGATGGGGTGGCTGGGCCTATTTAAGCCCACACCACCTGCATCAGAGGGGTGTGGTCTTGGAGCCAAGGGTCCACCCCATGGCCTAACTCTACCATGGATGGTGCAGCAGGAGCTCCCCCCTCCTAGGCAACACCCTCATGCAGTTTGTGTGAGCTTAAATAGGCCCACTCGCCCTACTTGCTGAATTGCCTTGTCAGCAGGGGTCGATGCCCCTGCCACCATCTTGGATGATGGCAGGTGTGTGCCTGCAGTGCCCTACCATGCTGACATATTCTAAATGCTGTGGTTCTTGTTTCAGCTCCACCCTTTCCTAAGAACCCCCCACTTTTACAATTCTTCAATGGCTAGAATGTATTTGGATCAGAATGGGGAACCCGCAGCTGACTTGGACATAGTGAACTGGGTGGTGTTTCCGAATTGGTCCATCCTCAGGGTGAAGTTTGGGAGATTATACAGACAGGGATCCCCAGACCTACAGCTCACCATCGACCACGAGGCCATTGTGTGGCCCAAATGGCTCAACCAGGTGGGGGAAATCATGTCTGACATTTCATTGTATTTCTCATCCCTTAATCTCTAATAAGTGAAGCACGATCTGTGTGGGGCTGCCTTCAAATGCTTGGCATCCGTAAGTTGTTCAAGATCCAGCAATAGCTCTCCATGAAAGTGTAGTGTGGTGGGTTTAGTTCTTCTGGGGCAGCAAATTTCAAGGGGGTTGCTTCCCTCAGTAACTAGATGAGATGACCAAGAGCTCCCCCTGGCCCTGCCATATTTAAATTGCAAAAAAATCCGTGTATCTCATCTGTAGCAGTGTGAGGCTCCTGGCAGCCCCCTCACTGGTTGTTTCCTGAAATTCTCCTAGGAACCAAAGTTGTCTACTGTTGTTTCACAGCCGAAGTCTAGTTCAAACTCTGATTGGGGGGATAACCACTTTGCCAGTTATTTATTTATCTATTCATTTCCGGGATGGGCAGCGGAGTTAAATATGACAAATGGGGGGTTGGGGGTCATAAAAACCATGTTGGGGCAGGACGAGTGCCATAGTTAAGTGGATTTGCCTTTCAACATAAAATGAATCAAATTAGTGACACAGGATCCCATTTCTCTGCCCCACACTGAACAGCCTGGAAGCTGCACTCTTCAAAAACTGCAACTTCTGCACTGTCTCCAAGGGTAGCCCCATGTAGAGTTTATTGCAACAGTACAGTTGTGAAGTTATTGGAGCATGAATAATTGTGCCACTGAGGCCACCTCAGCCTGAAGCAACAATGCAGTTGTTTCAGTTTGGGGTAAAATTTAGTGACAAGCTTCAAATTAAACCTGTAAGAGGTGGTCCCCCAGGGTTCTTCCAAACCCGCATCTCATCATTTCCATAGATAAAGCCACCCTAACACAATTCCTTTGGTGCTCCTTGTCTCTATGCTTAGACCCTGCCCCCTTCCAGGTGTGTGGAAAGCTGCTGCCCTGGATTCATCAAGGTGGTTCAGGAAGGGAAGCCACTTTGCTGCTACGACTGCGTTCCCTGCGCGGAAGGGACCATCTCCACTCAGGAAGGTGGGTGACTCCAAAGGAAAGGGGCACCTTGGGGGAAGAGGGCAAAGGTTCACTCAGCCAGCCAGAGCTTTTTAAATGGAAAATTTAGAACTGCCCAGTGGTATGTTTATAATTCATGTGCAAAATGCATGCCACTTCAACACACCTGTTTACTTTCCTTGGGTGTGCAGCATACTTTGTGCATAAAGTCATATCTCAAGACATTTAGAAGCCTGCATTGAGTGGTAGAAAATCCTGAGAACTGGGCATTTGACAGCACAAACTTTCTTATTTATTAGGTTTATATCCGACTCTTCTTAAAATGAGCCCAGAAGAAGAGTGTTGGGTAAGCTTCACACATGAGGCATCATGAACTCCAACTTCTGATGCTATTTCTAGGCAACAACAACAACAATAATTTATTTCAGTCATTGACCAGATACAATTTCTAGGCACAAATGTCTCATATAACTTTGCCCAATGAGGTCCCTGTTACGAGTGTCATACTGGATATTAAGGGCATTGCCACCCTTATCATACCACTGATGTCTCAGGAAAGCTGCCTCCATATTCTAGAATTGTTCCCTTCATTTTACAAACATTGGTGAATACACTGTGGAGAGTCGCAGCAGAGTTTGTGAGGAGGCTATTTCGCAGGGATAAGATAAATGGGCATGCTTGATCAGATTCTGGACTACTAGGGGACTCTGGAGTACTCAGTTTGTGTTTGTAGGAAATAGAACTGAATGGCCCATGATCCCTTTTGACTAGCAACTCGAGTCAAAAGCTGATTTGGGAGGCCTGAGTTCTGTCTCGAGTTTCATTAATTTCATAACTGTTCCATATATGAAATATAGATATATATATGGCTTATGATGTCAGTTCCAATTAAATCAAGAGATATCTGCAGAGCTTGGAGCAGGAATGACTGTGAGGCGTGAAGGAAAACCATCTCCACTGTGGTGCCCACAGTTTTACCAGTTGAGATCATATAACACCAACTGTGATGTGTTCTTTCCACCATTTGAAGACATATCTGTTCCCCCAGGCTTTTCCTGATCAATAACATTAGTAGTAGATGTTTTCATAGAGCATGAACCACATTGGTAATAATTTCTGTAAATGAAAAGCAGCACGGATGGATATAAGGTAGATATTACTCTTCTTCTTTGCAGATGCAGATCTTTGCATCAAATGTCCAGGAAGTCAACATCCAAACAAGAACCAAAATCGATGTGTGCCTAAGATTACCACTTTCCTGGCTTATGAGGAAGACTTGGGGATCCTCCTGGCTTCCTTTGCCCTGTTCTTGTCCTTAACCACGAGCCTTGTTTTAGCAAACTTCATTAAATACAAGGAAACCCCAATAGTCAAAGCCAACAACCGGGACCTCTCCTACATCCTTCTCGGCTCCCTCCTGCTTTCATTTTTGTCCTCCTTCCTCTTCATTGGCAGGCCAATGAAAGTGACCTGCCTTTTCCGACAAATGACCTTCAGCATCATCTTCTCAGTTGCTGTCTCTTCTGTCTTGGCAAAAACCATCACTGTGGTGCTAGCCTTCCTGGCCACAAAGCCAGGAAACAGAGCAAGGAGATGGCTGGGGAAGGGTCTGGCCAACTCCATTGTCATTTCCTGTTCCAGTGTCCAAGTTGTCATCTGCACCATCTGGCTGGGCATCTCTCCCCCATTACCAGACTCCAACATGCACTCCCAGCCTGGAGAGATCATCCTACAATGCAATGAAGGGTCTGTCTCCATGTTTTATATTGCTCTGGGCTACCTGGGCTTCCTGGCTGCCATCTGCTTCACAGTGGCTTTCCTAGCCAGGAAGCTGCCTGGAGCCTTCAATGAAGCCAAGTTGATCACCTTCAGCATGCTGGTTTTCTGCAGTGTTTGGGTCTCCTTTGTGCCCACCTACCTGAGCACGAAGGGGAAATACATGGTAGCCGTGCAGGTCTTCTCCATCTTGGCCTCCAGTGCTGGCCTTCTGGGCTGCATCTTCATTCCCAAGTGCTACCTTATTGTCCTGAGGCCTGATCTAAACACAAAGACATATTTAACAATAAAAACAAAAGCAGAAATCTGATTCTTATTTGACAGTTTTTCAGAGACATCCCTTAACAAGTGCAAGCTAAAAACTCTTCTGTGTTTCTGAAGATGTGGAATGAATCCCCAGGAGAAATTGTATCTCTGGCTACTTTTCTGATTCCTGGCACTTAGTGACAAGTAGTTCCATTGTAAAAATGCATGCAGAACTATTTGTTTATAAAAATTGTTTTGAAAGTTTGTTGTTGTTATATGCCTTCAAGTTGCTTATGACCTATGGCTACCCTATGAATCTTTTTTGGATATATTTATAGGATTTTCATGTTAAGAGGTATTCAGAGGTGGTATACCTTTGCTTCCCTCTAGCCTACGGCACCCGGTATTCCCAGGCGGTCTCCCATCTCTTAGCAAGAGCAAGGTGAAACATCTTCTGTGTTTCTGATTATGTGAGATGATTCCGCAGGAGAAATTGCATCTCTCACTACATTTCTGGTTCCTGGCATTTAGTGACAAGCACTTCCAATGCAAATATGCATGCAGAAATAATTTTGTTCATAAACATTTTTTGAAAGTAATGAGAGAAATTTGGCTGACACTTTAGTAAAACACTGTAGCTCATATCCAATAATTGATTAATAAAATAGACTAAGGGCTCATCCAGATCATGGGTGACAACAGGATTTTCTGTGTCCAGTATACTCTGTGTGGATTGGGCCCTCTAACGGACTCACAAAAAGACACACATTTGCATAGCATTGCATAGACTCTATGTCATTTGCAAATTTATTCCCTCTTTCAGAAAGGAGTTGGAGGGCTAAAAATAAATTAGGGGGTCATACCCAAGTGATAAAAAGCCCTACATACAGAATATCTTTTCTCAAAATTGTAGCTCCATACTTGAAAAGGCCTACTCTATTTCATATCTGCCTGCCACATAACATAGCTGTGCTATGATGTCATACCACCATACAAACATACTTTCATTTGTACACTTCTGGATCTTAAGGTTTTATGTTCTTGCTCAAACCAACCAACACAGGAATGCTGGTAACTAGTGTGAGAAAAGATGCTTGCCATGTGGCATCAAGAAGTGGATTCAGAATTGAGTTTATTTCAATACAAAAACAAGGTATCTTAAAGTATAATGTCTTAGGGTTTCCGAGTCTATTAGCTTAAATTCCAATACCTTATAATATTTCAAAGTACAAACTCTTAAGGTAATTCAGTGTCTAGCATTTGTAAGCATTCTGAAGGACAGAGACATACAATACTGCATCTCACCATCATTGCTATTCTATGATTCTATGGTGGAACAGATGATGGGGATTTTCATATCTATATATAAGTTAGGAAATATATTTTAAGAAATAAAATGGGTAGGAAACTTATAACCAAATAACAAGCCTGTGCTTTTCTTGAACTTTCTTGAACTCACCCAAAGTTGAGCTAAAACAGGCCTGTATATGATTAACATTTGATAAATCATTATGTTGCTCAGGGCTGTAGAATGTGTAGAACATGTTTCAACAGCAACAGGTGTACCGGGTAGGCTTGGCTGATCAGAAACAATGGAATATGCTATGTGCTGGGTATGCATGGCAGACCAATCATCATCATCATAATTATGTAACTGGTTTCAACTGGCCTCAAAGAACATCAGTCAAGGGGACAGCAGAATAAAAATATTAGTCAAGTAGACAGAATATTGGAATCAAACTTTGCTTATGTATAATGTACACGTGTTCATGTAACTAGGTGTCAGAATCACCTAATGTTACCTGATTGGCTTAGAAATGCTGTTGTAGTGCAATCAGATATAGTATGGGAATTGTAGTGCATGAAGTGTTAACTTGCTACAGTATAGAATGTGTTAACCTGATATAATATAGAACCAGAAAAACAAAATTCTTAAGGTGCCTGTGGTTGCTAAGTGCTCATTTCGTGCTTGATGCTTAATGCCAGCTTAACCAATGTTAAAGGGATATTACTCAAGTAGATAGTGGTTGGAATGCAATGCGTCAACTGGAGAAAGCAGAGATAGGACGGATGAGTGCAAAACACTGATAAACAAAGCCAAGGCGTTGGCTCAATGCAAGGTTATGAAGAAAGCTGGAAAGTTACTAGCAGGACAGGAGGGGCTGTGTTAGGAGGGCTTCAAAGCATATATAACTTGTAACTGTGTAACTATGCTTTAGACTGGTTCTCAGGCGTGAGCCAAAAAACCCAGTCTCCTTTTGCAAAGCTATTGGTGATCAATAAAGGTGTTGACTTATACTTTGGTCTCCCATCTGGTGTGTGTTTTGGGGCTTCCTCCAGATGCAAAGAACCCCTTTTTGGTAACAATTTTGGCGAGCCAGCCAGGAGATCTGGTCAGACCTGCTGGTCTGCCGTGTCGCCTCTGGCAGGCCAAGGAGAGTGCTCCAGGTTGTTTGAACCTGCCTTGGGGCCAAGGGAGCGAAGAGCAGAGGACACAGTGGCATCAAATGGAGCTCCAACCGTGAGACCAGAGGGCCAACACCTTAGGGAGGAACTGGAAACCATCGGCGACTGTGTGGTGGTTGTGAGGGTCGAAAAGCCTACTGAGAAGCCCGGTAAGATCTGCTTGCAGAATCGGGAGTAGGGGTGACTCCATGAGGAGCCCGTGGGATGAGAGCCTGTTGAAAAGCCCAGGGAACTGACCTATAGCAGGCAGTTGAAAAACCCAAGTAAAATGGGAACAGGGGCGTCGCGGGAGGAAAAACTGCAGAACCCGTTGGAATGTCTTTTGAGAAATTTGAAAGATTTTAAAAATGCATATGGTGCAGGTGCCATCACCAAATGGGGTTTGATGAAATTTTGCAATGGGGAATGGACCATGCGGGACTTGGAATGGCCGGAAGGGGTAACCTGGGATAAAAGTATTATAAGTGCTGTACATGCGAAAGTTACAAGCGAAGGCAGATGGAATCAATTTCCCTATCTTGATGTGTGGCAGGATCGGGTGGAAATGAACCTGCCCTGGATAAAGAAATGGAAAGGTACCTGTTGTAAAGCAATGATGGCCTCAACCGTGGGGGTTAAAAAGTCCCCGCCACCCCAGTCTAAGTCCGATCCTCCTGCGGTTTTAAGTCAGCCAGAGGGGGACCCCTTTGTGGATGGTGTATTACCCACCACTCCACCTCCGTATAATCCCCCATAGGGGACTCTTTCGGGAAGTGGGCCTGGCATCGTGGTCTCACCACAGCAAGCATCAACTCCATTCACATCCCCTCTGTTAGCCGAATACGCCAGGCAGCTGGAGGCCACTGGTCAAAAGCGGAGACTTTTGGCGGCTCAGAATCAACTACAATTGACACAGTGAGGAAGACAACTTAGTGAAATGCAAACAAGTCTGTGGGATGGAATGGGGCAGGAATTAGCTTCATGTTTGGGTGAGCGACCTGAACCACCCGCCCTCGGCACCATATGGGCAGGGGTGACAACGAGAGCACAGGCGGCAAGAAGACAGGAAAGGGAAAGAGAAGATATGGCCGATCTGACCTGCCCTATGAGAGAGGTGGCAAACCCTACCGCCCCTGCTGCAGCCCCAAGGTCATATGTATATACCCCATTCTCCATCTCAGATTTCTTTAATTGGAAAAATCAGACCCCAACCCTGCGGGAAGACTCAACCAGAATGCAGGATCTGTTCCAATCAATATTTTTGAGTCACAATCCTACGTGGGCTGAAGTTCAGACCCTACTCCAAACACTTTTGAGCCCAGAAGAATGCACAATGGTGATGAGCCAGGCTAAGTGGCAGGCAGAGATAGATGCAGCCCGGCAGAATGGGGTCCCAGTGGCACAGAGCTTCCCAGATGTAGACCCTGGGTGGAATGGTCGAACAGGAACCCCCCAGCCCCTTGACAATTATAGGCGCCTGATACTCCATGGGCTTCAACGCGCTGTTCCGTGGACCTGCAATTTGAGTAAAATTTATGAGATTCGACAGGGTGCAGCGGAGGATCCGGCAGCGTTCTTACAAAAGTTACAAAAGGCGTTCCGACAGTATAGCACCATGGACCCAGACAGCCCCGATAATCTCCGTCTCCTTAACACTATGTATATTGCGCAGTCAGCCCCAGACATTAGAAGGAAGCTACAGAAGCTTGAGGGGGCTCTTGCAATGCCTATAGCCCAACTGGTGGAAATTGCCTTTAAGGTGTATGTGAATAGAGATCAAGTTGAGAAAAGGGAGGGGGAGAAGAGATGGAAAAAAGAATGCTCGATGATGGCAGCAGCAATGGCCACTGAACGAAGAGATAATAACCAAAAAGGGCCCAGGCGTAGGTTGGAAAAGGATGAGCGTGCAAGATGCCACGAAAGAGGTCATTGGGCAAAGGAATGTCCCCGGAAAAGAGAGGGGCGCCAAGAGCGAGCACCAGGTCCCCGCCAGCTTAAAAAGCTGGAGCCTGGAGCCCGCCAACCTGAGAGGGAAATGGTGGGGCAAGAGGAAGACTCAGAATGAAGGTGGTCGGGCCAGTCCCCCAGGAGGCTAGAAGAACCGATATTGCCTCTTAAAGTTAGGGGACAAATATACAATGCCCTCATTGACACCGGGGCAACATATTCAATTTTGCCAAGGGCAAAGCCTGACCAAATAAGCCCCCACATTAAGAAGGTGGAAGGCATTGATGGGATAAAGCAAAATCTTCATTTTACATGGCCTCAGTTGGTCAAAATTGGAGACGGACATATACAGCATGAGTTTCTGGTATCCCCAAATTGCCCTGTTGCCCTGGTGGGCAGAGACATTTTAACAAAGCTGCAAGCTTCCATTTCCTTTGAAGGGAACCAGATGAGAGTTACCATTCCTTAATGTTGTAGCTCTTCATATCAAATGGCCCTGAGGGGGGTGACTCAGCATAAGCCTGCCTCAGCTTTGGAATGGGACACAGAGGCAGAGGACGTCCCAGACATAGTATGGGCACACAAGGATAACCCAGCAAGGGCTTTAGAAGCAGAACCCATAAAAGTCACCCTAAAACCCGGAGTGAAGCCCCAACCAGTGAAACAATATCCCCTCAGATGCGAGGTTCGAGAAGGCCTCCAACCCCTTATCCAACAGTTCCTGAAGGATGGATGGCTGCATGAGAAAACTTCACCCCACAACACACCCATAATGGGGGTCCCAAAAGCGGGAAAACCGGGAGTCTTTCGCTTAGTTCAAGACCTTTGAATTATTAACTCTAAAGTGGCTGGAGACCACCCCATAGTCCGAAATCCACACACCATTCTGACACAAATCCCATCCACAGCCTCCCATTTCACTGTTTTGGACTTAAAGGATGCGTTTTTCTCGATTCCCCTCCACAAGGACAGTCAGAATTTGTTTGCTTTTGAATGGGAGAACACCCAAACAGGTAGAATTTGCCAATATACTTGGGGAGTTCTGCCCCAAGGGTTTCTGGGGTCACCCTCAGAAATTACAAAGGCCCTACAAAAGGACCTGGAAGAATGGAGAGAAAGGAACCCCCAAACCCCGATCTTGGTTTATGTGGATGATATCTTGGTCTGTGGAAAAAACCGGGGGGGCTGCCTAGAAGCCACTAGGTCTCTTCTGAAGGAATTGGCCAAAAAGAGATATAAAGTGTCTAAGGACAAGGTGCAGTGGTGTCAGGAAGAAGTTACATTTCTAGGATACCAAATCAAGGAAGGCAAAAGGGCTCTGGGACCTGAACGAAGGGAAGCAATATGTGGTATGCCATGCCCCAGAACTCCAAAAGAACTGAGAGCTTTTTTGGGACTAGTGGGGTTCTGCAGGCTATGGATCCCTGAGTTTGGAGTAAAAGCGGCCATTCTGTATGAGTCCCTGACAAAGGTGGGGCTAAAGGATTGGAAATGGACTAAATTAATGGAAAAAGCATTTAGGGAATTGGGACAAGCCCTATTTGTGCTACTTGTGCTAGCCCTACCAGATGGACAGAAACCATACCCATTGTATGTGAGCGAAAACAAGGGAGTAGCCTCAGGAGTCCTGACGCAGAAATGGGGAGACAGATGGCAACCCATTGGGTACTATTTTAAAGTACTGGATCCTGTTGCCAAAGGGTGGCCCACCTGCTTGAGAGCGGTAGCGGCAGCAGCATGCTTGTTGCAAAAGGCTGAAAAAATGGTCATGGGAGCACACCTGGAAATAACAAGCCCACATGATGTTGCTAAAATATTGGGAACAAAGGTGGATAAAGTTCTCAATCCCTCAAGACAGAATTCCTATGAGAATCTGCTAACTGGACGTAATAATCTGACCCTGTCAGTTTGCAATACCTTGAACCCAGCTACTTTAATCCCTGAACCAGGGGAGCTGTTACATGATTGCCTGGAAGTTCTAGACCAGGATACCACCATACAGCCAGAACTGAGGGACATACCGATAGAGGAAAAAGATAATGTCTTTGTAGATGGGTCTAGCCGAGTAGTGGAAGGCAAACGTTGTACCGGAGCTGCAGTTGTTAAAGGCAAAGAGATCCTATGGAAACAAACACTTCCTCCTAGTTGGTCGACACAGCAGGCAGAACTGTGGGCTGCAACCAAGGCTTTGGACTTATATGCAGACAAAGAGATCAATTTGTATACTGATTCAAAATATGTTTCTGGCACAACACATGCTTTTGGGGCATTGTGGAAGGAAAGAGGATTCTTAGGAAGTGATGGACAACCCATCCAGAATGGCAGTGAAATAAAAGCATTCCTGTCCGCATTATTAAAACCCCAAAAAGTGGCTGTCATACATGTCCCAGCGCATGGCAAGTGTAAAGATCCCATCTTGCGCGCAGGCAACCGTTTGGCAGATCAAGCCTCAAAGGAAGCAGTGTTAGAGATAGGAGAGCTAGAGAGAGAGGGAGCATTAATTCCATCACTTGATCTATCCAGCTACCAGGCAATATACTGGCCAGAGGAAATCCAGGGAGCCCAAGAGGCAAACACTAAACTTCTCCCGGGAGGATGGTGGCAAGTACCGGCAGGGCAGATTATTATTCCCCGTCCTCTGTTAAGAAATGTAGTGCTCAATATGCACAAAGCTACGCATTTGGGAGGAAGCGCCAAGGGAGATTTGATGATTTGCTACATCATTGCACCAGGACTGTATGTAGAGACCCAAAGGGCAGCCAGCCAATGTCCTACTTGCGCAGCCATTAATGCAGCGGGACCAAAGCCTCCAGCACCGATGGGAGGCCGCCCTTGGGCTTTTTATCCTTTCCAACGTATCCAAATAGACTTTGCCGAATTTCCAAGGGCCATGGGGTGGCGCTATTTGTTAGTCATTGTGGACCAACTCACCGGATGGGTGGAAGCTTTTCCTTGTCGTCATGCAACAGTGCAGACTGTGGCAAACATTTTATTAAAGGAAATCATACCAAGATTTTTGTTACCCGAGTGTATTGAATCAGATCAAGGGCCACATTTTGTCTCAAAAGTGGTTCAACAAGTAAGTGACTTTTTAGGAATCCAGTGGAAACTACACACTCCATGGAGGCCGCAATCATCCGGGCAGGTTGAACGCATGAAGAAAACGACAAAACAGACTTTGACCAAGATTTGTAGAGAGACCAAATTAAAATGGCCAGAGGCACTACCAATTGCATTAACCCGAATTTGTTGTAGTCCCCGGGGAGAGACTAAATTGTCACCGTATGAAGTTTTGTATGGCAGACCACCACGGTTGGGGCAGGGAAAAGGTATTTCTGTAAATACATTGTTAGGTGAAAATGCTATTGTTGAATATGTAACTGCCCTGCAGTCTGTATTACATGATCTCCACAGGTACACAAGAGAGTTCCAGAGATTACCATAGGAGGGACCTATCCGTTCCTATAAGCCTGGAGACTGGGTCCGAATTCGGAAGTGGCAGAAGGAACCTCTCAAAGACAAGTGGAGCGATCCTAAACAGATCCTGTTGACAACCCATGCGGCAGTCAAGATCTACGGAGCATCCAAGTGGATCCACATCAGCAGACTCAAGGCGGCATCCCCACCAGTGGAACCAGTGAAGGAGGTAGCCCAGGACCTCCCAACAGCTGAGGGACAGGAGAAAAATCCCGAAGAAAAGTGGCTATCGGAGATCGTGCTGGGTCTCGGCCTGAAGGTGACGTTCAAGAAGAAAAAAAAGTGAAATGGACTTTCATTTCTTAATTCCAGTTGCTTGGAAAATTAATTGGGCAGGAATAATAGGTGGACTTGTGGGAGCTGTGATTGTGTTCATATTCTTGTATTGCTTTTGCTGTAAACGATTGCCTTAAACAAAAAAGGGGTACATGGGAGGTTCATCCAAACCTATCTTCACAACTGTGGTAGGAACATATAGGAGTGCAGTAGTAGAAGGTTTAAGATTTGATTGGAGGAAACTACTGTGAGGAGAACCAAGACCACTCATTTACATTTACAAGTACCCAGAGCCAGGGCTGTTTGGAGAAGTGTCCATAGGAAACAGGGGGATATTCTTTGGATCCCTAACTTATTGGGAAGAGGCACAAAATCATTGATATATTCCTGCCTATCCATTTCGAAAGGAAGAGTACCACTTTGTGGATGTATAATAAGATGTGGCTATTGTGGATATGGGGGCTTTTTCTATTTACAGGGGCAGAAGAACCAGAAAATTCAGAAGAAGAACGAGAAAATTCAGAAGAAGAACCAGAAAATTCAGTTTTCCATTTGATGCCGAAAGTGGTGAAAGAATTCAATTTCTCCAATTGTTGGGTGTGTGTGCATGCAGGAGGGAATAGCATAGATCCCCTCCCCTTTAGGCCTCTTCCCTGACTGCTTATGGACATGTGTATAATGAATCTGTCCTACATGTGCAGTATGAAAATGTAAATGACACATGGAAAACATACAATTTTACCACTAGAAGAGATTGGTATTGGGTAGTCCCCATGTTTGGAACTTGGTGTTTCCAAAGAACCTCACGTAAAGGCGAGACAAGTATTTCTGTTGGGACCTCCAAATGTTCTATTACTCTCAAATGGCATCTAACTCCATATTGGGATAAAGGCCTTAATTGTACTCAGTACAAAGGATTATGGAATGAGACCCATATAAATGGTACCAGGACTTCTAAGAACCCCAAAGGGGACGACTGTTGGAAACATGACACGTATGAGATGACTTGCATATGTGTGTGTAGATATTTCAAGTCCACTACCATGTATTTTGATCATTCCCAAACCCTCCACTGGGTATGGTCAAATGGTACAGGGGTGGATGGGTTCAAAGAGTCATGGTTCGAGGTGGGAGCAGCATATCGATCCCAATCACGAGAAGGAGTGTCATGTCAGGGAAACAAAGATCAGCCAGCGCTTTGTGTGAAAAATGATAGTATGGTAAGATATGGTAGCCCTTTTTATGGGGGATGGTATGATCCAAAGAGACGCAGAGGATCCCCCATTTCACACCTTGATGGCTCTCGACCCTGGGATAAGGAACCTTTTCCCCATTGGCTCAATGCAAGGTTATGAAGAAAGCTGGAAAGTTACTAGCAGGACAGGAGGGGCTGTGTTAGGAGGGCTTCAAAGCATATATAACTTGTAACTGTGTAACTATGCTTTAGACTGGTTCTCAGGCGTGAGCCAAAAAACCCAGTCTCCTTTTGCAATGCTATTGGTGATCAATAAAGGTGTTGACTTATACTTTGGTCTCCCATCTGGTGTGTGTTTTGGGGCTTCCTCCAGATGCAAAGAACCCCTTTTTGGTAACACTGTAGGATGGTGTAACCTTTATGAAATGCTTTAAGGAAATTGCATGATTGGTGAAATGATGTCACATGCTGTGCTTAGTACTCTATCAAAGATCCATGCATGCAGTGACACTTTGTAGTCCTCACCAGTTCTAGAGAGGCTGTCCTTGCATACCCTCATACAGAATAAAGGCCAAAACTATTGGAATGAGAGCCAGTGTGGTGTAGTGGTTAGGGTGCTGGGCTAGGACCTCAGATCCTCACTCAGCTGTGGAGCTCACTGGGTGACTTTGGGTCGGTCACTGCCTCTCAGCCTAACCCTGCCTCACAGGGTTGTTGTGGCAGTTAAATGAGGAGGGAGAGAACCATGTATGCTGCTTTGAGCTGCCTGGAGGGAAGAGTGGGGTATGAATGCAATAAATAAATAAAATAATGAATGAGTGAATTCCGGAGAGCTTATGAGTTTGTTTACTGTTATGTGACCATTTGGTTGGTCCTAATAAATTAACTAGTGAATCTAAGAGATCTAACGTATTATCTTGCTCTGGTCTGGGAGGCATGTGGCATGACACATGGTGGAAAAGGCTGAGGGGATTACAGTTTTGGATGACAAAGAAGAGATTTTGCACATAGCTCTGAGGCTCAAATCGAGCTCTTACACACACACACACACACACACACACACACACACACACACACACACACTTTGTTGATCTTTTCATCTGATATGCGATCTGAACTATGAACCAAGATGGCGGCAGAGGCTTCAGCTCCTTAGGGAAACCTCAGCCACCATCTTTGTTAAGGGCACTGCTACTTGTGCAACTGCAGAACAAAGTAGGTTAAGCAAGGGAATGGCAGAGCCCTGAAGCTCTCGCCATGCGATCCATGGCAGCGATCCTGCTGTGAATCTTGGAAAGGGAGTGCTGGGGCCTCAAGCAGGCTTGTGCCCAAGTGCCCCAGCATGTCTGAGACCAGCCCTGTGTAGATATCAGTCCCAAACATGGTTGCCAGGCCCAGCCTCCAAGACGTCTTCTGTATCTTTAAAAGTTGTGCATCGGGAAGGGAGAATTTCACCTTGTGGTTTTTCCCATTACAGTAGGGCCCCACTCGTATGGCGGGTTACATTCCAGACCCCCGCCTAAAAGCAAAACCCACTGAAGAGTGGAACTCATTCAATAGAATGGCGCGCGATGCCCAAAAAATGCCGCAAAAGTGGAACAAGCATCTTGTGAGTGGGGCCTTACTCTAATTGAAAGTCACTGTATTAGCAGAATGCCGAAAAGCAGGCCGCCAAAAAGTGGGGCCCTACTGTACAGTATTGCAAGAAAACCTGCACTTGGCTGAATTTTCTCTTCTCTTAAAGATACAGAATCATTCTCAGGCCCTGAGCCTGGCAACCCTACCCTAAAGTGTTCTTCATGTAAGAAAACATGACAAAACATACAACTACAAACTTTACTATGACTGTTGCCAAAGATGTATTGTGTGTGATTTTAGGAAACAGTGGGGGCAATTCCTCAAGCTCCTTTGAAGCCATTACAGAGAATGATGCCATCAGTGTATCTGGTCCCCTTATCTACCCAGTCGATCATGGAGCTTTCAGATGAGTGCCTCCTGCAGGACCTTTAGTGTCATGGCAACTTTCCCTTTCCCTCCCCTTAAAGATTAGACACCATTTCTGTTAGAACATAAGAACAGCCTGCTGGATCAGGCCAGTGGCCCATCTTGTCCAGCATCCTGTTCTCACAGTGGCCAACCAGGTGCCTGGGGGTAGCCCGCAAGAAGGACCAGAGTGCAAGAACACTCTCCCCTCCAGGTGGGAAGAGGGGAAAAAACTGAAATGTATATACTTACCCAATTTATGAGATTTTCAGATAAACGGGGGGGGGCACCATTTTCTGGCCTTGCAATATGGTTTACTAGACACTGCCACAGGTCCAACAAACACTTTACTGATTGGCTGCAATCCTGAATGGGCGGGGTTAAAGCTACGAAGTGTTATACAGTAGTTTAAAAAAGATTTAAAGGGGGCGGCTGACATTTTTATGTATATCTTGAGAACCGGACCACCTAGAAACTTAATTTTTTTTAATTAAAGCTGAGAGTCACCCCCCTCTGATGGTGTCACCCGGTGCTATCCGCACCCCCCACACCCCCCTAGTGATGCCCCTGCTGACTTCCTTCTGTCGCTAGACTGCTGCGTCTTTAGGAAAGCTTACCTGCCCCTCCTCCTTCCGCCCTTTCCACTTCCTTCCTTTGTCCTCTGACTTTCCAGGAGAGAGGAGATATTCCTTTGTCTCTGTTCTCTCCAAGCCATGAGGCTAACTCCTACACCTGGGCGTTATGCCTCCAACTTAGCTAATTAGTGAGAACTGGGTATGCCTTTTCTATCTCCTATGTATTTCTATAAATAAAGTAGCTTTTCTTATTTTACTAAGTCTCCAGTCTCAGTGATGCTGATGCAGGGTAAAAGCCTGCATTCTTAGGCAAACTCACGCACACGCCGGCACACTCGCATTTCAACATCTGCTGTTACTCTGCTGCTGTGGTGCTGCTTTAAACGAAGTTAAGCACACAAATTACACACAGCCAACAGTCGATAGCGGGAGGCAGCATGTTTTCATGGGCCAAAAAACTGATTTAAGGGTGAAAAGGAGCATTAGGTACAGTACATTGCACCCCTTTGGCAACTAAACAACTGTAAGGTTATGAACTGTAGCACTAGATGTAAATGGATATTGGATTCCTGTTGGTCTGATTTGAGTTGCATGTGCCTGCCAGCACTCGGGGGCTCCTCCCAGGCCCATGGGCATGCTTGCTGTGTTAAGGCAGCCTGTCTGTGACCTAGGGAGGGCTCTATGGGGATGCTCACTCCCCTTTCCTCCCTTTGCCCCCTACAGGCTCCTTGGATCTCTTGAGGTGGCGATGCTGGCGCAGCAGCTGCCTCAGGAACCGCTGCTGAAGGGTCTCCATGACACTCCTGCCGCCAATCCAGGGGAGGTGCCTGGAACAGCCAAGGCGCCCTCGGCAGCACCTGCCCTGTGGAACTCGCTTCCCTTAAATATTAGACAGGCGCCAACTCTGTTATCTTTTGGGCACCTGCTGAAGGCCTTCCTCTTTCAACAAGCCTTTTAAGTTGATACCTATCCCAGTCTGCGTCTGTGTTGGAATTGCTTTTTAATATGTTTTTAAACCTTTTTTAAAAAACAATGTTTTTAACCATTTTTTTAAAAAAAAGATGTTTTCAAAGCTCCTGCTGGAAGGAAGGGCAGGATATAAATCAAATAAATAAATAATGTATTTTAAAGTCTGTTTTTATGATGTTTTAAAGTATTTTTAATGCTTTTGTTTGCAACCCGGCTGGGAGGAAGGGCGGGATATAAATCTAACAATAAATAAATTCATTAATAGACAAAAAACCTTGCGGTTTAAGAATATACCTATAGCCCACAGATATTTCTATCAAACGTTAAAAAGCAGGGAAATTGGGCAGCTATAGTGAATGCACCAGGGGAGCAGGAGACCTGACCTCCTCTCTGAGATATTGTACTACCCTAGAAATTTGTCAAAATGCCAACACAATTTGGATTGGTCTTTCACAGTCCAATCCACTTGCTGCGTAGCTTGGAAGAATTTGGTAACATGTGCCTCTGAGCATATGGTGAGTGGTGGCAACACCTGCCATCTCCAAAGAAAGAGAATTGCATTTTTGTATGTTTGTTGGTGTTCTTCTTCCTTTGCTTCATTCCTGTGTTACTCTTGTTTCTACAGAGAATCTAATCTTGAAAATTTTATTAATCTCAAAGCCTTTTTATTGGTCAGTGCCAGCTGGTTCCTGAGACCTTTGTTCTGATATTTCAGGCCCCATACGGCATGAACTCAAGACTTAAAGCAGTGGTGCCTTCAGGACTAGAGTAGAGCAGGCTTGCAGTGGCCCCAGCAGCTCCCCGCAAATGAGTCTCCTTTATCTGTCCCCACCCCCTGCTTTTTCTATGGCAAAAACAGAGCTTCCAACATCAATTGGCAATACTTTGCTGCACACTTTAGTAGTAGATACTCTTTCTCACTTTGCCACTGGGCTGGCGTGGAGGAGTCAGTGGGCGCCCCTGGCCCCAAACAGAGAGCGTGTGAGCCTGAGGAGCTGCTTATTGATGTCGATCTTCAAAACAGCCAGCTGGCTGCATGGAGAGGTACTGTTGTGCGTGAGTGAGAATGAAGTTATGTCAGCCTAAAGACATCTAGCTCTGCTCCAAGGGAGCATCACTCCTCCCCCCAAAAAAGGTTGTAGGGCCAGTGAGCATGGCATGGCATGGCCAATGCAGATCCATGGGCTAGTGGGGGGAGGGGTCCTGGCTGGCCTCATTTAGCTCGCAACCCAGAGATTCCTCACCTTTAACAGCAAAAGGAAAACTTGTCCCTGACTCTTGTTTATGAGCAACGTGAGTCATGTTCACTTTCCCCATTTGTTATCCATCTCAATGGTTGGAGCCACATCTGGGAGGTTTTGCAAACAGGTTTCTCTCCAGCCATTCATCTGTGCAGGGAGCCACTTCAAGCATTAAGTATATTGCAGAAGCATCCCATAATTATCAAAATCATAGCGATTCCTTTTCATCTTCTCAGCAAAGCCCCAGGGATTTCTTCAAAGACAGCCTTTGAATCCACAAAAATAAATTGCAGAGTCAAGAACAACATGAGGTGACGTCTTGCATTAGAGCCTGAAAAGACTCGTGAATAAATGTCTCTTGTGCCCTTGAGAGCAGGGGCTGAGATTTAGGGCAGGTGAGGAGGATGGTGTGTTTGAGAGGTTGACTTCCATCCCTTTCAGAACTGAAGTCTTGGCTGGGCTCCATCAGCGCTAGGAAAGCCACTGAGCCTTGCAAAAAAAGGTTTGACTTGATCTACCGTTCTTATAAGTAGTTTGGAGAAGAGCCAGAAGGTAATGGAGCTCCTGCTGCTGCTGAATCAGTGACCTCCAAGAGCATCTGTCATGAACCACCCCAGCTGCGTCATTAGTCACAGCACTACTTGTCCTTGTCCTTCGTTCTTCCCCAGTAGCTCGGTGAGTGCCTTCTGACCTGGGGTCTCATCTTCCAGCACTATCTCGTGTTGCATTTTGGATACTCTGTTCATAGGGTTTTCGTGGTAAGAGGTATTCAGAGGTGGTTGACCATTGCCTTCCTCTGAGTTTGGATGCATCTTAGCCTGTTGTTTCAGCTTTGTCCATTCTGCCTTTGGTGCTCCTGCTGGGAGTCTAGCCTCTTGATCTAGACTCCTGACGGCATTGCTCTCAGCTTCTTCAACCCTCTCAAACCCTCTCACCACATTAAAGTGTGCTTCCTAAAGGGGGAAGGGTGGGATTGAAATCAAATAATAAATAAATAAATAAATTTAAGGCAAACATACCCCAATTGGCACTTTCTGAAACAGCCATCCTTCAAAATTTGCGCCTCTCAGAATCTTGCAGTGCAGTTCTGCAGCTGTGCACATACTAGGGTAAAGTGAGCATTAAAATGCATAGCTTCATAAAAATAATGTACACAGATGTGTTGTGCAAGGGAAATTGCTGGGCAGAAATGTGCATATTAGGCAAAATTGCATCCAAAATGGCAAACTCATGTGGCAATGTGGAGAACTTAATTTAAGAGTGGAAAAATAACAGGGGAATATACTCCAGTCTCCAACGAAACTTATTCTATCTTACCTTTAAGACTCTCACACATGGGCAAGACTAGAGTATGCTGTCTACCTGTTACCCAATGCTTTTTTGGAGAACAGTGCTCATCTTTGCAGAGTATCATGACCTCTTTTTTTTTAACAACAATTTTGCGCTGGCAACCACAACACTTTTATCAAGGTATGAGTACCAGCACCTCATAGTTTGCTGCAAATGCACTGCTGTGTCCTATTGCCTGCGCTGGGTCCAAGGTGGCCCACCAGGCCATTTCCCCTAAACCACACCCACCTCCAATCAGCTGACATCACTGGTGAACTTTCTGCTTAGGCTCAGGTGTGAGGAATGGATAAATCTGACAGTTTATAATCCAGAGAAGCAAGAATCTAATCTGTGAACATTCACTGAATTCAGGATGATGATGATATATGTATATTCTTGTAGGGTATTATCAACAAAGTACTGGCAGCTCCTCTCCTTCTTGTTTGCCATTCAGGATATTGACCAGAATCCCAGGCTCTTACCCAACATCACGCTGGGCTACAGCATCCATGAGAACTTTTTTCATGGAAGAGTGACATGTGATGCTTTGCTAGACCTGCTGTCCACTGGGGAGGCAAATGTTCCAAGCTATAATTGTGGGAGACGGAATAACTTACTGGTGGTTCTTGAACGATCTGACTCTGAAATCTCCATCCAGATTTCAACCTTGTTGGCCACCTATAAAATCCCCCAGGTAGGAATGGAGGGAGTGGGGCATCTGCTGGCTGAGCTGAATTCCCCTTCACAGGCCTGAGGACTCACACAAGAATATTAGGGCAAGATACACACTACTCACAAAGCTAGGAATTCCCTATTAGGAGTCCCCTTTCCAGAGCATCTTGCTGGGGGTATTTCTTTAAAAAATGATTACTCAAAGTACTGCAAGGGAAACCTTGTCCCCAGCAAAGATGCTTTCTAGAGATAGGATTTAGGGATGGATGAATCTGTGAGTTTAAATTTCTCTCATTTTTGCAATCTGAAGTTCACCTTTCCACATTTCTCCAGCAATTTGTTTTTTTAAAATATATACAAATACTTCAGGAAAATTCGACAGCCTATTATAAACATTTCTGGACACAAGTTTCCCTGATATATAGCACATTTTATTACATGAATGCATGCGTTTTCATCAATCTCTCCACCATCCCTAATCAGACCTCCCTCCCTAATCTCAGCCAGGATCTTTGCAGTCCTTAATAATCATATTGGGGTAATAACTATCTGTGCCTTGATTCAAAACAAAGCAAGCCACCCATCTTCCTTTCCTTGCCAGGTCAGTTATGCTTTTGCTTCTCCTGTTCTGAGCGATAAGACTCAGTTCCCTTTTTTCTACTGGAGGGTGCCCAGAGAAGAATCCCAGTACCCAGGGATTGTCAAGCTGCTCCTGCACTTCCGATGGACATTCGTTGGTCTCATTGCATGTGACACTGACAATGGAGAGAGGTTCATGAAGACCTTGATGCCTCTGCTGCTCAGGAGTGGCATTTGTGTTGCCATCTCAGAAAGCTTCCCACGACCGAAGACAAATGAATTGAAGATCAATCATGTTCCATTCCAAAAATGGGGACAAGTCCATGTATTTGTTTACTATGCAGAGACTGCTTTCTTCTTAGAGGGAATAGTGATTATAGAACAATTATTTCGCCATGTGATAAAATCCTTTGCAGGGAAAGTCTGGATCACAACAGTTATGTGGGACATCTCCCTTGATTTAATGTATAGTGGTTTCTATTTCCAACGCATCCATGGATTGTTTTCCTTCTTTATTGAGACAAATAAAAGGACAAAATATGATGATTTTCTCCCTTTTTTCCTTGCTATGAAGCAGTTTCTCGGGAAATCTTGTAATTGTTCCTATTCCAAGCATGCATTGTCGGTGAGAGGCTGGACCAGATGCAGACAGAAAGAGGACCTGGAGATGCTGCCCCAAGATGATCTAGAAAGAGTCCTCTCTCTAGACAGCTACAGGATATATACCGCTGTCCAAGCCGTGGCTCATGCTTTAGATGTCGCATATTCATCTAGATCTAAGCGGACAGTGATGGAGATTGCAAAAAGGCTGGACGTTCAAAGGCCACAGCCATGGCAGGTATTTCCTTTTTCATCACAGGCATCATTGTAGAAGATGGCGACCAGCTGTACAATTCCAGAATGATTGCCTTGGAATTAATATTGGAGAAAATGTGAGATGCTGTGGGGAGGTGCAATTTTGCAAACCCAGTTGGATAACACTCTGAATGGGTCCCTCTTTGTGGCCTCAAAGGACACTGCCCCCCATCACTGGCATCACTCCTCATTTGCCTGCAGGGTCCCATTTGGAGTCTTCCCCCACCCCCTACAATGGAGTTCCCTTGGGGAGGGGAGATGGCATTGCACAGGGTGTCCCTAAGCCTTCTTCCCTCCTGACTGAGAGGCTACTACAGAGGACTGCTTGCTGAAGGAATCCTCTTCAGAGGACCTGGCACTTCTCAGGGCAAATATCATTGGGGCACAGGTGGCATCAGGGGACAGTGAGGCAGATCTGAGGGCTTAAAGGTCCTCTTGAGGCTCATGGTTAAAAGCCTTCCATTCTCTAGGTGGCTCTTTTGTTGCCCCTTTGTTTCACCTTGGACTCTTCCTGGAACTTGGATTTTGTGAAGTCCCAAGAATTTGAGTTTAGACTGCTGGCTTTGATGCTACCTTAAGTAGTATAGCAGCCTTTCCCTGAGGAAGCAGATGCCTCCCACCACTCTTCCCCTCTTCAGTGGTGCAGGGAACACACCAGGAGGGAGGACATGGAACAGAGGAGGAGGAGTGGCTCCCTTCGGGCCAGATCATTGACCATTTAAGGTTCGGAAGGTCTCTCCAAGGCCATGGAGCCTAGGGTAGAGACACGTGCTGTTGCACCAGTTTTAGTGCATCTCCACCTCTGTTCGTTAAAACTGGGGGCACATAACATTAGTCAAACTCTGCTCCTTTATACTCCAAAATGAGGGAACTAGTCCCAGGCTATGGTCTGAAGGCACATGAGGCCAGCACCCTGCTGAAGCTAAGCAGGGTCAGGTCTGGCCAGTTCCTAGATGGGAGACCGCTTGGGAACCATTTGTAAGCCATCTTGAGTTTTTAGCATGGAAAGAAAGGTGGGGTATAAATGTAATAAATAAATAAATAAACTTTGTGATTGGATGCTTTTTTCTTGAAGCCAGCTTAACTCTGTCTTCACAACTGCTTGATAGATCAACCCCTTGCCACGCCAAGGTGTCCAAAGGAAATGCTTTACAGCGGCTGACTCAGACACAGTGATTGGCCCCGTGCTTTGCTGTGCACAGTCCTGTCTGCAGTCTGACATCAGCAGTGGAGAGGGGAGACAAGGACAGCCATGGGCAGATATGTTTCAAATCGCAGCCAGACAACATGGTGTTACTGCTTTTGAAGCGACTACTGTCCACATATAGCCCCAGAAGCAGCAGCCTGGGGATAAATGCTTACAAGGTCGTGGTCTGCTTCCAGACTCTGATGGAGCAAGTTGCTCACTTGGAGCTGGCCGTGGTCCTGCTGAGTTGCCTGCTGGGTCTGACATCTGACCAGAACATGACAGGTGTCTGGGTGGCTCATGTGCTCCTAATGATTCAGTTTGAGATCTGTGTACATTCCTGATGTTTTAGTATTGTTGTAAAGCTGCATTTCCCATTTTGCATTGAAATTACACTTTTATCTTATATGTGTCAGAGTGTTCATGTTTTTTGTATGGGACAGATGTGTTTTCAGTATTGAAGATTTTATCTGTATTTGGACTATTTATGTCTGGTTGTGTTTAATGGTATTATAAATATCACATTTTACGTGAATTGCTTAGAAGATTCTGTTGATGAAGCAGTATACAAATCTTGGTAAATAAAAAAGTAAAAATGTAGGAACTTAAAAAAATCTTTTTCACATTTTATACAGCAGACTTCCTTGTATTTATTTTTATGGAGAGCAGATAACAGCTGTGTGTTTGGAACATATTTTCATCAACCTGTACAATCTGATGTTTAGGCAAGCAATTCTCAGCCAATTACATAACAAAAATACAATATTTTACATCACTGCTTATTCAGGTCTAGCTAGAAGTATTTAAGTTTAGTGGGACATACTCCCAGATAAGTATATACAGGATGGCAGCCTAGGCTTACTTACCTGGGAGCAAGTCCCATTGGGAGTAAATCTCAATGTAGCAAATATATTGAAAAACACACAGGTGCAGGCACTGAACAAAATAGGAAGAATTGGATAACCAGTTAGTTTACCCATATTCTAAATGCTGCTGTTTCTGTTTCAGCTTCACCCTTTCCTAAGAAGTCCCCAGTTTTACATTTCTTCAATGGCCGGAGTGTATTTGGATGAGAATGGGGAACTGGCAGCCAACTTGGACATTGTGAACTGGGTGCAGTTTCCCAATAGCTCTGTCAGGGTGAAGTTTGGGAATTTATACAGACAGGGATCCCCAGACCTACAGTTCACCATCGACCAGGAGGCCATTGTGTGGCCCAAATGGCTCAACCAGGTGGGGGAAAATAATGTCTTTCATTTCGTTATATTTCCACTGCTTAAGCTCTAATAAGAGATCCATGTTCTGTGTGGGACTGCTTTCAAATGCCTGTCCACTCCAACCTTCAGCAGTTCTTCAGGATCTAGCAGTGGGTCCCATAGAAAGTGTAGTATGGTGGGTTCAAATCTTCTGGGGGAGCAAATTTCAAAGGGGTTGCTTCCCTTAGTAACTAGAGGAGATGACCAAGAGCTCCCCCTGGCCCTGCCATATTTAAATTGCAAAAAATCCTCATATCGCATCTGTAGCAGTGTGAGGCTCCTGGCAGCCCCCTCACTGGTTGTTTCCTCAAATGCTCCTATGCACCCTCTAGGAAAGGTCAGGGGGAGCTTCATGTGCATGGATGACAGCTGACCCCCCTCCCTTGAACCCATCAAGGAAATTTCACCATCCCCCAATGGCTGAGGATATATCATCCTCCCCCTCCCCCCAACTTTGATAAATGCAAACAGATTGGATGGAAAAACTGACCCAAGTCTAGTTCAAACTCTGATGGGGGGACCACTTTGCCAGTTATTTATTCAGTCAATCATTTCAGGGGTGGGTAGGGGACTTAAATATGACAAATGGGGGAACTTGGGGGCCACAAAACCCATGTTGGGGTGTAGGGCCACGGCTGATGCCATATGGCAGCCAGGTTGGGCCCTGGTTGAGGGCCCCTGCAGCCCAGAGGGGCCCCTAAATAGCACCTCCTTAGAGTGGGAGGATGGCACTCCCATTCCATGATCAGTGGCAGCATCAGATCCTCCAACTCAACCCTGCCGCAGATCATAGATAGGGAGCTCCAAGGCACCCCCAATACAGACAACATGGGCTTCAATAAACCTACATGCATGCCCCACCTACCTGTCTCATAAGTGTGAATGCCATGTGCTCTGCACATATGCGTGCCATCCCCCAATATGGCGGTGTGGGCTTCCTAAGGGGATAAAGCCCCTGCCACCATTTTGATAGATGGCAGGCATGCACCCTATGTGCGCATATCATTAGCATGACAGAAAATGTAGGTGGGGCATATAGCCGGGCTTATTAGCTCTGCGCTGCCTGTATGGGATGGTGTTGGGCTATGGTGCTGTGGGTCCAGGCAGGCTGTTGGTCAACGGCCCACTCATATCTTGCACCAACCCTAAGCAGGATGAGTGCCGTGGTTAGGCAGATTTGCCTTTAAACATAAACTGAATCATATTACCAAAAATACTGGAATGGGAGCCAAGAATGAGAGCCAGTGTGGTGAAGGGGATAGAGTGTTGAACGCTAGGATCTGGGGGACCAGGCTTCAAATCCCCACTCAGCCATGGAGCTCACTGGGTGACTTTGGTCCAATCACTGCCTCTCAGCCTGATCTACATCACAGGGTTGTTGTGAGGATTACATGAGGAGGGGGAGAACCATGTATGTCATTTTGAGCTCCCTGGAGAAAAACATGGGGGATAAATGCAAGAAACAAATAAATAAGCGAGCGAGCGAGTGATTTCTGGAGATCTCATGAGTTTGTTCACTATTATGAGACACTTTGATTGGTCCTAATAAATTAACTAACTAAACTATCTAAAATATTATCTTGCTCTGGTCCAGGAGGTCCCATGACATCTGGTGGAAAAGGCTGAGGGGGATTACAGTGCTGGGCGACAAAGAAGCAACCTCTGAGGCACAAATGGAGCTCTTACACACAGACATGCACACAGAGCAGTCTCCATTCACTTTTTTTTATCTTTTCAAATCAAATCTTTATTGTTACAGTCAATGACCAGCATAAAACAGAGACATAAAACTCTAATATTTTCATCTCAGGTGTGATACGTGGGGCATCTGAGACTATTTAAGCCCACATCAGCAACATGGGGAGTGTTGTCTGGGAGGCTGAAGGTCCAGCTCCATGATCTGTGCTAGCATCTGGTCTCAGGGCAAGATTTGCAGCTTCAGGTAAGCCACTCCTGAGGGGATCCATCAGAGTCACAGCTTATGAACTGGCAGGGACTAACAGTCTTCACACACCCTTATCAGCTTTGGTGGGTCTCCGTGGCCTTGGGAGCCCCTGCTTCCCTGGGGCCCTGCATGTGGGAGTAATGGAGAATATTTATATATCTACATAAACATCGATATTAGAAGGCATATGCTTAACACTATAAGACAATCACAAGGAATAAAGCAACAGGCCCAAAGGTCTGTCAGACCCTTAAGATTCAGTGTTCACCATCTTCAGAGGAGCAAGTGAAGTTCAGTCTGAACTTCTGAACTCCTGAAATGAAGCAAACAGTCCTGTGTGTGATTAACTTTTGATTAATGAGTATATTGTTTATGAGCAAGTAGGCATGTAGTAAAGATTTAACAAGTGCTAGATGTGCTGGCTAGGCTTGTTCCAATTATAAAGATGGAAGGTCATACTTAGCAAAAAGCAAAAAGATGGCGACCTAATAGGACGCTGAGTCTGGAGCTCCGCTTTTTAATCAGTTTTCAGAGTCCTTATTTTCAAGGCTAAGCAACCTGTTCTGCCTCAGCTGAGGATTTACACCAACTATATTTCTTTTGAGACTTGTCTTTTCATGTTTCTCTTTCCTCCTCCGTCGTTAATTACTGAGTAAGTAATTTCGTTATCTACAATCAGGGAGGAACCTTCCTACCGTTTGAGTGCAGTGCTGAGTCAGAGTCTAAAAAAGCCTACCAAAGTTCACTTGGGGCTCTACAAGGGGTTCTGGCACCAACAGTTCTGAATTCCGGGGGATGTTAATACTCTAATGGTCTTGACAAGAAGTGCAAGAAAAGCCTTGGGAGCCCCCCTCCTGTTCGAGAGTATGCTACAACAGAAAAGACTCGGGGGGGGAGGAGGAAAACCACAGCTACAATCTCAACCCGCTTTGTATACCTCCAAAAACACTGACAAGAAAAAAAAGGGCCAACTAAAAATTACAGACTTTTTTACTTCACATCCAAAGGAAAGACCTCATGAGAATTCCCCACCAGATATGTACCTACTTCATGATTGGTCCTTCTCCTTTAAAGATAATCTGCCGGTAATTTCCGAGGACTATCCTGTTTTAAGTTTGGCAGCTGAAATCACACTTGCAGAATCTCCTCAAGAGGAAGCTCCTCCACTCCGAACAGATACTGGATCATACTCTGTAGATCTGCCCACAACTTCACTCAGTGAGCTAGTTACAACTAATGCTCCAAATGAAGTGATGGATAATATGATGGTACTGGAGGTGCAACAATCGACCCATTCTTCTTTGGAGTTGGCTAGCGATTTGCTCAGGTCTGGAGCCAATGAGGTGTTGGACGCTCTACCAAACATAGATACTTTACAGCATAAAGAATCGGTCATGGCCAAAAAGGATAATAATGCCACTTTGGGTCAATTTCACTATCAACAAGATCAGGAATTTGATGGGGTCAGCCCATCGATTATGGGGTGGTTGCTTATGCTTGCTATGGACTTTGACCAGATGAAATCTCATTTGTCTGAGTATAACCACCTGTTATGGACTTTAGTCGACATGTACCACAAAGAGACAACACCTTCCGAGATGCTGGGGGTACCTGATCCCCAAAGGACCCCCCAAATACCTACTTATAAGGAGGTGGGGACAAATCCATGGGAACGTGGGGAGGTCAGGAGAAAACCTATTATATCAATAAAACATAAAAAGAAAAAGTCTAAGAACGTGAAAAACTATAACTTGCCTCGTAGAGGAAAACTGAATTTTAGGAAACTATTTGCATTGATGGAAAACTTACCACCACAGAGAGAGGCACGGGCGTTGAGTTCACCCTCTAAGAACCTTGAACCCCCTCCTCAGAGAGGAGACTCCAAGACTCCAAGCGTGGGAAGCGTTTTAAATCCTAGTGACACTTCCACCAATATAAGGGCAGCTACATCTATTTCTTCCCTTCCCTTATTGTTACCTTTCAACGCACAGGTCCCCTATTTACCTTTTCAGGATCCTTGGCAGGACGCAGTCTTGAAGCAGCCCCTAACACGGGAGATGGGGAATGAGCTAAAAGACCCAAAATGGAATTTAGTTTTGAACCCCTCCAAGCTGGTTTTTGAGAATTTCCCCAAACCTAACGGATTTTTATCCCAAGACGACCACGTTCAACATCTTCTTGGAATCCTGGTGGGTACTTCTTCAATCCACCTTCTGGCAACCGATATCCAACAGGTGGAGTACCTGTTCTATAACGGCATAAAGGCACGAGCCGTTGTTTTGTTTTCCTCCTGGACTGTGACAAATGTCGTTCTTTCCAACAGGGCGACCTGGCTAAAGTTGGCATACGTATCTCAAGACTTTTCAAAAATAGGGCGCTCCCTGAAGCCCTTTTTCCTTATCTCAGGTCATGTCAACATCCAGTAGAGGTGTCGGAGAATCACGCGGCGCTTATTGACTTTACATCTGAGGCTTTACGCCCAGACCATGGGGGGACTACAACTGCCAGGTCTCAAGATTCCGACCATTTGGCAGGACAAATCAGGGATCCATTTATTAATGAAGAACTGCTGTTGATAGACATTTTTGGTACTCTCCCATTCTTGGGCCAATCCAAGATCTTGAGCAGACTGGAATACCTAAAACTCCATCTGGAAAGCCTATCTGTCCAGGAGAAACTTTCTCCTGACCCTGCTTTGGTAAAATCCATGCCAAATGTATGGCCCCTCAATGAGGGGCTGGTTTCCCCTAGGGGGGTGGCCGGTGGCATCGATCCCCCACCTGAGGGGCTGGGCTCCCCCAGGTGGGGGGCCAAGGGCATTGACCTCTGACCTTCCCCGCCTAACAGTCCCAGGGTACAGAGTGGGGAGGATTAATTACAGGTGTAGGCCAATATAGAAGGGTGGTAGAGGAATTTCTTGTTGGACCAAATGACAAGTCCCATCCTGGTTCTAAGCATATATATAATAGTACAGCCAGATACAGGAAATCATCCTCCCCTGGCTTCTGGCCTAGGATGAGGTTTTTAGAAGACAAAGAGCTGGGATCTACTGATAGTCCCCCTCAGAATAGAGGCATATTAAGTTCCCCTGCCCCAGTCCCTTTGGAGGTACTTTCTGTTCCTGTCAAGTCTCTAGTACACTGTGCTATAATCCCTCAGGAGTCTAAGTAGGCAGTTAAGGGGAAAAGTATACAGGCTCTAATAACAGCTGCTAACACTAATGGTTGTGTCTGTGCTCTCAAGGATGTTGACGCAATCTGTACAGACTGACAACTGTCCGTTTGTTGTAGGGCTTGTACCATATACCTGGGAGAGAGGAGTCAAAGTTGATTGGGAAGTTTTGTGGGGGCTCCAATTAGTGTAGTGACGGGTAGAGGGAGATATGACGTTGTGTGGAGGACAAGCCAGGTGAGGGGAACTCGGCCCAGACAGTTAACGACTGCGCTGTGTTCCGGTCCTCCACACATCCACAGGTTTGTTGGTTGCCCTATCAGCCAGCTCTCCGATCTCCGGATGCTGCTCCTAAATGCCAGATCAGTACATAATAAGATCTCCCTCATCCACGATTTAATAGTGGATGAGGCAACCGATCTGGCATGTATAACTGAGACCTGGGTGGGTGAGCAGGGAGGAGTTAGCCTCTCCCAACTATGCCCACCTGGGTACTTGGTTCAGCATCAGGGTAGATCCAAGGGCCAGGGAGGAGGGGTTCCTGTGATCTATAGGAGTTCCATCTCTCTCTCCAAGCACCATGTCCATGTAACCACCGGTCTGGAGTGTTTGCACCTTGTGTTGGATCAGGGAGACAGATTGGGGATCCTGTTGGTGTACCGCCCATCCTGCTGCCCAACAGACTCCCTAACTGAGCTGACGGAGGTGGTCTCGGATATATTGCTGAGATCACCCAGACTGTTGGTGCTGGGGGATGTCAACATTCATGCCGAGGCCGTCTTATCTGGGGCGGCTCAGGACTTCATGGTTTCCATGACCACCATGGGGCTGTCCCAATTCGCTACTGGCCCAACACACGTGGCAGGGCATACTCTAGACCTGATTTTCGCAACTGGACATGGGGATGGTGATCTGAATGTAGGGAATCTGTCATGGACAGATCACTGCTTGTTGAAGTTTAGACTTACAGCGGCTTCTCTCCTCTGCAAGGGTGGGGGACCTATTAAGATGGTCCACCCCCGGAGACTAATGAATCTGGATGGTTTTCAAAAGTCTCTGGGGAATTTTCCGGCTGATATGGTTGGCGCTCCTGTTGAAACCCTGGTCAAATTGTGGAATACTGAAATGACCCGGGCAGTTGACATGATCGCTCCTGTGCACCCTCTCCTATGTAGAGCTCATACGGCTCCATGGTACACTCCAGAGCTGAGAACAATGAAACAGTATAGGAGATGGCTTGAGTGCAGATGGAGACGAACTCCTGATGGATGCAATTATGCACTGGTAAGTGCCTATACCAACCTGTATTTAGGGGCAGTGCGGGCAGCAAAAAAACAATATTTTGTTGCCTCTATTAAATCTTCTATCTGTCGTCTGGCGGACCTTTTTAAAGTTGTCAGAGGGCTATTACACTCTGGCCCTAGGAACACGGTAGAACCATACGTTGCACACTGTAATGAATTTGCTAGGCACTTTCAGGAAAAAATCTCTCGCATCCGTCAGGACTTGGACTCCAGTGTTATAGCAGTTGAATCAAATGAGGTATCTGGAGCACAGCCTGGTCATGACTTTTTGGATGAGTTTCAATTGGTGCAGCTTGAGGACGTTGACAAGGTGATTGGACAGGTGCGTGCAACCACCTCTGTGCTGGACCCTTGCCCTTCTTGGCTAATAAAAGCTAGCAGAGTTGGAACAGCCGGCTGGGCCAGGGAAGTAATTAATGCCTCACTGTGTGAGGGAGAGATTCCTGCCTGCCTTAAGGCGGCGGTAGTGAGACCACTTTTGAAAAAATCCTCCCTGGACCCAGAAAATCTTAATAATTATAGGCTGGTAGCAAATGTCCCATTCCTGGGCAAGGTCCTAGAGAGAGTGGTTGCGGACCAGCTCCAGACACTCTTGGATGAGACCGATTATCTGGATCCATTTCAATCGGGTTTCAGGCCCGGTTTTGGCACGGAGACGGCCTTGGTTGCCCTGTATGATGACCTTTGTCGGGAGAAAGACATGGGGAGTGTAACTCTGTTGATTCTCCTTGATCTCTCAGTGGCTTTTGATACCATCGACCATGGTATTCTTCTGGGGAGACTTGCGGACTTGGGAGTTGGAGGTACTGCTTGGCAGTGGTTCTGCTCCTACTTGGCGGGTCGTCTCCAGAGGGTAGTGCTTGGGGAGCATTGCTTGGCACCCTGGGTTCTCCAATATGGAGTTCCGCAGGGGTCAGTTCTGTCCCCCATGCTCTTTAACATCTACATGAAGCCGCTGAGTGCCATCATTAGGAGTTTTGGAGTGCGTTGTCACCAGTATGCTGATGACACGCAGCTCTACTTCTCCTTTTCATCTTCATCAGGTGAGGCTGTCAAAGTGCTGAACTGATGCCTAGCGGCGATAATGGACTGGATGAGAGCGAACAAATTGAAGCTCAATCCAGACAAGACTGAGATGCTGTTAGTAGGTGGTTTCCCTGACTAGATGGTGGATGTTCCACCTGTCCTGGATGGGGTTGCACTCCCCCTGAAGGAGCAGGTTCGTAGTTTGGGAGTTCTTTTAGAACCATCCCTGTCATTGCAGGCTCAGGTAGTCTCGGTGGCACAGAGTGCTTTCTACCAACTTCGGCTGGTGGCCCAGCTACGCCACTATCTGGACAGGAGAACCTTGCTTCAGTTGTCCATGCTCTAGTAACCTCTAAATTAGATTACTGCAATGCACTCTATGTGGGGCTGCCCTTGAAAACGGCTCGGAAACTGCAGCTCATGCAAAATGTGGCGGCCAGACTGATTACTGGGACCAGACGGTCCAAACATATAACACCGATTCTGGCCCGCTTGCACTGGTTACCTATATGTTTCCGGGCTCAATTCAAGGTGCTGGTTTTAACCTATAAAGCCTTGTACGGCATGGGACCACAATACCTGATGCAACGCCTCTCCCGATATGAACCTACCCGTACACTACGCTCAACATCGAAGGCCCTCCTCTGGGTGCCTACTCAGAGAGAAGCCCGGAAGATGATGACAAGAAAAAGGGCCTTCTCAGTGGTGGCCCCCGAACTATGGCATACTCTTCCTGATGGGATACGCCTGGCGCCAACATTACTATCTTTCCGGCGTCAGGTAAAAACCTTCCTCTTCTCCCAGGCATTTTAGCTTTTAGCATTTTTAGCATTTTTAGTATTTTAGTATTCTAACATTCCTGCATTTTAGTAGTTAATATGCATTTAATATGTGTTTAATTATGTCTTAACTTTTGTATAATTAACTTATTTTAATTGATGATATGTGGTTTTTAATTGTATGTTACTGGTTTTGTTTGTTGTAAACCGCCCAGAGAGCTTCGGCTATGGGGCGGTATATAAATTTAATAAATAAATAAATAAATTATGGGGAATTCATAGTAGGGCCCCGCTTTACAGTGCTTTGCTTTACAGTGCTTCGCTAATACAGCAGTCTCAATTAGACGCAATTAGACTAAAGCCCCACTCATACTGCGCTTGTTCCACTTTACAGCGGTTTTCGCTTTACAGCGGGGGTCCAGAACGTAACCCGCTGTATGAGTCGGGCCCTACTGTATATATTCCTCATTCTCAAATGTTTCCAATATAGATATATAAGTTAGGAAAGATATTCTAAGAACTATAGGAATTAGGAAAATCATAAAGAAGCAACATGTATGTTCTGCCTTGAACTTTCAATAACTCTTACTTGAGCAGTCACAGGTCCTTATATGCTTAACATTTGATGAATGGTCATCTTGCTTAGCTATCTAGAAGATGCTTCTATAACAAATGGACTAGGGAATCTGACTGATGAGGCGCAATGGTAACATTATGGGCTGGGTATGCATGGAAAAGCATTTTCAATATTTTAAGGTCATATTTGGGAGTAATAGGCCCCAAAAATCAGTCGGGGGGGACAGCAGAATTGTTGTTGTTGTTTTTTGTTGTTGTTGTTTATACCTCGCCCTTTCTCCAAAACTGGAACTCAGGGTGGCTTATAACGAAAAATGGGTACATATAATTTGGACATATAAAAATCTACATTTAAAATAGAATTAAACTCATTACAGCATTAAAACAATTAAACATCACCTAAAAATACCTAACACCAATTTAAGAATAATGTAATCAAACAGTAAAACAATACGGGAATAGTAATAACATTCGTCAAGCAGAACAAAGGAACAAAGAAGAGGCTTGTGTATGATGAATGGTGACCTGTACACATGTTCTTGTAACTAGAGGTTGGAATTACCTAATATTATCTGATTGGGCTAGAAATTAATGTATGCAGTGTAACAGCTATGCAATACTGATGTGTAGCTTTCTCACTGGTGTATGTTAATGCATTTGACCAGAGCTTGGAAAAGTTACTTTTTTGAACTACAACTCCCATCAGCCCCAGCCAGCATGGCCACTGGATTAGGCTGATGGGAGTTGTAGTTCAAAAAAGTAACTTTTCCAAGCTCTGCGCTTTGTCCCAGAACTGTATAAAAGATCCATGCAGACAGTGTCACATTGCAATCCTCACCAGGCACTCTGAGGGGACTGACCCTACGTGTGCTTGCAAAGAATAAAGGCCTACCTTGTTGATGCAAGACTGTGTCTTCAGTTTCTTCAAGGACCCAAAAACATGGGAGACATGGGATGGAGTCTGCGCAGGCACAATCTGGGCACCTATGGGGGGCCTGGTAGGATCACTGGTAGCAGGCATTCTGTCTTGAGTGACCATTGCCCGGCTGGCAGCCAAACCGGCTGCAGACTGCTATGGCAGATGCTGGGGAAAGGTCATCTTCTTGCCACATCACCCCCTTCGAGGAGCGCAGGAATGCTGAGGAGAAATCCCTGCTGTACCAGTGCCTGCTGTGTTCTACCCCTGGGAAGAGGGTCACGACAAGGAGCAGAAGCACATGAGTTTCACCTCCGCCTTGGCCAAGATCAGCACTCTGAGCAAGGCACTGCACAGGTGCTGAGAGGTGCCACTTGCTCCCCAAGGAGCAGCTGGACAAGGTGTCCCGTCCAGACCCGGAAGGACGAGGCTGAGACGAGGGTGCAAGTAAATCTCATTTTATTAGAGTAATGGATACATCAAAGGCATGGCGCTTCATAGAAAACCCTGCGCTAACTCACTAGAGTCCCTAACTACACTCTGCGCATGCTCTGCAGCGTATGAAGAAAGTTGACTCAGCAACATCCCCCCTGTGCGCTGCCAGCTTAAGTAGGGAACATTTTCGAGTGTAATCTCTGACTCTTTCGCAAGTCCTGTCTCTGCCCCATCCGCTTCTCATGGTGGCGGGTGCGAGGCGATGCGGGGCAGGTCTCCAACAGTTCATCGGAAGACACCTGCTCTGGAGTAGGCTCGAGGTCAGGAGGCTGCATCCCGCTGTTGGCATCCTGAGAACTGCTTGGCTGGGGAGGAGTTGGCAGAGTCTCCTGAACTTCCCCGAATGGCTCCTCTGCGACAACTGGGGGGCGGCGCGCTCTCTGCTTCTGAGATCGCGCTATCAGTGGGAATTGGCCCAAGTTCAGGCTTGTTTCCCCTTCCAAGGTCCTGTTCAGACTCAATCATTGCTGGTTCTTCTGCACCCTCAGACAGCTGAGGCACCTGCAACTCATGCCTCCCCCCTTCCTGCCCCTGAAGGGAGAGCCGAGGCTCAACACAAGGTGAAACAGCATGGCAGCAGAAGCCACACTGCCTCTTCCACTGGGAGCTCCCACTCAAGCTGTCGTTGTCCCACATCTGGCACCAGTTGCCCAGCAGGGATGCTCAGGCCAGCCTCATCCTGCCTGGGAGAGTCGGGATGTTGGGGTGGGGAGGAAGGGGTGGAGGGTGGAAGAGGAACTGGATGAGGGGAAGGAGAAGCATGACGAGGGGGATGATGGTGAGCAGGACAGTGACAGGAGGAGGCTGTCTTGGACAAGGGGGAGTGATAGCACCCATGTGCCAGGGGCCCTCAACTTGCCCATCTGCTTCCTCGGACAGTGGCTGTGCTGTGGGCACATGGAGAGGCTGGGTGCCTCTAGTAGGATGCTGCCACCTCCACAGCAGAAGGGGCAACGCAGCTGCAGGCAATGTCAGTCTCAGTCCAGAGCAGCCTTTTCCAACCATTGTGCCTCCAGATGTTGCTGGACCACACCTCCCATCAGCCTCAGCCAGCATTGCCAATGGTCATGAAAAATGGGAATTGTAGTCCAGCAACAACTGGAGGCACGATGGTTTGGAAAGGCTGGTCCAGAGTGTCCACGGATGGTGGATGGGGGTGAGGGTGGCTACCCATGGCCAGTTGGAGGCCCTCCAAGGAGCACCCAAGAAATACAAAATGACATAGCAGAGTGTCCCGTTCAGAGCCAAGGAACACAGGCGCACATGGTTCTGTAAGGTTTTAACTTTTTATTAACGTTACATCAGTCTTAAAATCCTTATAACTCATTCAACTTCGCAGGCGCTGACTAAGCTTCCCTCCAATCACAGACATTGACTCAGCACTCCCTCCTTGTCACCACCCACTTAAGTAGGTTTCTCTTTCGAATGCAAACATTTGCTCCTTTGAACCAGTAGATGTGTCTGCAGTGACTCCCTTGTTGCCTTGCAGAAGGCTGAGCAGGACAAAGGGGCTGCCTATGTCAATAGGCATGGCTGCAGGCATCTGTGGCAAGTATCAAGTGAGGGTCCACTGCCGCTGCTGTGGAAAAAGAGGGGGTATGGGGGGAGGAAAAACAGTGATGCTGGGAAAAACAGAAGGGAGTAGAAAAAGAGGAAGGCCAAACAAGAGATGGATTGATTCCATAAAGGAAGCCACAGACCTGAACTTACAAGATTTGAGCAGGGTGGTTTAGGACAGATGCTATTGGAGGTCGCTGATTCATAGGGTCACCATAAGTTGTGGTCAACTTGAAGGCACAAAACAACAACAATGGGAGGAAGCGACAGTGGTGGCTCAGTGTGCCCATTCCCAGGGTGGCCCCAGCCTGAGGTGCCTGTGTGGATGTGCCCTGGTGTCTCTGGGGCACACATGGTGCTTGATTTCATACCTGGCTGCTGTCTTTCAGTGTCTGCCCAGGTGTACTGCATGCTCTTTGGGGTGGCAGGTGACTGCATGTGTGATGGGGGTGCAGTGAAAGTGTGTGTGTGGGCTGGTCCTACCACTGGGCAGAGTGGGGTAGCCACCTCAGATGGCAGAAGCTGGATGGTAACAGTGGCTGTCCCCTTGTCCAGACCTCCTCAGCCCCCTGGCTTTTCCTGTCCTCCTGAGCCAGCAGTCCCAATGCGTTCTTGTAGTTGGCCTGGCCAGCACTGTCTGTCTGGCCTAATTGCCTTTCTCCAACACATCACAGGCAATGATCTTAGGAAAGTCCCCTGATCATGTGAGCAGGAGAAGGCAATGTACTCTGTTCATGCGACATGTGAAGGGAATTGTAGATCAAAATATCTGGAAAGCACCAGGTTGGGGGAGATTGTATATTGCATGCAGAGCCTCCCTTAAAGTTTGGATGGAAACTGCGGCTAGTACAGAATGTGGCTGCAAGACTTTTAATGGGGTGGCTCAAAGTGAACATCTCTCACCAAAATGGAGAGAACTTCACTGGTTGCCACCAGCTAGATCCTGAGACCTTGGTGCTGATCTTTAAGGCCCTATACAGCTTGAACCCAGGACCTAAACCAGACCTAAACATCTGAAGATGTATAAGCCTAATATATAATCCTGAGCTAGGCTACATCAGAGAGCTACTGGCTAAGGCCACTGTAAGCATAATGCTTACAATGGTTATTATGTGCTTATAACCAGTCAGGACTTTGACCCTGGCCTATATTATTCTGATTTACTGGCTAAAGCTGGATACATGTGGACTTGTACAAGTACAAACTGGATGTATAAAGATAAAATAGATATTTTAAGAAACGTTGAAAAGACAATCCGCTGTGGAACTCCAAGTATTTTTCCAGATATATCCTCAGTCCTAAGGCAGTCTTGGGTGGGATTCAGATGAACTACTGTTGGAAATGACGCAAGCTTAGCTGACATAATAATAATAATAATAAAATTTTATTTCTAGGCCGCCTATCTGGCCAAATTAACGGCCACTCTAGGCGGCGTACATAGACTAAAATATAACATAGAGTAAAATATAACATATAATACTAAACAAAACCCCAGTAGTCTATAGACATCCCGAGCAGCAGGTTCACGCACACATACACACACACGGTCTCTGGCCCCTTCAGCAGTTGCTGCTTTTGTAGCTGGAGAGAGACAGGGCCCTGCCCTTCCAGGCCAGGTGGAAATCAGCCAGAAATGCAGGGAGCAGGTCTTGCAGAAACTCACACAGGTAGATGGTCTCTGGCCCCTTCAGTAGTTGCTGCTTTTGTAGCTGGAGAGAGACAGGGCCCCGCCCTTCCAGGCCAGGTGGAAATCAGCCAGAAATGCAGGGAGCAGGTCTTGCAGAAACTCACACAGGTAGATGGTCTCTGGCCCCTTCAGCACTTGCTGCTTTTGTAGCTGGAGAGAGACAGGGCCCCACCCCTCCAGGCCAGGTGGAAATCAGCCAGAAATGCAGGGAGCAGGTCTTGCAGAAACTCACACAGGTAGATGGTCTCTGGCCCCTTCAGCACTTGCTGCTTTTGTAGCTGGAGAGAGACAGGGCCCCACCCTTCCAGGCCAGGTGGAAATCAGCCAGAAATGCAGGGAGCAGGTCTTGCAGAAACTCACACAGGTAGATGGTCTCTGGCCCCTTCAGCAGTTGCTGCTTTTGCGGCTGGAGAGAGACAGGGCCCCGCCCTTCCAGGCCAGGTGGAAATCAGCCAGAAATGCAGGGAGCAGGTCTTGCAGAAACTCACACAGGTAGATGGTCTCTGGCCCCTTCAGCAGTTGCTGCTTTTGTAGCTGGAGAGAGACAGGGCCCCACCCTTCCAGGCCAGGTGGAAATCAGCCAGAAATGCAGGGAGCAGGTCTTGCAGAAACTCACACATTCAGGGCTCTGAATATTCACAGGGCTAAAGGGAAAGCATGACAGCCTTTGATCCAATGCATTTACAAGAGGCTTTCCAGGTGATTTCAGGAAGAGTACAGGCAGGTAGCAAAGGATTGCAGGGATGGCATCAGGAAGACAAAAGCTGAGAATGAGCTGAGGTTAGCGAGGGATGCTAAAAGCAACCAAAAAGCTTTCTTCAGGTATGTCCATAGTAAAAGACAGAGAAATGGTGGCACAGCTACTCAATGAGGATGACAACATGATAACCGATGACAAAGAAAAGGCAGAAGTTCTCAACTGCTACTTTGGTTCAGTCTTCTCCCAAAAGAGGGTTTATGACCCTCCTTGCAAGCATGAAATATAAGGGGCAGGTTTGCAGCTTCAGATTGAGACAAGTGGTCAAGGAATGCCTAGGGCTGATTCGTATGGAGGTTTAGTGTGTGTGTGGTGCTACTCACAGCCCCTTTGAATCCTCATGGTTCACATGACGTTACTGGCAAACAGAAGCTGGCACAGAGTTACCCTAAAAATCTGATATGGACCTAACAAGAGCCCACCAACAGAACCTACCTGACCCAATTATCCCAATAGGCCTCTGAGAGAAGTAGGAACAGTCAGACCCACTTAATATTTTTCACAAAGGGCACATCTACTCTCCCTCTGTCTCACAGCCAGGGAGGGCCAGCCTTCTGTCAGTTACAGACTCTCACTTTGAAGGAATCTGGTGACTTTTCCCTTTCATTCAATTCACTGCACAGGCTCTCACCCTGCACAGGAATTACACAACTTCCTTACACCCTCCCCACTACCAATCTCCATTAGATTGGTGTTTTATAAAATAGAACAGGATTGGGGATGGGGTCAGGGTTGCACCCTCACCCTCAGGACTCCCTAAGGGGATCCCCAAGGGATCACCCCCAATGGTGTTCCAAATGCAGCCTGGCTATTATGCCACCCTGACTCAGCCAGGAGCTGATGCAAGAGGCTACAAGATTGAGTGCAGCCTCTCTCTGGATTCAGCATCACGCAGGGGATCCCAGTTCTTGCAGCACATACCAGGGACCTCACCTGAACCTGAGGAGCTGCTTCTTGACAGGGGTCTTCAAAAAAGCCATCTGGCTCTACTGCAAGAGAGCTGCTGTGTGTGAGTGAGAATGAAGTTATGTCAGGCTGGGGAGGTCTACTTAGAAGACAGTAGAAATTACCTTCCAGCTCTGCTCTGAGGGGGCATCACTGCCTCCAAAAAAAATCTTGTTTGTAGGGCAGGTGGGGAAGGCATGGCTAAAGAAGCTCCATGGGCCAAATTGTTGAGGGGGACCAGGATGGCCTAATTTGGCTTGCAGGCCGGAGATTCTCCACCACAGTTGGCTAAAAGGAAATCTTGACCCTGCCTTTTGTTTATCAACAATGTTAGACATGTTCACTGTCCCCATTTGTTATCCATCTCAATGGTTGGAGCCACTTCTGGGAGGTTTTGCAAACAGGTTTCTCTCCAGCCATTCATCTGTGCAGGGAGCCACTTCAAGCATTAAGTATATTGCAGAATCCCATAATTATCAAAATCATAGCGATTCCTTTTCATCTTCTCAGCAACGCCCCAGGGATTTCTTCAAAGACAGCCTTTGAATCCACAAAAATAAATTGCAGAATCAAGAACAACATGAGGTGACGTCTTGCATTACAGCCTGAAAAGACTCATGAATAAATGTCTCTTGTGCCCTTGAGAGCAGGGGCTGAGATTTAGGACAGGTGAGGAGGACTGTGTGTGAGAGAGGTTGACTTCCATTCCTTTCAGAAGTGAAGTCTTGGCTGGGCTCCATCAATGCTAGGAAAGCCACTGAGCCTTGCAAAAAAGGTTTGACTTGATCTAAGGATTCTTCTAAGTAGCTGAGGGGAGAAGCCACAAAGGAATGTTCCTGTTCCTGCTGCTTCTGCTTCTGCTGCTGCTGCCTTATGCAGGCTGTGGCATGCTGAGGGCAAAATGCCCCTTGACTCTGGAGAGAGATGAGATAGACCCATTCAATTATAACAAGCCTGGAGACCTCCTCATTAGTGGAGCCATCTCTCCCACAAGAGCTTTATTTCATCCACACATCTTCAATGAGCCTCCTTCTATCAGCTTTAAACAGTAAGTCATTTTATGGGGGTGGAGTGATTGCTGCTCCACTTGCTCACAAATTTACAAGCTCCAATTGTCCCCGATTGTAAGGGTACAAGAGCTGAAATGCACATTAATTGTGCAGTTGGTGGGAGAATTTGAGGAGGAGGAACACATGTAATTTCATCTATTAGAGGTACTAGGGTGTGTGATTTCAGCCTCTGTGTGTGTTTGTAGGTGAATTGCATCTGTGTGTGAGTGTAGCTGGTAGGGCATCACTTGATTCGTAGTGTGTGATAACCAAGGATTCAGTATACATTTAAAGGCAAACTTACCCCATTCGCACTTTCTGAAATAGCCATCCTTCAAAATTCGCTACTCCCAGAATTTTCCAATGCAGTTTGCCAGTTGTGTATATACTCTGGTAAAATAAGCATTAAAATGCATAGCATCATAAAAAAAATGACATACAAAAATGTATTCTATAAGGGAAATTGCTTTGCGGAAATGTGCATATTAGGCAAAATAGCATCCAGAATGGCAAACTCATGTGGCAATGTGGAGAACCCAATTGAATAGTGGAAAGATAACAAAGAAATATATTCCAGTCTCCAAGGAGAGTTAGGCTCTCTCACCTTTTAAGACGCACACACATGGGTAAGACTAGATTATACCGTCTTCCTGTCACCCAATGCTTTTCTAGGGACAGTACTCACCTTTACAGAGTACCGTGACCTTTTTGGTTTTTTTGGCTCCCCATGACAACCATTTTGTGCTGGCGCCCACAACATTTTTATCAAGGTAAGAGTGCCACCTTTTTTGCTGAAAATGTACTGGCATTGCCTGTGTCAGGAGTGGGCAAGCTCCAGTGCATAGGCAAATTCTGGCCTGCCACAGGGTGCAATGTGGCCCACCAGGCAATATTCCTTAAATCACACCCATCTCCCATCAGCTGATGTCATTGGTGAACTTTCTGCTTAGCTTCATAAGTGAGGGATGAAGCTGTCCCTTTCAGCTGCTCGCGATTTCTCAATTTTCCAATCTTAAATTCAGCTCTCTACATTTCCAGAGTAATTTGTGCATGCACACACAACCATGGAGAATTTGACCTTTTGGCTTGTTGCTTTGGCTCTGGAGCAGTATTAGGGTACATAAAGTTCTAGAAATTAAATCCGGAGTTTATATTGTCTTTTTTTTTTTTTTTTTTTTCAATAATTTTTATTCAGATTTTCATAAAACATACAAGACGAAATCATAAAACATTCAAAGACAAAAAACAAAATCAAAAATAGTTAAACAAAAAGAAAAAAAGAAAAAAAAAACAAAAATAAAAAATAAAGAGTAAAATATTGACTTCCCATTTGTCAAAGATCAAATCAGTTATAAGTCTATAATATATAACAATCCTGTCTCTTAAGTCATATTATAAAATCACTTTCCTCCAGTAGTTATCTTACTTAATCATCAAATCTCATAAACATTACTTTATTCTTTCCACAAAAAGTCAAAGAGAGGTTTCAATTCTTTAAGAAATATATCTATCAATTTTTTTTTCCAGATAAGCATATCGATTAATCCATCTCATTACTAATTATGATAATCTTATTGTCATAACCATAGTCAAAATAAACATTTCAATTAATCCATCACATCAGAATCTGTTAGGTTCAGTAATTTCAGTAGCCATTGTTCTATTATCCCTATTAGTTCCATTTTCCATCTTCCATCTTCAGTAGTCTTGTTAAGTCCAGTAATTTCAGTATCCAATCTTCCATTATCAGTATTCCATAATAATCTTGCTGTCAAAGCCATAGTCATATAGTAAGAGTCTGATGGGAATTACCTCTATCCCAAATATTTTCTTGCCATCCATTCTGAATAGGTTGCTGAAATACTGCTGTAAAATCATATCTCTGTTCTTTTTTTCAAAATACACTGGGTCATCTCTTGAAAGTTTTTCCATTGTCACATGGCTGCAGTTAATTCCATAGATTTTCTCTATATTGGGCTCCATCACATCATTCCAGTCCAGAAGATTATCCATGTCATTGATAACTTTATCTCTAGAATCTTCATTAATTTCTTCAGAGATAACATTGAGTTCCAAACAATAGATTTTATTTCTAAAGTCCATAGACTCCAAATCTTGTTCCTGTTCCACGTTTGTTCCAATCTCCGGGATCTCCTCTCTCACAGGGACCCCTGTTCCAGTCTCCAGGGTCTCCTCTCTCACAGGGACCCCTGTTCCAGTCTCCAGGGTCTCCTCTCTCACAAGGACCCCTATGTCTTTAATCTCCTGTGTCTCCAAACAATAGATTTTGTTTCTAAAGTCCATAGACTCCAAATCTTTTTCCTGTTCCACGTTTGTTCCAATCTCCAGGGTCACCTCTCTCACAGGGACCCCTATATCTTTAATCTCCTGCTTCATTTTACTCAATTCAATTTTCAGCTCCTTACAACCCTGTCGCAGGTTTTGTTTCGTTATCTCAATCTCATCCATTATTTTCTGAAACATAGTTATTTCCAGATTCTCAGCCACTTTCTTAATTGCCATTTTAAAAGAAAAATATAGGAAAACCACTTCTTATTTCAGCAACAATTGGGTTAATACTCCAAACTTGGTGACATCACAGTATAAACAGAGCAGACAGCCTTATCTCTCCATGCTTAAGTAAACAAAATGCAGTTCCCAGGATCGAAACAATTAATGGCGGTCGTCAGGAAACAGATTCGTCAAAATAAAATAGACCAAAAAGAGAGTAGTCTCAGACAATATAATATTCTTCAAAATAAAAATCTGGAATAGAAATCCCTCTTCTGTGTATATCTTTAGAATGCAAATCCAGGACAGCTTTTTGCAACAAAAACAGAGATAAGCTATTAATTAGTGAGTAGCAGAGAGAAGTTATGGCTCCCCAGTGAGATGTCAAAAACCGATCAATCTGGCAAATCTCTTTTAAACAGCAACAATTTAAGTCAAGTAAAAGAAAAATATAGAAAGAAGGGTGCTTGCCTGTTAGTGCGTTCTCTCTTAGAAGATAAGATGAACGTTCGCTTTATCAGATAGAGCTTGTTGTTGAAAATCCGTCCCACCTTCGTCGGCTGGACCTCGTCCCATAAATTAATGAGATCTGGTCGTCCCAACAAAAATAGGCTTTGAGGTTAATCTCTTCGTTTCTCCCTACCCGGGAGAAGTTTAATCAGTCAAAAAAAAAAATCTGACTGATATATCTGAATAAGCTTCTTTTGAGGCAGGAGCCCGTCTCAAAAGCAGGCACAGGCTAAGTCACCCTTCCCGGAAGTCCGGAGTTTATATTGTCAGAGAACAGGAATGAAATCTGTTTATATACAGTGAATTCAGGATGATGATGTGATATGTGTATTCTTGTAGGGAATTATCGACAAAGTACTGGCAGTTCCTCTCCTTCTTGTTTGCCATTCAGGAGATCAACCAGAATCCCAGGCTCTTGCCCAACATCACCCTGGGCTACAGCATCCATGAGAACTTTTTTGAGGCAAGGGTGACGTACAACGCTTTGCTAGACCTGCTGTCTACTGGGGAGGGGAATGTTCCAAACTACAACTGTGGAAGATGGAATAACCTACTGGCTGTTCTTGAAGGGGCTGACTCTGAAATCTCCATCCAGATGTCAGGCTTGTTGGGCATCTATAAAATCCCACAGGTAGGAATGGAGAGGGAGTGGGGCATTTGCTGGCTGAACTGAATTCCCCTTTGCAATCTCTCTAGAGAATTCAAAAAGTGAATGGGGTGGATGTCCAAAGTGAGACTGGAAAATAGACTGCAGGCCTGAGGCCTCGCACAAGGATATTAGGGCAAGAGACACACTACTCTCAGAACTAGGGAATCCCTCTTGGGATTCCCCCTTCCCCCAGTATCTTCATGGGGTGCTTTTTTTAAAAAAAAGTGATTACCCAAAATCACATAATACACGGGAAGCCCTGTCCCCAACAGAGAGGCTTGCAAGAGATGGAACTTAGAGATAGATGAATCTGCCAGGTTCATATCTCTTGTTTTTGCAATCTGAGTTTACATCTCAACTTTTCTGCAGTACTTTATTGTTGCTTTTTAAAAAAAAAAAAAAAGAATATTCATCAGCATTTTAGTGTGCATTCCTCCTCATAAAAAATGTTTTTATGCAGTTCTGTCTAATAATATACACATGTTTGCATACATATTTTCCTGATAGATATTTATTTATTTACTATTTGATTTATATCCCACCCTTCCTCCCTGGGAAGGGATATCACATTTTATTACACGAACACATGCATTTTATAAATTTCTCCACCATCCCTAATCAGACCTCCCTCCTTCATCTCAGCCAGGATCTTTCCAGTCCTTAATAATCATATTGGGGTAATAACTACTGGGGCTTCAATTCAACAAAGCAAGCCACCCATCTTCCTTTCCTTTCTAGGTCAGTTATGCTTTTGCTTCTCCTGTTCTGAGCGATAAGACCCAGTTCCCTTTCTTCTACCGGATGGTCCCCAGAGAAGATGCCCAGTACCCAGGGATTGTCAAGCTGCTCCTGCACTTCCGATGGACCTTCGTTGGTCTCATTGCATGTGACACTGACAATGGAGAGAGGTTCATGAAGACCTTGATGCCTCTGCTGCTCAGGAATGGCATTTGTGTTGCCATCTCAGAAAGCATCCCACAACTGAGTGGGAATAATATGAATTTCAATCTTCTTCCATTCCTGAAGTGGAGACAAGTCCATGTATTTGTTTACTACGCAGAGACTGCTTTCATCTTAGAGGGAATAGTAATTTTAGAACTATACTTTCACAAGGTGATAAAATCCATCGCAGGGAAAGTCTGGATCACAACAGCTATGTGGGACATCTCCTTTGATTTAATGTATAGTGGCTTGTATTTCCAACACGTACATGGATTTTTTTCCTTCTTTATTGAGACAAACAAAACAACAAATTATGATGATTTTCTCCCTTTTTTCGTTGCTATGAAGCAGTTTCTGAAGAAATCTTTTAATTGTTCCTATTCAAAGCATGCATTGTCTGTGAAAGGCTGGACCAGATGCAGGGAGACAGCGGACCTGGAGACATTGCCCCATGAAGTTCTAGAAAGAGTCCTCTCTCTAGATAGCTACAGGATTCACAACACCGTCCATGCCGTGGCTCATGCCTTAAATTCTATGTATTTTTCTAGATCTACGTGGAGAGTGATGGAGGGTGAAAGCAGGCTGGAAGCTCAAAGACTACAGCCATGGCAGGTATTTCCTTTTTCCATCATAGGCATCTCTGCTGAACATGGGGACAGGCTGCACAATTCCAAAATGATTGCCTTGAAATTGGAGAAAATGTGAAATGTTGTGAGGAGGTGCAATTTTGCAAACCCAGTTGAGAAACACTCTGAATAGGTTCCTCTTTCTGGCCTTAAAGGACACTGCCCCCCCATCACTGGCATCACTCCCTCTTTGCCTGCAGGGGCTCATTTGCAGTAAGTTCATTCCCCGCACAGCCTACAATGGCATTCCGTTGGGAAGAGGAGATGATTTTTGTAGGGTCTCTCTAAAACTGCAATTCTCCTGACTGGGGGGCTAGTGTGGAATCTACCCAGCTCTCCTGAAGAACCTCCCTCCTTCCAACAAGCCCTCTTTTTCTGAGGGAGTCTTTATCTGGGGGCATTTTCTTCTGGGCTAGCTGGCCTAGCCCACCCAGGTTGGTAGAAAGAAATCTTGCTCTCTGCTCTCCCGCACCATCTTCAATGTGAATCATGGGCCCAGACAGAGGCAGGTAACCCTCCCAGTGTCTCTTGCCCTCAAACTCACAGGGCGCTGGGTGCCTCTCACTGCTGGGATTTGCTCAGGGACTGCACCCACCAGATCCCTGTAAGACCATCTTGGGGCACCCAAGGGGCAAAGTCACCTGGGAATTTTATCTGACCCATCTCTCCAGGTTCTGGGAGCTCCTCTTGGACTTGCACTCACACCTCGGGCTTCTCCTCCTGCACTTTTTCTCACACAGCCATTTCTCCTGGTGGTGCCAGCACCTCTTGCACACATGCCTCCAACTTTTCCTTCTGCCACAACTGGCACACATGGGGTGAAGAATTCCATCAACAGCTGGTCTTCTCCAGCCTCTAGTTCACCTTTCTCCAAGGCTTTTTCTTCCTCCTACACTACTTCTCCAACAGCAGGCACACAGGGAGCAGAGAAATCTATCAGCAGCATCTCTTCTCCAGCCTCCACACAACTTTCTTCTGAGGCCTTTCTGTCTTCATTTTCTACCCTGCCCGCCTTCAATTCTTGGGGCTTTACTTTCAGCTTTCTGGCGTCTTCCCCCTTGGCAGGCTCCTGGACAATCAAGAACATAAGAACATAAGAAGAGCCTGCTGGATCAGGCCAGTGGCCCATCTAGTCCAGCATCCTGTTCTCACAGTGGCCAACCAGGTGCCTGGGGGAAGCCCGCAAGCAGGACCCGAGGGCAAGAACACTCTCCCCTCCTGAGGCTTCTGGCAACTGGTTTTCAGAAGCATGCTGCCTCTGACTAGGGTGGCACAGCACAGCCATCACGGCTAGTAGCCATTGATAGCCCTGTCCTCCATGAATTTGTCTAATCTTCTTTTAAAGCCGTCCAAGCTGGTGGCCATTACTGCATCTTGTGGGAGCAAATTCCATAGTTTAACTATGTGCTGAGTAAAGAAATACTTCCTTTTGTCTGTCCTGAATCTTCCAACATTCAGCTTCTTTGAATGTCCACGAGTTCTAGTATTATGAGAGAGGGAGAAGAACTTTTCTCTATCCACTTTCTCAATGCCATGCATAATTTCATCCACTTCTATCATGTCTCCTCTGACCCGCCTTTTCTCTAAACTAAAAAGCCCCAAATGCTGCAACCTTTCCTCGTAAGGGAGTCGCTCCATCCCCTTGATCATTCTGGTTGCCCTCTTCTGAACCTTTTCCAACTCTATAATATCCTTTCTGAGATGAGGCGACCAGAACTATACACAGTATTCCAAATGCAGCCGCACCATAGATTTATACAACGGCATTATGATATCGGCTGTTTTATTTTCAATACCTTTCCTAATTATCGCTAGCATGGAATTTGCCTTTTTCACAGCTGCCGCACACTGGGTCGACATTTTCATCATGCTGTCCACCACAACCCCGAGGTCTCGCTCCTGGTCGGTCACCGCCAGTTCAGACCCCATGAGCGTATATGTGAAATTAAGATTTTTTCCTCCAATATGCATAATTTTACACTTGTTTATATTGAATTGCATTTGCCATTTTTCCGCCCATTCACTCAGTTTGGAGAGATCTTTTTGGAGCTCTTCGCAATCCCTTTTTGTTTTAACAACCCTGAACAATTTAGTGTTGTCAGCAAACTTGGCCACTTCACTGCTCACTCCTAATTCTAGGTCATTAATGAACAAGTTGAAAAGTACAGGTCCCAATACTGATCCTTGAGGGACTCCACTTTCTACAGCCCTTTCTGCTTCTTAACCAATTCCTTATCCACAAGAGGACCTCTCCTCTTATTCCATGACTGCTAAGCTTCCTCAGAAGCCTTTGGTGAGGTACCTTGTCAAACGCTTTTTGAAAGTCTAAGTACACTATGTCCACTGGATCACCTCTATCTATATGCTTGTTGACACTCTCAAAGAATTCTAATAGGTTACTGAGACAGGACTTTCCCTTGCAGAAGCCATGCTGGCTCTGCTTCAGCAAGGCTTGTTCTTCTATGTGCTTGGTTAATCTAGCTTTAATAATACTTTCTACCAGTTTTCCAGGGACAGAAGTTAAGCTAATTTTGCCATCCTCACTGAGTAGCTGAACTACCATTTATTTTCTCCAACTTTTACTATGGATGTATCTGAAGAAAGCTCTTTTGTTGCTTTCAGCATGCTTCACTAACCTCAGCTCATTCTCAGCTTTAGCCTTCCTGACACCATCCCTGCAATTCCATGCTACATGTACTCTTCCTTTCTGGCCTGGCCTTCCTTCCACTTCCTGTATGTGTCCTTTTTTGTTTTCAGGTCATCTCTAAGCTTTCTTTGAAGCCACATTGGCTTCTTCTGCTGTCTTCCCCCTTTTTTCCTTGATGGAATTGTTTGCCATTGTGCCTTTAAAATTTTCTTTTTTAGAAACTCCCACCCATCTTGGACTCCTTTTCTCATTAGGTTCATTTGCCACGGACCCTTACTTACCATTGTTCTGAGTTTATTAAAATCTGCTTTCCTGAAGTCCAGGGAACATGTATGGTTCAGCGTTTGCTTCCTTTAGAATCAAAAACTCTAGTATTGCATGGTCACTTACTCCCAGAGTTCATGTAACGGCCACCTCATCCACTAAGTAATCTCTGTTGGTTAGAATCAAGTCAGGGATAGCTGATCCCCTAGTTCCTTCCTCCACTTTCTGCAGAGAAAGTTATCATAACACAAATCAAGATTTTCTTGGAGAGGCCATGTTTGGCTGAATTTGTTTCCCAACAGATATTGAGGCAATTGAAGTCCCCCATTACTACTACATCATGTCTCCTTGAAACAGTAACACTTTGCCAGAGCTTGGAAATGCTACTTTTTTGAACTACAACTCCCATCAGCCTAATCCAGTGGCCATGCTGGCTGGGGCTGATGGGAGTTGTAGTTCAAAAAAGTAACTTTTCCAAGCTCTGCACTTTGCTTTTCAAAAGTTTCACCCTCGTCTTCTCCTTGATTGGATGGTCGGTAGTTGACTCCGACCATCATATTCCTTTATTCCTTGCCCCATTTATTTTAATCCAGGTACTCTTGGTGGAGCTACCAAACTCATCCTCCTGTATTTCTGTGCAGGGGCATATATATTTTAACATTTATCATGACTCCGCCTCCCTTTTTATTCCTTCTGTTCTTTTTGAACAAGTTATATCCTTCAATTGCTGTATTCAGTCATGGGAGTCATCCCACCAAATTTCAGTTATACTTATCAAGTCATATTTACCCTCCTGTATTAAGAATTCAAGTGTGTCCTCTTTGTTTCCCTTACTTTGGGCACTATTATATAGACCATGTGGTTTCTGGTCTGGCTTCCTTCCTACATTTTTATGAAGACTTACTGGGCTCTGTTAAAGCAATTCTCTCTGTTCCTATTATTTTGCATAAACCTTCATCAGTTGTCACCTCCAAGTTTATGTCACCCTCCACCTTAGGATTCAGTTTAAAGCCCTCCTGATGAAATTCTCCATGCTGTGGTCAAACACATTCTTCCCAGTTTTCTGAGGTAAAACCTATAACTTGCCAGCAGTCTATCTTATAGGAAGTGTACGCCATGGTCCCAGAATTCAGATCTCTCAAGTTGGCACCTCCTTCATAGCCAGTCATTCACACAGAGTATTTTTCTTTCCCTTTCTACTCCTCTTCTAAGTACTGGAAGGATGGATGAAAAAACTATCTGGGCCCCAAAGTCTTTGAGTTTCCTTCCCAGATCATCAAAGTCTGATGCGATTTCTTCACAGCTCTGCTTTGCAGTATCATCCCACCACAATACCTGTTGGATCGCCTCTCCCGATATGAACCGGCTCGTACACTACGGTCTACTACGAAGGCCCTCCTCCGGGTTCTGACTCATAGGGAGGCCCGGAGGGTGGCGACAAGATCTAGGGCCTTCTCAGTGGTGGCCCCCGAACTGTGGAATAGTCTCCCCGAGGAGGTGCGCTTGGTATCTTTCCGGCGCCAAGTTAAAACCTTCCTCTTCTCCGAGGCATTTTAATTTAAGTTAATTTAATTTTAATTTTAAATGTGTTGTAATCTGATTTTAGATTTTGTACTTTTTATATGCTCTATTGTATTACTGTGTAATTTTATTGTATTTTTTGTTGTTCACCGCCCAGAGAGCTATTGCTAGTCGGGTGGTATATAAGTTTAATAAATAATAATAATAATGGAGGAGGAGAAAGGGATATGTGTCAGTGGGCTTTATGATGGCAACCCATCATATCTCTAATCTATCCTCTCGAGAGAGCATACCTGGTGAACCCATGGGTTTAATACTTGGGTTTCAATCCCATGCAGTAGGGAGTCTCCCACTACTACTACTACTACTACTACTACTACTACTACTACTACTACTACTACTACTACTACTCTTGTTGTTGTGGGCCATGTATTCATTGCTTCTGCTTGACAAAGCTTCAGGCTCTTGCTCGCTATTCTGTGGGGACTCCTCTAATTCTTCCTCTACCGGCTGTCCTCCAGTCTCATCTACAAGTGCCTGGAAATGGTTCCATAGTTCCACTGATGAAGGGTGTCTTCTAACTGTTCTGTTCCTAACTGCCATCCTTTTCCACAGAGTTTCCTCTATTTCATTGTACCTCTCCTCAACTCTTTCCTCTTCTGCTTCAACTTCCTTTTGTTCTTCTACCTCCTGTACTCTTTACTGTAGTTGGTGGTGTTATGACCCTTGACTCCAGTCCTAAGCTGCAGGAGCAGCAACTAACATGACAGATAAAGTTCAGGGCTCTGAGCAAGGTGCTAGAGATCTGAAAACTATGGCAGCTGGAATCCACATGGATTTTAATCAGAGCTTTCAAGGAGCTGTCAAATGTGCTGAAACCTGGGAGACATGGAGCCAGGCGCTGCCACTGGCTGTTGCAAAGGAGGCTCAAAAGGATCTCACCTGTAATCCCCATGATGGGTCATGTGCTGCTGGTGAAGAAGCTGCTCCTCGTGAGTCGACCAAACTCCTCAGGCAACCCAGATGGTCTGCAGTTGATCTATCATCTGCACCAGCTGCAGCCATTCCTGGAGACACCTGATTTGACTACAGTGATGCATGCCTTAGTTACATCCCGTCTAGATTACTGTAATGCGCTCTACGTGGGGCTGCCTTTGAAGACTGTTCAGAAACTTAAACTGGTACAAAGAGCTGCAGCCAGAGTGCTAACTGGGGCTGGTTACAGGGACCATACAACCCCCTTGTTACGACAGCTGCACTGGCTGCCAGTTTGTTTCCGGTCACAATTCAAAGTGCTGGTTTTGACCTATAAAGCTCTATACGGCCTAGGTCCAGGCTATTTGTCAGACCATATCTCCCCATATGAGCCTGCCCGGGCACTGAGAGCCTCAGGTGAGGGCCTTCTCTCAGTCCCAACACCTTCGCAAGCGCTATTGGTGGGGACGCGAGATAGGGCCTTCTCGGTGGCTGCCCCCAGGTTCTGGAACTCTCTTTCTAGGGAAGCACGAATGGCCCCTTCCTTGCTATCCTTCCGTCGGCAGGCACAGACTTTTTTATTCCGACAGGCTTTTGGACTAGAAGATGTTTAAGACAGGGCCTCATAAGGTCTGTTGTATTCTTCTATGGTCCTATTCGTAATGTTTTAAATTGTCTTAGTATCTTAAGTGTATGTTTTATGGTTTTAATGTCACAAATAGTTTAATTCTATTTTAATTGTACATTTTTGTATTTTTTTTTACCTATGTGTAGTTTTTATTTGTAAGCCGCCCTGAGTTCCAGTTTTGGAAAAAGGGCGGGGTAAAAATAAAGATTTATTGTTATCATCATCATCAACATGAACATTCGTCTGTTTTAATTATGTTTTAGGGTACTACTACTACTACTACTACTCTTGTTGTTGTGGGCCATGTATTCATTGCTTCTGCTTGACAAAGCTTCAGGCTCTTGCTCGCTGCCCTGGGCTCCTACTGTGAGGAAGGATGGGATATAAATTTATACATCTAGTAAATAAATAATAAATACAATAAGTTAGGGGCCAAGGGGGGCCCCTCCACAATTTCTAGGCTGGGGTTGAGAGGGTGGAGCTCTCACTTCCTGATCCGTGCCAGCATCGGATTGCAGAGCATGATTTGCATCCTTACCACAGGTTGCAAATCATGGCCCATGATCCAACACTAATGCAAATCGTGGCCCCATGATCCACTCTCCCAGGCAACATCCCCCATGCAATTGGTATGGGCTTAAATAGGACCAGCTGCCCTACCTCCTGCATTGTCGTGTCAGCAAGGGTTGATGCAAGGGATGTGGGAGGTGGGGCATCCAGACCCATTTAAGCCGACACTTTCTGCTTTGAGGGGGGTATTGCCTGGGAGCCAAGAGCCCACTGAAATCTGGTGCCCAAGGGCCCACTCATGCCTGGTGCCAGCCCTGCGCAAAATGGGAACAACTGGGTAATCAATGTGGTTATCCATATTCTAAATGCTGCTGTTTCTGTTTCAGCTCCACCCTTTCCTACGAAACCTCCAGTTTTACAATTTTTCAATGGACGGAATGTATTTGGATGAGAATGGGCAACCAGCAGCTGACTTGGACATTATGAACTGGGTGTTGTTTCCCAATGACTCAGTCCTCAGGGTGAAGTTTGGGAGTTTATGCAGACAGGGATCCCCAGACCTACAACTCACCATCGACCAGGATGCTATTGTGTGGCCCAAATGGTTCAACCAGGTGGGGGGGAATTATGACTTTCATTTCATTGTATTTCTCATCCCTTAATCTCTAATAAGTGTACCATATTCTGTATAAAGGTCCCTTCGCATGCCTGTTGACTCCAGTGTTCAGCAGTTCAATAAGATCTACCTGTGGGTCTCTGTGAAAGTGTTGTATGGTGGGGTCAACTGTTCTGGGGGAGCAAACTTCAAGGTTGTTACTTCCCTTAGTGACTAGATGAGATGACCAAGAGCTCCACCCCAGGCTCTGCCACATTTAAATTGTAAAACAAATTCCTCATATCATATCCGTAATTCTCACCCAGCTATAGTGTCGCAGGATTCCATTTGTCTGCCCCACACTAGACAGCCTGGTACCCACACTCTGAACCAGCTACAACTTCTGCACCATCTCCAATACACTCTGATGCAGAGTGTATTGCAACAGCACAATTGTGAGGTTATTGGGGCATGGATAACTGAGGCCAGCCTAACCCTGTCCAGGAGAAGCCACAGCTAGTGATCCTGCCGCTGGTGGAAATGGGCAGTCTGTGCTGCTGAGGCCACCTCAACCTCCAGCAATAATGTGGTTGTTTCATTTTCTGCAAGTAGAGGTTATCTTGGGTTCTTCCAGACCCTGCATCTCAATATTTTCATAGCTAAAGCATCCCAAACACATTTTTCTTGATGCTCCTTGTCTTTATACTTAGACCCTGCCTCCTTCCAGGTGTGTAGAAAGCTGCCACCCCGGATTCGTCAAGGTGGTTCAGGAAGGAAAGCCACTTTGCTGCTACGACTGCCTTCCCTGCATGGAAGGGACCATCTCCACTCAAGAAGGTGGGTGACTCCAGTGGAAAGGCTCTGGGGAATACTCTGCAGGAAGCATCTTTTGCAAGGAGAGGAGAAACGGGCATGCTTGATCAAGGCCTGCGCTTTTAGAGGAGCCAGGACTGCTCAGTTTCCTTTACAAATTGTTATCAGTCACTTTTTACATCATCTAACAGAATACAATTTCTGTGTGGTTTTGATTTTGTTTGCATTTGCAGGAAACTCCAGAGGAAAGGGGCACCTTGCGGGAAGAGGGCAAAGGTTCGCTCATCTTTCCCGAGCTTTTTGAAGGGAAAATGTAGAACTGCCCAGTGGTGTGTGTTTATAATTCATGTGCAAAATGCATGCCACGTCAACACACCTGTTTACTTTTCTTGTGTGTGCATGCATACGTTCTTGCATAAAGTTACATTTCAAGACATTTAGAAGCCTGCGTAGAATGGCCAAAAATCCTCAGAACTGGGCATTTGACCACACAAACTTACTTATTAAGTTTATTTCCTGCCCTTGCTCCCAAAACGATCTCAGAAGAAGAGTGTTGGGTAAGATTCACACGTGAGGCATTATGAACTCCAACTTGTGATGCTGTTTCTAGGCACAAATGCCTCATATAACTTTGCCCCATTAAGATCCCTGTTAAGAGTGTCATACTGAATATTAAGGGCATGACCACATCATAGCACTGACTTCTCAGGAAAGTTGCCTCCATATTCTAGAATTCTTCCCTTCATTTTACAAACATTGGTGAATACAGCCCCGCTCCTCGCTCAGGAAGGAAGCCTGAGAGAATACTAAAGAGTTAAGCCCCAGCTGATAGCCATCAGCCTCAAGTAACACATCATTGGCTGGCAGCAGTAGCTGGGAGGAACCAGCCACACATATAAAGTCAGGGCACCCTAGCGAGGGAGCCTGCTCCACGAGCTAGAGGGAGCCCCAGCTGACGAAGCGTAAAGGCAAGTTAAGCAGCAGAGCGAGTTCGGCAGCAGGGCGAGGAGACCACGGCCCCCCACTCTGCCCGTCTGTTCCCTGACCTCAACTAAACCGCAGTCTCCAACCCATTGACGTAATAAACCTTAAACAAAACTATGCAGGTAAGAAGCCAGCAGGGGTGTGGGGGCTTTCCAGTGTTTTGCACCGCCTGCAGCATGTACGACTATCTGCCTGTTGGACAGAAGTCGTGGGTATGCTCTCGGTGCAATGAGCTCCTGGCTCTCCGGGAACAACTTCATTTCCTTGAGGCCAAGGTGGCGGACCTGGAAAAGCTGAGAGAGGCAGAGAGGTGTGTGGAGGAGGCCTTCAGGGATGTTATAGCTGTGTCCCACTCCAACGATGGTCTCGGGGAAGGAGAGCATCCAGCTGAGGAAGAGGGAAACGATCCCTTAGAAGGGACCCATTCCTTGGGGGATGAGCAGCTATCCTCTCGTGCCGAGGATATATCTCCAGGGGGTGGAGGGATCCTTGTAGTGGGTGATTCGACATAGACAGTGGGGTGTGTGATGGGCGTGTAGACCGCAAGGTGTTTTGCCTGCCTGGTGCGAAGGTTGCGGATATCGCCCGTCGTTTAGATAGTTTGGTAGACAGTGCTGGGGAGGAGTCAGTGGTCGTGGTGCACGTTGGCACCAACGGCATGGGGAAATGCAGCCGTGAGGTCCTGGAAGCAAAATTTAGGTTGCTAGGTAGGATGCTGAAAGCCAGGACCTCCAAGGTGGCTTTCTCTGAAATGCTACCGGTTCCACGCGCAGGACCAGCCAGACAGGCCCAGCTTCGCAGTCTCAATGCGTGGATGAGACGATGGTGTCGGGTGGAAGGGTTTGGATTTGTTAGGCACTGGGGAACATTTCGGGACAAGCCGGGCCTGTACAAAAGGAACGGGCTCCACTTGAACCAGAATGGAACCAGACTGCTGGCACTTAAAATTAAAAAGGTGGCAGAGCAGCTTTTAAACTGACTGAGGGGGAAAACCCGACAGCAGCTGAGAAAGGTCCGGTTCGGAATAAACCTCCCCCCTGGGATAAAAACCAAAGAAATGATGAAAGTTTAAAAGGGGTAGGCCTAGAAGTAGGCATTGTGAGAGCAGGGGCACAGGATATCAATTCAGAAGAGCAAAATTACCACAGGCCTAACCACAAGTGCCAAAGACACTTGAAGAGAGACACTGCTTACAAGTGCCTGTACGCTAATGCTAGGAGCCTGCGAACCAAGATGGGAGAACTGGAGTGCTTGGTCTTAGAGGAGAGCATTGATATAGTGGGCATAATGGAGACCTGGTGGAATGGAGAAAACCAGTGGGATACGGTTATCCCTGGATATAAACTACATCGGAAGGACAGGGAAGGACGTATTGGTGGCGGAGTCGCTCTATACGTGAAAGAAGGCATTGAATCCAGCAAGCTCGAAACCCCAAAAGAGGCAGACTCCTCCACAGAATCGTTGTGGGTGGTGATACCATGCCCCAGGAGGGACTTAATACTGGGAACGATCTATCATCCCCCTGATCAAAATGCTCAGGGAGACCTTGAGATGAGATATGAAATTGAGGAAGCATCCAAACTAGGAAATGTGGTAGTAATGGGTGACTTCAACTACCCGGACATAGACTGGCTGCATATGTGTTCCAGTCATGACAAAGAAGCAAAGTTTCTAGATATTCTAAATGACTATTCCCTAGACCAGTTGGTCATGGAACCAACCAGAGGGATGGCAACCCTGGACTTAATCCTCAGTGGGGACCGGGACCTGGTGCGAGATGTAAGTGTTGTTGAACCAATTGGGAGCAGTGACCACAGTGCTCTTAAATTAAACATACACGTAACTGGCCAATTGCCAAGAAAATCCAACACGGTCACATTTGACTTCAAAAGAGGAAACTTCACAAAAATGAGGGGATTGGTAAAAAGAAAGCTGAAAAACAAAGTCCAGAGAGTCACATCACTCGAAAATGCTTGGAAGTTGTTTAAAAACACTATATTAGAAGCTCAACTGGAGTGTATACCGCAGATCAGAAAAGGTACCGCCAGGGCCAAGAAGATGCCAGCATGGTTAATGAGCAAAGTCAAGGAAGCTCTTAGAGGCAAAAAGTCTTCCTTCAAAAAATGGAAGTCTTGTCCAAATGAAGAAAATAAAAAAGAACACAAACTCTGGCAAAAGAAATGCAAGAAGACAATAAGGGATGCTTAAAAAGAATTTGAGGAGCACATTGCTAAGAACATAAAAACCAACAACAAAAAATTCTATAAATACATTCAAAGCAGGAGACCATCTAGGAAGACAATTGGACCCTTGGATGATAAGGGAGTCAAAGGTGTACTAAAGAACGATAAGGAGATTGCAGAGAAGCTAAATGAATTCTTTGCATCTGTCTTCATAGTGGAAGATATAGGGCAGATCCCTGAACCTGAACTAACATTTGCAGGAAGGGATTCTGAGGAACTGAGACAAATAGTGGTAACGAGAGAGGAAGTTCTAAGCTTAATGGACAATATAAAAACTGACAAATCACCGGGCCCGGATGGCATCCACCCGAGAGTTCTCAAAGAACTCAAAGGTGAAATTGCTGATCTGCTAACTAAAATATGTAACTTGTCCCTTGGGTCCTCCTCCGTGCCTGAGGACTGGAAAGTGGCAAATGTAACGCCAATCTTCAAAAAGGGATCCAGAGGGGATCCCGGAAATTACAGGCCAGTTAGCTTAACTTCTGTCCCTGGAAAACTGGTAGAAAGTATTATTAAAGCTAGATTAACCAAGCACATAGAAGAACAAGCCTTGCTGAAGCAGAGCCAGCATGGCTTCTGCAAGGGAAAGTCCTGTCTCAGTAACGTATTAGAATTCTTTTAGAGTGTCAACAAGCATATAGATAGAGGTGATCCAGTGGACATAGTGTACTTAGACTTTCAAAAAGCGTTTGACAAGGTACCTCACCAAAGGCTTCTGAGGAAGCTTAGCAGTCATGGAATAAGAGGAGAGGTCCTCTTGTGGATAAGGAACTGGTTAAGAAGCAGAAAGCAGAGAGTAGGAATAAACGGACAGTTCTCCCAATGGAGGGCTGTAGAAAGTGGAGTCCCTCAAGGATCGGTATTGGGACCTGTACTTTTCAACTTGTTCATTAATGACCTAGAATTAGGAGTGAGCAGTGAAGTGGCCAAGTTTGCTGACGACACTAAATTGTTCAGGGTTGTTAAAACAAAAAGGGATTGCGAAGAGCTCCAAAAAGACCTCTCCAAACTGAGTGAATGGGCAGAAAAATGGCAAATGCAATTTAATATAAACAAGTGTAAAATTATGCATATTGGAGGAAAAAATCTGAATTTCACATATACGCTCATGGAGTCTGAACTGGCGGTGACCGACCAGGAGAGAGACCTCGGGGTTGTAGTGGACAGCACGATGAAAATGTCGACCCAGTGTGCGGCAGCTGTGAAAAAGGCAAATTCCATGCTAGGGATAATTAGGAAAGTTATTGAAAATAAAACAGCCGATATCATAATGCCGTTGTATAAATCTATGGTGCGGCCGCATTTGGAATACTGTGTACAGTTCTGGTCGCCTCATCTCCAAAAGGATATTATAGAGTTGGAAAAGGTTCAGAAGAGGGCAACCAGAATGATCAAGGGGATGGAGCGACTCCCTTACGAGGAAAGGTTGCAGCATTTGGGGCTTTTTAGTTTAGAGAAAAGGCGGGTCAGAGGAGACATGATAGAAGTGTATAAAATTATGCATGGCATTGAGAAAGTGGATAGAGAAAAGTTCTTCTCCCTCTCTCATAATACTAGAACTCGTGGACATTCAAAGAAGCTGAATGTTGGAAGATTCAGGACAGACAAAAGGAAGTACTTCTTTACTCAGCGCATAGTTAAACTATGGAATTTGCTCCCACAAGATGCAGTAATGGCCACCAGCTTGGACGGCTTTAAAAGAAGATTAGACAAATTCATGGAGGACAGGGCTATCAATGGCTACTAGCCATGATGGCTGTGCTCTGCCACCCTAGTCAGAGGCAGCATGCTTCTGAAAACCAGTTGCCGGAAGCCTCAGGAGGGGAGAGTGTTCTTGCACTCGGGTCCTGCTTGCGGGCTTTCCCCAGGCACCTGGTTGGCCACTGTGAGAACAGGATGCTGGACTAGATGGGCCACTGGCCTGATCCAGCAGGCTCTTCTTATGTTCTTACTCTTTGGAGAGTCACAGCTGAGTCATTGGGGAGCATCTTTTGCACGGGGAGAAGAAATTGGCAGGCTTGATCAGGGTCTGTGCTTCTATGGGAGCCTTGACTACTCAGTTTACTTTTCACATTGTTATCAGTCACTTTTTGCATCACCTAACTAAATATGACTTCTGCTTGGTTTTTGGTTTTGTTGCGTTTACAGGAAATAGACCTGGATGGCCCACAATCCCTTTTGATTAGTAGCTCAAATCAAAAGGTGACTCAGGAGGCCTGAGATCTATCCTATGTTTCATTTATTTCAAAACCGTTCCATATATCAAATTGTTATTGTGATTATGAATTATTATTATGTCTGTTTAAAAGCTGCTTGGAGCAATAGGCTAGAAGTAAATTCACTAATAGGCAAAAAACCTTGCAGTTTAAGAATGTACCTATAGCCCACAGATATTTTTTATCAAACTTTAAAAAGCAGGGAAATTGGGCAGCTATAGTGAATGCACCAGGGGAGCAGGAGACCTGACCTCCTCTTTGAGATATTGGACTGGCCTACAAATTTGTCAAAATGCAAAGACAATTTGGGTTGGTTTTTCACAGTCCAATGTACCTTGGGAGAATTTGGTAACATGTGCCTCTGAGCATATGGTGAGTGGTGGCAACACCTGCCATCTCCAAAGATGGAGAATTACATTTTTGTATGTTTGTTGGTGTCCTTCTTACTTTGCTTCTTTCCTGTGTTACTACTGTTTCTACAGATAATCTAACCTAGAAAATTATATTTCTCTCATTATTCATTGTAGAAATGTGTCAAATTATTTTTTTTTAATTTCAAAGACTTTTTATTGGTCAATGTCATATGATGGTGAAGACAGCCTTTTGTGTTTCAAACTGGAGGTTATGCTCTGTTTCTATTTTGGGCACCTTAACAGTTGAATCTGAAACTGCAGTTTGATGTAAAATCAGACTGGTTACAATACATTACTACTAGAGCAATGACTCTAGCTGTTTGAAAAAACAAACTTGGCCTGCCCAAGATGCATGTTTTTAGCCTGCTATGTTTAAACCACTTAAGGAAAGGTGGGTGTGATGTTCTTCCCTGGCACCACCTGTGTTGCTCTCACTCATGGCTACCAGCAGTCAGGATCATCGTGTTTATTTTTACCTCTCTCCGCTCTAGCACAGATCTCAAAAGATCCCCCTGCTAGGCCACACTACCCAACACTCTGTGTATCCAATATAAGCTCTAGACTGTGCCTTAGTCTCTTCCTGGTTATTTTGATACCTTGTGTCTGTGTGTATAGGTAATTCCCCACCCCCCTGAAGCCCCTTGCCTATGAAGCTCACAGCTCTGGGTTGCTCTGTGGTAGTGGATGTTGATACAATATCTCTTCCTTCACCGTTGCCACCATTCAATACTATTTCTTCTTCAGCCTTGGTTACTCTGCCTCCCCCCTGGTCTGTGCCCCCCAGCTGAGGAATCAGGCTTTAAGTAAACCAAGAAAATATTTATTGATAACACTAAGAATAGCAAGATTACTTATAGATTTCATTGACAAGCATATGGTTTCATATGTTTCTCTTATGTTCCTAATTCCTACTATTTGCCTCAGAACTCCCAATCCAAACTCTCAACAGCCAACTCTTACTGTCCACATCAACCTTCCTGTCCACAACCACCCTGTCCAATCCCCGCCATCCAATACCCACCATTCAACACCCACCGTTCAACCCCCACCACGACTCAACTGTCATCCTCTCATTTATACCTTCAGCCATTCAAACACACAGCCAATCATCATCCAGCATTCTACAGCCCATGTAATCCCCCTTCTCACTCACTCCACTTACCATATTTCCTATAATAAACCTGCACTTACCATATTTACATTTCTTTCACATACAGGAACATCACAGTGGGCATGGTCAATTAAAAACTTAGAGCACACCTAGAATTTTTCTAGAATATATTTCACCTCCCACTATTTTATCTTGTGCAAACTGAGACAGTCCTCATGTCTATTGGAAATTAATCTGCAGAACAGTCAGTTCCATTATTCCACAATTGTTTTTGGAGTTTGATATGTTGGCTATAGGTACGCTCTTAAACCGCAAAGTTTTTTACCTATTAGTGAATTTCTCTGCTTTTTTAATCCAGAAGGTAAGTAATGGGATCCTGTGCAAGTTTGCTAACAATGGATTGATCATTTGCATGCTTATTGAGTTCTGTGGGATTTACTCCCCTGCAACATGCTTAGGATAGGTGAAACTGACCACAGGGGACGGGTAGGGGAGGAGGGAGGGGAGGGAGGGTGTAGGGGAGGACTGAGATGGGAGCAGGAGGGAGGGGAGTAGGGCAGGTTTGATCATTTGCATGTTTATTGAGTTCAGTAGGAATTCTTTGCATGCAATCATGCTTAGGATAGGTAAAACTGACCATGGGAGGGAGGCCTGGAGTGGGCAGGGAAGGAGGAAGAAGGAAGATAGGAGGAGAGGAAGAAGGGAGAGGAGAGGGGAAGTAGGGGAAGGGCAGCTCTGATCATTTACATGCTTATTGATGCTTGAAAATGAAATGGACTGCCTTCAAGTCAATTCTGACTTATGGAGATCCTATGATGAGATGGTTTTACCATTGCGTCCCTCTGAGGCTGAGAGGCAGTGACTGGCTCAAGGTCGCCCATTGAGGTTCATGGCTGTGCGGGGATTTGAACCCTCGTCTCCCAGGTTGTAGTCCTAGGATAGGTAATACTGACAATGGCAGAGGAGGAGGGGAAGGGGAGGGCAGAGGGGAGGGGAGGAGGAGGAAGGAGAAGGAGGGGATTGGAAGGGGATGGAAAGGAGAGGGAAGGGGCAAGAGGGTGATGATAGGAAGGAGGAGGAGGGGAGGGCAGGTTTGATCATTTGCATACTTTTTGACTTCAGTACAATGATGCTTAGGATAGGTGAAACTGACCGGTGGGAGTGACAGGAATGAGAGGCGGAGGGGAGGAGATTGGGTGGGTGGGCACTGGGCAGAGGGGAAGTCCCTTTCCTTTCCAGAAGGAAAACATTGGGAACAGTATCATTGCTTTTCAGCATTTCACCCACCTTTTTATGCTACAGCAGGCACATGCAGCTTCCCAACCAAATTTAAACCAAAGCTGTCCCTGGCCACATCCACACCAGAACTTTATTTCACTTTAGACAGTTGTGGCTTCTCCCAAAGAATCCTGGGAAGTGTCATTTGTGAAGGGTGCTGAGAGTTGCTAGGAGATGCCCCATTTCCCTCACAGAGCTTCAACCAGAGCGGCTGACTGTGAAACCACTCTGGCCACTGGAGGTCTGTCAGGGAAATAGGAGTCTGCTTTCAGCACCCTTCACAAACTACACTTCCCAGGATTCTCCAGAGGAAGCCATGACTGTCTCAAGTGAAATAAAGGTCTGGCATGGATGTGGCCCCCTGATTAGCCAAGCAGCTGTGAGTCTGGCTTTTAGAACCCTGACACTTGGTTCTTATTGAGCATGCCTGACATTATCATTGAGTTCAATGCTAAATTTCTTAAATTCATTAAATATCAGCCAGGCATTTTTTTAACTTTTAAACTGCAGAAGATTAAGATCAGAGTATGGGTCAAGGTCAGTAACAGGATTACAGGTACTCTGATTTTTTAATTAATTTCAACAGATTATGATAACTCTCAGAGAAAAAAGTCCAAAAGGGCTCTGAGGTGTTTCCCCCCTCTTTTTACAGTTTGAACTGTCCATTCTCTCTGACTGTTTTGTGTGTCACCAGGAAAATTTAGAGGGTTGTTAAGCAAATGTTTCTGAGTTTAGGACTCTAAGTTTTGTAAGTTTTTGTTTTGAAATGAACTTAAGGGAAGCATCAGAATGGCATGGGGGTATTTTAAATATAACATTGCAGAATGCAAAAAATCCATGATGGCTATGGTATACAGCCACTCTCATGGCTGTACAATAGATATATATCTGTGGAGCCTTGAGCAGGAATGACAAGGCGATTGTGAACTGCAAAGGGAAAGCATATCCTTTGTGGTGCCCAGAGTGTTCCCCACTGAGATCATATGAGCACCAACTGTGAGGTAATATTATTAGTTGATGTTTTCTCACAGCATGGACCATGGTCGTTCTTTCTGTAAATGAAAAACAGTACGGTTGGATATCAGGAAGATACTACTCTTCTTCTTTGCAGATGCAGACCTTTGCACCAAATGTCCAGAAGGTGAACATCCAAATAAGGGCCAAAATCAATGTGTGCCCAAGATTATCACCTTCCTGGCTTATGAGGAACATTTGGGGATCCTCCTGGCTTCTTTTGCCCTATTCTTGCCCTTAACAACAGGCTTTGTTTTAGCAATCTTCATTAAATTCCTCGAAACTCCAATAGTCAAAGCCAACAACCGGGACCTCTCTTTCATCCTCCTCGTCTCCCTCCTGCTTTCCTTTTTGTCCTCCTTCCTCTTCATTGGCCGACCAAGGAAAATGACCTGCCTTCTCCGACAAACAGCCTTCAGCATCATCTTCTCAGTCGCCGTCTCTTCTGTCTTGGCAAAAACCATTACTGTGGTGCTGGCCTTCCTTGCCACAAAGCCAGGGAACAGAGCAAGGAGATGGCTGGGGAAGAGTCTGGCCAACTCCATTGTCATTTCTTGTTCCAGTGTCCAAGTTGTCATCTGCACCATCTGGCTGGGGACCTCTCCCCCATTCCCAGACTCTGACATGCACTCACAGCCTGGACATATCATCCTGCAATGCAATGAAGGGTCTGTCTCCATGTTTTATGGTGCCCTTGGCTACATGGGCTTCCTGGCTGCCATCTGCTTCACAGTGGCTTTCCTGGCCAGGAAGCTGCCTGGGGCCTTCAATGAAGCCAAGCTGATCACCTTCAGCATGCTGGTCTTCTGCAGTGTCTGGGTGTCCTTTGTGCCCACCTACCTGAGCACGAAGGGGAAATACATGGTGGCCGTGCAGGTCTTCTCCATCTTGGCCTCCAGTGCTGGACTTCTGGGCTGCATCTTCTTGCCCAAGTGCTACATTATTGTCCTGAGGCCTGATCTGAATACAAAGACACATTTAACAACAAAAACAATAGCAGAAAACTAATTCTTATTAGACAGGTTTTCAGAGACATCCCTTAGCAAGTGCAAAGTGAAACCTCTTCTTTGTTTCCAATTATGTGGGATGATTCTGCAGTGTAAATTGTATCTCTGGATACTTTTCTGGTTCCTTGCACTTAATGACAAGCATTTGCAATGTAAAAATGCATGCAGAACTATTTGTTTATTAAAAAGCTTCCAAAGTAATGAGAGAAGTTAGAAAGACACTCTTTCATAAAACACTGTAACTCAGATCCAATAATTGATTAATAAAATAGACTAAGGCCTTCTCCAGATCATGGGTGACAACAGGGTTTTCTGAGCCCAGTATACTCAGTATGGATTGGGGCCTCTAATGGACTCACAAAACAAACACAAATTTACCTAAAAATTGCATACACTTGGTCATTTGCAAATTTGTAGCATCTTTTGCAAAAGGAGTTGGAGGCCCCAAAAATAAATCAGGAGTCATACCCAAGTGATGAAATGCCCTGCACACAGCAGAAATGATAGAGTATTTTTGGGTCCATTCAACTGGAGGTCCTAAAAGAAAGCAAAGAGAGAGGTCTTGCAGCAAAGGTAGGCCTTTATTGGTTACATATGCATGGCCAGTCTCCCTTGAGTGTGGTGGAGCACTGCAACATGGCACTGTTCACCTGGGTTTTTCATATACTTCAGGACAAAGCACATTAGCCTTTCCTATCATGGAGCTTCATATCAGACAGGTTATACTGTCTGCATTATTTTCTAGCCAATTAGGTAATGTTAAACAATTCTTATACCAGCACTTTTCTACTGTGAGCTAATACATGCCAACACTAATTCCTCTCATGCCTAGGGGGGACAGAGACTTTCTGTACCAGTCTTCTGTTCCCCTTATCTTATCTTCTTGAGCCAGGTTGTACCTAGCATACCATGCATACCAGTTACCATGGATACATTTGCATTAAAGACAGAGATGTCAGTACCAAGGAGAGGATTATTTATCTGGCCTGCTGCTCCTTTATAAAATTATGATCCTTATAATTTCTAAAGGAATATATTTTGCCTACTTTTTGTATATATAAAATTCTGCATTATTTCAACAGGTGAAGCTTTCCCCATAACTGAAGTTCCATACTTGGAAAGGCCTATTCTGTTTCATATCTTCCTGCTGCATAACTGCAAAAGGCACAAGAGACCCGCTGTGCTCAAATGCCAAACCCTAATCCATGCAAAGAAGTTACATGTCATTAGTTGTGAATGAGTTATGTTGCTGTGGGGCTTTCATTTGCTGCTTTAGGCTGGCAGTAACCTACATGCAGAGTGAGACCAGGCATGACATTTCAGATGAAGAAGGTCAACGTGATTTAATTTCATGGCAGTTCTATTCAGATGATCACACTGGGATAAATTCAACCTTTAAGTAGTTAAAAATGCAAGCACTGTATTAATTTGTTGTGGTTATTGATTGGGACCTCATAATAACTGCAGCATTGTGTGTGTTGTCTTTTTGAAGAAAAACGGTTTTAAATCCACACTCAGCCATGAAGTTCAGTGGGTTACCTTAGTGCAGTCACTGTCTCTTAGACTAACCTACCTCGCAGGGCTGTTGGGAGGATAAAATGGAAAAGAGGAAAACCGTGTTTACCACTTGAACTCTTTTCATAATAAGAATGACTACACATTTAAGTTTTTATACCAGCAGTAACTCTTCCCCAGACACACACACCATATTTCCCTCCACCTTGGGTAGGAAAGCAGTTGCCCATTCCTCCCCACATACCTCTGCTACAATCAACTGTGCCAGTCCCCCTTCACTGCTGAATTTACCTAGAGAAAAAGCCCAACACACCAAGAGGCTGAATAACAATAACACATCAATTGTGATACACACAGTGAACATTCCTCTCCTCTCCACCATTCCAGGGCTACATTCTGCTACAGGAACAGCACATTTGAGGAACCATACGGGTTCCTTCTGCTTGCTGGAGGCTGGGCATCTGCAACTCTTGTATCCGCCTCTCTGGGCACCCCTGCTGTAGCAGGAAGTGGGTGGGATGGGCAGTTTTCAAGTGTTTGAAATGACTGATTTAAAAACTCTCAAGATGAAAGGCCAGCATTATCTACTCCACTCCAATCCCCCACACCATATTTCCCCCCACCATGGGTAGAAAAGCAGTTGATCATTCCTCCCCACATATTGCTGCTACAATCAATAGGACCAACCCCCTCCACTGCTAAATTTATCTAGTAAAAAATCCCAACACATCAAGAGGCTGGATAACACCCCCACCCCAACTGTGACACACACATAGTGAACATTTCTGTCCTCTCTGCCATTCCAGTGATACAAGGCGCAACAGCAAGGACACATTGGGCAACTGTACGGGTTCCCTCTCCTGACTGGGGGCCTGGGCATCTGCATCTCTCATATCCGCCCTTATGAGCGGCCCTGATCTAAACAACCTATTTACTGAGTGTTCATCTTGATCTGCTTGGACAAAACTTACACAGATAATGTCTGGTCTTTACTGGACCACCCAGGAGATATGTAAAGACATAGCAGAGTAGCGGCAGAGGTGTCTGCAATGACTCCCCTCCTCCTTGCCTTACAGGAGGCTGCACAGGACAAAGGGGATGGTTGTGTCCATGCATGTGCGGCTGTGGGTGTCTGTGGCAGGTACCAGATGGGGGCCCCTTCCCACTGCCATGGATGACAAGGGTGGGATGAGCAGGCGGTGGTAGCTTGGGATGCCTGTCCCTAGGGCCGCCCCAGCCTGAGGCCCCCATGTGGGTGTGCCCTGGTGTCTCTGGGTTACGCATGGTGTTTGATTTCATCCCTGGCTGCTGTCTTTCAGTATCTGCCCATGTGTGCTGCGTGCTCTTTGGGGTGGCAGGTGACTGCATGTGTGGTGTGGGTGCAGTCAGGGTGTGTGTGTGGGCTGGCCCTACCATTGGGCAGAGTGGTGTAGCCACCTCAGATAGCAGAAGCTGGACGGCAGCAGTGGCTGCCCCCTTCCCCAAACCTTTTGAGCCTCCAGCAGTACCAATGCATTCTCACAGCTCATCTGGCCTGCCCTGTCTGTCTGGCCTAGTCGCCATACCCTGACACATCAGAGACAGTGCCCTTGGGAAAGTGCTCTGATCAAGTGAGCAGGAGAAGAAGCATCCAGGCCACAGGCCATGCACTCTGCACATGTACAGCTGTGTTCATGTGAAGTGAGAAGTGTAGTCCAAAACATCTGAGGGGCACCAGGTTGTGGGAGGCTGTATGTGGTATGTAGGGCCACCCTAAAAGATTGGGGGGAAGCTGCAGCTAGTACATAATGAGACTACGAGACTTTTAACTGGGGCAACTCACTGGGAACATTGCTCCACTTCATTGGTTCCTGAGACCCTGGTGCTGACCTTTGAGGCTTGAACCTAGTACCTAAAACAGTGGTGCTCTCAGGGCAGGACTATGGAGCAGACGTCCTGGGGTCTGCAGTGCTCCCTGAAGGAGATTCCTTAACCTGTTCCCTCCACCCTGCTTTTTCCATGGCAAATTGGAGCTTCCAGCTTGCTCACTTTTACACTGGGCTGGTGTGGAGGAGTCAGTGGGTGCCCCTGGCCCCAAACAAACAGCAGGTGAGCCTGAGGAGCCGCTTCTTCAAAAAAGCCAGCGGATCCATGAAGAAGGACTGCTGTGTGTGAGTGAGAATGAATTTATGTCAGCCTAAGGAGGTCTACTGAGAAGACATAGTAGAAATGACCTTCATTTCCAGCTATGTTCTGAGGAGAGCATCACCCCCCCCCTATTATCTTGTTTGTACGGCCAGAGGGCATTACATGGCCAAAGCTGCCCCATGGGCCAAATGGGGGGGGGGTCCTGGCAGGCCAGTTTTAGCTCACAAGCCAGAGATTCCCCTTCACTGTGTGCTAAAAGGAAATCTTGATTCTGACTATTGTTTATCAGCAACGTTGGACATGTCACTTTCCCCATCTGTTTATCCATGTCACAGTTCGTAGCCACATCTGGGAGATTTTCTAAACATGTTTTTCTCCAGCCATGCATTTGTGCAGGGAGCTGTGTAAAGCATTCAGGATGTTGCAAACCATTCCCCATCCATAATTATCAAAATCATAGTGATTCTTTTTCATCTTCTCAGCAAAGCCCCAAGGGATTTGTTCAAAGAGGGCCTTTGAATCCACAAAAATAAACCTCAGAAATCAAGATCAACATGAGGTGATGTTTGATCGGGTCACTAGCCTAGTAGATGGTGGAAATGCTGCAGATGTCATCTATCTAGATTTCAGCAAAGCGTTTGACAAAGTCCCCCACGACCTTTTGATTAGCAAACTCGTCAAATGCGTACCACATGGAAATACTGTCAGGTGGATTCACAACTGGTTGGAAAACCATACTCAAAGAGTGGTTGTCGGTGGCTCTGCTTCGGACTGGAAGGAGGTCTCGAGTGGAGTGCCACAGGGTTCTGTCCTGGGGCTGATACTCTTCAACATTTTTATCAATGACTTAGATGATGGGGTGGAGGGAAGCCTTATGAAGTTTGCGGATGATACGAAACTGGGAGGGATAGCTAACACAATGGAAGACAGGAATAAAATCCAAAGGGACCTGGATAGACTAGGAAATTGGGCTGAAATTAATAAAATGACATTCAATAAAGACAAATGCAGGATTCTGCATTTAGGCCACAAAAACAAAATGCATGGGTACAGGATGGGAAATGCCTGGCTCAGCAGTAGTGCGTGTGAGAAGGACCTTGGAATTGTAGTGGATCGCAAGTTGAACATGACCAAGCAGTGTGATGCTGCGGCAAAAAAGGCAAACACGGTTTGGGGCTGCATAAACAGAGCTATAGTTTCCAGGTCGAGGGAAGTAATAGTCCCACTATATTCTGCATTAGTCAGGCTTCATCTGGAATACTGCGTTCAGTTCTGGGCGCCTCATTTTAAGAAAGATATAGACAAGTTAGAGCGGGTTCAGAAGAGGGCGACGAGGATGATAGCCGGTATGGAGAATAAGTCTTATGAGGAAAGGTTGAAGGAACTTGGCATGTTCAGTCTGGTGAAGAGAAGGCTGAGGGGCAACATGATTACACTCTTTAAGTACCTGAAGGGCTGTCACATAGAGGAGGGTACAGATTTGTTCACTGCTGCCCCACTTACTACCATTTTCATGATCTCCAATCACCCCTGATTATTAGGGCATTTCCTGCTCCTGCTAAATTCCTGTCCAATTCTGCCTTCAGGGGGAGACTTAGTGAATACATCAGTGCTAAGACATCATTGATTTTGTAACCTGCCTTATCAGCTGCTGCTAGCAAGGTACCATTTCAACAGTAACAATGGAGAATGACAATCTTTAATATCCAGACCCACCCTCTTTTCTTTAAAGCCAGGTTGGCAATGACCTGTGACACAGCCTTTTAAGTAGTGGCTCCCCATTTGTGGTATGTCCTCCCCAGTGAAAGTCATCTGTCTCCAAAATTATTGACTTTTTGGAGGAATTTCAAAACATTCAATGGAAAATATTTTATCTGAAGCCGTTTCTGTTATTGCTATTGTTTATTAGAATGTTTTGATGTATAACTGTTTTCAGTATGTTTTTATTAAATTGTTTAGAAAGCTTGTTGTTTTCAAATTGTTTTGTTCTCTGCCCTGAGGTCTTTCAGAATGAAGGGTGAGATCATGTAACTTTCATAATAATCATCCCTGTGAGCAGACATGGGCCTGGGGCTAAGGTGATTCTTATTTGTTTTGCAAGTGAAGAAGGCCAGAGCACCCTCCCCTTTCCTGATACTGGTTGGAAATGTTATTACCTGCATATCTTAAATTATTGATATTTCTACCTCCAGTTTTCACACCATCTTGGTCCAATCCTGCTTTCTGTATGATATGTTCTGCTTATAGATCAAATAAATAGGGTGATAAAATACACCCCTGTCTCACACCCTTTCCGATGGGGTTTCTCCATATTCTGTCCTTACAGTAGCCTCTTGTGCAGAGTATAGGTTGTGCATCAGGACAATCAGATGCTGTGGCACCCCCATTTCTTTTAAAGCATTCCATAGTTTTTCATGATCTACACAGTCAAAGGTTTTGATGTAATCTATAAAGCACAGGGTGATTTTCTTCTGAAATTCCTTGGTCTGTTCCATTATCCAACATGCTCTCTGGTACCTCTTCCTTTTCTAAATCCAGCTTGGACATCTGGCCTTTCTTGCTCCATATAAGGTAAGAGCCTTTGTTGTAGAATCTTGCATGGGATATTAAGGCAATAGTTCAACGATTACTGCATTTCCTGGGATCCCCTTTCATTGGAATAGGGATGTATATTGTTGACCAATTTTATCAAAATTTGGACAGATTTCCATCTCAATAACTTATAGCAACTCTATTGGTATGCCATCTATTCCTGCTGATTTGTCTCTTCCAAGTATTTTAAGAGCAGCTTCAACCTCACATTCTAAAATTTCTGGTTCTTCATACGGTTCATCTGTGAATAAATCTGTCATCCTTGCATCTCTTTTACATATTTATTTATTTATTTATTTATTTATTTATTTATTAAATTTATATACCGCCCCATAGCCGAAGCTCTCTGGGCGGTTTACAACAGACAAAACCAGTAAACATACAATTAAAAACCAGATATCATCAATTAAAAAGTTAATTATACAAAAGTTAAGACATAATTAAACACATATTAAATGCATATTAAATACTAAAATGCAGAAATGCTAGAATGCTAAAATACTAAAAATGCTAAAAAGCTAAAATGCTAAAATGCCTGGGAGAAGTGGAAGGTTTTTACCTGGCGCCGGAAAGATAATAATGTTGGCGCCAGGCAAATCTCATCAGCAAGAGTGTTCCATAATTCAGGGGCCACCACTGAGAAGGCCCTTTTTCTTGTCGTCATCTTCCGGGCTTCTCTCTGAGTAGGCACCCGGAGGAGGGCCTTCGATGTTGAGCGCAGTGTATGGGTAGGTTCATATCGGGAGAGGCGTTGCATCAGGTATTGTGGTCCCATGCCGTACAAGGCTTTATAGGTTAAAACCAGCACCTTGAATCGAGCCTGGAAACATATAGGCAACCAGTGCAAGCGGGCCAGAATCAGTGTTATATGTTCGAACCGTCTGGTCCCAGTAATCAGTCTGGCCACCGCATTTTGCATGAGCTGCAGTTTCCGAGCCGTTTTCAAGAGCAGCCCCATGTAGAGTGCATTGCATTAATCTAATTTAGAGGTTACTAGAGCATGGACAACTGAAGCAAGGTTCTCCCTGTCCAGATAGTGGTGTAGCTGGGCTACCAGCCGAAGTTGATAGAAAGCACTCCATGCCACCGAGACTACCTGAGCCTCCAATGACAGGGATGGTTCTAAAATAACTCTGAAGCTACGAACCTGCTCCTTCAGGGGGAGTGCAACCCCATCCAGGACAGGTGGAACATCCACCATCTAGTCAGGGGAACCACCTACTAACAGCATCTCAGTCTTGTCTGGATTGAGCTTCAATTTCAATTGAGCACTACCTTCTGGAGACGACCCGCCAAGTAGGAGCGGTATATATTATCGGTTTGAAAAAATTCCTGGACTGGAAGGATTTGATGGAACTTGAAATGGAGAAAGTTAACAGAATTAATTCCTGTTTTGTGTCAATGGAAAAACCTTCAAGAGATGTGCTAGTGTATTCTGTAAAAAAGAGGAACAGAGATGCGGCTTTGCAACAATATTTCAGTGATACATTTGGAATTGATGGCAAAGAAATATCTGTGATAAAGGAAATTCCTATCAGACTCTTATTATATGACTATGACAGCAAGATTATTGGGTGCGTAAAGATGGAAGATGGAAGATGGAACCAACACAGATAATGGAAGAAGAGCGATTTGAAATTACTGGACTTAATAGACTTGATGAGTTGGATTAATTGACATGTTTATCTAGAAAAAAAATTGAAGGACATATATCTCAAGGATTGGAAACTTCTCTTTGACTTTTTGTGGAAGAATAAAATGATATGATGTTAATGAGATTTGATACCAGCTAAGATAACCGCTGGAGGAAGGTGATTTTATAATCTATTAAGAGACAGGCTTGTTATATATTATAGACTTATAACTGAACTACGACAAATCGGAAGTCAATAGTTTTTATTCTTTTTTTCCCTTTTTTATTGTATTGATCTGTGGGGTTTTTTTGTATTGTTTTGGTTTTGAAAATCTGAATAAAAATTAATTGAAAAAAATACTTAAAATAAAAAAAATGTATCATCTTGCGGTACTGTACGTAACTATGCCAGGCAGAGGCTCCCAAGACTCCCTCCACTCCCACCTTTCCAAGACTCCCACCTTTGTGCTTTGTGCTTTGTGCAATCTGCCTAGTGATAGAAGAATATATCTATGCTTGTGAGAACTGTGACTTTAGACCTCACTGGACTGGCAAGAGCTGTCTGTGAGTCTCCGTTTGCAAACGAAATAAAGAAAGCCTGGGTTTGGAACCTTGAGTCTCACGTTGTTTGAATATTGGGATCTCATCCAGCGGTACGAACCTCGAAGTGAGTGTAACACCTCTACTGGCTGTTGGCACGGCCTGAGATAAGGAAATAGGGCTTCAGGGAGCGCCCTATTTTCGAAGAGTCTTGAGATGCATATGCCAACTTTAGCTAGGTCGCCCTTGTTGGAAAAGACGAAATTTGTCACAGTCCGGGAAGAAAACAAAACAACGGCTCGTGCCTTTATGCCGTTATAGAACAGGTACTCCACCTGTTGGATATCACTTGCCAGAAGGCAGATTGAAGAAGTATCCACCAGGATTCCAAGAAGATGTTGAACGCGGTCGTCTTGGGATAAAAATCCGCTGGGTTTGGGAAAATTCTCAAAAACCAGCTTGGAAGGGTTCAACACTAAGTTCCATTTTGGGTCTTTTAGCTGGTTCACCATCTCCCGTATTAGGGGCCGCTTCAATACTGCGTCCTGCCAAGGATCCTGAAAAGGTAAATAGGGGACCTGTGCGTTTAAAGGTAACAATAAGGGAGGGGAAGAAATAGATGTAGCTGCCCTTACATTGACGGAAGTGTCACTAGAATTTAACGCGCTTCCCACTCTCGGAGTCTTACAAGTCATACTTGGCAACATTTCCCCTCTCTGAGGAGGGGGTTCAAGGTTCTTAGAGGGTGAACTCAACTCCCGTGCCTCTCTCTGTGGTGGTAAGTTTTCCATCAATGTAAATAGTTTCCTAAAATTCATTTTTCCTCTACGAGGCAACTTACAGTTTTTCATATTCTTAGACTTTTTCTTTTTTATGTTTTATTGATATAATAGGTTTTCTCCTGACCTTCCCACGTTCCCATGGATTTGTCCCCGCCTCCTTATAAGTAGGTATTTGGGGGGTCCTTTGGGGATCAGGTACCCCCAGCATCTCGGAAGGTGTTGCCTCTTTGTGGTGCATGTCGACTAAAGTCCATAACAGGTGGTTACACTCTGACAAATGGGATTTCATCTGGTCAAAGTCCATAGCAGGCATAAGCAGCCACCCCATAATAGATGGGCTGACCCCATCAAATTCCTGATCTTGTTGATATTGAAATTGACCCAAAGTGGCGTTGTTATCCTTTTTGGCCGTGACCGATTCTTTATGCTGTAAAGTATCTATGTTTGGTAGAGCGTCCAACACCTCATTGGCTCCAGACCTGAGCAAATCGCTAGCCAACTCCAAAGAAGAATGGGTCGATTGTTGCACCTCCAGTACCATCATATTATCCATCACTTCATTTGGAGCATTAGTTGTAACTAGCTCATTGAGTGAAGTTGTGGGCAGATCTACAGAGTATGATCCAGTATCTGTTCAGAGTGGAGGAGCTTCCTCTTGAGGAGATTCTGCAAGTGTGATTTCAGCTGCCAAACTTAAAACAGGATAGTCCTCGGAAATTACCGGCAGATTATCTTTAAAGGAGAAGGACCAATCATGAAGTAGGTACATATCTGGTGGGGAATTCTCATGAGGTCTTTCCTTTGGATGTGAAGTAAAAAAGTCTGTAATTTTTAGTTGGCCCTTTTTCACCTTGTCAGTGTTTTTGGAGGTATACAAAGCGGGTTGAGATTGTAGCTGTGGTTTTTCTCCCCCCCCCCGAGTCTTTTCTGTTGTAGCATACTCTCGAACAGGAGGGGGGCTCCCAAGGCTTTTCTTGCACTTCTTGTCAAGACCATTAGAGTATTAACATCCCCCGGAATTCAGAACTGTTGGTACCAGAACCCCTTGTAGAGCCCCAAATGAACTTTGGTAGGCTTTTTTAGACTCTGACTCAGCACTGCACTCAGACGGTAGGAAGGTTCCTCCCTGATTGTAGATAATGAAATTACTTACTCAGTAATTAACGAGGGAGGGGAAAAGAAAACACAAAAAGACAACCTTTCAAGTCTCAAGAGAGATATAGTTGGTATAAAATCCTCAGCTGAGGTAAAACAAGTTGCTTAGCCTTGAAATAAGGACTCTAAAACTGATTTAAAAAGCAGAGCTCCAAACTCAGCATCCTATTAGGTCACCATTCAGTGTATTGCTTCCATCTTCCTTTTATTTTATCTCTGTCAGTCAGTGTGTTCCCAACACCCCTACTCCTGGTTTGAATTTCCTTTGATTTTTCTAATCTTTTGGAATACGACTCTTGTTCAACTTTTTTATTAGCTTCTTCTATTACAATAATTACTGTAGTAGTTATTGCATTTTGGGTTCTAACATCACTCCAGTGCTGAAGGAGTTGCACTGGTTACCAGTTGCTTTCTGGGACCAATTCAAGGTGTTGGTTTTGACCTTTAAAACCCTGCACAGGTTCGGCCCAGTCTATCTGGAAAAGCGCCTCCAGCATCATCAACGTTGCCGCCCAACAAGATCAGTCTCAAAAGACCTTCTCTCCATCCCACCAGTTAAAACTAGGGAGAGGGCTTTTTCAATCGTGGCACCCACTCTGTGGAACTCCCTCCCAAATGACATCCGCCATGCCCCCTCCATGATGAGCTTCCGCTGGACCTTGAAAGCCTGGCTCTTCAGGCAGGCTTTTGGGGCGGGTCAGGTTTTACAGTTATTGTTGGAATGTAAAGGTTTTAATGTGAGTTATATGTTTTTATGTTGTACATCGCCTAGAGTGGCGAATGTCCAGAACATCAACATCCAAACAAGGACCAAAATCAATGTGTTCCCAAGATTATCACCTTCCTGTCCTGTGAAGACACCCTGTGGATCAGCCTGGCTTCCTTTGCCCTCTTCTTGTCTTTAACCACGGGCTTTATTTTAGCAATCTTCATTAAATTCCTTGAAACACGAATAGTCAAAGCCAACAACCGGGATCTTTCCTACATACTCCTAATCTCCCTCTTGCTTTCCTTTTTGTCCTCTTTCTTCTTCATTGGCTGGCCAAGTAAAGTGTCATGTCGTCTCCGACAAACAGCCTTCAGCATCATCTTCTCAGTCGCCGTCTCTTCTGTCTTGGCAAAAAACATCACAGTGGTGCTGGCCTTCCTGGCCACAAAACCAGGGAACAGAGCAAGGAGATGGCTAGGGAAGGGTCTGGCCAACTCCATTATCATTTTGTGTTCCAGTGTCCAAGTTGTCGTCTGCACCATCTGGCTGGGGATCTCTCCACAGTTCCCAGACTCTGACATGCACTCCCAGCCTGGAGAGATCATCCTGCAATGCAATGAAGGGTCTGTTGCCATGTTTTATGTTGCTCTTGGCTACATGGGCTTCCTGGCTGCCATCTGCTTCATGGTGGCTTTCCTAGCCAGGAAGCTGCCTGGAGCCTCCAATGAAGCCAAGCTGATCACCTTCATCATGCTGGGCTTCTGCAGTGTTTGGGTCTCCTTCGTGCCCACCTACCTGAGCACCAAGGGGAAATACATGGTAGCCGTGCAGGTCTTTTCCATCTTGGCCTCCAGTGCTGGCCTTCTGGGCTGCATCTTCATTCCCAAGTGCTACATTATTGTACTGAGACCTGACCTGAATACAAAGCACAGCTTGGAAAAGTTACTTTTTTAAAACTACAACTCCCATCAGCCCCAGCCAGCATGGCCACTGGATTGGGCTGATGGGAGATGTAGTTCAAAAAAGTAACTTTTCCAAGCTCTGATACAAAGGCATATTTAACAATAAAAACAAAAGCAAAGATCAACATCCATTAGCAAGTGCAAGGTGAAACCTCTTCTGTGTTTCCAATTATGTGGGATGATTCTGCAGAGTAAATTGTATGTCTGGCTACTTTTCTTGTTCCTGACACTTAGTGGGGGAGGGGCTGAGATGGGGGGCCATATGCAATATCCAACTTTCATTTGGCCAACATTCACCTTGTGTGGCACCTACCCTGGAGGCTTCTCTGTCCCAGTGGAGTGGTTGCCCCACAGTACTGAAGACTCCTCCTACCTGACCGCCCTCCATGATATGTAATAGAGTTCAGTTGTGTTGCCACTATTCACTGTGGCATTCATACTTGGGGGGGTTCTGCTGGGGAGGGCCACAGGGGAGGATGGGCAATGTGTATGCAGATCATAGCCCCCAGGAGGCCACGCTGCTGGAGTTTGCTCAGCAGCTTGGCCCCTTGGGAGTTGAGCTCTGGAGGTGGAATCCAAGGAACCCAAATGCATACTCACACTGCACACACACACACCCTTTGACCCAGAGGGAGGAGGGGTGGACACACACTGGCCCAAAGTCCTGGCCCTCCTAGGAGAGCTGGGAGGGAGGGAGATGAGGAGGTGTGACAGGAGCATGAAACCCCCATCAGAACAGTGGGAGGGGCTATCTTGAAGGGGGCTGGCAGACAATGGAATAAGCTGGCAGACCACCAAAGTTGGCCAGTCCAAGGTGCCAGGGTGGGCGGGAACATGCAGTAGGTAGTGGGTGGGGCATGTTTGCATGGGCCAAAGAACTCCCAAGCAAGGCGGCCTTGCTTGTCAGTGAAGACATACTGTGAGAGAGGAGAGGGGTGTCTCCTGAGTGGATCCATCAGAGTTGGTGCTTGTGAAACAGCAGGGAGTCACATTCATCTTACACCCTTTTCAGCTTTGGCTCAGCTCTGCAGCCTTGGGAGCACTTGGGAGTCTTTGCTTCTCTCTGGGGCCCTACATGTGGGAGGCATAGGATGGAGAATCTGGCAGAATCTGGGCATCTACAGGGGGGTAGGACCACTGGTAGTGGGTATTCTGTCATGGGTGACGATTCCCTGGCTGGCAGCCACACCGACTCCAGACTGCTAGGGCAGATGGCAGGGAAGGGCTGTCCGAGTGCCACCCCCCTGTAACAAGTGCAGGCAGCGTGAGCCTAACTGCTGTGCCAGTGCCCGCTGTGCTCTACACCCAGGGAGGGGACCCCACCAAGGAGTAGTGGCACAACTGGTTCATCTCCACTGCTGTGGCCAAGATCAGTGCTCTGGGCAAGGTGCTACACACACCAGAGCCTTGCAGTAACTGCTGGAATGACACCTTCTCCAACATCTGCTGGTGTGCCAAGGAGCTCATGTGAGGCGGAGTATCCATGGAGGAGGCCACGGCCCAGGCTCTCACCCCAGAGGAGGAGATCCTCAGCCAAATCCTGCCAGGCAAAGCCATCTGTGAATGAGGGAAGGATTCCCTAACAGGTGGGCATAGGGGGCAGAGGTGGTGGCGGCCATGGGCCATCATGTGGTGGGCTGCCAGGGGAATCAGTGAAAGCCTTACCATTCCCTCCCTCCCCCCTCCATCCTGCAGCTCCCAAAGTCCAACCTGCCCTGGAGGTGTGCAGTGATGTCATCCAAGTGCAGAGGTCTGAGCTGACACCTCCCACGAAGCACCAGGAAGCTCCTAGTGATGTGAAGAAGAGCATTCCAGGTGGAAAGTGCCAAGGTGTGCCTCTTGTTCCCCAAGGAGCAGTCGGGCCGGGCACCTGCCCCTTGCTTATTTATTATTATTATTTATTAAATTTATATACCGCCCGACTAGCAATAGCTCTCTGGGCGGTGAACATAAAACAACATAAAAATACAATGAATAACAAAACAATACTAAAATACAAGCAACAATCCAACACAATAAACATTTTTAAAAGTAAATCAGTGTAACTTAAAATGCTTCAGAGAATAGGAAGGTTTTGACCTGGCGCCGGAAGGAGAGCAGAGTCGGCGCCAGGCGTACTTCTTCGGGGAGACTGTTCCATAGTTCGGGGGCCACCACTGAGAAGGCCCTAGATCTTGTCATCATCCTCCGGGCCTCCCTGTGAGTTGGAACCCGGAGGAGGGCCTTCGTAGCACAACGTAGTGCACGGGCCGGTTCATATCGGAAGAGGTGTTCCGCAAGGTATCGTGGTCCCGCACCGTATAAGGCTTTATAGGTTAATACCAACACTTTGAATCTAGCCCGGAAACATATTGGCAACCAGTGCAAGCTGGCCAGAACAGGTGTTATATGCTCGGACCGCTTGGTCCTTGTCAGCAATCTGGCCGCCGCATTTTGCACTAGTTGTAGCTTCCGAACTGTCTTCAAAGGTAGCCCTACGTAAAGCGCATTACAGTAATCCAAACGTGAGGTTACCAGAGCATGTACCACTGATGTAAGGTCCTCTTTACTCAAATAGGGACGTAGCTGGGCTACCAACCGAAGTTGGTAAAACACATTCCTAACCACCGAGGCTACTTGAGCCTCAAGTGAGAGGGAAGAGTCTAAAAAGACTCCCAGACTACGAACCCGGTCCTTTAGGGGGAGTGTAACCCCGTCCAGGACAGGGTATATATCCACCATCCGAAGCTGCACTGCCCAGAAGCTGCACTGCCCCCTACCTGCGGTTGTTGTGTTGTGGGTGATGGGGATGCTGGGTGCCTCTGGCAAAGGGAAGGGAGACCCTGATGAGAATGATAGTGAGTGAGAAAGTGATGGGAGGAGGCTGGCTTGGACTACGGCAGCCTTTCCCAACTAGTGGGCCACCGGATGTTGTTGGACCACAACTCCCATCAGCCTCAGCCAGCATTGCCAAAGGTCAGGAAAGATGGGAATTGTGGTCCAACAACATCTGGTGGTCCACTAGTTGGGAAAGGCTGGACTAGGGGGAATGACTGCACCCATGTGCCAAGGGCCTTTGCCCTGTGCAGCCACTTCCTCAGACAGTGGCTGTGCTGTGGGCTCCTGGGGAGGCTGGCTGCTATGGGGCTGGATTCCTCTGGCAGTATGCTGACACTGCCTCAGCAGTTGCAATGACATTGGGCAATGTCAGTCTCTGTCCACCCTTCTGTCATTGCAGGATGCTGCGGGGGGCGAAGGGGCTGCTCGTGTCCGTGGGGGCAGTGGCGGGTGTCCACAACAGGTACTGGATGGGGGCCCACTGCTGCTGCTGTGGAAAATGAAGTGGGGGGGAGGAAGAGGCAGCGGCACATGTGGATATGCTCTGGTGTTTCTGGGGCCCCCATGGTGATTAACTTTGTGCTCTCAGTGCCAAAGCTACACTGATGTTTCTGTGCTTCATGCCTTTCAATAGACAGTCTTTCAGTATCTGTCCATGTCTGGTGAGTGCTCTTTGGGGTGGCGGGTGACTGCATATGTGATGGGGGTGCATTCAAGGTGGGTAGGTGGGCTGGGCCTACCATTGGGCAAAGCAAGGCAACCATCTCAGATACCCTGGAAGACAGAAACAAAATTCAATGGGAGAGATGTGATAGCCCTCCTCATGTTTCACCTGGAGAAGTATGAGGGGAGATATGATAGCCCTCTTCATGTACTTGAGGGGTTGCCACACAGAGGGGGTTGCCAGGATCTCTTCTCGATAGTCCCAGCATGCAGGAAATGGAATAATGGGCTTAAGCTGCAGGAAGTCAGATTTTGACTGAACATCAGGAAAAACTTCCTAACAGTTAAAGCGGTACAACAGTGGAACCATTTACCTAGGGAGGTGGGGTCCTGTCCATCACTGGAGGCCTTCAAGAGGCAGCTGGACAGCCACCTTTTGGGTATACTTTAATTTGGATTCCTGCATTGAGCAAGGGGTTGGACTTAATGGGCTTACAGGCCTCTTCCAACTCTACTATCCAATGTTTCTATGATTGTATGAAAACTAGTACAGAATGTGGCTGTAAGATTACAAGAATGTAGCTCACATTCTCAAAGGGAACACCTCTCGCCAAAATGGAGAGAACTTCACTGGTTGCCACCAGCTGGTTCCCGAGATCCTGGTGCTGACCTTTAAGGCCCTATATGCCTTGAGCCCAGGATCTAAGGCAGAGGTGCCTTCAGGGCTGGACTATGGGGCAGACATCCATGGGCCCCAACACCCCTCCAAATTAGATTCCTTAACCTGTCTCAGCCTTCCTGCTTTTCCTATGACTAAAGGCAGCTGACAGGATCAATTGGCAATCTTCGTTGAGCACATTAGCAGTGGATACTATTGCTCACTTTGCCAGAGGCAAGATGGGGAAGAATCAATGGGCACCCCTAGCCCCAAGCGGGAAATAGGTGAACCTGAGGAGTTGCTTCTTGAGAGGGGTCTTCAAAAAAGCCACCGGCTCCTTGGAGGACAACTGCTATGCATGAGTGAGAATGAAGTTATGTCACCCTAAGGAGGTCTACTCAGAAGATATGCTCAGGAGAAATGACTTTCTTTTTCAGCTCTGCTCTAAGGGGGGCATCAACACCTCCCCCAGTTATTTTGTTTGTACAGCTGGAGGGCATGGCATGACCAAAGCAGCTCCATGGGCCATATAGGTGGGAGTTTTTGTGAACATATTTTTCTTCAGCTATGCATCTGCGCATAGAGCCACTTAAAGCATTCAGGACGTTGCCAAACCATTTCCCATCCATAATTATCAAAATCATAGTGATTTGTCCCCATCTGCTTCTCACCAAGGCCACAGGGATTTGGCCTTTGAGTCCACAAAAATAAACCTCAGAATCAAGAGCAATGTGAGGTGATGTCTTGCATATGAGCCTGAAAAGACTCGTGAATAAATATTTCTTGTGCCGTTGAGAGCAGGGGCTGAGATTTAGGGCAGGTGAGGAAGACGATGTGTGTGTGAGGTTGACTTCCATCCCTTACAGAAGTGAAGTCTTGGCTGGGCTCCATCAGTGCTAGGAAAGCCACTGAACCTTGCAAAAATGGTTTTACTTGATCTAAGGATTATTCAAATTAGTTGAGAGGAAGAACCACAAGGGAATAGTCCTGTTTCTGTTTCTGCTGCTTCTGCTGCTGCCTTATGCAGACTGTGGGATGCTGAAGGCAAAATGCCCCTTGACTCTAGAGAGAGATGAGATAGACCCATTCAATTATTACAGGCCAGGAGACCACCTCATTGGTGGGGTCATCTCTGCCAGATATGCTTTATTTCATCCACACATCTTCAACGAGCCTCCCTCTACCAGCCTTAACCAGTAAGTCATTTTCTAGGGGTGGAGTGACTGCTGCTCCATTTGCTACCATTTTCATGACCTCCAATCATAGAATCATAGAATAGTAGAGTTGGAAGGGGCCTACAAGGCCATCGAGTCCAACCCATTGCTCAATGCAGGAATCCAAATCAAAGCATTCCCAACAGATGGCTGTCCAGCTGCCTCTTGAACGCCTCCAGTGTCGGAGAGCCCACTGCCTCTCTCGGTAATTGATTCCATTATCATCACTTCAAAATTCCCACCTCTCAGAATTCTGCATTGCACTTCTCTACCCATGCATGTACTAGGGTAAAGTGAGCATTAAAATGCATAGCGTCATAAAAATAGCATGCAAAATGTATTGTGTAAGGGCAATTGCTTTGCAGAAATGTGCACATAATATGCATATTAGACAAAAGTGCATCCAAAATTGCAAACTCATGTAGAAATGTGGAGAACTCAATTTAAGAGTGGAAAGATAAGAAAGAAATATACTCCAGTCTGCAAGGAAAGGAATTCTCTCACACCTTTTAAAACAAACGTGAATGGAGAACACTAGACTACACTGTCTACCTGTTACCCAATGCCTTTTTGGGGACGGTACTCACCTTCACAGAGTATCATGACCTCTTTTTGTTTTGGGCTGTCCATGATATCCATTTTTATTTTTGGCTGCCAATGATAACTATTTTGTGCTGCATCCACAACACATGTATCAAGGTAAGAGGAACAGCTCCTTGTTTTTGGCCAAAAATGCATTGTCATTTCCAGTGTCAGGAGTAGGCAAGCTCCAGTCCATGGGCCGATCTTGGCATGTCAGGGGGTCCAATGTGGGCCCCTCAGATCATTTTTCCTAAACCATGCCCACCTCCCATCAGCTGACATCACTGGCAAACTTTCTGCTTAGATTCAGTGAGGAGGGATGGACAAACCTGTCGATTTCATGCTTCTCTCAGTTTCTCAGTTTCCCGCTCTTCAATCCAGTTCTCCATGGTTCCACAGTAATTTATGCATGCACACACACATCATCATCATCATCAAGGATAATTTGGCTTTTGGTCTTGTGGCTTTGGCTCTGGAGCTGTGTTAGTATAAGACAGAAGAGGGAAACCCAGCCCGAGCTAAATTCGCCGAGCCCGTGAGGATTAGATTGAAGCCAGGGGCTACACCCACCCCTGTTAAACAGTTCCATTGAGGAAAGATGTGTGGGAAGGCCTTACCGTACTCCTAGAACAGTTCATCCGAGACAAGTGGATATGCCCAGCCACGTCTCCCCACAATACTCCGATATTTGGAATCAAGAAACCAGGCCAGCCAGGCAAATATAGGTTCCTTCAAGATTTGCGGGTTATTAACAAGCAAGTACAAGAGGACGTCCCTGTAGTTCCCAATCCACACACGCTCCTCTCTGGAGTCCCAGCTAATGCAACAGTGTTCACTGTGATAGATTTAAAGGATGCCTTTTTCAGTATCCCCCTCCACCCTGAGAGCCAAGATCTGTTTGCCTTCACATGGGAGAACCCCCGAACTGGCCAAGCCTCTCAAATGACCTGGCAAGTGTTACCCCAAGGATATGTCGGGTCCCCCTCCAAGTTTACTAAAGCCCTCCGAAAAGACTTGGAGGAGTGGCATAACCAACCGAAGGAGACCATTCTTTTGGTTTATGTAGATGATCTTTCGCTCTGTAGTCCAGAGTGGCTCTCCTGTGAACGAGACTCTGTCTCCTTGCTGAATCATTTAGCCGGAAAAGGGTACCGAGCCAGTCATCAGAAAGTGCAGTGGTGCCAAGACGAAGTCAGATACTTAGGATATAAAGTATCCCACCATGGCCGAATGCTATCCCCCGAGCGGAAGGAAGCAATTTGTAAATTAAACCCCCCTATGAATGTGAAAGAACTACGCACAGTATTGGGACTGTTCGGCTTTTGTAGGCCATGGATCCCTGAATATGCCAGAATAGTGTTGCCTCTCTATAAAGCATTAGAGGCTGAACAATTAAAAGAAATCTGGCGATGGACCCGACAACAACAAAATGCCTTCCAAACACTTAAGACTTTGTTAACTCAGGCACCCGCGCTTGCATTACCAGATGGGAATAAACCATATCGCCTTTACATTTCAGAGAATAAAGGCATGGCAGCCGGGGTGTTAACGCAGAAATGGGGGCTAAAACAGAGACCAGTGGGATATTATTCCTCAAAATTAGATGCAGTAGCCCAGGGATGGCCTGCCTGCCTGAGGATTCTAGCAGCGGCCTCCATCCTGCTTAAAAAGGCTGATAAGATCATGGTAGGGAGCCCGGTCGAAGTCCTAGGACCACATGACTTAAGAAAAATAATGGGGGCCGATGCAGCCAGAGTTTTAAGCCCCAGCCGATTAACCATGTTCGAGCAGCAACTTCTTGGGAGGCCAGGAATTACCCTTAGTACCTGCAACACACTAAACCCTGCAACCCTGATGCCCCAACCAGGGGAATTGCTGCACAATTGTGAACATTCCCTAGAAATAGCCACAAAGCCCTGGGATGATCTCTCTGACTTGCCGCTCCCAGGGGCCCATGAGGTTTTCATTGATGGCAGTAGCAAAGTAGTAGAGGGTCGCAGGAGAACGGGATTTGCCATAATAGAAGGAAGCCGAGTGTTGTCCAGCGGAAGATTGCCGGACGGATATTCCGCGCAACAAGCTGAGTTAACTGCGCTTGAAAAGGCACTCTCCCTATTTGAGGGGCAGAAGGTGAATATATACACAGACTCTAAATACGCCTTTAACACTATCCATGCCTTTGCAATGATATGGAAAGAGAGAGGTTTCATAAATAGTGTGGGAAAGACAATTGAGAATTTGGCTTTTGGTCTTGTGGCTTTGGCTCTGGAGCTGTGTTAGTATAAGCAAAGTTCTACAAATAAAATCCAGCTTTTATGTTATCAGAGAAGCAAGAATCTCTTCTGTTTATTCAGGATGATGATGTGACCTGTATATTCTTGTAGGTAATTACCGACAAAGTACTGGCAGCTCCTCTCCTTCTTGTTTGCCATTCAGGATATCAACCAGAATCCCAGGCTCTTACCCAACATCACCCTGGGCTACAGCATCCATGAGAACTTTTTAAATGAAAGGGTGACGTACGATGCTTTGCTAGACCTGCTGTCTGCTGGGGAGGTGAACGTTCCAAACTACAGCTGTGAGAGATGGAATAATTTACTGGCTGTTTTTGAAGGGTCTGACTCTGAAATCTCCATCCAGATTTCAAGCTTGTTGGGCATCTATAAAAAACCCCAGGTAGGAATGGAGCATGAGTGGGACATTTGTTGGCTGAGCTGAATTCCCCTTTGCAATCTCTCCAGAGGATTCAAAATGTGAGTGGGGTGGATGTCCAAAGTGAGACTAGAGACAGACTGCAGGCCTGAGGTCTCACACAAGGATATTAGGGCATGATATATGCTACTCACAAAACTAGGGAGTCCTTCTTGGGATTCCCCCTTCCAGAGCATCTTGCTGGGGGATTTTTTTTTAAATAAGTGATTCCCCAAAATACTGCAAGGAAAACCCTGGCCCCAACAACGATGTTTGCAGTAGATGGAGCTTAGGGATGGATGACTCCGTCAATCTCATTTTCTCTCATTTTTTCCAATCTGAAGTTCAGCTCTCCAGATTTCTGCAGCAATTTGTTTTGTTAAAAAAATATACTTCATGAAAATTCATCAGCCTATTACATACATTTCTGCACACAACTTTCTCTGATATATAACACATTTTATTACACGAATGCATGCATTTTTATTAATTCCCCCCCATCCCTAATGGGACATCCCTCCTTCCCATGATCTTTCCAGTCCTTAATAATCATGTTGGGGGTAATAACTATTTGCGTCTTGATTTAAAACAAAGCAAGTCACCCATCTTCCTTTCCTTGCCAGATCAGTTATGCTTTTGTCTCTCCTGTTCTGAGCGATAAGACGCAGTTCCCTTTTTTCTACTGGATGGTCCCCAAAGAAGAATCCCAGTACCCAGGGATTGTCAAGCTGCTCCTGCACTTCAGGTGGACGTTCATTGGTCTCCTTGCTTTTGACACCGACAACGGAGAGAGGTTCATGAAGACCTTGACGCCTCTGCTCCTCAATAGTGGCATTTGTGTTGCCCTCTCAGAAAGGTTCCCACGACTGGACACAAATGGAGTAAATATCAAACCTTTTCCATTCCTCAAGTGGACACAAGTCCATGTATTTGTTTATTATGCAGAGACTGCACGTGTTTTAGAGGGAATGTTAATCATGCAAGTATTGTTTTACAAAGTGACAAAATCTATTGAAGGGGAAGTCTGGATCACAACAGCTATGTGCGACGTCTCCTCTGACGTAATGTACTCTTCCTTATCATTCCAACACATTCGTGGTATTTTTTGCTTCTTTATTGAGACAAATAAAAAGACCAGCTATGATGATTTTCTTCCTGTTGTCCTGGCTATCGAGCAGTTCGGGGATAAAGCTTTTAATTGTTCCTACTTAAAGCATGCAATGTCAGTGAAAGGCTGGACAAGGTGCAGAGAGACAGAGGACCTGGAGATGCTGACCCAAGACGTTCTGGAAAGGATCCTCTCCCTAGACATCTACAGGATTTATACCACTGTCCAAGTCATGGCACGGGCCCTAGATGTTGCTTATTCATCTAGATCTAAACGGAGGGTGACAGACAGGCTGGAAGTTCAAAGGCTACAGCCATGGCAGGTATTTCCTTTTTCTATCACTGCTGAACATGGTGACAGGCTGTACAATTCCAAAATCATTGCATTTGAATTATAATCAGAGAAAATGTGAAGGGTTGTGGGGAGGTGCAATCTTGCACGTCCAGTTGGGAAACCCTTCAAATCAGTCCCTCTTGGTGGCCTCAAAGGACACAGTCCCCATCACTAGTATCACTCCCTGTTTGCCTGCGGGGGCCCACTTGGACTAAATCCCTTCCCCCACCCCCTACAATGGAGTTCCCTTGGGCAGGAGAGATGGCATTGAACAGGCTCTCCCTAAGCCTTCTTCCGTCCTGACTGGGGAGCTACATTGGCACCACCAGTCTGGACCGTCCTTTATATGGTTTCTCACTCCGCTCTAGCACAGATCTCACTAGATCCCACTGCTAGGCAGCACCACCAGTCACATCCTGTAACCAATACTCCCACAGACTTTGCCTGAGTCTCTCTCTAGCTGGTTACTTTTGTGACTGTGTGCTTATGCTGTTCCCAACCCCCTTGAATCTTTATATAAAAAGCATACAACTCTGGGTTGCTCTGGATACTTGACTTGTTACAATTCCTCCCTTCACCGCTGCCACCATTAGATACTGTTTCTGTTCAGCCTTGGTAATTACCTTGCCCTCCCTTCCGGTATGTATATCCTGCAGCCAAGGATCAGGCCTTTGGTAAACCAAATAAGTATTTATTAAATATCAGAAATAACAAGATTAGTTTTAGAATGTTTCACAAGCGTATGGTTTCATATATTCCTGTTTTGTACTTGACTTATTATTAATCAGAACTCCAACTCCCTCTTTCTCCACACTCCTGACCTCCACCTCAAACACCTCTTTCTCCACACTCCCAACATCCACCACCAAACACCTTCTTCTCCACCCTACTAATATCCACCTCGATTCAACTGTCATTCTTCCATTTATACTCCCAGCCATTCAAACGCTCAGCCAATCATCCAGCATTCTACTGCTCATGTACTCCTCCCTCCTCTTTCACTCCACTTACCATATGTCTTCTATATAAACAGCACTTACCATATTTACCCTACAAGCAAGAACATCACAGGGTCACATGACATTAGCCAAACTCTGTTCCTTTTTACGCCAAAATGAGGGAACTTTGTGACTGAATGTTCTTTTCCTTGAATCCAGCTTAACACTGTCTTCAAAACTGTTTGGTAGATCAACCTGTTGCCACTCCAATGTGTATCCAATGAAAATGCTTTGCTGTAACTTAGGCAGAGGACAGTGATTGTCCACATGCTTTGCTGTGCACAGTCCCAAAAGGTCTAACATCACCTGTGGGAAAAGGACATGTGTAAAGCAACTAGTGTGCCCATAGTCAGAGCTTGGAAAAGTTACTTTTTTGAACTACAACTCCCATCAGCAGAATCCAGTGGCCATGCTGGCTGGGGCTGATGGGAGTTGTAATTCAAAAGAGTAACTTTTCCAAGCTCTGCCCATAGTCCTAGAAGAGGTATTCTGGTGACACAAGCTCAAGAGGTCCTAGTCTGCTTCCAAATGCATGTTCTCTTCATGATTACATATCTACAGTATATACATTTCTGATGTTTTAATATTGTGGGAAAGGTGTATTTTCCCATTTTGCATTAAAATTAACTTTTCATCTTATATGCAGCAGAGGTGTTAATTTTTTATAGAGAAAAGATATTTCAGTACTGAAGATTTTATCTATATTTTGACAACTGTTTATGTCTGGTCGTGTTTAATGGTTGACTTTAATGGTACTATGAATAATATTTTAGGTGAACTGCTTAGAGGATTCTGATGATGAAGCAGTATGCAAATCTTGTTAAATTATTAGAAATGTGGGAACTTTAAAATAACTTTTTCACTTTTTATATAGCAGAGTTTCATGTATTTATTTTTGTGCAGAGCAGATAATAGCTGTGTGTTGGGAACATATTTGAATCGACCTGTACAATCAGATGTTTAGGTAAGAAATTCTGAAGTCTCAGCTATTAACACACTAAAAATACAATATTTTACAGCACTGCTTACGAAGGTCTAGCAAGAAGTCCCATTAATTATAGTGGGGCATACTCCCAAATAAGTATATACAGGATGGCAACGTAGGCTTACTTACCTGGGAGAACAGCCCATTGGGAGTAAGTCTTGATGTACGAAACATTTTGAAAAACACATGCCTATTTGCAACCAGCCCCAAGTCAGAAGAAACTGAAACACAAAATTGGACCTAGTACCAATGGATGGCCAGGCCAGACACAGGGCCAAGGTCCATTGCAGCTCAGAAGGGCCCCTCCTAAATTTGTAGGCTTATGCCATATGCTAAATGCTGCTTTTTCTGTTTTAGCTTCATCCTTTTCTAAGAAACCCCAGTTTTACAATTCTTCAATGGCCGGAGTGTATTTGGATGAGAACGGGGAACCCACAGCTGACTTGGACATTGTGAACTGGGTGGTGTTTCCCAATAGGTCCATCCTCAGGGTGAAGTTTGGGAGATTATACAGACAGGGATCCCCACACCTACAGCTCACCATCGACCAGGAGGCCATTGTGTGGCCCAAGTGGCTCAACCAGGTGGGGGGAATATCATGGCTTTCATATCATTGTATTTCCCATCCCTTAATCTCTAATAAGTGAACCATGATCTGTGTGGGACTGTCTTCAATTGCTTGGCAACCCCAATGCCCATAAGTTCTTCAGGATCTAGCAGTTGGTACCAGTGAAAGTGTTGTATTCAAGTGTTCAACTGTTTGGGGGGAGTATATTTCAAGGGCATCACTTCCCTTAGTAGCTAGATGAGATGACCAAGAGCTCCACCCCAGGCCCTGCCATATTTATTTCTTATCTGTAGCAGTGTGAGGCTCCCAGCAGCCCCCCAGCTGGCTGTGTTTCCTGAAATGCTCCTAGGAACCAATGTTGTCTACTGTCATTTCACAGCCACACTCTAGGAAAGGGTGAGGAGAGCTTCTTGTGCATGGATGACACCTGACCCCACCTCCCTTGAACCCTTCAAGGACATTTCACCATCCCCCAATGGCTGAGGACATATCATCCCTCCCCTTTGATGAATGAAAACAGATTGGATGGAAAAACTATCCCAGGCAGGTCTAGTTCAAATATAGGTTGAGGGATAACCATTTTGCCAGTTATTTATTTATTCGTTCATTTCAGGGGTGTGCAGCAGACTTAAATATGACACATGGGGGACTTTGGGGGCCACAAAAACCATGTTGGGGGGCCAGACGAGTGCCACATTTAGGTAGATTTGCCTTTCAACATCAAATGAATCAAATTTCACCCCCAGCCTTAGTGTCACATGATTCCATTTCTCTGTCCCACACTGAACAGTCTGGCAGCTGCACTGTTCAAAATCTGCAACTTCTGCACTGTCTCCAAGGGTAGCCCCATGTAGAGTGTACAACAGTACAGTTGTGAAGTTATTGGCGCATGAATAACTGTGCCACTGAGGCCATCTCGGCCTCAAGCAGCAATGCTGTTGTTTCAGTTTTGCAGGCTTACATTGTGTTACAAGCTTCAAATTAAACCTGTAAGAGGAGGTCCCCCTGGGTTCTTCCAAACCTTGTATCTCATCATTTACATAGCTAAAACAGCCGTAACACAATTCCTTTTGTGCTCCTTGTCTTTATGCTTAGACCCTGCCTCCTTCCAGGTGTGTGCAAAGCTGCCAGCCTGGATTTGTCAAGGTGGTTCAGGAAGGGAAGCCACGTTGCTGATATGACTGCGTTCCCTGCGCGGAAGTGACCATCTCCACTCTGGAAGGTAGGTGACTCCGGAGAAAAGGGGCACCTTGGGGGAAGAGGGCAAAGGTTCACTCAGCTATCCAGAGCTTTTTAAATGGAAAATTTACAACTGCCCAGTGGAGTGTGATTATAATCCATGTGCGAAATGCATGCCACTTCAACATACCTTTGTACTTTCCTTGGGTGTGCATGCATACTTTCTGCATAAAGTCATATTTCAAGACATTTAGAAGTGTGCATGGAATGGCAGAAAATCCTCAGAACTGGGCATTTGACTGCACAAACTTACTTATTTATTAATTTTATATCCTGCCCTTCCTGCCAGAAGAAGAGTATTGGCTAAGCTTCACACATAAGGCATCATGAACTTGTGATGCTGTTTCTAGGCACAAATGTCTCATTGAACTTTGCCCCAATAAGGTTCCTGTTACGAGTGTCATAGTGGATATTAAGGGCATCACCACCCTTATCAAAGCATTGACTTCTCAGGAGAATTGCCTCCATATTCGAGAATTGTTCCCTTCATTTCCCAAACATTGGTGAATACCCTGTGGAGAGTCACAGTGGAGTGTGCGGTGAGTGTCTTTTGCAGGGAGAGGAGAAATGGGCATGCTTGATCAGGGTCTGGGCTTCTAGGGGAACCTGGACTCCTCAGTTTATGTAGCACGCTATCAGACACTTTTTACATCATCTAACAAAATACGACTTCTGTGTGGCTTTTGGTTTTGTTTGTGTTTGTAGGAAATAGAAATGGATGGCCCACAATCCCTTTTGACTAGTAGCTCCAGTCAAAAGCTGACCCGGGATGCCTGAGTTCTGTCCTAAGTGTCATTTATTTCATAACTGTTCCATATATGAAATTGTTATTGTCATAAACCTTTATGATATCATTTCAAAAACTGCTTGGAACAATAGGCTAGAAGTAAATCAATACATATCTGTGGAGCTTGGAGCAGGAATGACTGGGGGACCTTTGGGTGAGAATATATACTGGCTTAAACACCCGGCAATTGTGAGGTGTGAAGAAAAACCATATCCCTTTTGGTGCCCACAGTTTTACCAGTTGAGATCATATGAGCATCAACTGTGAGGTATTTTCACCACCATTTGAAGACATACCTGTTCCCCAAGGTTTTTCCTGCTCAATAATATTAGTAGTAGATGTTTTCATAGAACTTGGACCACTTTGGTAATTCTTTCTGTAAATGAAAACCAGCACAGATGGACATAAGGTAGATATTACTCTTCTTTGCAGATGCAGATCTTTGCATCAAATGTCCAGAGAGTCAACATCCAAACAAGAACCAAGATCAATGTGTGCCCAAGATTACCACTTTCCTGGCTTATGAGGAAGATTTGGGGATCATCCTGGCTTCTTTTGCCCTACTCTTTTCCTTAACTTCGGGCTTTCTTTTAGCAATCTTCATTAAATACCTAGAAACTCCCATAGTCAAAGCCAACAACAGGGACCTCTCCTACATCCTTCTCATCTCCCTCCTGATTTCCTTTTTGTCCTCCTTCCTCTTCATCGGCTGGCCAAGGAAAGTGACCTGCCTTCTCAGACAAACGGCCTTCAGCATCATCTTCTCAGTTGCCCTCTCTTCTGTGTTGGCAAAAACCATCACTGTGGTGCTGGCTTTTCTGGCTACGAAGCCAGGGAACAGAGCGAGAAGATGGCTGGGAAAGGGTCTGGCCAACTCCATTGTTGTTTCCTGTTCCGGTGTCCAAGTTGTCATCTACACTGTCTGGCTAGGACACTCTCCCCCATTCCCAGAGTCCGACATGCATTCCCAGCCTGGAGAGATCCTCTTGCAGTGCAATGAAGGGTCGGTTGCCATGTTTTATGGAGCCCTTGGCTACATGGGCTTCCTGGCTGCCATCTGCTTAACAGTGGCTTTCCTAGCCAGGAAGCTGCCTGGGGCCTTCAATGAAGCCAAGCTGATCACCTTCATCATGCTGGTCTTCTGCAGCGTTTGGGTCTCCTTTGTGCCCACCTATCTGAGCACGAAGGGGAAATACATGGTGGCCGTGCAGGTCTTCTCCATCTTGGCCTCCAGTGCTGGACTTCTGGGCTGCATCTTCATGCCCAAGTGCTACATTATTGTACTGAGGCCTGATTTAAACACTAAGGCATATCTAACAATAAAAACAAAAGCAGAAATCTGATTCTTATGAGGTAGTGTTTCAGAGACATCCCTTATCAAGTGTAAGAAGAAACCTTTTCTGTGTTTCCTATATGTGGGATGATTCCATAGGAGAAATTGTATCTCTGGCTACTTTTCTCATTTGTGGCACTTTGTTGTTGTTATGTGCCTCCAAGTCGATGGCGACTTATGGCGGCCCTATGAATCAGTGACCTCCAAGAGATCTTCTCCATCTTGGCCTCCAGTGCTGGCCTTCTGGGCTGCATCTTCATGCCCAAGTGCTACCTTATTGTACTGAGACCTGATCTAAACACTAAGGCATATTTAACAATAAAAACAAAAGCAGAAATCTGATAATTATGAGATAGTTTTTCAGAGACATCCCTGAGCAAGCCCAAACTGAAACCTCTTCTGTGTTTCCGATTATGTGGGATGATTCTGCAGAGTAAATTGTATCTCTGGCTACTTTCCTTTTTCCTGGCACTTAGTGACCTTGGGACAAGAGGAGAACCTTAAACTCTTTTGATAATAACTAACCATTTTAGTTTTCATACCAGAAGCAACCACCACCCCCACACATAGAAAATATTTTTCCCCGCTATGGGTAGGAAAGCAGTTGATCATTCCTCCCCACATATTGCTGCTACAATCAATTGTACCAGCCTACACACACACTGCTGGATTTATCTGGAAAAAAATCCCAACACAGCAAGAGGCTGGATAACACCCCTACCCCAATTCTGATGCACACATTGTACATTTCTCTCAGTGCTATATGGCACAACAGCAAGGACACATTTGGGCAACCCTATGGGTCCCTTCTGCTGGCTGGGGGCCTGGGCATCTGCACCTCTCATACGTGCCCTTCTGAGCGGCCCTGCTCTAGTTACCCTATTTATTTAGCTTTCATCCTGATTTGCTTGGACAAAAGGTTTGATTACATCTGGTCTTTACTGAGCATTCATTCTGATTGATTTGCAGGGCGGTTACATGACCATGAGCATTCATCCTCCATTCATCTTGATTACACATCTTCCCATTGATTGTTTCCTCCCACACTTTTCAATGCATCTCCCTATCAGTGAATTTTGTGCTGGGGATACAGAGCCCTTTAATCCACTTTAATTGTGCAAACCTGAAGTTCCAGTATGCACTTGAAGCCTTCCCTTAGAATACTGACAGTCTGGAGAGGCCCACATGGAGGAGGGGAAAATTCTCATGAATTGTATTTTACCAGGCCCAGATTACATCTCTATGCAATCCCCAGTAGGGTAGACAGAACAGGCACAATGCCTAGGACATGTGGAATACCCATGCCTCAAGTGTTGAAGGTCAATTGAGATTCCCCCTTTAATTTACAATTGCTACGACCTCATCCCCCACCCAATATATATATTTAGTCTCTTGGATGTGTGGACATCTGTTGGCCATAACTGGCTATTTAGGGGTGCAATGGGGAATTAGGTACAGCACATTGCACCCCCTTAACTGTACTGTAGTCCTTGGGGTGAAGGGATATTGGCTTCCATGTGGTCAGATTTGGAAGGAGCATAAGGGAAGGTTTAACAGGAATGGGTACAGTTCCTCAAAAGAAAATAACTTACTGAAATGGTTCACTTCAAAATAGAAGAACATCTTTTAAATCCAGATGAGAAGAAAATATTTCTCAGAATCATATTTGGCTTTGTTAGAGATATGCATTTCCAAGAATACTGGAATGAGAGCCAGCGTGGTGCAGTGGTTAGAGTGCTGGGCTATAACCCAGAAAACTCCTCACTCAGCCATGGAGCTCACTGGGTGACCTTGGACCAGTCACTGCCTCTCAGCTTGACCTACCTCTCAGGGTTGTTGTGGGGATTAAACGAGGAGGGGGAAAACCATGTACGCCACTTTTAGATCCCTAGAGAAAACAGTCAGGTATAAATGCAAATAAACAAGTAAATAAGTGAGTTAGTTCTGAAGAGCTTATCAGCATTTTCGCTATTATGTGACTGTTTGGCTGGTCCTAATAAATTAACTAATTAAGAGATCTAACAGGTTATCTTGCTCTGGGCCAGGCGTCCGCATGACACATGCTGGAAAGGGATGAAGGGATTACAGTGCTGGGCGCCAACAAAGCGATTTTACACAGTACCTCTGAGGCACAAACGGAGCTTTTAGACACACACACACAGGCATTCACTTGTCTAATCTTTGCATCTCATATCTGGGGCATCTGGGCCTATTTAAGCCCACACCAGCTAAATGGAGGGTATTTCCTGGGAGGGTGCATGATCTGGGGTGGGGCTGTCTCGAAGGGGGGGTTGGCAGATGGTGGAATGAGTTGCCGGGTCACCAAATTTGGCCAGCCCAGGTTGCCAGGTTGGGTAGGAACACGCAGTAGGTAGTTGGAGGTATGTGTTTTCATGGGCCGAAGACCTCTTTAGCAAGGTGGCCTTGATGTCAGTGAAGATGTACCATGAGGGAGAAGGGCACGTCTGCTGAGGGGATCCATCAGAGTTGCCGCTTGTGAACCGGCAGGGAGTCACATTCCTCTCACACTGTTATCAGCTTTGGCTCACCTCTGTGGCCCTGGGAGCACTTGGGAGTCGCTGCTTCATTCTGGGGCCCTACGTGTGGGAGGCATAGGATGGAGACTCTGGCAGAATCTGGGCATGTAGAGGGGGTAGGACCACTGGTAGTGGGCATTCTGTCACAGGTGATGATGATTCCCTGGCTGGCAGCCACACCAGACTGCTATGGCAGATGCTGGGGAAGGGCTGTCTGAGCGGTGCACCCCCTCGAAAGAGTGCAGGCACAATGAGCCTATGTTGCCTGCTGTGCTCTACACCCGGAGAGGGGACCCCACCTTGGCAGTGGCACCAGTGGGTCGTCTGCAGCCGCTGCCATGATCAGCACTCTGGTCAAGACGCTGCACACACCAGAGCCTTGGTGTAAGTGCTGGAATGATGCCTTCTTCTACATCTGCTGGCATGCCCTGGAGCATGTGCGAAGTGCAGTGCCCATCCAAGAGGTGGCAGGTGACTGCGTGTGTGATGGGGGGGTGCAGTCTGGGTGGGTAGGTGGGCTGGCCCTAGCATTGAGCAGAGTGAGGCAAACACCACAGATACCCTGGAAGACAGAAACAAAACTTGGAGGGAGAGATATGATAGCACTCCTCATGTTTAGCCTTGAGAAGTATGACATATCATAGCCCTCTTCATGTACTCGAAAGGTTGCCACACAGAGGAGGGCCAGGATCTCTTCTCGATCGTCAGGTTTGCAGGGCACCCAGAGGGTTTATGGGGCCCAGAGCATGCATGATGTAGAGGACTCTGCTGCTGCCCCTCCAAGGACTTATGCACATGTGTACAAAGCTGGGGATCCCACGCGAGAATTACTGCATACACGGGCTGCACATGCGAATTCTCACCCGCAGCTCCTCCTGGCCCTGTGATCAGGCGGAATGAGAGGTGTGCTTCATTTTTTTCTTACGTTGGGGATGAGGGAACAGGGATCAGGTTCTGCTTCTCCTGAGCACCTCCTCCAAACTCCAGACCTCTTCTGGCACAGCTTCTTCCTGCTTCCTGGGATTCAGCCTCACAGGTTGTCTAGTTCTGGCTTGCTGCTAATCTCCTCCACTACTCCCTCCCTCAGGATTCCTCCCTCAAGGCCGGGCCCCACACCACTCCTACGCCTTTCCCTGGGGTACCCGGGGTGCCAAACTGCCAAGAGGAGTTTCTGGGCGTGGTCCACTGGATGTGGGTCACACCCTCTGCTGCACTCACGGAAGATGACACGAATGTACATGCCCTTCATGTCATGAGCAAATGTGCACCCTCTTTGGCAGATGGAGGGGGGAGGAGTGCCCAAAGATAAATCGGGGGTCACACACCTGACAAATTCAATATCAGACAGGTGAAGCTTTCCCCATCATTTTAGTTCTGGACTAGAAAAGGCTTCCACTGTTTAATATCTGCCTGCCACTCAGCTGTTAAAGGCATGAGAGCCCTGCTCTCCTTCGGCGCCAACCAGAATCCATGCAAAGAACTCCAATTTCATGAGCTATAAATGAGTTGCGTATTGTTTTGTATCTTAGGTGGGGGACTGTTTTATCCTCTTGAAATGGTAACCCCGGGACCTCCTGGTGGATAAGAAACACTCACGAGAATTCTGCTTTCAGAACACTTAAGCACACTTAAGAAGCAGCAGAATTAAACTCTCTCATACCTTTATTGAGCATTTGTTGTGATTTCTTTTTGGGCGGGTAATGCGACCACAAGGGAGCATTCATCCTGATTTGCTTGCAGGATGTTCACAGGTCTTGGGAGTGCACTGTGAGTGCTCACCACAGTAACACGAGAGTCCCAGAAGGAAGGCATTAGGAAGGAGATCTGTCTCTGGCTGGACTCGGTCACTTCAGACTGCAAGAGGTCTGTAGCAGAGTGGGATGTTCCTCCATAGAAGTGAACACAAAAAGTCACTGCACAGAGAAATCTAACAGGTAAAGGAAACAAGGTTTAGGCTAACCTAAGCTGTTCCCTTGAAGCCTTTTTTAATTTTTTTTTTTATTTTTAATATGGAGAAGGTCACCGGGCAGAAAGGGGCTTCCTGCCCAAAGCTTGGAAAAGTTACCTTTTTAAACTACAAGTCCCATCAGCCTCAGCCAGCATGGCTACTGGATTGGGCTGATGGGAGTTGTAGTTCAAAAAAAGTAACTTTTCCAAGCTCTGTTCCTGCCTCCCCTCGCTCTCCTTGCAAAGCAGCCAAGGAGCTTCAGCCACGGTGCTCTTTAAGGGTTAACAAAGGACAACAGAGCCGAAGGAAAGAGCACAAATGAGGGACGTCCCTTTCCCGCCCCGCCTCTCCGCAAGAAATGCGGGGTGGAAGCGCGGAGCCTCTCTCTTAGTGCCCTCTCTTCGTGCGCAGTGATGTTGGCGACCGGGGTTGCGCGGGGGAAGCCTCGAAACAAAGGTATGCAATTGGGGGCAGAGGGGAGGGTGGAAGAGGGCAAGGACCCCCTTAAGTGCCCCCTCCCCACAAACCCTCCAGATCTGAGGATGCAGCTCTGCCCCTTCCCTTCTGCCTCTGCCATGAGCTGAGCGGGCTGTGTTGGTGCCGGATCGGTGAACCTCTGTGGTTTTGATTCCTTAGGAGGCAGCTTCTTCATGTGTCCACATTCTTCCCTTGGTTCAGCTGTGATAGTTGAATACTGAGGCCATTCTTTCAATACTTTCATTCTGCCAGCCCTCCCCGGTTTCGTCATCGTTTAATTCAGGATCATTTTGGTTGCCCAATTCTCTCTCTTCCACCTCTAGAATGCTATTTTTGCCGTCAGGCAGCCAGATATGGGGACAGCATTCCAAGTAGGATCAAATTTACCAAATTCTTCCAAGCTACACAACAAGTGGATTGGACTGTGAAAGACCAACCCAAATGGTTGCATTTTGACAACTTTGTCCGGCGGTCCAATATCTCAGAGAGGAGTTCAGGTCTCCTGCTCCCCTGGTGCATTTACTATAGCTGCCCAATTTCCCTGCTTTTTAAAGTTTGCTAGAAATATCTGTGGGCTATAGCTACGTTCTTAAACCGCAAGGTTTTTTGCATATTAGTGAATTTCCTTGCTTTTTAAATCCAGGAGGTAAGAAATGGGACCCTGCGCAAGTTTACTGAGAATGGATTGATCATTTGCATGCTTATTGAGTTAAGTGCGATTTACACACACACACACACACACACACAAGGCAATCATGCTTAGGATAGGTGAAACTGACCACAGGGGATGGGGAAGGGAGGACGGGGAGGAGGGAGGGGTGGAAAGGCAGAGGGGAGGACTGGGATGGGAGCAGGCAGGAGGGGGAGGGGAGAAGGACAGATGTGGTCATTTGCATGTTTATTGAGTTCAGTGGGATTTACTCCCATGCAATCATGCTTAGGATAGGTAAAACTGACCGGAGGGGAGGGATGGAGTGGGCAGGGGCGGCAGAAGAAGGAAGAGGGCAGGGGAGGAGAAAGGGAGAGGAAAGGGGAAGGAGGGAAAAGGTAGGTCTGATCATTTGTATGATAATTGAGTTGAATCAGATATACTCCTATGCAATCATGATTAGGATAGGTAAAACTGACAAGGCTGGGCCTGGCAACCAAGATGTCTTCTGTATCTTTCAAAGTTGGGCAGGGGGAAGGGAGAATTCTACCTTGTGGTTTTTCCCATTACATTGTTGCAAGAACACCTGCACTTGGCTGACTTTCTCCTCTCCTAAAGATACAGGATCAGTCTCAGGACCTGAACCTGGCAACCCTACCTCCCACCCAAATTTAAAACAAAGCTGTTCCTAGCCACATCCACACCAGGCCTCTATTAAACTTTGGACAATCATTATTTATTTATCTATTTATTTAGTGTATTTATATACCGCCCCATAGCCGAAGCTCTCTGGGCGGTTTACAATAACTAAAAATATTAAAAACAAATATACAAATTTAAAAACACATCTTTTAAAAACAATTTAAAACAATTTATCATGGCTTCTCTCAAAGCCATGGCTCAAAGCCAATCATGGCTTCTCTCAAAGAATCCTGAGAAGTGTAGTTTGTGAAGGGTGCTGAGAGTTGCTAGGAGATGCCCTGTTCCTCTCACAGACCTTCAGTCAGAGTGGCTGACTGTTAACCATTCTCTCAGGGGAATAGGAGTCTCCTCTCAGCACCCTTCACAAACTACACTTCCCAGGATTCTCTGAGGGAAGCCATGACTGTCTCAAGTGAAATCAAGTCTGGTGTGGGTGTGGCCCTCTGATTAGCCAAGCCCAGCAGCTGTGAGGCTTTTAGAACTCTGACAGTTGGTCCTTACTGAGCATGCCCCGCGTTATAATAGGCTTCCAGCCAAAATTTCTTAAATTAATTAAAAATCAACCAGGCATTTTTTTTAACTTTTAAACTGCAGTAGATGAAGGTCAGAGTATGGGGCAAGGTCAGTATTAGGATTACAGGTACTCTGTGAAAATGGCTGATTTTTAATGAATTTCAACAGATTATGGGAACTCTGGCAGAGTTTTAATCACCCCAAACTTGATAACAGTAAAGTTTGTTACATCGCTTCTCACCCCAAATCCATGTCATTTAAAAACAAGTTTAAAAGCACAGGTCCTAATCCTGATGATTGGCGGGGGGGGGCACTTCTTACATCCCTCCGTTGGGAGAACTGTTCATTTATTCCTGCTTTCTCCTTCCTGATCTTTAAACACTTACTGATGCATGAGAACATATTTCCAAGTATCCAATGATTGTTGTGTTCCACTCCATGTTTGGTAATTCTGTCTTAAATAATATTTTCCACTTCTTTTCCTGGAACAGCTAATAGGCCTCTGATTTCCCAGATACCTTCGGTGTCCTTTTGGCTTTCAGACTGTAATACATTTGCCAGTCCATATGGTAGCAAGTCTTTGGGTGAAGGTACATATTTTTCTTAGAAGATCAGCCATGTCACATTTGGGTTGTTTTCAGACCTCTCAGGGAGATGCCATCTGGACCTGAGATGATTTGTGAACACTAAAGGAAAATATCCCGCTTGCTGCATCTCTCTTCAGAGTGCGAGTGGAGGGCAGATGATGTCCACACCTTGCCTGGGAGTATGAATGAGGAAGGCAATTGTTCTCTTCTTCCAGGGACTGGTGATCTTTGAGGAAGAATCCTTGCCCTTCACCAAGGAGGAATGGGCTGAGCTGGATCCAGACTAGAGAGCTCTGTACAGGGAGATCATGTGAGAGATTCAGGAGATGGCGACCTGTTCTGTTAGAATTAGGAGAGGTGAAGGATAGCCTTCTTACTCCCTTCCTGGCACACCTGCTTTGCAAATCTGACCCACTATGCATTTCAGATTATCAATCATCATCAATCAATCATTTTATTACTGTCTGGCCATAGGCCTCAAACAGGAAATACATTTAGTACAAACAAATATTTTCAATGTTACATTTAAAATCATTAAAAAAATTTAAAATCAAAATAGCAGGAAGAGTTATCTGACTGGTATATTCTAGCTCCAGTAAACGTTTCCTCCGCAGTTTCACTGCAGCTAGGGCAAATAGGGCTACCCTGTATGTTATACCAGGGTCCTTATCTGAAAGGAGAAGAGAAATACGAGAGGGTGGATCTTCAGGCGCATGGATCAGAACCTCTTCCAAAAATTTGGTCCGAGGCTGGTTGTATAATGGGCATGTTAGCAAATAATGCAGGAGATCCTCCACCTCTGGGGCATTACAAATACACAGTCTTTGGGCCCGAGGAACCCCATTATGTCGTCTGGCCAGGTATGCCGTAGGCATTGACTGCAACCTCAGGGCTGTGTAAGCGTGGCACAGATTTACTGAGGTAAGGAGGTCAAAATAGTTTGCTTTAGTGTGCTCAGTTTTGAAGAGGCTGTACCATCTTGCGTAATTAGAATTTATTAGGGCTAACCTGTCAGTCCAGGCAGTGTGCCGTAGAATGACCTCCTTAATGCTTACTTTAATAAAGGGATCTTGAATGGCTTTACAATCTAAATGATAAAGTTGACAAATTTTGTTTAGTTGGGCAGACCAAAATTTGTCCGTCCACACATTTGTTGCATTGATTTTTAACGTTTCTCTTAATAGGATTTCCGTAGGTGTCTTCCAAAAATTTAAAAGAGCTGAGTGGATCCTTGCCCTGACTGATTGTGTCCCAGTTTCGGCCCGAATTAATGCCGCTGGAGTTGATGAGGGGAGGAGCAGGATTTTTTTAAAGAATTTATTTTGAACTATTTCTAGTTGGTCAAGCAGAGGGGATTTCCATCCCCAAATTGGGGCTCCATATTGCATCATGGAGATGACTTTACTATGGAATATTTTTAAAGCCGGGGAGACTAGATTACCCCCTGTTGTGCGATAGAAGTTAAGAATTGTTCCACTAGCTCTGAGAGCGGCCAATCTGGTTTGTTCTATGTGCTTTCTCCAGGAGAGAGAGTCAGTAAAATATACACAGAGATATTTAAAAATCCGGCATTGCTCAATTGAGTGACCATTGATTGTCCATTTGTGTTTTGGTGACCTTTTGCCAAATACCATGATTTTGGTTTTGGCATAATTTATTTGTAATTTCTCGGTAGCACAATAAGATGAGAGCCTTGCTAGGGCCCTCCTGAGTCCAATGCGGGTTATCGATAGTATGGCCATGTCATCCGCATATAGTAGTAGGGATATTTTCCTTGGGCCCAGGGATGGAGGGAAAAGGTCCATTCCTGAGACCGCTGTTGCTATATCGTTTATGAAAAAGTTGAATAAAAAAGGGGCTAGCGGGCATCCCTGTTTGACTCCATTGGTTATTGGGAAGGGGTCTGTCAGGGAACCTGATGGTCCTGCTCTGACTCTGGCGCTGGTGTTAGAGTATAATGAATTTAATAAAAATAATAGGCGCCTGTCTATATTGGATTTTTTGAATTTTTCCCATAGTCTTAGTCTTTCAATTGAGTCAAAGGCAGACTCTAGGTCCACAAATGCTACATAGAGGCTTTTTGTTGGTCCGTGCATAGATTTATTTGCTAAAAAGGAGAGGGTAGCACAATGATCTATAGTGCTGAAGCCTTTCCTAAAACCAGCTTGTTCAGGGTAGATTATCTGGTTATCCTCCTCCCACTCCTCTAGTTTCGACAACAGAAATTTAGCATAAAGTTTGGCTTCTATATCTATCAGGCTTATGGGGCGATAGTTGTTTGGGTTTGCGCGATCTCCCTTTTTGTAGATTGGTACTATTATGCTTAAATTCCACCCGGCAGGGAACACTCCTGTGCTGTTTATTTGGGTGAAAAGTTTGGCCAAAACAGGAGCCCACCAATCTGGGAAATTTTAAAAAATTTCAGGGGGTAACATGTCTTCACCAGGGGCCTTCCCTTGTTTGAGGGAGGAAATTAGTTCTTTAATTTGAGATGGTAAGACTTCCGGCCATTGGGGCATTGCTGGATCTTGACAAAGAGGGGAAAGGTGGGGGAAGTTGCCTTGTTGGGAGTTATTGCCACCGTAATGGTCAAGCCATTGAATTGCTGTAATCTGGCATGGGTCACGGGGACATTTTGTCGCTTTGGCTGTCAATTCCCAAAACCTGCTCTCGTTTCTGTCTTTGACAGCCTGCACAAGGGAGACCCAGCCAGTTCTGGCGAATGTATGCTTTTTCTGTTTAAGTAGTTGCTTATAACTTGTTCTGAGTGACACTAAGGTTAGTCGGGAGTAGTTTGTCGGGTCTCGTAAAGCCCCCCTTGTATATTTCATTAGATGTTTCCTGGCCTTTCTACAATCCCTATCAAACCATGACTTGGGCCAATATTTAAATGACTCCTGAGAGTATGTCCTTATTAGTTTTGGTCTGAGCTCCTGGATTATTTCTTGATGCTGTATCAGGACTTCTCCTGAGCCGCTTATAAGAGCTTGTTTGCTTGTTTGCAACTGTGGGCTTATTAAAAGGTAAGCAATGGAAGAGTGAACCTCTTGAGACCAGATTTTTCTTTGTTCTATTAGTGGGCACCCTTCTCTCACGTGACATAAAGGTGGAAGACTAGGTGGAGATATCCTAAGGGTCAAAGTTAGAGGAAAGTGGTCACTTTCTGGTCTATTTTCTATTTTAAATCCTGTGACCTCTAAATAGAGGGGCATTGAAATGAAGATATAGTCTATAACACTGGCCCCTCTGTTGGTCATATAGGTGTGTCTTCCATTAGAAAGGTCCAACTCGGAGCCATGAGGGCATTGCAAGGATGACATGGTCAGGAAATCCGCTAGCCATCGGCCTTGCTTGTTGGAATGAGTGTCTTGCGTTCTCCTAGGTTCAGGGGCCGGTGTTGAATGTGGATCGTAGCTCGAGGTAGCTTCTATCCTTGGGCTGATTTGACCGAGTCTGGCATTAAAATCTCCACATAAGATAATATGGGATTGAGGATGTTGTCTTCTTATTTCATTCATTGTATCTGAGAGTAGGTCCCACGATGATTCCATTCGAGCTATTACAGGCGGAAAGTAGATATTCACACAAATAAGCGAGCCAAATGTGTCATCAGTTAACCTTATGACTAGAGCATGTTGTATGTCTCCGCAAGGCAGAGTCTCTAAGTCCACTAATAGGTCCACCGAGACAAGAGTAGTGAGTCCTCCACTTGCTCGTCCTTTGTTTTTGGTTTTAATTGCTGGAATGTTAAAGGCTCAGTAACCTCTGAGAGAGGGGGTGTTCTCTGGGGGCAGCCAGGTTTCTTGTAAGCATATTACCTTGAATTGTTGTAGGTATTTTGACCATTCGGCATAATGGAATTTATTGTTCCATCCCATGATGTTCCAAGAAAGTATCGAAAAAGGTCAGTTATGGGATGGACTAGAAGTATCTGTAGAGTTCATGACACTACTGTCAACACTGATGTTCAATCACTCATCCGGGCTCCTTGGCGTTTTGAAAGGCGGTAGGGTTACCTTGTCCTTCTCTAGTAGAGATGGTAGCAATGATGGTATGTCTTTTGCCATTCTCTCTGATTGGACTGAGTCATACACCTTCCTAGATTCAATAGTACACGGTGAGCATTTCAGATTATCGGGTAGAGCTGATATTCTGGGATCCTAGAGATCCTGCGCTTCCCACCCAGAGCCCTCCTTAACTTACTGTAAGGCCTAAAACCAACACTCGCGCTCTGTTGCTGCCACCAGTCTGAAGAGTCAGATTTTCTTTAGCACCTCAAAAATTTTTCACTTGCTAGTGGGGCACCCAAGTTTTAGCTCAAGTATTTACTTGATCCTAAGTCACTACTTACCTCCAGGATGTTGGTCCTCTCAGGCATAAAGCTGTTTGGGTGGTCCACTGCAGGCTTTTTCCTGATGGTGGATGAGGCACAAAGGTGGTGGTGGTGGTTATTGTTGTTGTGGTGGTGGTGGTGGTTGATTTATTTATTAAATTTATTAGTCACCCATCTGGTTGGCTGTCCAGCCACTCTGGGCGACATACAAAATAAAAACATACAAATACATTAAAACATTAAAAATCTCAACAATAATAATAAAACCTAACCCACCCCAAAAGCTTGCAGTCTTGGATAAATTAAAGCTGAACTCACGTAGTGCAGGTGTGTGTGTGTGTATTTGCCTTCAAGTCAGTTACGACTTATGGTGACCCTAAGAATCAGCGACCTCCAATAGCATCTGTTGTAAACCATCCTGTTCAGATCTTGTAAGTTCAGGTCTGTGGTTTCCTTGATGGAATCAATCCACCTCTTGTTTGGCCTTCCTCCTTTTCTACTCCCTTCTGCTTTTCCCAACTGTCTTTTCTAGTGAGTCATGTCTTCTCATTATGTGTCCAAAGTGTCATGAAAACCTGAATTCAAGATGGTTGTGAGCAAAGAATTGTGTGGTTTCATTTGTTAATGTGGGATCTTAACAGGTTAACATTTGGTTTCTGTATTAGAGCTATGAGTTGGCAGTTTTATTTCTCAGCTGCTGGTAATCAGAGGCCCACCCTAACACCACCTTGTCAGTAGAAGTCTGGCTCCATCAAGGTCATAAAATCCAGGAAGTTTTAGTGAGGATGTTCCATTTAGCCAGGTGATTAATGGGCCCTTATTGTATGAAGAAATTTCCTGATTGGTTAATTGGATTTGGCCTGTTGCTGGGGAGTTTGCCATAAGTAAGGGGCTCAAATCTTAGCTTTCATTCCTCTTCTGGGTCCCATCATGCCTATCTGATGTTGCCTGCTGAGGTTCCATTTTACATCAACTCTCCTGACTGTTCCTCTCTCTGAGGAGAGAAGGGCTGTGCAACTGTCTAGACTAGGCTAGATAGCGTTCTTTTTTTTCTGTTGTGACTGAATTCCCTATGATTTATCTCCCCCCTTTTAGGTGTTGATATTAAGGAAATATTCTGTTGCTGTAACTGTGCACCTCTTTTCATAGAATCATAGAATATTAGAGTTGGAAGGGGCCTATAAGGCTGTCAAATCCAACCCCCTGCTCAATGCAGGAATCCAAATCAAAGCATTCCCGACAGATGGCTGTCCAGCTGCCTCTTGAAGGCCTCCAGTGTCGGAGAGCCCACTACCTCCCTAGGTAATTGGTTCCATTGTTGTATGGTTCTAACAGTTACAAACTTTTTCCTGATGTCCAGTCGAAATTTGGCTTCCTGCAACTTGAGCCCATTATTCCGTGTCCTGCACTCTGGGCTGATCCAGAAGAAATCCTGGCCCTCCTCTATGTGACAACCTTTCATGTACTTGAAGAGTGCTATAATATCTCCCCTCAGTCTTATCTTCTCCAGGCTAAACATGCCCACTTCTTTCAGTCTCTCCTCATAGGGCTTTGTTTCCAGTCCCATGAACATCTTTGTTGTCCTCCTCTGAACCCGTTCCAGTTTGTCTGCATCCTTCTTGAAGTGCAGAGACCAGAACTGGACACAGTATTCAAGATGAGGCCTAACCAGTGCTGAATAGAGGGGAACTACTACTTCACTCGATTTGGAAACTATATTTCTATTAATGCAGCCTAATATAGTGTTTGCCTTTTTTGCAGCCACATCACACTGTTGACTCGTATTCAGCTTGTGATCAACAACAATTCCAAGATCCTTCTCACATGTCATACTGCTGAGCCAAGTGTCCCCATCTTATAACTGTGCATTTGGTTTCTTTTCCTAAGTGTAGAACGTTGCATTTATCCCTGTTGAATTTCATTCTGTTGTTTTCAGCCCAATGTCCCAGCCTATCAAGGTCCCTTTGAATTTTGTTTCTGTCTGCCACAGTATTAGGTATGTTCCCCAACATTGTATCAGGACAATGGATCCAATTACCTAGAGAGGTAATGGGCTTTCTGACACTGGAGGCATTTAAGAGGCAGCTGGACAGACATCTGTCGGGAATGCTTTGGTTTGGATTCCTGCATTGAGCAGGGGGTTGGACTTGATGGCCTTATAGGCCCCTTCAAACTACTATTGGTGTTTGTCATTGGAGCATAGACTTAGATAATGGTTATGTTGATACGTTTCCCATTAAATCTCACTGATATCACTCACTCAGACTTTGTATTATAGCTCCTAATTGCTTTTGCTACATCACTTCTCACTATTAGAGCAACCCTGTTTCTTCTTAATTTCTCATTTCCTGCATAAAATATTTTGTAGTTGCCTGAAAATGTCCCATTCCCATCCATTTTAATTCACTCACTCCAAGTATTGTAATGTTGATGTGTTCCATTTCTTGCTTGACAATTTCTAACTGTCCCTGGTTCATGCTTCTCACATTCCATGTTCCTATTGTGTGCGTCGCACAACTCCGGACTCTCCTTTCGCATCTGTGCGCATCAACCTCTGGGCTTCCTTTCAGCTTTGAACCAGCTGCGTCATTAGTCACAGCACTACTCATACTTGCCCTTTGTTCTTCCCCAGTAGCTCACAGAGTGCCATCTGTCCTGCGGGTCTCATCTTCCAGCACTATCTCATGTTGCAGGTGACAGGGGGCTAACATTTTGGGAGGAGGGAGGGAGGGGATGCAAGCTGCCCTCTGGGCAGTGGAAAGGGCCATGTTCCTCTCAGACAGGATCCATCCTAGGTTTGTAAAATCCAGCTGTGCATAAGTACTGGGCTGTCCACCTTAAATGGAGGAATAAGAGAACAGATTTTTGTTACAATTCTCTCTCTGCATCCCTTTTCACAACCTGTTACCAAGCACCTACAAACCCTGATATCAACAGAGCTCCCGCAAATAAGTTTTCAAAGTACAAATCATAATATATTCACAGGATTTCTCCACAGCATTTTATCACCTTTCCTTTTCATTCCATCAGGATACATCTGGAGGATCAAGGCTGAGGGAGAACCATCTGAAGTATCACTGGAAAAAGCTGAGGAGCAGCTGCAGGAGCAGAAAATGAGGAGTCAGGATGGAGCAAAGAGACAAGAGGAGAGACAGACTCACACAGGGGACAAACCTCATAAATGCTTGGAGTGTGGAAAGAGCTTCAGGTGGAGTAACACCTTTACACGACATCAAAGAACTCACACAGGGGACAAACCTTATAAGTGCTTGGAGTGTGGAAAGTGGTTCAGTCAGCGTAGCCACCTTATTGTGCATCAAAGATGTCACACAGGGGACAAACCTTATAAATGCTTGGAGTGTGGAAAGAGCTTCAGGTGGAGTAACACCTTTACACAACATCAAAGAACTCACACAGGGGACAAGCCTTATAAGTGCTTGGAGTGTGGAAAGTGGTTCAGTCAGCATAGCCACCTTATTGTGCATCAAAGATGTCACACAGGGGACAAACCTTATCAATGCTTGAAGTGTGGAAAGAGCTTCCGTCAGAGAAGCCACCTTACTTCACATCAAAGATGTAACACAGGGGACAAACCTTATAAATGCTTGGAGTGTGGAAAGAGCTTCAGTCAGAGTAGAGCCTTTACTCAACATCAAAGAATTCACAAAGGGGACAAACCTCATATATGTTTGGAGTGTGGAAAGAGCTTCAGATGGAGTAGCCACCTTATTTTGCATCAAAGAACTCACACAGGAGACAAACCTTATAAATGCTTGGAGTGTGGAAAGACCTTCAGTCAGAGTAGCCACCTTACTTTGCATCAAAGTGCTCACACAGGAGACAAACCTTATAAATGCTTGGAGTGTGGAAAAAGCTTCAGTCGGAGTAGCACCTTTACTCAACATCAAAGAACTCACACAGGGGACAAACCTTATAAATGCTTCGAGTGTGGAAAGAGCTTCAGTCAGAGTAGCAACCTTACTTCGCATCAAAGAACTCACACAGGAGACAAACCTTATAAATGCTTCGAGTGTGGAAAGAGCTTCAGGTGGAGTAGTGCCCTTACTTTGCATCACAGAACTCATACAGGGGACAAACCTTATAAATGCTTGGAGTGTGGAAAGAGCTTCAGTTGGAGTAGCACCTTTACTCAACATCAAAGAACTCACAAAGGGGACAAACCTCATATATGCTTGGTGTGTGGAAAGAGCTTCAGTCAGAGTAGCCACCTTACTTTGCATCAAAGAACTCACACAGGAGACAAACCTTATAAATGCTTCGAGTGTGGAAAGAGCTTCAGGTGGAGTAGTGCCCTTACTTTGCATCACAGAACTCATACAGGGGACAAACCTTATAAATGCTTGGAGTGTGGAAAGAGCTTCAGTTGGAGTAGCACCTTTACTCAACATCAAAGAACTCACAAAGGGGACAAACCTCATATATGCTTGGTGTGTGGAAAGAGCTTCAGTCAGAGTAGCCACCTTACTTTGCATCAAAGAACTCACACAGGAGACAAACCTTATAAATGTTTGGAGTGTGGAAAGAGCTTCAGTCAGAGTAGCCACCTTACTTTGCATCAAAGAACTCACACAGGAGACAAACCTTATAAATGCTTGGAGTGTGGAAAGAGCTTCTGTCAGAGTAGCAACCTTACTTTGCATGAAAGAACTCACACAGGGGACAAACCTTATCAATGCTTGAAGTGTGGAAAGAGCTTCAGTCAGAGTAGCAACCTCACTTCGCACCAAAGAAGTCACACAGGGGACAAACCTTATAAATGCTTGGAGTGTGGAAAAAGCTTCAGTCGGAGGAGCACCTTTACTCATCATCAAAGAACTCACAAAGGGGACAAACCTTATAAATGATTGGAGTGTGGAAAGAGCTTCAGTCAGAGTAGCCACCTTACTTTGCATCAAAGATGTCACACAGGGGACAAACCTTATAAATGCTTTGAGTGCGGAAAGACCTTTAGTCAAAGTGGCCACCTTACTTTCCATCAAAGCACTCACACAGGGGACAAACCTTATAAATGTTTGGAGTGTGCAAAGAGCTTCAGTCAGAGTGGCCACCTTATGTTGCATCACAGAACGCATACAGGGAACAAACCTTATACATGCTTGTAGTGTTGAGAATGGCTACCTTCAGGCACTTCAAAGGATCCATACAAGGGAAGAGATGTATAAATGCTTTGAATGTGGAAAATGTTTTAAGCAGAGTTCAACCCTTTCTGTGCATTAAAGAATCCATATGGGGAAGCTGGGCGACCAACAAGATTTTTATGGGAGGTTCAGACCCCCAACAACCTTCTTCTTTTATCTTAACCACAAACTGTTCCACTTCCCTTCACCTGCTATTTTGGTGGCCTGTCAGTTTTTCCTTTGCAGAGACAGAGGGGTTTTGGCTTTTCCAGAGATGGGTGAGCACCCAAGATGGATGCTGAGGCCAAGGTGGCTGCAGAAGCCAAAATGGCCTCTCAGTTTTCCAGTTTTTCCCCATCATATCCCCCCTGGCAGTTTCTATCTGCCAAATTCAATATTCAGTTAATGACATTTCATGTATTACTTTATCTACTTCCTCTAGATCTTTATTATTTTTCATAAACCTATACCTGCTTATATAATTCACTAATAGGCAAAAGACCTTGTGGTTTAAGAATGTACATATAGCCCACAGCTATTTCTATCAAACTTTAAAAAGCAGGGAAATTGGGCAGCTATAGTGAATGCACCAGGGGAGCAGGAGACCTGACCTCCTCTCTGAGATATTGTCCAGCCCTACAAATTGGTCAAAATGCAAATACAATTTGGGTTGGTCTTTCACAGTCCAATCCACTTGCTGTGTAGCTTGGAAGAATTTGGTAACATGTGCCTCTGAGCATATGGTGAGTGGTGGCAACACCTGCCATCTCCAAAGATGGTTAATTATATTTTTGTATGTTTGTTGGTGTTCTTACTTTGCTTCTTTCCTGTGTTACTAATGTTTCTACAGAGAATCTAATCTAGAAAATATTATTTCTCTCATTTTTGCTCATAAGAAAAGCAGGGACATGCAGACAGGTTAAGGAATCTAATATGGGGGTTGTTGGGGCCTGTGGATGTTTGTCCCATAGTCCCATGAAGGCACCACTTCTTTAGGTCCTGGGTTCAAGGTGTATAGGGCCTTAAAGGTCAGCACCAGGATCTTGGGAATCAGCTGGTGGAAACCAGTGAAGCTCTATCCATTTTGGTGATAGGTGTTCCCTTTGAGCTGCCACATTCTTGTGGTCTTGCAGCCACATTCTGTACTAGCCACAGTTTCCATAGAATTGTAGACTCATTGAATAGGAGAGTTGGAAGGGGGCTGTAAGGGCATCGAATCCAACCTCTTGCTCAATGCAGGAATCTAAATTAAAGTTTACCCGGCAGGACAGTGTTGGAGAGCCCACCACATCCCTAGATCATTGGTTCCATTATCGTACTGCTCTAACAGTTAGGAAGGTTTTCCTGATGATTAACTTTTAATGCTGTTATTAACTGGAAGGGTGGTGTTTAGATTAATTATTGATTGTGGTCCTCATTGGTTTTTATATTGTATTTTACTGTGTTATGTATGTCGCCTAGAGTGGCCGTTAATTCGGCCAGATAGGCGACTCATAAATAAAATTTTATTATTTATTGTTATGTTCAGTTGAAATCTGACTTCCTGCATCTTGAGCACATTATTCCATGTTCTGTTTATTTATTTATTTATTGCACTTATATACAGCCCCCATAGCCAAAGACTGACCCAAAGTTGGAAATGAGTGCTTAGAAGCATAGAACAGTAGAGTTGGAAGGGGCCTATAAGGCCATCAAGTCCAACCCCCTGCTCAATGCAGGAATCCAAATCGAAGCATTTCCGACAGATGGCTGTCCAGCTGCCTCTTGAAGGCCTCCAGTGTCGGAGAGCCCACTACCTCTCTAGGTAATTGGTTCCATTGTCGTATGGCTCTAACAGTTAGGAAGATTTTCCTTTTTTTTTTTCAATAATTTTTATTCAGATTTTCATAAAACATACAAGACAAAATCATAAAACATTCAAAGACAAAAAACAAAATCAAAAATAGTTAAACAAAAAGAAAAAAAGAAAAAAAAAAACAAAAATAAAAAGTAAAGAGTAAAATATTGACTTCCCATTTGTCAAAGATCAAATCAGTTATAAGTCTATAATATATAACAATCCTGTCTCTTAAGTCATATTATAAAATCACTTTCCTCCAGTAGTTATCTTACTTAATCATCAAATCTCATAAACATTACTTTATTCTTTCCACAAAAAGTCAAAGAGAGGTTTCAATTCTTTAAGAAATATATCTATCAATTTTTTTTTCCAGATAAGCATATCGATTAATCCATCTCATTACTAATTATGATAATCTTATTGTCATAACCATAGTCAAAATAAACATTTCAATTAATCCATCACATCAGAATCTGTTAGGTTCAGTAATTTCAGTAGCCATTGTTCTATTATCCCTATTAGTTCCATTTTCCATCTTCCATCTTCAGTAGTCTTGTTAAGTCCAGTAATTTCAGTATCCAATCTTCCATTATCAGTATTCCATAATAATCTTGCTGTCGAAGCCATAGTCATATAGTAAGAGTCTAATGGGAATTACCTCTATCCCAAATATTTTCTTGCCATCCATTCTGAATAGGTTGCTGAAATACAGCTGTAAAATCATATCTCTGTTCTTTTTTTCAAAATACACTGGGTCATCTCTTGAAAGTTTTTCCATTGTCACATGGCTGCAGTTAATTCCATAGATTTTCTCTATATTGGGCTCCATCACATCATTCCAGTCCAGAAGATTATCCATGCCATTAATAACTTTATCTCTAGAATCTTCATTAATTTCTTCAGAGATAACATTGAGTTCCAAACAATAGATTTTATTTCTAAAGTCCATAGACTCCAAATCTTGTTCCTGTTCCACGTTTGTTCCAATCTCCGGGATCTCCTCTCTCACAGGGACCCCTGTTCCAGTCTCCAGGGTCTCCTCTCTCACAGGGACCCCTGTTCCAGTCTCCAGGGTCTCCTCTCTCACAAGGACCCCTATGTCTTTAATCTCCTGTGTCTCCAAACAATAGATTTTGTTTCTAAAGTCCATAGACTCCAAATCTTTTTCCTGTTCCACGTTTGTTCCAATCTCCGGGGTCTCCTCTCTCACAGGGACCCCTTCCAGGGTCACCTCTCTCACAGGGACCCCTATATCTTTAATCTCCTGCTTCATTTTACTCAATTCAACTTTCAGCTCCTTACAACCCTGTCGCAGGTTTTGTTTCGTTATCTCAATCTCATCCATTATTTTCTGAAACATAGTTATTTCCAGCTTCTCAGCCACTTTCTTAATTGCCATTTTAAAAGAAAAATATAGGAAAACCACTTCTTATTTCAGCAACAATTGGGTTAATACTCCAAACTTGGTGACATCACAGTATAAACAGAGCAGACAGCCTTATCTCTCCATAGTTAAGTAAACAAAATGCAGTTCCCAGGATCGAAACAATTAATGGCAGTCGTCAAGAAACAGATTCGTCAAAATAAAATAGACCAAAAAGAGAGTAGTCTCAGACAGTATAATATTCTTCAAAATAAAAATCTGGAATAGAAATCCCTCTTCTGTGTATATCTTTAGAATGCAAATCCAGGACAGCTTTTTGCAACAAAAACAGAGATAAGCTATTAATTAGTGCGTAGCAGAGAGAAGTTATGGCTCCCCAGTGAGATGTCAAAAACCGATCAATCTGGCAAATCTCTTTTAAACAGCAACAATTTAAGTCAAGTAAAAGAAAAATATAGAAAGAAGGGTGCTTGCCTGTTAGTGCGTTCTCTCTTAGAAGATAAGATGAACGTTCGCTTTAACAGATAGAGCTTGCTGTTGAAAATCCGTCCCACCTTCGTCGGCTGGACCTCGTCCCATAAATTAATGAGATCTGGTCGTCCCAACAAAAATAGGCTTTGAGGTTAATCTCTTCGTTTCTCCCTACCCGGGAGAAGTTTAATCAGTCAAAAAAAAAAGAAAAAACTGACTGATATATCTGAATAAGCTTCTTTTGAGGCAGGAGCCCGTCTCAAAAGCAGGCACAGGCTAAGTCACCCTTCCCGGAAGTCAACAGTTAGGAAGATTTTCCTGATGTTCAGTCAAAATCTGGCTTCCTACAACTTGAGCCCATTATTCCATGTCCTGCACTCTGGGACGATCGAGAAGAGATCCCGGCCCTCCTCTGTGTGACAACCTTTCAAGTACCTGAACAGAACAGTGCTATCCTGTCTCCTCTCAATCTTCTCTTTTCACATATCACGACCTGAGAGACCAGGGTTCAAGTCCCCACACAGCCATGAAGCTCACTGGGTGACCTTGGGTCAATCGCTGCCTCTCAGCCTCAGAGAAAGCCAATTGTAAAACCACCTCTGAATACCATTTTCCATGAAAACCCTATTCATAAGGTCACCATAAGTCAGGATTGACTTGAAGGAGAAATAAATCCCACTGAACTCAAAAAGTATGCAAATTATCAAACCCACCCTCTCCTCCCTCCTATCCCCTCCCTCTTTGTAGGCCATGGGCAACTATATAAACATTGTAATGCATATGGATAGCTGCTTTAGCAATGGAGATTTATAAATTGAAGCTTATAACGCTTCCTTCTCAACTTTGAGCATCTGCAATAAAGTCAATATTTTAGCATCCTCCTGGCAGCTTGACGAGATAGGTCAAGGAATGGTCAATGTGTAAACTCAGCCCGTAGTTCACCTGGTCCTTATCGGAGGAACTAACAAGTTGGCCTTAGCGGGGAGGGGTGTGACCATTTAAGCTCTAAGTCTTATCTAGGAAGATAATGAGCCAAATGCTGCCAAGAGGGTAGTTTTCAGAGGTCAAGATGATCGGTTTGCTAGTAGTCTTAATTAGCACAATGCCTTCTCACCTTGAATGTATAATCAGTCAAGTACTATGATGCTTCAGATCAAATGCTGTGATGCTTTGAAGATAGTAGATATAACCTATTATTCATAGAATTGCTTTGATGCTTAGCCTGATATAGAACAATTAATCATGTATTCCGCCAAGAAGCGATGATTTGATGTAAGATAGCAACTTATCATGTATCTGTCATCATTGTGCCTTGCCAAAGACTTTGCTGCCCAGCTTGGGGTTCAGACTGGTCAATGTTCTATGCAGGGACCTTGCAGTCTGATCCATTGGGTATGCATGCTTGTTATTACTCAATAAACTGTCCTTGTGAGTAAACCTGAATCTGGTTTATTGATTCCTTGGTATGCTCTAAAACCTGAAAGCCCAAGGACCCAGGCAATACACTCTTGCCCCATCCCTCCCCTTCCTTTGCCCCTCCCTCTCCATCCCCATCCCCTTCCAATCTCCTCCTTCCCTTTGCCCTCCTCCCCATCCCCTTCCTCCTCCACATAATCAGTTTTACCTATCTTATTTCATTTATTTATCTTATTTTACCCTATTGATTTAATCTATACCCAGAACATGTCATACGGAAAGCAGTATTGGACCAAGATGAAGGAGGTGTCAAAAAGACGAAAGTAATGACAACAGAAGATTTATGTGACTTTAAAGTTGACAATGAGGACATTGAACTTGTCAAGGATTATCAATACCTCGGCACAATCAACTAAAATGGAGACAATAGTCAAGAAATCAGAAGAAGGCTAGGACTGGAGAGGGCAGCTGTGAGAGAACTAGAAAAGGTCCTCAAATGCAAAGATGCATCACTGAACACTAAAGTCAGGATCGTTGTGCCACTGGGCTGGTGTGGAAGAATCAGTGGGAGCCCCAAGCAGAAAAGAGGTGAACCTGAGCAGGGAGGAGTTGGCCTCTCCCAGCTATGCCCACCGGAATACTCGATTCAGCATCAGGGTAGATCTGAAGGTCGGGGAGGGGGGGTTGCTGTGGTCTATAGGAATTCCATCCCCCTCTCCAGGCAACCTGTCCATGTGACTACTGGTCTGGAATGTCTGCATCTTGTGTTGGGTCAGTGGGACAGATTGGGGATTCTGTTGGTGTACCGCCCACCCCACTGCCCAACGGACTCCCTAACTGAGCTGACAGAGGTAGTCTCGGATGTATTGCTGAGATCCCCTAGACTGGTGATGCTGGGGGATGTCAACATCCATGCCGAGGCCGCCTTATCTGGAGCAGCTCAGGATTTCATGGTTTCCCTGACAACCGTGGGGCTGTCCCAATATGTTACTGGCCCAACACACATAGCAGGCCATACTCTAGATCTGGTTTTCGCAACTGGACATGGAGATGATGATCTGATGGTAGGGAGCTTTACATCAGTCCCTCTCTCATGGACAGATCACCGCCTGTTGAGGTTTAGACTTACAGCGGCTCTTCCCCTCTGTAAGGGTGGGGGATCTATTAAGATGGTCCGCCCCCAGAGACTTATGACTTCTGATGATTTTCAGAGGGCTCTGGGGGGTTTTCCAGCTGATAGGGCTGGCGCTCCTGTCGAAACCCTGGTTGAACTGTGGGATGCAGAAATGGCCCGGGCAGTTGACACGATCGCTCCTGCGCGCCCTCTCCTGTGTAGAGCCCATGCAGCTCCATGGTATTCTCCGGAGCTGAGAGCGATGAAACAGTATAGGAGACAGCTGGAGTGCAGATGGAGGTGAACTCCTGATGGATGCAATCATGCACTGGTAAGTGCCTATACTAAGTTATACTCAGAGGCAATAAGGGCAGCAAAAAAGCAATATTTTGCTGCCACTATTAAAGCATCTATTTGCCGTCCAGCAGAGCTCTTTAAAGTTGTCCGTGGGCTATTGTCTTCTGGCCCTAAGGACTCAGTGGGATCATCTGAGGCCCGCTGTAATGAATTTGCTAGGCACTTCCAGGATAAAATCTTTTGCATCCGTCGGGACTTAGACTCCAATGTTATAGCAGTTGAATCGAATGAGGTATCCAGAGCACGGCCTTGTCCTGATTCTTTGGATGAGCTTCAGTTGGTACAGCTTGAGGACGTTGACAAGGTGCTTGGATTGGTGCGTGCAATCACTTCTAAGTTGGACCCTTGCCCCTCTTGGCTAATAAAAGCTAGCAGACATGGAACAGCCGGCTGGGCCAGGGAAGTGATAAACGCCTCACTGCAAGAGGGAGTGGTCCCTAGCTGCCTGAAAGAGGCGGTGATAAGACCACTTCTGAAGAAACCGTCCCTGGACCCAGAAAATCCCAACAATTACAGGCCGGTAGCAAATGTCCCATTCTTGGGCAAGGTCCTCGAACGAGTGGTTGCCAGCCAGCTCCAGACACTCTTGGATGAGACCGATTATCTAGATCCATTTCAATCGGGTTTCAGGCCTGGTTTTGGTACGGAGACAGCCTTGGTCACCCTGTATGATGACCTTTGTCAGGAGAGAGACAGGGGGAGTGTGACTCTGTTGATTCTCCTTGATCTCTCAGCGGCTTTTGATACCATCGACCATGGTATCCTTCTGGGGAGACTCGCTGATTTGGGAGTGGGTGGCACTGTTTGGCAGTGGTTCCGCTCCTACTTGGCAGGTCGTCTCCAGAAGATAGTGCTTGGGGAGCACTGCTTGACACCCTGGGTACTCCAGTATGGGGTTCCGCAGGGGTCAGTTTTGTCCCCCATGCTTTTTAACATCTATATGAAGCCCCTGGGTGTGGTCATCAGGAGCTTTGGAGTGTGTTGCCATCAGTATGCTGATGACATGCAGCTCTACTTCTCATTTTCATCTTTCTCAGGTGAGGCTGTCAATGTACTGAACCGTTGCCTGGCTGCGATAATGGACTGGATGAGAGCTAATAAACTGAGGCTTAATCCAGACAAGACCGAGATGCTGTTAGTGGGCAGTTCTGCCGACCAGATGGTGGATGTGCAACCTGTTCTGGATGGGGTTACACTCCCCCTGAAGGAGCAGGTTCGTAGTTTGGGAGTTCTTTTCAAACCTTCACTGTCACTTGAGGATCAAGTAGCCTCGGTGGCACGGAGTGCCTTTTACCAACTTCATTTGGTGGCCCAACTTCGCCCCTATCTGGATAGGGATGACCTTGCTTCAGTTGTCCATGCTCTGGTAACCTCTAAATTAGATTACTGCAATGCGCTCTATGTGGGGCTGCCTTTGAAGACGGTTCGGAAATTGCAGCTCGTACAGAATGCAGCGGCCAGATTGATAACAGGGACCAGGTGGTCCGAACATATAACACCGATTCTGGCCCGCTTGCATTGGCTGCCTATATGTTTCCGGGCCCAGTTCAAGGTGCTGGTCTTGACCTATAAAGCCTTACACGGCGCGGGACCATGATACCTGATGGAACGCCTTTCCCAATATGAACCTACCCGTACGCTATGCTCAGCATCAAAGACCTTCCTCCGGGTGCCTACTCAGAGGGAGGCTCGGAGGGTGGCGATAAGAAAGAGGGCCTTCTCAGTAGTGGCCCCCAAATTATGGAATAGTCTTCCTGATGAGGTACGCCTGGCGCCGACATTACTATCTTTTTGGCACCAGGTTAAAACTTTCCTCTTTTCCCAGGCATTTTAGTATGTATAAAAATGTTTATGTTTTAAATTTGAATTTTAAGCTTTTTAAAAAGCTGCTTTAAATATATGTTTTATTGTATTTTGATGTTGATTGTTGTGAACTGCCCAGAGAGCTTCGGCTATGGGCGGTATATAAATTTAATAAAATGAAATGAAATGAAATGAAATGAGGAGCTGCTTCTTGAAAGGGATCTTCAGGGAAGCCAACCAGCTCCTTGAAGGAGAGCTGCTGCATGTAAGTTAGAATGAAGTTATGTCAGCCTAAAGAAGTCTACTCAGAAGTGGTAAATTATAAAGAAAGAGACAGAAATATACAGCAAAGCCCATGACAGTATACTCATTTAAAGACACAGTAATATTTTAAGTAAGCTCAAGCACTTAATAATCTTCAAACAACATGCCTGTACCCCATAGTTATGGGTAAGTTAAATGTTATGGGTAAGTTAAAGGTTCAGAGGGAATGGCTGAGACTAAAGGGTGGGAGGCATGGGTTTAGGAGAACCTTAGGAGTGGGAATTGGAGTTCTTGTTTTTTAAATTACAGAATAAGTAAGTAAATACCCTCTTCTCTCACACAAGGCTACCCAGACATGTAATTTAATATGCACATTTTAATATCCTGCCTCTAGGATGCACACCTTAACATGGTGAGGGAGTTTGAGAGTGTTGAAGAAGCTAAGAGCAATGCCATCAGGAGTCTAGACCAAGAGGGTAGACTCCTAGCAGGGGCACCCAAGGCAGATGCTGAGACTGAATCTGTCCAAATTTTGATAAAAATCTGTCAAGAAATATGGAAAACTAAACAATGGCCCACAGATTGGAAGCGTTCCATATACATCCCACTTCCAAAGAAAGTAAATCCCAGGGAATGCAGTAATTATCGAACTATTGCCTTAATATCCCATGCAAGTAAAGTAATGCTCAAGATTCTACAACAAAGGCTCTTACCATATATGGAGTGAGAAATGCCAGACGTCCAAGCTGGATTTAGAAAGGGAAGAGGCACCACAGATCACATGGCAAGCATATGTTGGATAATGGAACAGACCAAGGAATTTCAGAAGAAAATCACCCTGTGCTTTATCGATTACAGCAAAGCCTTTGATAGTGTAGATCATGAAAAACTATGGAATGTTTTAAAAGAAATGGGGGTGCCACAGCATCTGATTGTCCTGATGCGCAACCTATACTCTGGACAAGAGGCTACTGTAAGGACAGCATATGGAGAAACCGATTGGTTCCACATCGGAAAGGGTGTGAAACAGGGCAGTGGCGTCACTAGGGTGGTGCTGGGGGTGCAGACTGCACCAGGTGACACCATCAGAGGGGGGTGTGATGTTCCTGGTTATAGTGTAAATATGGTAAGTGCTGTTTATATAGAAGACATATGGTAAGTGGAGTGAGAGAGGAGGGGGGAGTACATGAGCAGTAGAATGCTGGATGATTAGCTGAGCATTTGAATGGCTGGGAGTATAAATGGAAGAATGACAGTTGAATCTGGGTGGATGTCAGTAGTGTGGAGAAAGAGGTGTTTGAGGGTGGATGTTAAGGTGGAGGTGGTGTAGTTGAGAGGGAGTTGGAGTTCTGAGGCAATTAATAATAAGTCAAGTACAAAACAGAAATAGATGAAACCATATGCTTGTGAAACATTCCTAAAGTAATCTTGTTATTTCCTGTTATTAGTAAATAAATACTTCTTTGGTTTACCAAAGGCCTGATCCTTGGCTGGGGAATATACAGACCAGAAGGGAGGGCAAGGTAATTACCAAGGCTGAACAGAAACAGTATCTAATGGTGGCAGCGGTGAAGGGAGGAATGGTAACAAGTCAAGTATCCAGAGCAACCCAGAGTTGTATGCTTTTTATATAAAGATTCAAGGGGGTTGAGAACAGCATAAGCACGCAGTCAGAAAAGTAACCAGCTAGAGAGAGACTCAGGCAAAGTCTCTGGGAGTATTGGTTACAGGATGTGACTGGTGGTGCTGCCTAGCAGTGGGATCTAGTGAGATCTGTGCTAGAGCAGAGTGAGAAACCATATAAAGGACGGTCCGGACTGGTGGTGTCCCTGGTGGTGCCTAGTGAAAGGCAGTAGCCACAAGCAGGTGGGAACCTAACAGGGAGAACCAGGGAAGGGCGTCACAGGGGGTGACTCTCAGCTTTTATTTTTTTAAAAAATTAAGTTTCTAGGTGGTCCGGTTCTCAAGATATACATAAAAAAGTCAGCCCACCCGTTAAACCTTTTTTTAAACTACTGTATAGCACTTCGTAGCTTTAACCCCGCCCGTTCAGGATTGCAGCCAATCAGTGAAGTGTTTGTTTGACCTGTGGCAGTGTCTAGTAAACCTCATTGCAAGGCCAGAAAATGGTGGTCCCACCCCCCGTTTATCTGAAAATCTGATAAATTGGGTAAGTATATATATTTCAGTTTTTTCCCCTCTTGTGTGTAGGAGTCAGATCCTGGGCAGTGTTTTGAAAACCTTCGCAATACTTGCTTTTGTGGAGGTAAAAGCATTGCTAATCCCATATCTCGTGTCTCTGTTGGAGTCAGTATGCTTCTGAGTGCCAGGATCTTGTGGTCTTCAGCTGGTCAAAAACACAGAAAGCAGAGTTGGATGGATAGCAAGCAGCAGGAAAAAGAAAGATCCAATGCACCAACCCAAAAATTGGTTCTCTGGACATTTTTTATATTGATCAGGAACTGGACTGGGTGTGTGCATGACCTTTTCTATCTTTTGCATTAGTTTCATTATTTGTGTGGGAGGACCCACCTAAGACATAGACTATGAATTGCCATAATCAACGAGGGAGGGGGGATTCATGTAACTGAGACCCCTGCTTCATCAGCAGTTGTCTATACAGGGCACTTTGACACACTGGCTTTGCAAAAACACCCAGGGACCCAAAGCCCTGAGACCAAGGTTTCTTTACAAAGGAATGTAACAGCTGTCAACTTACCATGACTGGAATACATCACAAACCAGCTTTGTAAGGGAGAACTACCATCATCCCTTTGGAATAGGGTTGTCAGGTTCAATCCCTGAGACTGATCCTGTATCTTTAGGAGAAGAGAAAGTCAGCCAAGTGCTGGTGTTCTTGCAACTCTGTAATGGGAAAAACCACAAGGTGGAATTCTCCTTTCCCCCTGCACAACTTTTAAAGATACAGAAGACTTATTAGAGGCTCAACTAGGAGGTCTTTTGTATCTTTAAAAATTGTGCAGGGGGAAGGGAGAATTCCACCTTGTGGTTTTTCCCATTACAGGGTTGCAAGAACACCTGCACTTGGCTGACTGTCTCTTCTCCTAAAGTTACAGGATGAGTCTCAGGGATTGAACCTGACAACCCTACTTTGGAACAAGTATACTCTCTAGCCCAAGTGGAAGTCCAGAGAGCCTGTAAATCGACAAACTAAGGTTTCCACAAAGCAAGAGCCAAAACACACACACTGCTCCTGAAGCCTCAGGCCAACATCCAGTTAAACAGTTTGCTGTTGTTATGTGCCTCCAAGTCGACTACGACTTATGGTGACCCCAGGAATCAGTGACCTCCAAGAGCATCTGTCATGAACCACCCTATTCAGATCTTGTAAGTTCAGGTCTGTGGCTTCCTTAGTTAAACAGTAGCATATAGATTTACTGTCAAGGTGCTGTATTTAGAGCCAAAGTTTTTTTTCAGATAAACACACACTGAGTAAGCGTAGCTTATTGATATATAGTGTAAACAAGTTAGCAGCATGCAATTCCTAGTGAGCAATTGCCCGAAAGAGTTAGGCATAAGAAACTCAAGCATGGAATCAAAACAACAAGCCTAGCTTTTCGTAACCTGTGCTAAAAGAGCTGCATTTGCTCCCAGTTTGCTTCCGAGTACAATTCAAGGTGCTGGTTATGACCTCTATAGCCCTAAATGGTTTGGAATCTAGGTATCTGCCTGTCCTCCTTCCCCTCATTAGTTGTGCGCATCTCACAAGAGCCAAGAAAGAGGCCTGCGGTGAGTGCCTACTATATCTGAATGCTGACTGGCAAATACTCGCAACAGAGCCTCCTTTGTTGTGACCCCCAGACTATGGAGTGCCTTCCCCTGTGAGGTAAGATCAGCCCCTTCTCTTCCCATTTTTAGACAGCTGCTGAAAGCCATCTTTTTATGCAAGCATTTGGTTAAATTTCTAGCCCATTGCACTGATTTTTAAAACGATTTTTAAGGTTTTTAAGGCCAAGGTGGTGGACGTGGAAAAGCTGAGAGAGGCAGAGAGGTGTGTGGAGGAGGCCTTCGGGGACGTTATAGCTGTGTCCCACTCCAACGATGATAGCTCTCCTGCTATCATGGAGAACGATGGTCTCGGGGAAGGAGAGCATCCAGCTGAGGAAGAGGGAAATGATCCCTTAGAAGGGACCCATTCCTTGGGGGATGAGCAGCTATCCTCTCGTGCCGAGGATATATCTCCAGGGGGTGGACGGATCCTTGTAGTGGGTGATTCGATCATTAGGAACATAGACAGTGGGGTGTGTGATGGGCGTGTAGACCGCAAGGTGTTTTGCCTGCCTGGTGCGAAGGTTGCGGATATCGCCCGTCGTTTAGATAGTTTGGTAGACACTGCTGGGAAGGAGTCAGTGGTCGTGGTGCACGTTGGCACCAACGACATGGGGAAATGCAGCCGTGAGGTCCTGGAAGCAAAATTTAGGTTGCTAGGTAGGATGCTGAAAGCCAGGACCTCCAAGGTGGCTTTCTCTGAAATGCTACCAGTTCCACGCGCAGGACCAGCCAGACAGGCCCAGCTTCGCCGTCTCAATGCGTGGATGAGACGATGGTGTCGGGTGGAAGGGTTTGGATTTGTTAGGCACTGGGAAACATTTTGGGACAAGCCGGGCCTGTACAAAAGGGACGAGCTCCACTTGAACCAGAATGGAACCAGACTGCTGGCACTTAAAATTAAAAAGGTAGCAGAGCAGCTTTTAAACTGACTGAGGGGGGAAACCCGACAGGAGCTGAGAAAGGTCCGGTTCAGAATAAACCTCCCCCCTGGGATAAAAACCAAAGAAATGATGAAATTTTAAAAGGGGTAGGCCTAGAAGTAGGCATTGTGAGAGCAGGGGCACAGGATATAAATTCAGAAGAGCAAAATTACCACAGGCCTAACCACAAGTGCCAAAGACACTTGAAGAGAGACACTGCTTACAAGTGCCTGTACGCTAATGCTAGGAGCCTCTGAACCAAGATGGGAGAACTGGAGTGCTTGGTCTTAGAGAAGACCATTGATATAGTGAGCATAACGGAGACCTGGTGGAATGGAGAAAACCAGTGGGATATGGTTATCCCTGGATATAAACTATATCGGAAGGACAGGGAAGGACGTATTGGTGGCGGAGTCGCTCTATACGTGAAAGAAGGCATTGAATCCAGCAAGCTCGAAACCCCAAAAGAGGCAGACTCCTCCCCAAAATCGTTGTGGGTGATGATACCGTGCCCCAGGAGGGACTTAATACTGGGAATGATCTATCGTCCCTCTGATCAAAATGCTCAGGGAGACCTTGAGATGAGATATGAAATTGAGGAAGCATCCAAACTAGGAAATGTGGTAGTAATGGGTGACTTCAACTACCCGGACATAGACTGGCTGCATATGTGTTCCAGTCATGACAAAGAAGCAAAGTTTCTAGATATTCTAAATGACTATTCCCTAGATCAGTTGGTCATGGAACTGACCAGAGGGACAGAAACCCTGGACTTAATCCTCAGTGGGGACCGGGACCTGGTGCGAGATGTAAGTGTTGTTGAACCGATTGGGAGCAGTGACCACAGTGCTATTAAATTAAACATACACGTAAATGGCCAATTGCCAAGAAAATCCAACACGGTCACATTTGACTTCAAAAGAGGAAACTTCACAAAAATGAGGGGATTGGTAAAAAGAAAGCTGAAAAACAAAGTCCAGAGGGTCACATCACTCGAAAATGCTTGGAAGTTGTTTAAAAACACTATATTAGAAGCTCAACTGGAGTGCATACCGCAGATCAGAAAAGGTACCGCCAGGGCCAAGAAGATACCAGCATGGTTAACGAGCAAAGTCAAGGAAGCTCTTAGAGGCAAAAAGTCTTCCTTCAGAAAATGGAAGTCTTGTCCGAATGAAGAAAATAAAAAAGACCATAAACTCTGGCAAAAGAAATGCAAGAAGACAATAAGGGATGCTAAAACAGATTTTGAGGAGCACATTGCTAAGAACATAAAAACCAACAACAAAAAATTCTATAAATACATTCAAAGCAGGAGACCATCTAGGGAGGCGATTGGACCCTTGGATGATAAGGGAGTCAAAGGTGTACCAAAGAACGATAAGGAGATTGCAGAGAAGCTAAATGAATTCTTTGCATCTGTCTTCACAGTGGAAGATATAGGGCAGATCCCTGAACCTGAACTAACATTTGCAGGAAGGGATTCTGAGGAACTGAGACAAATAGTGGTAATGAGAGAGGAAGTTCTAAGCTTAATGGACAATATAAAAACTGACAAATCACCGGGCCCGGATGGCATCCACCCGAGAGTTCTCAAAGAACTCAAAGGTGAAATTGCTGATCTGCTAACTAAAATATGTAACTTGTCCCTCGGGTCCTCCTCTGTGCCTGAGGACTGGAAAGTGGCAAATGTAACGCCAATCTTCAAAAAGGGATCCAGAGGGGATCCCAGAAATTACAGGCCAGTTAGCTTAACTTCTGTCCCTGGAAAACTGGTAGAAAGTATAATTAAAGCTAGATTAACTAAGCACATAGAAGAACAAGCCTTGCTGAAGCAGAGCCAGCATGGCTTCTGCAAGGGAAAGTCCTGTCTCAGTAACCTATTAGAATTCTTTGAGAGTGTCAACAAGCATATAGATAGAGGTGATCCAGTGGACATAGTGTACTTAGACTTTCAAAAAGCGTTTGACAAGGTACCTCACCAAAGGCTTCTGAGGAAGCTTAGCAGTCATGGAATAATAGGAGAGGTCCTCTTGTGGATAAGGCATTGGTTAAGAAGCAGAAAGCAGAGAGTAGGAATCAACGGACAGTTCTCCCAATGGAGGGCTGTAGAAAGTGGAGTCCCTCAAGGATCGGTATTGGGACCTGTACTTTTCAACTTGTTCATTAATGACCTAGAATTAGGAGTGAGCAGTGAAGTGGCCAAGTTTGCTGACGACAGTAAATTGTTCAGGGTTGTTTAAACAAAAAGGGATTGCGAAGAGCTCCAAAAAGACCTCTCCAAACTGAGTGAATGGGCGGAAAAATGGCAAATGCAATTCAATATAAACAAGTGTAAAATTATGCATATTGGAGCAAAAAATCTGAATTTCACATATACGCTCATGGGGTCTGAACTGGCGGTGACCGACCAGGAGAGAGACCTTGGGGTTGTAGTGGACAGCATGATGAAAATGTCGACCCAGTGTGCGGCAGCTGTGAAAAAGGCAAATTCCATGCTAGCAATAATTACGAAAGGTATTGAAAATAAAACAGCCGATATCATAATGCCGTTGTATAAATTTATGGTGCGGCCGCATTTGGAATACTGTGTACAGTTCTGGTCGCCTCATCTCAAAAAGGATATTCTAGAGTTGGAAAAGGTTCAGAAGAGGGCAACCAGAATGATCAAGGGGATGGAGCGACTCCCTTACGAGGAAAGGTTGCAGCATTTGGGGCTTTTTAGTTTAGAGAAAAGGCGGGTCAGAGGAGACATGATAGAAGTGGATAAAATTATGCATGGCATTGAGAAAGTGGATAGAGAAAAGTTCTTCTCCCTCTCTCATAATACTAGAACTCGTGGACATTCAAAGAAGCTGAATGTTGGAAGATTCAGGACAGACGAAAGGAAGTACTTCTTTACTCAGCGCATAGTTAAACTATGGAATTTGCTCCCACAAGATGCAGTAATGGCCACCAGCTTGGATGGCTTTAAAAGAAGATTAGACAAATTCATGGAGGACAGGGCTATCAATGGCTACTAGCCATGATGGCTGTGCTGTGCCACCCTAGTCAGAGGCAGCATGCTTCTGAAAACCAGTTGCCGGAAGCCTCAGGAGGGGAGAGTGTTCTTGCACTCGGGTCCTGCTTGCGGGCTTCCCCCAGGCACCTGGTTGGTCACTGTGAGAACAGGATGCTGGACTAAATGGGCCACTGGCCTGATCCAGCAGGCTCTTCTTATGTTCTTATGTTCTTATGTTGTTATGTATGGGTCTTTGTGTGGTTTTGTATTTTTAAATCTGTATGGTTTTATGCATGCTTTGTATTTTTAAATCTATGTAATCTGCCTTGGAATACATATTCCAGGTGAGAGGCAGACAGCAAAAGCTGATGATGATGATTATCCCAGCATATTCACAACCTAGTAAAGCGGGAGGTTGAACCCTCTAGCAAGAGATGTAACATTAGGGTAAATCAAAGAAAATGGGGGCAACTAACTGAGGAGAAACCTTGCTTTTATCAGTAAAAGTCTAGCAACAGTCAGAAGGCTAGTTGACCAATCAGAGGGCTTCTGGGATGTAATGAGGCCAGAAGTTCAGTGTGAGGGCATACTAATTTACATCCCTTCAATGAGTGTCCTTGAGTAACAGGCGTTAGCTACTGAATACAGCATGTGACAATGATTCACCAATCCCATAAATTCCTGCCCACGTAACAACACAGTTCCTCCTCTCTGCAATCATTCCAAATCAATCAGAAAGCATTGGGTAACTCCACTGCTGATTCCAAGATTCTGTCCATCTCATTAATGTCACCATTGCTCTGCTGTTCCTCAAGACTAATGCTCTTTCAGGCCAGTACCACTGTGCATATGCCTTCAAGCATATTCTAGTACATGTATTGTTTCATTGTTCTGATTGGGCATGCTGACCCAGGTACTCTTGCTTATGTTTTGCCTCAGCTCAGAAGGACTGAATTTCAATGAGCCCTACAGTATCTTAACAGGGTTTCTTATTTCTCATGTTTTTCTTAGAAGTTCCATCTTTAACTGTAAAAAAAACACTTAGCTGTAGAGAAAAAGTTGTAACTAGGGAGCTTACTGTGCTGCAAGTTCACTTAGTTAAGAAATACAGTAGGCAATTCTAAAACCAGCTCTTGTTTCTCAGCCTCAGAGAAAATAGAAAAGGCAAGCTACCTCATAATACCTTTTTACCATGAAAAACTCACTTTCCGATGCTGTATTATAATATAACACGCAGGATTATTTTAAAATCATTATAAAATCACACTGTATCTCATTAAATCCTTTGATTATGCTGTAAAGTTTTTTCCCCTAGATGGGGCTATCGCTCTACACAACAAATCATCTTCCAAGATCAAAATAATATAATTATTAATCATACCTTCACAGGTTAAATGCTTGCTTGAGTTAAAACAATAGACTAATTAATATATGTCAGTGATGCATCAGCCACATTCTGGCAAGAACTGCAGTTCAAACTGAATTTACTTTGCCTGCTTCTTCAAACCTTACTCACAGGAGAAGAGAAAGTCAGCCAAGTGCAGGTGTTCTTGCAACACTGTAATTAGAAAAACCACAAGGTGGAATTCTCCCTTTCCCCTGTACAACGTTTAAAGATACAGAAGAACGCACCTGCACTTGGCTGACTTTCTCTTCTCCTAAAGATACAGGATCAGTCTCAGGCCATGAACCTGGCAACCCAAGAGTGGACATGTATAGGATTGTGCTCCACCAGAATGCATTTCACCATATTGGGCTGCATTCCTATCCATTAAGGCTACGCTAACAACTATATGAAGAGGTTTATTTTGACATAACCTTATACGGGCAAGAGTGAGTTTATGTCAGAATAACTACTCTTATGCATGTCTACTCAGTAGTAAGCCCCACTGAATTCCATGGGGCTTACTCCCTGACCCTGGTAAGTGTGTATGAGATTGCAACCTAAATTGGTTGGTCTTAAAAGACTGTTTACAGGACTGTAAACAAGGTACCTCATAAGTTCCAACTTGTTCACTTTTACATTTTCTTGTCAAGTAAATGTGGTGTAAGGTGAAAGGTTATTAGTGGACTAGGATCTGGGACACATGAAGCTCACTGGGTGACCTTGGGCTAGTTACTGTCCTTCACCTAACCTACCTCACAGGATTGTTGTGAGGATAAAGTGGAGAAGAGGATAACCATGAATGCCAGTTTGAGCTCTGTGGAAGAAAGGTGGGATAGAAGAATGGCATTCAGTGTTAGTCATACTCAAAGTAGACCCACTGAAGTCAATAGGCAAGACTAGCTTAGATTCATTAGTTTCCATGGGTAGGACTTAGTTGAATACAACCATAACTGCAGAGCTTGGCAAAGTTACTTTTTTAAACTACAACTCCCATCAGCCCCAGCCAGCATGGCCACTGGATTGGGCTGATGGGAGTTGTAGGTCAAAAAAGTAACTTTGCAAAGCTCTGCATAAGTGTAATATAAACGATAATAAGATGTTTATCTTCACCCAGTCTGACCATCATTTTGAATTGGCAGATGTGTGTGTGTGTGTGTAGTTATGGGATTGAGGGATGAGATTATTTCTTTGTGTCCCTTTCAGGCCTGTGACCTTGCTGCCCCGGGCTCCTGCGGGGAGGAAGGGTGAGATATAAATCAAATAGTAATAATAATAATAATAATAATCTTGTATCTGAAGTTGGGATAAGCAAGCAAGAAGCCTATTCTACTGGTCAGACCAGTTTCCTTTGTTAAACTAGCCTATGAGTTAAAAGGACTTATGAAACAGTCAAATTGCATATCCAAAGGGAGCTATTGGAACTCTTTTCAGGGGAGAGGCTCTCCTCCACCCATCCTGGACCCAAAGAGAGCCTTGTATTTTCTAGTCTAGTGGGAAGAAAGGCTGGGAACTGGAGACAGAGGGGCTTGCTTGCTGTCTGGACCCCCAAAGCAATAAGGACCCTGTGACGACCTTCCCTGGTTCTCCCTGTCTGGTTCCCACCTGCTGGTGGCTACTGCCTTTCACTAGGCACCACCAGGGACACCACTAGTCAGGACCGTCCTTTTTTATGGTTTCTCACTCCGCTCTAGCACAGATCTCACTAGATCCCACTGCTAGGCAGCACCACCAGTCACGTCCTGTAACCGATACTCCCAGAGACTTTACCTGAATCTCTCTCTAGCTGGTTACTTTTGTGACTGAGTGCTTATGCTGTTCCCAACCCCCTTGTATCTTTATAAATAAAGTATACAACTCTGGGTTGCTCTGGATACCTGACTTGTTACCATTCCTCCTTTCACCGCTGCCACCATTAGATACTGTTTCTGTTCAGCCTTGGTAATTACCTTGCCCTCCCTTCTGGTCTGTATATCCCCCAGCCAAGGATCAGGCCTTTGGTAAACCAAAGAAGTATTTATTTACTGATAACAGGAAATAACAAGATTACTTTAGGAATGTTTCACAAGCGTATGGTTTCATATATGGTCACTCTTTATGTTTCTGTTCATATATATCCTCTTTAAATATCAGCCAAATCCAATCCAAACTTCCCTCAGAACTCTGCCAACCAACTCATCAACCTCTCTCCAACCGACTCTCTAACCGACTCTCTCTCTCTCCTACTTCCAACTGACCCCATCTCATCACTCACAAACCTCCATTTATACCTTCAGCCAGCCAGTCACTCAGCCAATCATCATCCAGCGTACTTCAGCTTCTCACCCATGTACTCCTCTTTTCTCTCTCTGTCAATTACCATACATCACCCAATAGACCCGCACTTACCATATTTACAGATGCTAACTTACAGGAACATCACAGACCCACCTTAAGGTTAGGTTGCAAATATGTGTAAATAAAAACAGTATATCCTATAAGACACCATAGTCTCCACTAGCCTTCTTTCCAAGGAAATCAAACCCTGAGTAAATGCAGAAGCTCCTGGAAGTCTTGTACTGCTTGGAGACTGGGGTGTCGCATAACTATATGGGAGGGTGGGTTTGGAATCGGGAAAGAAAATGTGCAAATGGGACAGTTTGTGTTTTGCAATACAATCGTTTCATTGGGGTGGGAAATATATGATGAAAAGAAGGGAAGAAGACGGACCTTACAACACCAGAATCCTCCTACTCATAGACCCATCCAAGAGGGCCATTAGCAGGAATTTTTATTTAACCCTTGAGCTTTGATTTTCCCCTTGAAACAGATCCTATTGATCCATGAGTGAGAATCCAAATCACCCCTCTCCCATGCCTTGGTTACAGTCGGTGGGTCTGAACTCTTACCCTTCTTTCCCTCCCCAGTGTTTGCAAAAGTATTTTATTCAACAACAGATTACCTATTATATCATTTTGCAGTGGCCTGCCATGGTTTGGATGTACCTCACTTTCTCAGGAGCGTGTGTCTAATGATCTGTGGAATATGCCCTGCCTTGTATTCAAACTTCCCCAGGAGCTTTTTCTCCAGCACCTTCAACTTATTTTAAAAATATTAACATTCAAACTATAGACCAGTGTGGGCAAGCTCGCTGTTCTTACATTCCCCACCACCACCAATGATACATAAATATAGAATTAGTGGCCTAACAATAATACCAAATAAGAGAACTTTTTATCAGTATTTTATATTGTCTTATGTGGGAACAGTATATAAATCTTGATAACAATACTTTTGCAATGTTTTCAAGATGCAAGAATGAGAAATCGCTTTCCTCCTATTTTATTGTCTAACATGATTAATAATGATACTATACAGTAGGGCCCCGCTTACCGACGCTTCACATTCTGGTGTTCCACTAATGCGGTGGCAGGAAATTCCCCTTTTTAAAGCCAATTTTGTGATTTTGCGGCATTTTCGCATCATTTTTGCGCAACAGCCCCCTTATAGTCTATGGGTTCCACTTTACGGTGATTTCAAGTTTACGGCGGGGGCCTGGTCCCTAACCTGCCGTATAAGCGGGGCCCTACTGTACAAAGATAGGTCATCATCATTATTTTATCCCACCCTTCCTCCATGGAGACATTCAGGGTCTGGATTCGGTAATACAACAAGCTCTGCTGGAGACTTGTAGGAGTTTAGTAAGTGCTCTACTGTCACTGAAGCTCCTTTCATACTCTATTATTTTAAATAGCATCTCTCCTGAGTGGCTACTTCGAAGTTTATTATTATTATTATTAAATTTATTTATACCCCGCCTTTTGGCCAAAGGCCCTCAAGGCGGCTTACAAAGAAAAATAAACACAGGTATAAGGATACATCAATGAAAACAATACAATTTACAAAAATTAAACTAAATAACAAATAACATTATTAAGAAAAAAGTGTCCAAGAAAGAAACTCAGAATTGAAGACCTTGTCTTAAAAAGACATCTAGTTTATTTTCCACACTAAACTCTTTCTACACCTCATGCATTTAAATTGTTTCTCCTGTGTGTCTGTGTTCTTTGATGTGCAGTAAGGCTACTGCTCACACTAAAGCTCTTTCCACACTCCATGCATTTAAATGGTTTCTCCCCCATGTGAGTTCTCAGATGCACAGCAAGGCTACTGCTTGCACTGAAGCTCTTTCCACACTCCATAAATTTATATGGTTTCACCCATGTGGGTTTTTTGCTGTTTAGAAAGTGTTCTACTGTTAGTGTAGCTCTTATCACACTCAAAGCATTTAAAGTTTTGCTCCTGTGTGGGTTCTTTGATGTTTAGTAAGGTTAGTGCTTGCATTAAAGTTATTTCCACACTTCATGCATTTCAATGGTTTCTCTCCTGTGTGTGTTCTTTGATGCTGAGTAAGGCTGTTCCTCGCACTAAAGCTCTTTCCACACTCAATGCATTTAAATGGTTTCTCTCCTGTGTGGGTCCTTTGATGCTGAGTAAGGTTACTGCTCACACTGAATCGCTTTCCACATTCTATGCATTTAAATGGTTTTTCCCCTGTGTGACTTTGTTGATGTAAAATAAGGCTACTTTTCACACAGAATGTCTTTCCACACTCCATACATTTATGTGGCTTCATTCCTGTGTGGATTCTTTGATGTCTAGTTAATGTTCCACTGTCTCTGAAGCTCTTTTCACACTCTTTGCATTGATATGGCCTTTCTCCTGTGTGGGTTCTTAGATGCTTAGTAAGGCCACTGCTTAAACTGAAGCTCCTTCCACATTCTATGCATTTAAATGGTTTTTCTCCGGTGTGAGTTCTATTATGTAAAATAAGATGATCTCTGTGACTAAAGCTCTTTCCACACTCCTGACATTTATATGGTTTCTCTCCTGTGTGGGTTCTTTTATGTAAAGTTAGACTACTGTTCACTCTGAAACTCTTTCCACACTGTGTGCAGTTAAATGGTTTCTCTCCTGAGTGAGTTCTCAGATGCACAGTAAGGCTACTGCTTGCAGAGAAACTCTTTCCACACTCCATACATTTATATGGTTTCACCCCTGTGTGGGTTCTTTGATGTCTGGCAAGTGTTCTGCTGTCACTGAACCTCTTTCCATACTCCATGCATTTATATGGTTTCTCCCCTGTGTGGGTTTTGTGATGTCTGGTAAGGTCATATCTCTCACTAAAGGTCTTTCCACACTCCATGCATTTAAATGGTTTCTCTCCTGTGTGGGTTCTTTGATGTCTAATAAGGTGACGATTTACACTGAAGCTCTTTCCACACTTCATGCATTTAAATGGTTTCTCCCCTGTATGCATTCTTTGATGTTCAGTAAGGTGACCACTCACACTGAAACTCTTTCCACACTCCATGCATTTAAATGGTTTCTCCCCTGTGTGGGTTCTTTGATGTCTAGTAAGAGAACCACTCTGCCTAAAGGTCTTTCCACAATCCATGCATGTATATGCTTTCTCCCCTGTGTGGGTTCTGCAATGCCTATTTAATTCTGATTTATGGCTAAATATTATTCCACACACTGAAAATGTTTTCTTGCTGTTTCTTTTGTGATCTTCCACTGGAATCAGACCTTCATGGACATCCTCACCCTCATAGGTAGAGGATTTCTTCCTCCCATTCTTTGACTGATTTCCTTCATGCTGTTTTGGTCCTTCTTGATTTCCTAACATCTCTTCTGTTTGGCTGTTGCAGATGAAGCACAGATGGATTTTTCACTGTCTTGTCTACTACCTGCTGGGGTGGGAATGAAAAAATAATGTTCAATTTCAAGAAAAAAAACAAGGTAACTCATCACAGATTGAACTCTGTTTCTACGATTTTAGCATCCCTTCTTTCTCTGTATGTGCAACTGAGATGGAGGTTGTTTCCAGACTATAATACAGGCAAGAACATTAGATTCTTTATGGTGCATACTTCACTTGCTCTCATTAGGCACAGATGTGTCTGGTTTTCCCCCTCCTGTGATTCAACTGTGGGATCCATTTCTATGATATGATGCATTAAGCATTGGGGGGACAGAAGTGCGGGAGGCTGGAGAAGCTGGGAACAGCTCACTGCTCTGTGGTTCCTATGAATTTGGCTGCATTTCTTCAAAATGGTCAGATATAAATATAGGCATACAGAAAGTTGCCTTATGTGGTAGATCATCTGCTTGCATGCAGAAGGCTCCAGGTTCAACCCTCAGCTGTCCAGATAGGACTGGGAGAGAATCCTGGCTGAAACCCTAGAGAGCCACTGCCAGTCAGTGTAGACAGTACTGAGCTGGATGGACCAATGGTCTGACTCTGTATAAGGCAGCTTCCTATGTAAGACTATTGGTCCATCTAGCTGAGGTATGAGAGCCAGTGTGGTGTAGTGGTTAGAGTGCTGGACTATGACCTGGGAGACCAGGGTCTGAATCCCCACACAGCCATGAAGCTCACTGGGCGACTTTGGGCCAGTCACTGCCTCTCAGCCTCAGAGGAAGGCAATGGTAAACCACCTCTGAATACTGCTTACCACGTAAACATTATTCATAGGGTCGCCATAAGTTGGGATCAACTTGAAGGCAGTACATTTACATTCCATCCAACTTTGCATTCAGCCTTTCACAGGTTACCACATCATGAGTTTGTTCCCACTATAAGCTTTAACAAAACCTTTAAAAAAAATTTTACCTGCCAGTCTCTCCTCTTTCTCAGTACCCCGGCTAACTGGATCTTCTTCCTCCAGCCAAGAGATGAGCTCTCATTTGGGAATTTCTTTCAAATGAACAGACAGGCTGGTTACTTCTGAGAACAAAATATCCAGTCATTCCACTTTCCCCAATTGCTATGCCCCCCTTCCAAAAGCCAAGAGCATGGAAAGGCAAGTTCTCCTGCTGATGAACAGGACAGGGTCGTGTTGACCCAGCGGGATCCATCTGACCCTTGTGAACTGGCACTCTCATTCTGCATTAAGCTCAGCTGAGCAGCACTGTGGGAGCCAAGGCAGCTATTTTGATTTGGAGTGGGGTCGGTTGCTGGCTGCGAAGCAGAGCGGACGTAAAAGACGCTGCTCCGTAGCTTAAAGAAAATTCACAAAGGGAAGGACTCAATATAACTGCAAACCAGTTTCATGACTATCTTATCAACAAGAAGAAGTTTTACCTCCTTACCTGTAAGTCTAAACCCTGACTTGTTTCATCAATAGACTCTTAAATCTAGTTAAATCTAGATATTACCATATTGTCCTTAAAATGGTTCAAACAAGGAAAAATTGCTATGAACAAGATCCTAAATTGGACCTGATATTGGAAGCTCCTGGAAAAGCGGCTTATCAGCCCAAAATTACAAACTTCCTTATACCAACTAAAGCTGGCAGGACAAAAAGAATAGAGTCAAGACCAGATGAGGAAATCTCCTCTCGAATTGAAATAGATCATTCCTGCCCATGCTTGAGTGAGGAGATCCTGGCATCGGATGATCCAGGAATCCTACAAAGTTCGCATTTTGGAACACTTTTGGATCTCCCTTCTGGCAAAATGTCTTTATCTAGTCTGAGCAACCCCTTGCAGCAGGCACTTGAATGCGAGGCGACACCATTTTCATCTCAGTCTAAGGACAGTGACTTGCAATTTTCTCCTGCCGCTTCGTTTAACGTCAGTGCTTCAGATTCTGTCTGCCAGACTCCCTCTTTTGCCCAACCCCAGCCATCTTCTGTCTGCTCTCTAGAAGTTACGGAAACTATGGAATTGTCACAAATTGGCCTAAAATTACTTTTAACTGGCCAAAAATGCTTGCAGCTAAAATTAGCTATTATGGCCAAAGAGTCTGAAAATATCAAAATCTTTTTGGAAGAAACAAATAGCTTATTAAAATCATTTATGAAAGAACTAACTGATTGTCGTAAATACTTAAATTCTACTTCATCAGCTCATAAGCTAGAAACAGCTACGAAGAGCGCCAACAAAAAGAAACCTCGCAGTTTACCGAAAGGGAAAAAATCTAAAAATATTAAAAATTACAAACTACCACGGAGCAAGAAGATGAACTTCCAGAAACTTTTTAATCTACTTAAAGTTCAACAACATTCAGACCTGCAAACAAAGAAGCAATCAGATTCATCTTCAAAGAGAATATCCTCCAAAATCCACTGTGATGTTTTGCCAGACAGCAAGAAAATTTCGGTTTTGCCAGAGATATTTTCACACCCCAGCCCGAGGATTGAAAGTGAAAAAGGCTCTATAAACAGTATGATTTCACGGCAAGAAATCTCAGACGGTAACTGGCTTCTGAGATTAAACCCAAATAAACTTGCACTCCTGAACCTTCCTCTTTTCTACATTTAAAGAAAAAGCTATCGTTAGGAAACAAAGAGTGTGTCATGCTCTTCAGTCTCTAGCTGCAATGGATTTATGGCCGGACGACATCCTGCATGTGGAATTCCTTTACAACCCCTCGATTAAAACGTCCGTTTTACTTACTTTGAAATTGTCTGTGATAACAACATGGTTAATTGCAAATAAATCTATTCTAGGCAGGCATGGAATAATTGTTCAAAGATACTTCACAAATGAGGCCGGACCCATTCCCTTGCTCACAAAGAGAATTCCACTAACTAACTTGACCTCACCACAAAGGAGTGGGAAGCCTTCCCTGATTAGAAGCAAACATAACTCATCAAACTCTGGAATCCGGAATTCACCTCTGGATCAGCTTTCTCTAAATAGCTTACCTCAGACACTGAATACAGGACAAACTATGATGGGAAATAATCTATCTTCTCTGTCTCTTCCTTCACAAGAAACTTCAAACTCTGAAATACCTAATTCTCTTAACTCTGATATTATTATTATGGATGAGGTAAGCTCTTTCCCGCTCTTAGCTCCCATTCGCACTTCTACGCTGTCATCTCATAACATGGAAAATACTAAGGCTAATCAACAAACACCGTTTGACTTTGCGTGCAAGGGAGAGGATGAACTTATAAATAGTTTCCATACATTCTCAGACAGTGAACAAACCGAGGTCATCAATAAAATGCAAAACCTATTAAATAATCTAAGGGCTAAAAGGACTTGTTCTAGATTTCTGGAGGAATACGAATTGAGCTCACCTCCTAATATACAAGTTGCCTCTTCGAGAGTCCCCCAAAAGGTACTGTCACATTGCTACACAAATGTATGCAGACCCAGTATAACATGTGATGTTATAGTCCATGAGGCTTCTGAATTAATATGACAATCCCCATTAAATTCTGAAACCCCAATTCCAATCTGTGAAATTTATGAAAGAACGATAAATCATTATCCTGTGAATAGAAACCATTCACCCTGTAAATCCTCTTCCTTAAAGGAATTCTCCGTTCCACTGAGTCCTATTACTAATGCATGCCAGGTTTCTGCTCCTACACCTAACTCTACATTCCTCTTTCTTTCCTGGAATATTGCAGGGTGGAATGCTAAACAAAAGAACCCAGATTTTGTTTCCTTCCTGAACAAATTTGATTTAATCTTTTTACAGGAGACTTGGTGCTCTCAGAAATTATTTGTGGATGGCTTCTCTTGCTCATGTTTACCGGCGTCCTTTTCCCTACCTAACTCAATAAGCAGACCCAAAGGAGGTCTAGCCATACTTATTTCCACCTCTCTAACAGCACGTCCTTTAAGTGTTCCTTCCTGTAAAAACATTCCCCAGGCTGTTTTATTAGTTTTTAGCACAATTTCTCTTCTATTAGTTAATGTATACATCCTCCCCATTCTTCTAGGGCACAAATTGATCAGGACTGGGACGATCTTGCCAACTATTTGACATCACTTGAGGCTAAATTTCCCAGAGCGTCCTGTATTGTGATGGGTGATTTCAATGCTAGGTCTGGTCCACACAATGATGCTCTATTTGCATCAAACCTCTGGGGTGGTGAGGATATTTCCCCCTACTTTCTATCCCATGACCGGTTTTCCAAGGATCTCAAGATAAACTATGGTGGCATATGTTTAAATCGATTCCTTGCTGGACATAACATGATAATGCTGAATGGTCACAGTCAGTTAGACCCATGTGCGGAATTCACCTACATTTCTGGCCTTGGATGTAGTGTCATCGATTATGTGCTAATTTCCCATTTTTTGTTTGAGTTCATTTTAAATTTTTCTGTTGGCTTTAGACAGGACAGCGATCGTCTTCCCCTTACTTTTTCTTTATTATTACCGGTAGACGGTCGCTTGCTCTTAACCCACAATACAATGGCCACTCTAAACCATTCTATTCACAAAAGGACCTTCTGGACTTCCACTGTAGCTCTTAAAGTCACCTCTTTTCTCGCTTCTCCCTCTGCTTTGTCCTTGCAGAAGGAGATTATTTTTGCCACTGATCCAAATTTAGCGCTAATAGCGTATAAGTCCCTAACTTTAAACCTTAAAGACTCTATTATGATGTCATTTTCTTCCTCAAGGGCCCCTTCCTCCTTTGGTACTCCCAGATGGTTCGATAAGGATTGCCTAGGTGTCAAGAGACAGTTGAGATGGATATATCAACACTACCGACAGTTAAATCTAATTTCTCTTCCCCCAGAGTATTACTCGATTAAAAAGAATTACAAGCAATTGATAGCCACCAAAAAAAGGCAGGTGATGCATGAAGATTGGGAAGCCCTAATCCAAGCTTCCAGAACAAAAGACTCGCAGTGTTTCTGGAGGATTGTTGCTGGCTCCATGAGACCATTAAATCTGCCCCCTTGTCACATCTCTCCTTATCTCTGGGAAAAATATTTTTCTGCTTGCAATGAATCTGCTAATGTGGATCTTTTAATTGATACTCCAACAAATCTCCCCATATGGCATCCAGTAACTCAAAAAGAAATTGCCGGCCTGATTGCCTGTTTGAAACCTGGTAAAGCCCCTGGCCTCGATAATATTTTCTCTGAAATGCTGAAAGCTCACCAAGCTTGGTGGGTCCCCCTTCTTGCAAATCTTTTTACTTTAATTAATAACTCGGGATGTATTCCTGAGTCCTGGCTTGATTCCATTGTAATCCCTATATTTTAAAAAGGGAACAATGAAGACGCTGCAAATTATCGTCCAATCAGTCTCCTTTCCATTATCGGTAAACTTTATGCCTACTATTTAAAAGGGAGGCTCTCCTCATGGCTTGAGGAGGAAAACATTCTTGGGAGGGAGCAGGCAGCCTTCAGGAAAGGTAGGTCTGGGATCGAGCATTGCGTGATATTAAATCATTTAGCCGAAATATATGAGAATCGCTGGGGCAACGGTCTTTTTGTTGCTTTTGTCGATTTGAAATTGGCTTTTGACTCCATCCCAAGGGAGATACTTTGGGCTAAATTCGCTAAATCTACAATCGATAAAAGACTCCTTTTTTTAATTAGTCGTCTTCACCAACACACATCTTTCCGGGTCAGGTGCAGTCGCGATGGTCACCTTACAAATCCTATTAATACTACAAAAGGAGTTAGACAGGGTTGTATCCTTGCCCCGCTATTATTCAATTTTTTAATGAATGACTTGTCTTCACACTGTCATTCCCCGGATTTTCATCCCCCCAAACTAGCGAATTTGCATTGCCCATTGCTACTGTATGCTGATGATGATGCTCTTCTATCAGTATCTAGAGTAGGACTTAAACGTTTAATTAGAGTCTTTATGAGTTATTGTAACGAAAATGAATTGATTATAAATTTTTCCAAAACAAAGATTTTAGCCTTTGCTAAACATTCTTCTGTTCATGAATGGACGATCAATACTCATAAAATTGAACAGGTTCCCCATTTCAAGTATCTTGGGTTATTATTTCATTCTTCTCTGTCTTGGACTCCCCACATTAGAGGTGCCATTGCTACTGGTAGAAATTCAGCCAATGGCATCCGAAGGTTTTTCTTTACTAAAGGAGGACAGTACATCCCGGCAGCCATCAAGGTTTTCAGATCCAAAACTATTTCCCAACTTCTTTACGGGGCTCCCTTATGGATTGGCGCCTTCAACCCCTCAATGGAGGCAGTTCTATCTTTATTTCTAAGACAAATTCTAGGTGTTCCCAGATGTGTACCTTCAGCTGCCCTCAGGTTGGAAACTGGTCTGGCCTCACTAAAGTCCCAATCATGGATGACTGCCCTAAATTTTTGGGTTAAAATGTCTTATGAATACTCTTCTGGCTATCTCCCATTACTCTGGGAAGATCTTTTTATTTCAAAATGGGCCCAAACATTTATAAACTATCTTGCAAATATTGGCCTTTCAAATGAACATCTGATGACTCAGGATCCAAAGTCAGTTAAGATTTCAATCCTGACTGGTATCAGTGATGTGGACCTTCAAAGTTCATTTTCAGCCAATCACATATTTTCACTTTTGTGCAAGTGCAGGAATGTGCTTTGAAAAGCCCGGGAAACTGAACCAATCAGAGTCACGGGATGTTACGTTGTACTTCCCAGATGCAGAAATGTGCATTTCTGCATTTGCACACAAGGAGGCACTACAGTGGCTGGGTAAGGCGGGGTGCCGGCCGCCTCACAGCTGATCGGTTCACTGCACTGCCCCGGCAGCAAGCGGCAGTTACCATAAGAAAGCCTCCTCATGCCTTGCCCTTTGCTTCATGCTGCCTCTTGGGTGCTCCTTCCTCTGCCTGGAACGTCACTCTCCTCTCCTCTCCGGGCTATTTGCTTAACTTTTGGGAGGAAGTGAGGGAGACAAAACAAGCAGAAGCAAAGGGAGGTCCCATTCCCCCTGCCCACAAACAGGAGAGGGAAGTAAGCTCCCTGCACCTGCTCCTTCTCTGGCCAGCGAACGAAGCCAGGATAGGGCTGATGCATGCCCCTACTGCTGCTCATGTGTGAAATGGAGATGGCTCCTGAGCTCAAGGCTGCCTGGGAACTTTCCCCAAATCCCCAACTTGCAAGAATCTGCTTGGTTCTGCAGTAGTAACTGCAAGGCACATTGCAGCCTCTGGTCTTGGTGGCCTTAAATGTAGGGGTGGTTAGCAGGGAAGGGGAAGGAAGGGCACCCTGCCTGCTTCACACTTGCCCTCGGCTCAGAGCACTCGCAAACTTCCAGGGCGAAGGAGATCGGCACAGACCTGGCCCTGGACTCCACGCTCTACCTGGCTTTTAACAGCAGTTAGGGTTTTTTCCCCTTTTCTCTCTCCCCCCTTCTTCCCTTCTATTTTGCCCCTTTTAAGGATGAAAGAAGGAGTTTTTTGCTCTCTGCAGAGCTGCGGCTAATGCCTACTGCCAGTGCTTGTTAATTTCACACTTAGGTGGAAATTGTTTCAAGGTGAGCAGATACACTGTATCCAAAACAAAATAGTTGCAAAGCATAATAATCCGATCCCTTTATGTCCATTTTGCAGAGCAGCAGCTGCTATCTCCTGCTTGTTAATTTCACATTTAGGGGGAAATTGTTTCGGAGTGAGCGGATACATTGTATCAAAACCAAGAAAAATGTTGCAAAGGGTAATGCCTCTTGCTTGCCTGCATCCTGTACACAGGTACAAATCATATCTGTTGCTCCGCCCACTTATGCCACCATCATTGGTATGTGGGCCCTGGCAGGTTGCCCACAAGGAAATGCAACCCTTGGGCTCAAAAAAAGAGCCATCTCTTGTTTGGCCTTCCTCTTTTTCTACTCCCTTCTGTTTTTCCCAGCATGATTGTCTTTTCTAGTGAATCAGGTCTTCTCATGATGTGTCCAAAGTATGATAACCTCAATTTCATCATTTTAGCATCTAGTGACAGTTCTGGTTTAATTTATTCTAACACTCAATTATTTGTCTTTTTCGCAGTCCATGGTATGCGCAAAACTCCTCCAACACCACATTTCAAATGAGTTGATTTTTCTGTTACCTGCTTTTTTCACTTTCCAACTTGCACATCCATACACAGAGATCGGGACTGGTGTTCAGTGATATATCTTTGCATGTGAGGACCTTTTCTAGTTCTCTCATAGCTGCCCTCCCCAGAGGAACATAAAGTGTCTTTGGATATTATAATCAGGATTGCCTCTACCATGAATTTAAAAGCCTCAGGCTAGGTTAGGCATTGATTTATCATTTCTCCCTATCAGGCTGCAGCCTGATCCCAGGTATGTTGACTGGGGGGTAAATTCCACTTATAGGCTAGCCCTGGTGGCATCCTCTGTGCTGGGTAACTCCTTGGCTGGGCGCTGCGCCCGCTGTCTGCCCCACAAGGGCAGCTGGAGCCCAACTGGCACCTGGGCAGGGCCGTTTGTGAGCATTCCTCCTAGCTCTGAATGCCAAAAGTCTGCAAAACTTCAAAGAAGTCTCGGGGGGGGGAATGATAACTGCCAAACAAAACAGTGCAGAAACATGTGGATTTGGCATTATAAAGGGAAAACAAGTTCACCCATTCCAGTGTTCTCCTGGTTTGGGCTGCTGCTTGCAGCTTGTTTGTGACTTTGTCTGAAGCCTGTCTCTCAACATTATTTCTCCTTGGTGGTGTGGCACTGAATTTCGTCATTCGATGCGGGTCATTAGTTAAACAGTGACATAGTACTGCCTCAAGTATTTCAAATGATGTGGTAACCTAACTACTTTATTGTGCATGCACCAACCTATATTAGTTTGAATTTTTTTTGAAAAAACATGCCTGGGTATATAACTTGATATTACTTTGGTCTTGCAGGGAGAGAAACCATTTGCAATGAAGAGGCTGGAGATGTGCATAGAGATGAAGATTTGTGTGCAGAGCAAGCAGATAGGCTTCATTTTATCCCATTTAGGAAAATACCAGTGGTTTCTATTGAGTTCCTCTGAGGATGAGTGGCATTGAGTGGGCAAAGGCGAACCAGTGACCTTCATGGCTAGGTGGTTATGGATCCCTGGTCCTACACCTTAACCATTATACCAAAGTGGCTCCCATTTTTCAAATTTATGGCAAGAAATAAGGAAATGCCTTTTCATCCATGGAGGTGACTTGGACATTTGGTCTCCTTTATGTATCTCTACTTTGTTTTGGTTTCTTAAATGGTTTGCATTGTAATTGACACAGAGGTCCTTGGTATACAACTGTGCTGTCTTCTTGCCTGTGCAGTGGCGTCACTAGGGTTGGTGTCACCCAGTGCGGTAACTCATGGTGTCACCCCCACGGACCTCCTCCCATACCAGACCATACAGAATCCTTAGTAATGTTTTTTGTACTAATGTTACTCGTAAATTGTAATTCCCACATATCACTGAATGTAATGGCAATAGTAGTGACATAAACAACTAGCAAAATTAAAATTACACCTTTAAATTACAGTATCATACACACAGCCTAAATGTATTTACATTTATACATAATTTCATGTGGTTAAAGTGAAAATTTGGTAAGAAAACAATAGAATTCGAAGTAAAAACGTTTAAGAACTACATCAAAATTATGTTCATTTTAACATTAAACTTTACTGTTACATGAGATACATTAATGGATTAGGTTTGCATAATCAATAACGGCCCAAATAATGTAGAAGTTGTAGACAAATGCATATGGAAATATACTCATAAATGAAATAATACCAAAAAAATAAACAGGAACAAATACACAAACACTTCAGCACTTAGTGAACATCTCGACTAAATCAGAACTTTCCTTTCCTGGCCTTCAAAGCTGCAAACTTGTGAATCACTTCATTGAAATCAATGCCTTTCGCCAACTCACTTTCAATGGATAATATTGCAAGATCGGAAAGCCTTGACTGTCCCATGGTAGATCGCAAATAGTTCTTTATAAGTTTCAGCTTTGAAAAGCTCCTCTCACATGAAGCCACAGACACACAAATTGTCAGAAATAATTTTAGGCTTAGTGAAAGGGTTGGGAGAGATTCTACGAAGTCCCATTCAGCTATGAATGTCAAAACGTCTAATATTGCCCCATCTTTGGCTTCTTCCAGATCAATCTCTGCTGCTTTCAGGTGCCTTCTCAGCCTTGATATTTCTATTAAAAGCTTATTCTCGGGTACCTCATTATAGAAAGTGGTCAGTTTTGGAATGGACACCTTTTACTCTTCTGCTGTGGCAGATATGAGACTCCTCGCTTGAACAGCCTCAAACATGGCTGCTACTTCCTTGATGGCTCTTGATCTGAACTGGAGTTCAGAATGAAAGCGATCAATGCACTCAAGCATCACCCTCTTATTTTCTTCTTGCAGAGTGAGTCCAGCATTGCTTGCTTGCTCCCCTGCCATCCTCTTCTTGAACCTGGCTCTTCTCTCTACTGCAATTCCATATTCGTCTGATTTTAAAAGCGCCTGTTCAATTGCATGCTCCACCAGGTGACTGCGCTCCTCGTGCAGAAAAAGTCTTAGCACCTCTAGCTTTGCCACCACCTTGTCAAGCCCTTAGTCTGCGGGTACTGCTGTGTAAGATTAACTTCCTGAAGTACATCACACCAGGAGTACAGGTAGCACAGAAAAGTGAAGTCACAGACAGCAGGCAAAAGACCTTGTGCTGCACCTCTTATGTCCAAATTTTCATGTGGATCACAAAGAGCTTCAATCGCCACCACAAACTTATCAAACTTTTCTTTAACTGGCTTAACTGCAGCATGATGAGCACTCCAGCATGTTGTTGATAGCCTTTTCACTGACACTCCAGTATGGTCAATTAACACATCCCATCGATGGGTGGAAGCAGCAAAGAAAGAAAACATTCTCTCAAGAGTTCCAAAAAATGTCACACAACGATGCATTTTCAGCAAAAGAGTGCTGACCGCACAAGTTAAGTGAATGGTCCACACATCCATTAAAAATAGCTTTCTTGTTCTTTCCCTTAAGAATGGCTTGTACACCTCCATGGATTCCAGCCATAGTGGCAGGATTATCGTAACCTTGAGCGCGGCACATCATTAAGTCCAGTCCATCACTTTCCAGATTTTTTAGAATGTCAGAACTGAGGTCAGCAGCTATTTTCCCCTTTAAAGGGAAAAAAATCCTAGAAATACTTCTTTTACTTCAACTTTCCTATTGTTGATTTTTACATATCTGATCACTTCGGACATCTGGTCAGTATGTGATATGTCAGGTGTGCTGTCGAACATGATCCCAAAGTACTTTGCAGACTTTATGTCCATGACAAGCATCTCCTTCACATGATTTGTCAGGGCACTTATAAACTCATTCTGAGTTGTTGGTGAAAGATAAGAGACAGATACTTTAAGTTTACATGTGCTCTGCTTTAATCTCATTAGGTGCTCTTTCAGCACTGGATCATATTTTGAAAGCATCTCAACCAACTCAAGAAAGTTCCCTTTATTCAGTGAAGATTCTGGCAAGATGACTGGCAAGATCTGTTTGAAAGATGGCGACCGAATATTATTATTATTATTATTATTATTATTATTATTATTATTATTATTTATACTCCGCCTTTTGGCCAAAGGCCCTCAAGGCGGCTTACAAAGAAAAATAAACACAAGTTTAAAAATACATCAATAAAAGCGATACGATTTACAAAAAAATTAACTAAATAACATTATTAAGAAAAACAAATGTCCAAGAAATAGTTTGAACAAGTGAATTTAAAGTGGATCACTTTCTGTCTTTGCCAACACACAATATTCCATGCTTGGAGTCACTCTCAGACACAGGTTACTCTGTTCCAGTCCCAGCAGACTGTTGGGATTGGACCCCATTTGTGAGACTTCCATTTCTAAGCCAAGCTCAGAATAGGACGCTGAGTCTGGAGCTCCACTTTTTTATCAGTTTTTAGAGTACTTATCTCAAGGCTAAGCAACCTGCTCGGCCTCAGCTGAGGATTTTATACCAACTATATTTTTCTCGAGACCTGAAAGGTTGTCTTCCTTGTGTTTTTCTTTCCTCTGTCATTAATTACTGAGTAAGTAATTTCGTTATCTACAATCAGGGAGGAACCTTCCTACCGTCTGAGTGCAGTGCTGAGTCAGAGTCTAAAAAAGCCTACCAAAGTTCATTTGGGGCTCTACAAGGGGTTCTGGCACCAACAGCTCTGAATTCGGGGGGGATGTTAATACTCTAATGGTCTTGACAAGAAGTGTAAGAAAAGCCTTGGGAGCCGCCCTCCTGTTCGAGAGTATGTTACAACAGAGAAGACTCAGGGGGGGAGGAAAACCAAAGCTACAATCTCAACCCGCTTTGTATACCTCCAAAACCACTGACAAGGTGAATAAGGGCCAACTGAAAATTGCAGACTTTTTTACTTCACATCAAAAGGAAAGGCCTCATGAGAATTCCCCACCAGATATGTACCTACTTCATGATTGGTCCGTCTCCTTTAAAGATAATCTGCCGGTAATTTCCGAGGACTATCCTGTTCTAAATCTGGCAGCTGAAATCGCACTTGCAGAATCTCAAGAGGAAGCTGGCCATCATCCAATCTTTTGACATACTGAAGCATGGATCCAGCTAGTGTCTTGAGTGATTTTTTTTCTTGCCTCTTTTGCTTTCCTTTGCTGGCATCCACTTGGCCTTGTTGATTTATGCACTCCATGTGGCATGATTGAATATCCCTGCACAATAAGTTGTTGGAAAGACTCCATACACACAGAGAGAGAGAGAGAGAGAGAGCCAGCTGTGGGATCGTCACACAAACAACCTAGAATATTTTTTCCCTTTCACAAGGACATGCAAAAGATTGAACCCAGGACCTTCTACATGCAAAGCACAAAGCTTCAGGGGACACTGTAAATAAGGCTAAATTCCAGTCGGAGAGAAGGGGGAAAAGGAAACTCCACCGACACATACAGGGAGAGAGTCAGCTCAGTCCTTGCTAAAAAGGGCAGCTTCAGCCTTCCTGAAACACAACCACAAGCTCTGTTTCCCTAGGTTAAAGAAAGGTCAGGCTGTTCTAGGTGGGAAAACAACAAACACAAAAGACTTGCCTGGAAGTCGCAGCCCCTTGCTGAGATTAAAAGCAGCCAAAAGCTTAAACAGCCCTGCCCCTCGCTCAGGAAGGAAGGAAGCCTGAGAGAATACTAAAGAGTTAAGCCCAAGCTGATAGTTGAGCCATCAGCCTCAAGTAACACATCATTGGCTGGCAGCAGTAGCTGGGAGGAACCAGCCACACATACAAAGTCAGAGCACCTAGTGAGGGAGCCTGCTCCACGAACTAGAGGGAGCCCCAGCTGACGAAGCGTCAAGGCCCCAGCTGACGAAGCGTCAAGGCGAGTTAAGCAGCAGAGCGAGGAGGCCAGGGCCCCACACTCTGCCCTTCTGTTCCCTGACCTCAACTAAACCACAGTCTCCAACCTATTGACGTAATAAACCTTAAACAAAACTATGCAGGTAAGAAGCCAGCAGGGGTGTGGGGGCTTTCCAGTGTTTTGCACAGCCTGCAGCATGTACGACTATCTGCCTGTTGGACAGTAGTCGTGGGTGTGCTCTCGGTGCAATGAGCTCCTGGCTCTCCGGGAACGACTTCATTTCCTTGAGGCCAAGGTGGCAGACCTGGAAAAGCTGAGAGAGGCAGAGAGGTGTGTGGAGGAGGCCTTCAGGGACGTTATAGCTGTGCCCCACTCCAGTGATGATAGCTCTCCTGCTATCATGGAGAACGATGGTCTCGGGGAAGGAGAGCATCCAGCTGAGGAAGAGGGAAACGATCCCTTAGAAGGGACCCATTCCTTAGGGGATGAGCAGCTATCCTCTCGTGCCGAGGATATATCTCCAGGGAGTGGAGGGATCCTTGTAGTGGGTGATTCGATCATTAGGAACATAGACAGTGGGGTGTGTGATGGGCGTGTAGACCGCAAGGTGTTTTGCCTGCCTGGTGCGAAGGTTGCGGATATCGCCCGTCGTTTAGATAGTTTGGTAGACAGTGCTGGGAAGGAGTCAGTGGTCGTGGTGCACGTCGGCACCAACGACATGGGGAAATGCAGCCGTGAGGTCCTGGAAGCAAAATTTAGGTTGCTAGGTAGGATGATGAAAGCCAGGACCTCCAAGGTGGCTTTCTCTGAAATGCTACCAGTTCCATGTGCAGGACCAGCCAGACAGGCCCAGCTTCGCAGTCTCAATGTGTGGATGAGACGATGGTGTCGGGTGGAAGGGTTTAGATTTGTTAGGCACTGGGGAACATTTTGGGACAAGCCAGGCTTGTACAAAAGGGACGGGCTCCACTTGAACCAGAATGGAACCAGACTGCTGGCACTTAAAATTAAAAAGGTAGCAGAGCAGCTTTTAAACTGACTGAGGGGGGAAACCCGACAGGAGCTGAGGAAGGTCCGGTTTGGAATAAACCTCCCCCCTGGGATAAAAACCAAAGAAATGATGAAATTTTAAAAGGGGTAGGCCTAGAAGTAGGCATTGTGAGAGCAGGGGCACAGGATATAAATTCAGAAGAGCAAAATTACCACAGGCCAAACCACAAGTGCCAAAGACACTTGAAGAGAGACACTGCTTACAAGTGCCTGTACGCTAATGCTAGGAGCCTCTGAACCAAGATGGGAGAACTGGAGTCCTTGGTCTTAGAGGAGAGCATTGATATAGTGAGCATAACGGAGACCTGGTGGAATGGAGAAAACCAGTGGGATACGGTTATCCCTGGATATAAACTATATCGGAAGGACAGGGAAGGACGTATCGGTGGTGGAGTCACTCTATATGTGAAAGAAGACATTGAATCCAGCAAGCTCGAAACCCCAAAAGAGGCAGACTCCTCCACAGAATCGTTGTGGGTGGTGATACCATGCCCCAGAAGGGACTTAATACTGGGAACGATCTATCGTCCCCCTGATCAAAATGCTCAGGGAGACCTTGAGATGAGATATGAAATTGAGGAAGCATCCAAACTAGGAAATGTGGTAGTAACGGGTGACTTCAACTACCCGGACATAGAATGGCTGCATATGTGTTCCAGTCATGACAAAGAAGCAAAGTTTCTAGATATTCTAAATGACTATTCCCTAGACCAGTTGGTCATGGAACCGACCAGAGGGACGGCAACCCTGGACTTAATCCTCAGTGGGGACCGGGACCTGGTGCGAGATGTAAGTGTTGTTGAACCGATTGGGAGCAGTGACCACAGTGCTATTAAATTAAACATACATGTAAATGGCCAGTTGCCAAGAAAATCCAACACGGTCACATTTGACTTCAAAAGAGGAAACTTCACAAAAATGAGGGGATTGGTAAAAAGAAAGCTGAAAAACAAAGTCCAGAGGGTCACATCACTCGAAAATGCTTGGAAGTTGTTTAAAAAACATTATATTAGAAGCTCAACTGGAGTGCATACTGCAGATCAGAAAAGGTACCGCCAGGGCCAAGAAGATGCCAGCATGGTTAATGAGCAAAGTCAAGGAAGCTCTTAGAGGCAAAAAGTCTTCCTTCAGAAAATGGAAGTCTTGTCCGAATGAAGAAAATAAAAAAGAACACAAACTCTGGCAAAAGAAATGCAAGAAGACAATAAGGGATGCTAAAAAAGAATTTGAGGAGCACATTGCTAAGAACATAAAAACCAACAACAAAAAATTCTATAAATACATTCAAAGCAGGAGACCATCTAGGGAGGCGATTGGACCCTTGGATGATAAGGGAGTCAAAGGTGTACTAAAGAACGATAAGGAGATTGCAGAGAAGCTAAATGAATTCTTTGCATCTGTCTTCATAGTGGAAGATATAGGGCAGATCCCTGAACCTGAACTAACATTTGCAGGAAGGGATTCTGAGGAACTGAGACAAATAGTGGTAACGAGAGAGGAAGTTCTAGGCTTAATGGACAATATAAAAACTGACAAATCACCGGGCCCGGATGGCATCCACCCGAGAGTTCTCAAAGAACTCAAAGGTGAAATTGCTGATCTGCTAACTAAAATATGTAACTTGTCCCTCGGGTCCTCCTCCGTGCCTGAGGACTGGAAAGTGGCAAATGTAACGCCAATCTTCAAAAAGGGATCCAGAGGGGATCCCGGAAATTACAGGCCAGTTAGCTTAACTTCTGTCCCTGGAAAACTGGTAGAAAGTATGATTAAAGCTAGATTAACTAAGCACATAGAAGAACAAGCCTTGCTGAAGCAGAGCCAGCATGGCTTCTGCAAGGGAAAGTCCTGTCTCAGTAACCTATTAGAATTCTTTGAGAGTGTCAACAAGCATATAGATAGAGGTGATCCAGTGGACATAGTGTACTTAGACTTTCAAAAAGCGTTTGACAAGGTACCTCACCAAAGACTTCTGAGGAAGCTTAGCAGTCATGGAATAAGAGGAGAGGTCCTCTTGTGGATAAGGCATCGGTTAAGAAGCAGAAAGCAGAGAGTAGGAATCAACGGACAGTTCTCCCAATGGAGGGCTGTAGAAAGTGGAGTCCCTCAAGGATCGGTATTGGGAACTGTGCTTTTCAACTTGTTCATTAATGACCTAGAATTAGGAGTGAGCAGTGAAGCGGCCAAGTTTGCTGACGACACTAAATTGTTCAGGGTTGTTAAAACAAAAAGGGATTGTGAAGAGCTCCAAAAAGGCCTCTCCAAACTGAGTGAATGGGCGGAAAAATGGCAAATGCAATTCAATATAAACAAGTGTAAAATTATGCATATTGGAGCAAAAAATCTGAATTTCACATATACGCTCATGGGGTCTGAACTGGCGGTGACCGACCAGGAGAGAGACCTCGGGGTTGTAGTGGACAGCACGATGAAAATGTCGACCCAGTGTGCCGCAGCTGTGCAAAAGGCAAATTCCATGCTAGCGATAATTGGGAAAGGTATTGAAAATAAAACAGCCGATATCATAATGCCGTTGTATAAATCTATGGTGCGGCCACATTTGGAATACTGTGTACAGTTCTGGTCGCCTCATCTCAAAAAGGATATTATAGAGTTGGAAAAGGTTCAGAAGAGGGCAACCAGAATGATCAAGGGGATGGAGCGACTCCCTTACGAGGAAAGGTTGCAGCATTTGGGGCTTTTTAGTTTAGAGAAAAGGTGGGTCAGAGGAGACATGATAGAAGTGTATAAAATCATGCATGGCATTGAGAAAGTGGATAGAGAAAAGTTCTTCTCCCTCTCTCATAATACTAGAACTCGTGGACATTCAAAGAAGCTGAATGTTGGAAGATTCAGGACAGACAAAAGGAAGTACTTCTTTACTCAGCGCATAGTTCAACTATGGAATTTGCTCCCACAAGATGCAGTAATGGCCACCAGCTTGGACAGCTTTAAAAGAAGATTAGACCAATTCATGGAGGACAGGGCTATCAATGGCTACTAGCCGTGATGGCTGTGCTGTGCCACCCTAGTCATAGGCAGCATGCTTCTGAAAACCAGTTGCCGGAAGCCTCAGGAGGGAAGAGTGTTCTTGCACTCGGGTCCTGCTTGCGGGCTTCCCCCAGGCACCTGGTTGGCCACTGTGAGAACAGGATGCTGGACTAGATGGGCCACTGGCCTGATCCAGCAGGCTCTTCTTATGTTCTTATGTTCTTAATGGAAAAATTAGGTGCTCATAGCATACTCAGGTGCAACACCACTCTGTTCCCACAGCTTTGAAAAGTGATTTTTTGAACTATAACTCCCATCAGCCCAATCCAGTGCCTGTGCTGGCTGGGGCTGATGGGACTTGTGATTCACCAACTGACATTCTCCAAGCTCTGTCTCTTCCAAACAACGCCTAAAAGAACTGGTATTCCTGAATAATTTCTCATTGCACCCTTTTTTGCCTTATGGTTTTTAATGTACAAGGGCTACTGCTGCCCAGAGTTTTAAAAATGTTTTAACAAAGAATCAAGACATTTGAATTGTTACTTGGCAAAACAATGTGTAGTGGACACCACCCTGACCCCATCCCACTCTGGCACTTGGCACACAGTTTCACCAACACTGGTATGCTAACAACAGTCATTACCATGTGCCAAGGTGCTCCAAGTTGTTAGTATACCCACTATTATTATTGCCAAACTACAACTCCCAGAGCTGACCTCTAAGAGGCACTGATTGTTAAACCACCCAGACCACTGTTGCTGTATGTTCTCTGTCTGAAATTGTTGCAAACACTGTGCGTTAGGTTTCCCTGTATTTTCATTCTTGTCTCGCCATGTCTTCAGAAGGTTTGGAACCGGATGTACCAGGGCTTGAACATGAGGATGCAGAAGATGAATGTGGAAATGTTGGTACGTTGTCTACAGGGGAGTATTTGAACTGAGTGAGAGTTACTCCTGCAGTGTAAGACAAATTATGGACCCTCTGAGTTATGGTGTGGAAGAATGCTTCCCATAGAACATGCGGGACAGAAATGAGTACTTGGACACCAGTCAGCTAGACGCAGCAGGGTCTGCTTTGACGCCTTCAGTGGGGTTGTGTCACTGTTGCCATGTTTTGGAAATGTGCCCTTTCCCCGGCCATCAGCTTTGCTCAGCCAGGGGCAAAGAGGCTTCTTTTCTGGCAAGGGGCTGATCTTCGTTGCCCACCCAGGTGCTTTGCCCCTCTCCCACTTTGGGAGTTGACCTGTTCAGAAGCATTTCTCCACCCAGGATGTGGGCAGCCACAGTCGCTGCTGCCACCTCGTCCTACTCCCCCTTTCGCATGCAGGTTTATGGTGGATGACAAGCCGAGACAGTGCTCCTGGGCAGGCAAGGGTGCAGGCCCCAGAGGACCAAGCCAGGGGTGTAGTTGCCCAGGGTCTCAGGGGGTCCTAGACAGCTAACTTTTTTGGGAGCAAGGTCCATGTGTCTCCATTGTTCTACAAGCCAATCTGCATGGCCCAGAGCTTCTGCTGGGCACCAGGCATGTCGGAGGGCATCTATGCCAAACCAAACCAAAGAAAAATGTGCAGGAAAACATAAAGAACTGGGGGTGCCCACCCGAAACTCTGCTCTGGGCCAGGACAAACCATATACCTCAGGAAAGGGCAGAGTGTCCTCTGCAAGATGCCTGCTGGGTGCAGGGCACGGAGGAGGGCATTCATGCAAAACCGAAGCCAAGAAAATATTACAGGAAAAAAAACAGAACTCAGGGTGCCCACCCCAAAATCTGCTCTGGGCCAGGACAAATCATATACCTCAGGAAAGGGCAGAGTGTCCTCTACAAGATGCCTGCTGGGTGCAGGGCACGGAGGAGGGCATTCATGCAAAACCGAAGCCAAGAAAATATTACAGGAAAAAAAACAGAACTCAGGGTGCCCACCCCAAAATCTGCTCTGGGCCAGGACAAATCATACAGCCCAGGAAAGGGGAGGGTGTGCTCTATGAGACGCCACAGCATCCCGCCTGGCCCAGAGCTTCTGCTGGGCGCAGGGCACAGAGGAGGGCATCTATACAAAACCAAAGCAGAGAAAAACTTAAAGGAAAAAATAAGCAACTGGGGTGCCCACCCCAAAATCTGCTCTGGGGCAGGAGAAATCATTCAGCCCAGGATATGGGAGGGTGTCCTCCATGAGATGCCACTGCGTCCCACCTTGCCCACAGCTGCCATTTCGCACAGGGCACGGATGAGGGCACCTATGCAAAAACAAAGAAGATGAAAACATACAGGGAAAAATAACCAACTGGGGGTGCCCACCCCAAAATCTGCTCTGGGCCAGGACAAATCATACAGCCCAGGAAATGGGTGTGCTCTATGAGACGCCACAGCATCCCACCTGGCCCAGAGGTTCTGGTGGGCACAGGGCACAGAGCAGGGCATTCATGCAAAATTGAAGCCGAGAAAAAGACATACAGGAAAAATAAGTAACTGGGGGTGCCCACCCCAAACTCTGCTCTGGGGCAGGACAAATCATATAGCCCAGGAAAGGGGAGGGTGTCCGCTATGAGATGCCAGTGCAGTCCTGGCCCAGAGCAGATTTTGGGGTGGGCACCCCCAGCTACTTATTTGTTATGATTTTATGACATCATTATGTATTTACGGTAATATCAGAAGCCTGATGATTTCGATTGCATGATTTCAAGGGTACTTTTAGCAGAAGCTTGCAGAGGCCCCTTCGACTTCTCAACCCAAACTTTAGCCCTGATGGCACAGCAGCTGTAGGTCCTGGGTTCAAGTCATGGAGGGCCTTAAAGGTCAGGAACAGGAACCTGAATCGGGCTCAGAAACCAACTGGCAACTGTGACGTCCTTCCCCAGCACCACCTGTGAAGCTCTCACTTTGTGGCTACCAGCAGACAGGAACATCAGGTTTATTCTTACCCTTTACAGCACTAGCATAGATGTCAACAGATCCCCCTGCTAGGCCTTACTACCCAACACTCTGTATCTCTTATAACCTTTAGACTGTGCCTTAGTCTCTGCCAGGCTATCTTGATACCTTGTGTCTATGGGTATAAGTAATTCCCAACACCCCCCCCCCCGCAGCGTCTTGCACTGAAACTTACAGCCCTGGGTTTCTCTGTGGGACTGGATACAATATCTTTTCCTCTGCGCTGCGACCATTTGATACAACTGTTCAGCCTTGGTTACTTGCTATCCCTCCTGGTTTATGTTTCCCAGCTGAAGAAATCAGGCTTTTGTTTAACCAAGAAATATTTATTAAGAATTAGAAATAACAAGATTACTTAAGGAATGTTTCACAAGCATATGGTTTCATCTATATTCTGTTATGTACTTGACTTCTTACTAATTGCCTCAGAACTCCGACTCACTCTCAACAACAACAACCTCCAAACACCACCTCCCAGCCACCACCTCAATTCACCACCAAACCTCCACCCAGATTCAACTGTCATTCTTCCATTTATACTCCCAGCCATTCAAACGCTCAGCCAATCATCCAGCATTCTACTGCTCATGTACTCCCCCCTCCTCTTTCATTCCACTTACCACATATCTTCTATATAACCAGCACTTACCATATTTACAATATAAGCAGGAACATCACAGCAACCAACGTAGTCCTTTCCATTTTGGTGAGAGAGTTTCCCAGAGAGCTATTCCAGTTAAAGCGTCTCACAGCCACGTTTTATATCAGCTACAATTCCAACCTGTCTTCAAGGACAGCCCCATGTTTAACATGCTGCTGTGGTCTAACTGAGAGCTTACTAGAGCATGGAGAGCTATTCAAGCAAATCTACCCAGACATGTAATAGCAGACATTAGGAGGTCTGGCGCAAGGTGCCATCAGGATGCTGATAACACCTAGCTCTGTTTCTCCATAACATTTGAATCAGGAGAGATTGTGCAGCTCATCCTAGATCGAGATGAGTCACTGGAGGTAGCTGCAGGGACTGTTTGATCACATTAGTTCAGGCGTTGGTGACCTGGAGATTGGTTACTGCAATGCCCTTCATGTGGAACTTATTTATTATTTTTATTTATTTATAAATATATTTGTATAATGCTATTTTGTTAAAACAAACAACCGTATGATAAAAAAAAAATTAAAAATACAGTAAAAACAAAGGTCAAGTGTTGCAAAAAAAAAAAAAGACATCTTAATTAGCCAGGCAGAATGGAACAGTCTTCAGCAGGCACTTAAAAGTTAGAACAGAAGACGCCTGCTGGATCTCTGTTGGCAGAGCGTTCTAGAGAACTGGGCTGATGTCACTGAAGGCTCAATTGTGTGTCGAAGTTAAATGACCCTCACCAAATCGGGGGATGATCAGAGCTTCTCCTGCAGAAGATTTTAGTGATCGAGATGGGAGATTAGGGTTCAAGTGGTCCCTAAAATACCCTGGATCTAAGTTGTTCACAGCTTTGTAAATTAATACAAAGACCTTGAACCTGGTTTGGTAGCAGATGGGCAGCCGGTAGCAGATGTTCTAAGAGTGATGTCACATGCTGTCAGCCATGTGCCCCCATCAGTAGTCTGGCTGCTGCATTTTGCACCAGCTGAAGTTTCCGAACCAGGATCAACCAGGGTCAAGGGCAGCCCCACATAGAGCTCATGACAGTAATCCAACCTTGATGTTACCAATGCATGGACTACTGAGGTCAGGCTATCCTTTACACTTGGTCTGGAAACTTCAGTTAGTGCAGAATGCTGCAGCACAACTGCTGACATCCAGCATAGTCCACCTCTGCTCAGAGATTGGCACTGGCTTATGATTTGTTACTGGGACAACATTCAAGGTGCCACTCAGAGGTATAGTGATGGGGGGGATGAGGACATTGCCCCCAAATGAAAATTTTGCACCTCCCCAAATGAAATTTTCCTTCAGTCCCCAAATTTTTATCATTGCAGTGACTTAAAAATTCAGTTGAGCTTTTCGAAATGCAGTTTAGGCATCAAAGTTACCAAGGGAAGGTGAGCACAGTAAATATCAGAGTTAAAAGTGGGAATGAAGCAAACACAAGTCTTGATGCTGGGGAGGGAGTTGGCAAACCTATGGGTTGTTAGAATGCTGAGACATGAAGTGTTCCAAACAGAGCATGGACAGGGTTAAAAGCACACTCTGGGGCTCAGGGACAGAGAGCAGACCGAAGGCTGCAGGTGGCTGGGCAGGAAAGCTGCCAAGGCTATATAACGCCATAGAAACAGCTCAGGGTGTAGGGGGTGCATTTGATGTCTGTGAAGGAGAGAGCTTGTGTATCTGTATCTGTATCTGTATCTATAAGCTATTGGATCAGTAAAAGATTCATCTTCACCACTTCTAGCGTTCTGTCTCTATTCACTCCTGTTATACGCAGTGGCTTTGCCCTGACAGGCAAGCCGCAATTCCAACAAAGGGTTATGGGCCCAGAGACAGGAAAGCAATAGAGCATGAGCAGAGTGCAGTGAAGCAAAAAAGGCAGCAGAGCTGAGCCGACTGTCGAAGGAAGCACGGACGGTGACAGGAGCCAGTGGAAGCCTGTGCAGATCGTAAAAAGAGGCCTGGTGTGTAAAGAAATCAGATACGGTGAAGCTGTAAAAAGAGAAGTTTCGTTTCTCCAAAGTGACGCAAGGTAACTGTGAAAAATGGCAGTTTCACTTTCGCAAGGAATGCTGCTGGAGCGTCTGAACGAAACTAATTACTTGAATTGGAGACTGAGAATGCAGGCGTTTCTAACAAAGGAAGACTTATGGACTGTTGTAACAGAGGATCCCCCATCTGATCCCCCATCGGCACCGTGGAGAAGGCTGGATGAACGTGCGAGATCGTATATTATCCTGGCAGTAAGTGACTCTCAATTGCTATACGTGCAGGATAAAGAAACAGCGAAATTAGCTTGGCAAGCTCTGAATGAGATCCATGTTCGGAAATCAACAAGCAACCAAATAAGTTTAACAAGAAAATTGTACCAGCTCAAGTACACAGATAACGTCACAATGGCTGAACATTTGTTTAAAATTTCAAAGCTGTTTGCTGAGTTACAAGAAAGAAATGTAATATATCCGGACACACAAAATATATATATACTCCTGGCAACATTAAATTCTTCATGGGACAATCTTATTAGTTCACTCGAAGGGCTCCCTGAAGAGGATTTATCGCTCCCTTATGTGACAGGCAAGTTGATACAGCAGTGGGAGAGACAGCAGGAGGCTTCTGAACAGGAGAAGGAAAGAAAGTCGGAAGGAAAAAGTGAAAAGACTGAGATTAATGGCAGGTCGTTTGGCAGGTCGTTTGGAACAAAGGCATGCTATCGTTGTGGGTCATTAACTCATCTTCAAAGAGACTGTGAGTTGCGGCAGAGAAAACAGAGAAGGAATTCGTCCCAAGTGCAGCTAGTGAAAGCTGAAGGTAAAGACAGAGAAAGAGACTATAAAATTAAAGGAACCTGGACAATTGATTCTGGGGCTACACATAATCTAATAAAAGACAAGTCTATGTTCAGGACAATGGTTCCAGCGACGTCACATGTGGTACTAGCTGATGGGACTCAAAAACAGGTACAAGCTATGGGTACTGTGCATTTAAGTGCTTTAAATACGATAATTACTGACGTTTTGTACGTGCCAGACATTCAATGTAACATTTTATCTGTATCTAAACTATGTGCGATGGGATTTACAGTTACATTTAGAAACAGAACATGTGAGGTGAAAGCAGGAGAAAAAGTATGCGTGAGAGGGTTTCTCAGGGATTCCATGTATTATGTGCAACTGAACCCTACTGACAAAGAAAACGTAATGATGTTTTCTAACCAAAAGCCACATGATAACTGCATACATTCCTGGCATAAAAGATTAGGGCACGCAAATCATGAAATGATTAAGAAAATGCCTGCTTTGAGTAAAGATGTTACATTAAAACCATGTGATGCCTATATAGATTGTGAAATATGTAAGCAGACAAAAGCAACCACAGCTCCCAAACATAATGAAGCTGAAAGTCACACGGATAAGCCATACCAAACAATACATGTAGACGTGGCAGGACCTTTTCAGGGGTCACAAGGTGGAGCACGCTATTTCTTGGTAATACTAGATGAATTTTCAAGATATAGTACAGTATATCTGTTACGTTCCAAGAATGAAGCGGAAGGGAAACTAAAGATGTTCATACAAAGGGTGAAAGTACAGCATGGAATGAGCATACAGCAACTGAGATCGGATCAAGGAGGGGAATTTACCAGTCAGTCTTTGGCACAGTATCTAGAAAAGAAAGGCATTAAACACGCACTCACCGCTCCTTTTAGCCCCCATCAGAACGGGCTGGCGGAGAGAAAAAACAGATCCTTGCAAGATGCCACGAGGGCAATGATTAGAGATGCCAATCTGAGTAATGCCTACTGGAGTGAATGTATTATATATGCGGCTTATATTCAGAACAGGCTGTTCCACAGTGCTATAAACATGACACCCTACGAAAAGCTGTATGGACGTAAACCTACTCTCCAGCACATCCTAAAATTCTGCGCAAAATGCTGGGTTCATGTCCCAAGGGAAAACATAGGGGAAAACTAGCACCCAGGGCCCAGAAAGGAATTATTTTGGGGTTTCAAAATGTTTTTTACCGCATATGGCTGCCACAGGAGAGAAGGGTGATATTTAGCCGGAGTGTGAAAGCTCAGGAGGAAGACTGGGATAAGTCAGTGTCAGTTGATCTAACACACACACACAGTGGCTCAGAACAAGGGGGGCAAACAGTGAAAGAAGAGGAAGAGGAACGTGAACCTGATGAGACAGAAACACATATCAGCCCCAAACAAGAAGTTGTTTTAAGGAGATCAGAGCGATCTAATCTGGCAAACCGCCTGATAGATTTCAGATAGATATCATACGAAAACATGATGAAATGCATGGGTATACAGGTTTTACAGAAGTGCCAGAACGCAAAACAAATGAGGAAACCTTGTATCTAACATGTTTCAAACCAGAAATAAATGCTGACTGATGTGTTGTCTGATGTGATAAACAAATGTATAATGTATAATAAAAGATGGAGTGAGAGACCGGAAGCAAGAAAGAAACTGTAAATAACTGAACTGTAATTGAGGAATGTGAAATGTGAAAAGTACATGAGAAAAGCATAATCTGTAAAATGTAAAAAGTATGAAAGCCATGTCTGTTTGGAAGGTGGGGGCTTGTTAGAATGCTGAGACATGAAGTGTTCCAAACAGAGCATGGACAGGGTTAAAAGCACACTCTGGGGCTCAAGGACAGAGAGCAGACCGAAGGCTGCAGGTGGCTGGGCAGGAAAGCTGCCAAGGCTATATAACACCATAGAAACAGCTCAGGGTGTGGGGGGTGCATTTGATGTCTGTGAAGGAGAGAGCTCGTGTATCTGTATCTGTATCTATAAGCTATTGGATCAGTAAAAGATTCATCTTCACCACTTCTAGCGTTCTGTCTCTATTCACTCCTGTTATACGCAGTGGCATTGCCCTGACAGGCAAGCCGCAATTCCAACAGGGTTTGCAATTGTGAGCAGGGCTGTGGAGTCGGAGTTGTGGAGTCGGAGTCAGAAGCAATTTTGGGTGGAGTCGGAGACGGTGTTGGTAGAAATGTACCGACTCCGACTCTGGCTTCAAAATAAAATTAATATTTTAATATTAATTTATTAATATTAATAAATTAATATAATTTGCCATTTATGAAGGAGTCGGAGTCAGAGTCGGACAGTAGAAAAATAGAGGAGTCGGAGTTGAAGGTTTGACGTACCAACTCCACAGCCCTGATTGTGAAGAAGGAAAGGCAGAAAGGACAATATTGTTATGCACTGCTGAGCATCTCCCCCTCCCTTGTAATGCTCAACCAGTCTCTGTAGGCGGCATCTGGTGGGTGTGCTCAGGCTTTTGGGCCTAGATTGTGCAGCAGTCCAGAGCAGGATCTGAGAAGAAGCAGAGAGGTGAGTGAAGGCCCAGGAAGTCCAATGAGACTTTACTAACATAGCCCAGGGAGGAGGAAAAAAGATGGCCGCAGTGAGCAGTCTGCAGTAAGTCTACTCTCCTGAATATTTTGATTTTATCTTTAATTTTAGCTTTTTTATCACAAATTTTATCATAAATTTTAAACCTTTTTGGCCATCTATGCATATGAACTGAAGAAGAACATTATTCTGAAGCCAAGGACTCATATTAACCTTTTCCTATTTAATGCAGCAAGCTTCCAAACAAGATCGGTGTTTCCTGCAGATAGAGATTTCCATTGATTTTCATTGACTCTTTCAACTTTAAAGTTAAACTTTCCTCTTATATGGTGTCTCTAATTCCAAGCCTTAGAATATACTAACGAAAAAGAAAAATCTTAAAAGAAAATAGTTAGAAAAGAAAAAGAGAAAGGATATGTATACTTACATTTAGTTATCTATCCTTGTGGAATTTTTACTGATAGCAGAACAGCAGCTGTTATTTACACAACTGATAACATTGGTTTAAGGGCTATTGAATTATGGTTCTTACTAGAAAAAGCTACAAAAAGCTGGGCCTTACGCCAATTGATAATCTAAATCTAAGCTCAACGCCAACGAAACGGACAAAGCAGTCGAAAATAACAAACTTTTGCTGCTTAAAGAAAGATGCTAATTCTGCAAACACTTCAAGGGCAGATCTTCCAGCTGTTCCACCTGGCCATAATTGGTCAATTTCCCTTACTCCCTGTGCTTTACTATCAGGAAAAGATGAAGCTTGTAATTTAGCTCAAGAAATTGCTCAAACATCCCTAGCTGATTTTATATTCGACAAAAACATGCTAGATGACTCTACTCAGAACAGCTCGCTCTCGATGCCGGCCCTTGAATCTTCTTACTGTGAAAACTCAATAAATTTGAACTGCTCTGCTGAATTTATTCTTCACCAGGAGACAGAAATCTCTCAGATACCAAAATGCAAGTCGATTATGCTGAGCGAAAGCTGGTCACATACAACTACTCTGATGTTAACCCAAATTGCGCAATTCGTGGCGGAATCAAACTCTTTACTTACAACTTTAACGAATCTCCTACTAAAAAATGTTGCGAAAACAAATAAAGACGATGCAACAGTAACCACAGCCACGAAAATAACGCAGACTATGGTAAAACAAGACTGTCAATTATTGACTTTAAATAAGAAATCATGTAGATCTAAAAAGCCATCCAGAAGCAAACAAATCAGGAAATCAAAAAATATGAAGACCTCTAAAACTCACTGCAAAAACAACATGAATTATAATAAGCTTTTTAAACTTTTGGATCCGCCAAAGTCTATGACTAAAAAGCAAAAGAGGAAGCGAAAGCATAAGAAGAAATCTAAAAAAGGGACTTCTGTTCAACTTCCGGCACCTCAATTAAACCAAACAGAACTTCCATTGAGGATTAATTCAAATGCTATGATCCCTGAGGGTTCTCCTATTTCAAGAAATGCAATAAATCAGCATCAAATCTCTCAACCATCGAAAATGTCAAATTTCTCTCCAGCTATCAGTCAAAATAGATGGAATCTAGTTCGAAGCGGGAACATGATAGCCATAACAAACTATCCAAAACCTTGGGGTCTGCTGAATCTACAAGCGCGGAAACATCACTTATGTGCCACCTTGGATAATATAATCCCTGGGCTTTTAAATGTCCACCAGATCATCTCAGTGGAATATCTCTTCAATAATTACATTTCCGCTAGAGCCCTGATAACATTATGTGATGATAATACAACGAATAATATCTATAAAAGAAGACAGATTCTTCTAAATCACAATCTTTTATTATCTAGGGTATTTAAAAATTGTGCTCCACCTCAATGTTTGATTTCGCGTGATCTACCAAAATATAGTCCTGTTTTGACTAACAGTTCTGATACTGCAGAACATCAAAATCCTCAACTCTACAGTACCTCGGACTCGAATCATGGTCTTAATGCTATAAGTCCTCTAGAAAATGGGAAATTCCTCCAGGAAGAGATTCTTCTACTTGACTCATTTTCCTCTTTATCGATAGATGCTAAAAGTGAAATAATCACGAAACTTGAAATTCTCTTACAGACTTTAAAAACGCAAATGGCAAATGTAACCCCCGGAGTGAGAATTTATGAAAACTTTAAACTGAATGCTACTGAAACAAATAAAGATCAGCCCTCCATCTGGAGGACTACTAATACTCAATCTATACAAAATGTTTCCTTAGAGATACCCAAGACAACGACTTTATCTAATCCCAACTCTTATCTTCTACAAGGTTATTGACCAAGATCGTCAAGTGTAAAGTGGTTCTTCTCCTTGGTTTCTTGGAATATTGCTGGATGGTCTAGCAAAATACAAATGCCAACTGTTAAGGATTTCCTATCCAGCTATGATATTTTATTAATACAGGAAACTTGGGCTAGGGATGAAATATACCTAGATGGATTCTCAGCCTTCTCCCTTGAAGCTCTGCGAAGCAATAGGGGGGGAAGAGATAAGGGAGGTTTATGTATTCTGGTTACTACCAGATTTGATGCTGTGATCTGCTCCTTGCGGGATCTAGCTGTGGCAATATTGTTAAAATCTACATCCTTTGTTTACTTAATAGTAAATGTATATATTCCCCCTAGCAAAAGAAAAAATTCTACCAAAAAACAATTTACCAAACTAGAATCTTATCTGTTAAGCTTGATTGACTCTTTCCCCGAAGCTATTTTAATCCTAGCAGGGGATTTTAATGCCAGAATGGGTGCATCAGATAATGACTTATATTCTAAATATCATCTTGAACCCCCGGCGATAGATGATCCTATAATAATCCCTGTAAGACAATCTAGGGATAGAGGAATAAATTATGCAGGTTTGTGCCTAATGCTTTTGTCTGTGAAATTAAATTTATCCCTGTTAAACGGCCGTATAAGGGGAGATTTTGATGGAGAGCTAACATGTCTAGGGCCCAGGGGAGCATCTGTCATAGACATGATCTTTGTCCCGCTGGAACTTTTTGCTCAAATTAAATGTTGCAGAGTCTTGTCACGACCTGAAAGTGATCATTTTCCGATATCTTTAAATGTCTATGGTACAAATAAATCCCCTTTTTTAGAACAACGAACATTCGCTGCCATGGATGTTGAGATACGCCCAGCGCGGATTAAGTGGATTCCTAAACTCCAGGAAAAGATCGCTGAAGGTCTCAACTCCTTTGAATTACAGACTATCAAAAACCAACTTATAACAGCCGCATATAGCTCTGTAAGCTACCATTACTTATACCAGTTGATTAATAAAATTCAATATTTGATTAGAACAGACCCCAGGAAGTCACTGAGAAGGTTTACCAATAAGGCGAACCTGTGGTTTGATAGTGAATGTTATGAAGCAAGAACACAAGTAAAATATTTTCATCAAGCATTTAATTTGCATAGATCTCATGAACATCTAGATAGATTTAGGACAGCTAGGAAAAAATTTAAACAGCTAATTAAGCGGAAGAAGATTCTTGCCCTAAGACAATCGTGGCAAAATCTCCTTCAGGCTTCCAAATTAAAAGACTCGACTATGTTTTGGCGTATAATAACCCAACACTGGCCTAAATCCAATCTTCGATTAGAATGTGCCATTGCTCCAGCTATTTGGGAAAACTATTACACCACTCTTTACCAGGGAAATTATATTATGGAAGATTCCAAACTGGACCCCCATATAGAACCCCCTGTATGGCCTCCAGTTACTTCAACTGAAGTCCTAGATCTTATAGCTACCCTCAAACCAAATAAGGCACCAGGGCCAGACAATATACCCCCCGAAGTCTTTAAAGCAAACGCAAAGTGGTGGGCCCCCACCTTGGCTGCATTATTTACTAACATCAACTCTTCCATGGTTATACCACAAGGGTGGGGTGCTGCAATAATAATTCCATTATACAAAAAAGGCTCTCGACTGGACCCTGCTAACTATAGACCGATAAGTTTGCTTAATATAATTAGTAAGCTATACACCACTTACCTCTATAGGAAATTACTAGATTGGGTTAACCATACCGATTTGTTAGCACCTGAACAAGCAGGTTTTCGCATAGGACGATCGCCGTCTGACCATGTTTTGGTTCTTCAGCATCTTATTACCAAATACAGCAAAACTAATGGTCAGGCTTTATATTCGGCCTTTGTAGATTTAAAGGCGGCCTTTGATTCTATATCTAGATCCAGACTCTGGGTGAAAATGCAAAACTTGGGAATTGATAGGCGTCTTTTAATCTTGATACAGGGCCTTTATCATAATACTTCCCTGCAGATTCGGTGTAATAACGAAGGCCATCTAACGAAGCGTATCTTTACCTATAAGGGTGTCAAACAGGGGTGCATTTTAGCACCCTTACTATTCAACATCTATATAAACCCCCTAGTGGCCAAACTTTCATCTATATCATCTCACCCTCCAACGCTAGCCTCTAACCCGAGAGCATGCCTGTTATATGCAGATGATATACTGCTCCTTTCACAGACACCCATTGGTCTCAAAAGATTGATGGCAGCTCTGTCATCCTTCTGTCAAGAAGAAAAACTAGTAGTAAATCGGCAGAAGACGAAGGTTCTTGTCTTTACTAAAAAAAGGACAAAACATATTTGGAGGATTGACAACTTGCCGATTGAGCAAGTAAAAACTATTAGATATCTCGGTATTGTACTTCAAGCATCAGGTTCCTATCAGATGCATATCTCCTCCTCCCTGTTAACTGCCAGACGTACAACAAAGGCCCTATTATCTTCTATACGAAAGGGGGCCAATTTATCTTTCCAGCCATAAAAGTATTTGCTGCGAAAATCCTCCCGCAACTCTTATATGGGGCTCAAACTAGTACATACACCAATTTTACTAAACTAGAAGCCATACAAAACTCCTTTTTAAGATCAATATTAGGAGTCCCTACTTGTGTTCCAAATTTTATATTGAGACTAGAATGTGGTCTCCAATCCATAGAGTCTTGCGTGTGGAAACTGAGATTACTATTATGGTTGAAATTAATTTTTAGGCCCATCGGGTTGGCTCCACATGTACTTATAGATAAAGTTCGTTCCCCTTGGGAAAAAATGATTCATGACAAACTTTTAAGCCTAGGCTTTTCTTTGCCCTACATTCTCCAGTTGGGTTATGACTCTGCTTGTGCGATAATTAAACAACGGTTAAAAGATATTGACTTCCAGCATCATTTACTCCTTGTAAAGAAACAAAGACACAACCCGAAATTTTTCACCTTAATGTCCTACCTCATGAATTTGGAACTTCCCAACTATAGAAGGGCTTTTACTCTAATTAGATTAAATATATTGCCATCCGCTGTATTGTCTGGTAGATATAATAAAATCTCATACTCTGAGAGACTTTGCCCCTGTGCTGATGGAGAAATTGAATCAAATGAACATGTTCTTTTTCGTTGTATATTTTATCATGATTTAAGATCTCAATTGATTATGCCTATCTTGTCGTCTCTTCCATCTAGTCCTGAATCCTTTTACATAGATTATCTACTAGGCGATTATGTACCTGAGGTGACACTTGCTGTCGCCAAATTTAGCGCTGCTGCTATTAAATGTAGGAAAATAAAAGTCCAATAACTAATTTTAATCCGATTGTTTTGTATATTGATTTTATTTGATATATATCTCCTTGCTGTTAAATCAAATGGAAGTCATTTGTATTTGTTTTATTTTGTAATATTTATGTATGAAGGGTCAATTTGACTGTAAATAAACTCAAACTCAAACTTAACATAGCCCAGGCAATGGGGAGTTGGGATATTGCAGGTGCATGGGTTTCTGGGAGAAATTTCTTCCCTAGTTTGTTAAAAAAAAAAGTTGAAACATACATGCTTTTAATCCTTACAAGCTGGTTCCATTTCAAAATGGTTTTGAATAATATAATGTGGCCAGAGCTTCAGTTGCAACAGTTTTGGACCTCCACCCAAGTGTGCAAACGATATCACCTTATTTAACTTTTCTCATGCAAAACTTATGTACTACCAAAATAGGGTGTTGGACATTTGCTGGTAGAGCCATCAGAAGCCATGTTAGCAAGCTGGTCCCAAGGCCTTTCTGTAGAACAGAGATTGTGTGCTTGTACAGTTGATTCTAGCACCTGTCGTTCAGATAGATGTATAGTTTCTTTGTGACATAGTGTCAAGCATTTCTTTATGAAAACTGATGTTTATAGTTATTAATTTATAGTTTATAGTTATTAATTTAATTTTTAAACTGAAACTTGCTTTCCTGGTATGGCAAAGGAGACCAGGTAGTTAGTTCCAGAAACAGCTGCCTCAGGAGAATTCAACTCACAATTCACAAGCTTACTAAAACATTGCACCTGTACAAGGATACCTTTCCACGCATACACACTTTGTATGCTGCAGGTCTCAACTTTGGTGCAGCTACAGCTGTGTGTGAAAGTTCATTCTCAACTTTGACACGTATGTTGACACCATACAGGTGTTTAATTGTTCATCAGAGAAAAACTGACTTCATAGAATTATAGAATCGTAAAGTTAGAAGGGGCCTATAAGGCCATCGAGTCCAACCCCCTGCTCAATGCAGGAATCCAAATGACAGCATCCCTGACAGGTGCCTGTCCAGCTACATTTTGACAGGGCAGGCCCCAGATATGCCAGGGCTTTTGGGCACAAGCCTGCCCCAGGCCCCGACGCTCCCCTTCTGTGATTCGTGGCAGGAACGCTGCCACGGATAGCACACGCCACCATTCTCTTGCTTAACCTACCTTTCTCAGCTGTTCTGTGGTTGCACACACAGCCTTGCCCTTAACAAAGATGGCGGCTGAGGTTTCCCTAAGGGGCTGAAGCCTCTGCCGCCATCTTGGCTCATGATAGGGATGCGTGCACACAGCACGCATGCATGCCATCGGCGAAGATGGCGGCAGAGGCTTCAGCCCCTTAGGGAAACCTCACCCACCATCTCTATTAAGGGCAGTGCTGCATGCGCAACTGCAGAACAAGGTAGGTTAAACAAGGGAATGGTGGAGCCCCGAAGCTCTTGCTGTGCAATCCGCGGCAGCAATCCTGCTGTGAATCATGGAAGGGGAGCACAGGGGCCTGTAGTCCCAGAGGCCCTCGGGCCAGTGCCCCACCTGACTGCCCTTTAAAACCAGCCCTGCCTCTTGAATCCCTCCAGTGTTGGAGAGCCCACCACCCCCAAGGTCATTGGATCCATTGTTGTACCACTCTAACAGTTAGGAAGTTTTTCCTGATGTTCAGCTGAAATCTGGCTTTCTGTAACTTGAGCCCATTATTCTGTGTCCTGCACTCTGGGAGGATGGAGAAGAGATCCTGGCCCTCCTCTTTGTGGCAACCATTCAAGTTGTTGCAGAGTGCTCTCATATCTCCCCCTCTGCCCAGTTCTTTCAGTCTGTCCTCATAAAGCTTTGTTTCTAGTCCCCTGATCATCCTCATTGCCCTCCTCTGAACTTGTTCCAGTTTGTCTGCATCCTTCTCAAAGTGTGGTGTCCAGAGCTGAATGCAGTCCTCAGGTGAAGCCTAACAAGTGCTGAAGAGAGGGGAACTAGTACTTCATGCAATTTGGAAACCATACTTCTGTTAATGCAGCCTAAAATAGAATTCACCCTTTTTGCAGCCACATCACACTGTTGGCTCATATTCAGCTTGTGATCAACAACAATTCCAATATCCTTCTCTCATGTAGTATTGCAAAGCCAAGTATCTCCCATTTTATAACTGTGTCTTTGGTTTCTTTTTCCTATCTTTGACTACGACTTATGGCGACCCTATGAGTCAGTGACCTCCAAGAGCATCTGTCATGAACCACCCTGTTCAGATCTTATAAGTTCAGGTCTGTGGCTTCCTTTATGGAATCAATCCATCTCTTGTTTGGCCTTCCTCTTTTTCTACTCCCTTCTGTTTTTCCCAGCGTTATTGTCTTTTCTGCCCTCCCCAGTCCTAGCCTTCTTTTGATTTCTTGACTATTGTCTCCATTTTGGTTAATGACTGTGCCGAGGTATTGATAATCCTTGACAAGTTCAATGTCCTCATTGTCAATTTTAAAGTTACATATTTTTTCTGTTGTCATTACTTTAGTCTTCTTGACGTTCAGCTGTAGGCCTGGTTTTGTGCTTTTCTCTTTAACTTTCATCAGCAGTCATTTCAGATCACTTCTGGTTTCTGCTAGTGGTATGGTATCATCTGCATATCTTAAGTTATTGATATTTCTCCCTCCAATTTTCACACCTCCTTCATCTTGGTCCAATCCCGCTTTCCATATGATATGTTCTGCATATAAATTAAATAAATAGGGTGATAAAATACACCCCTGTTTCAGTGGCATCACTAGGGTTGGTGTCACCTGGTGCAGTAACTCATGGTGTCACCCCCATGGACCTCCTCCTGTATCAGACCATACAGAATGTTTTTTGTACTAATATTACTCGTAAATCGTAATTCCCATATATCACTGGATGTAATGGCAATAGTAGTGACATAAACAACTAGCAAAATTAAAATTACACCTTTAAATTACAATATCATACGCACAGCCCAATTTCTTGCTCTTATCACTAATGGGAGTTAATTATCTTGCATATGCCCATAGTAAATTTTCAGATACTTTCAGACCCTCAGCAATTTTCAAGTGGTCTATGTAGAAGAAAGGTTTGGGAACCCTGGAATAAGACACCTGCTTATGTCCCTATGCTGCTCTCTCCCCTCATTTAGGTGCCTGGGATGCATGCGTATGGACACACCTCCTTACAATTATGGAAAGTGATTCTTAATAATAAGTCTCCAGACACAAAGTTACATAGGTATTTATCAGTTGTTTAGTAGAAAATTCAGAGCTGCAGGGTCCCTTCATGATATTTACAGCCACGTACACCCTTTTTTGCTCCTGGATTAAGAATGAGATCTTTGTTAATGCATTCTCTCACAACAACAAACATCTCTAGGAGCTAATCAGCATGTAAGTGGAGAGCGTTAGCAACTGAGAAGAGTCTTCTCAGTGGCTGACTCACCTCCTTTCACTCTGATTGGCTCCAATCTGCAGAAAAGGCAAGGAAGACTATTAGAAGACTCTTCTCAGTGACTAACACACTCCCTTTTCATGCTGACTGTAGGATGCTTGGAGACATAGGGACCCTGCTCCCAAAAAAGCAGAGGGACTAAGATCCCCTGGGCGACTACCCTCCTGGTGCTTATGGACATGACCGTAATATATTTTATAAAGTGCAAGTTCGATATTATTTATTAAGTGTGTTTAGGATTACACTGATGGCATTCCCAAATATGTACTTTCACACAGACTTTGGTTTTCCATAACACAATATTTGTCCAAGCCTCCACACTTGGGGGGGCACTACTTGCACACCCCTTCCATAAGCACATCAAAGTTGGATACACACCTGAACCAGGACCCAGACAAAAGGGCACTCAAAACAAAAAGGTAATTACAGTGGCTGAGTAGATCTTGTACAGTGGTTATACTGACTGGGCAGCCACTGTCCTTCACATTTTACAAAATAAACTTTTTCCTATACAAAGATTAAATTTCTGTGTATGAAAAAGTAATATATGAAGTGGTCTCAATAGTGAGAAAAGTAAACAAGTGAATGGTGATCCAAATATTTTTCATTCTCACATTATGAAGCTAGCTGCCAGATGATGTATTACCTTCCCTACGCACGCAGCATAGACTGAAAAAACAGCACCCAAGCCACCATTCAATATGTGTACGTGTTCTTTCCAACATGAATCTACAGGTCTCAAAAAGTAATGTGTGACAAAGTCCTCAAACACCTTATAACATGCCTCAAACATGGTCTTTTGTTCTACCAGCATGCCTTCACACCATCACTTTGCCAAAACATAAGGATAGGTAAATTGCTTTTAGGGAGGTTCACAATTATGATTTCCTATTGATTTAATCTAAAAATATTTAAAATACATAAAAACAGCCAGGGTAAGATATTGGAGAAATATAAAATAAATACAAATTAAAAAGGGGAGGGAGATGAAGAGACCTTAAATGTGCTACTCACCATCTCTCAGCCTATCGTCCCCTCAGGATGAAAACAATGGAGAACCATGACCACCCCCAGGAAGAAGGGCACACTTAAAATGTAGAGGAAAAAATCATCTACAACCATAGTGTGAAATCCAATACTTATTGGGACACAGTATGAAGAACTATTTATATAAACATGACTCTCAAATATGTTTATGAATTACACAATCTGTGAATATATTTATAGTGCAATCCGATGTTTGTTTACTCAGAAGCAAGTCCCAAGTCCCAATGTATTAAATGGGGCTTACTCAAACTGGGAAGTGTGCAGAGAACTACAGCCTCAAGTGATAAGGAACTTGTTCTTTCAACTTGTTCTTTTAAGTTGAGACCTTATCCCTGGGCTCCTACTGGGAGAAAGGGCGGGATATAAATCAAATAATAAATAAATAAACTTCATTCACCCAACCCAAAATTCAGAATCATGCCTCTTTAGGCTGTTTTTCAACTGTTTATTCTTGCTTTATGGTTTTTGGATTTTAAATGGCTTTATTTCTTGTTGTGAGCTGCCTTGGTTTCCAACCCTACCTCACAGGGTTGTTGGAAAGACTACACACACACACTGCAGATGTATAAATACATACAGCCCATATAATAGTTTATTGTCAAACCAATTGGTCATTGCAGAAAAATCAGTATTAGTTTTTAAAAAATCAGTATTAGTTTCCTACAGAATAAAAACTGTAATACCTAAGTAAGCCCTGCTTTTACCCCAGGACAGTGGTTTTATTGTTCCTATATTAGAAAAGTATTCTGTCGTAAACAACATCTCTCCCCTGTTCAGAGGTTGCACCCGTTACTCTAGCAATCAAGTCCAGGAAGGGAAGGGTCAAGAGTTTCCAGGCTCTCAGGCTGAAATCTTAACCATGTCTACTCAGAAGTAGTCAATGCCTTAATCAATGTCTCCTAGCAGTGCAAAGTTGGATGAATAAAAACAAATTGAAACTAAACCCAGAAAAAACAGAGGTCATTCTCACTGGCAAAAATCTACCCCAAGGAACTGGACATCTGCCTTCACTTGACGGAGTTTTTCTCCCTTTAAAATCTCAAGTCCGTAGTTTAGGTATAATCTTGGACTCAGCCCTAACCTTTGAACCCCAGGTTGCAGCCGTGTCTAGAGCCACATTTGCAAAACTAAAACTGGTCCATCAACTCCGCCCATTTTTAGGAACATCAGAATTAATGAAAGTAACTCAGGCCTTAGTAACCTCTCGACTGGACTATTGTAATTCTTTATATGTTGGCCTTTCTGCTAGAGCACTTCGACCGCTCAAGCAGGTACAAAGAGCGGCCACTAGGATGATCACTAAAACTGGCCCTCGGGTTCATACGTCACCTCTTCTTTACCATCTCCACTGGCTCCCTATTAGCTCCAGACATCAGTTTAAGATTCTGGTCCCAACGTTTAAGGCTCTTCATGGACTGGCGCCGGTATATTTGACCAACCGTCTCGTTGAATTCAAAACCTATCGCCCTATGCGATCAATTTTTGAAGGCACTCTTATTATCCCCTCAACTTTCATGATCTGCCAAATGAACACCAGGAGGAAGGCCTTTTCAGTCATAGCCCCTACTCTTTGGAATAATTTACCATCTGAGATAAGACGTTCTTCGTCTCTCATTGAATTCTGTCGGCAGATTAAAACATACTTGTTTCAACTAGCTTTTAATGTTTGAAGTGAGATTGTTTGTCGAACTTTTTAGTATTAATTTACTTATTTGTTTTTAGGTATTACATTATGCTGTTTTTTGTATTATCTCTGTTTTTTAATGTTCACCGCTCTGAATTCTGAGTTTCGGAACTAGAGCGGTATATAAATTTTTAAAATAAATAAATAAATAAAGTAAGCTCCAGTGAATTCACAACACAAACACAATTCTTTTTTACATTCACTCCAAAGTCCCATTGATTTTCAGCACATTCATAACCATGTCTACTCAAAAGTAAATCCTATTGAATTCAATGGGATTTACTCTGGAGATATGGGATTCTTTACACCACTGGTAAATCTGGCCCAGAACTGTCTCCCCCAACAAGCAGTGGCTCCCCCACAATGTCTTAGGAAAAGAGTTCCGCCTACCCTGCTGCCTTCCCCAGAGGCTCCTCTGTTGCCTGGAGAAGCCATTTTACTGATGCGACTGCCGACAAAACCCAGTTCTCACTCCCTTCCTGGTATGAGTAGCAGATGGAGAGCTTGGAATAGTTACTTTTTTGACCTACAACTCCCATCAGCCCAATCCAGTGGCCATACTGGCTGGGGCTGATGGGAGTTGTAGTTCAAAAAAGTAACTTTCCCAAGCTCTGAGCAGATAAAGTGAGGTCCTTTATTGCTGAGAAAGAGGGCTGTGACCAGATACAACCAGAGAGTGACGTCAGCTTGGAAAATGCACTTAAAATATATCGGTAGAAGACCAGTGAATTCATTTCAGTTTATGAAAGATGTAAGCATAAGACACACACACAATCAGAGGAAAATAACACAGTCCAAGGAAAATCAAAACATTATACATGAAAACCATTAGGATACTGTGATTAGATGAGGAGACAAAGTGAAGCAAACTATTTACTTATATTAGTTATATATTTAACAAAATGTGTACACTGCTGAACTGTAAAAAAAAAACACCCTCTAACTAGTTTACAAAGAATATAAAATATATTTTAAAATGATTAATAAAAACCAACATTTAAAAACAAGTTGAAAAAAGGAAAATGAATAAAATCAAGTTAAAAGTATACTAAAGTAAATCATGTGAAAGCACTTGGTAAAGTGGCCATTACGTACAAGGATTAGCATTTTTTTATTACCATTAATTAATTGCCTCCCATACAACATCTCAAAGACATCAACGATGAAAACAGAAAAAGAATTGATTAAATGATTAAAAACATTTCCAGATTTAATACAAATAGAGACTGGGATAAAAATCTCCAGTTATAGTGAAAAAAGGAAGGTCTTCAATAGGCACCAAAAAGAAAACAGAGATGGCACCTATCTGATATGTAACAGGAGGACCTCCTGATCAGATGGTATATGCAAGAGGCCCTCTCTTGCACACCTTAGTGATTGGTTGGATATATAAGATGTGAGCAGAGCTTGGAAAAGTTACTTTTTTGAACTACAACTCCCATCAGCCCCAGCCAGCATGGCCACTAGACTGGGCTAATGGGAGTTGTAGTTCAAAAAAGTAACTTTTCCAAATTCTGCTTCTAGGTATCCTGGTCCCAAGCAGAACAGAGCTTTAATCTTTGGTAGCCTGCAAGATTAAAATTAACTACAAATTTAACATTGCTAAATAATATATTGGCCCACCTAAATACCACCAGCCTTCTAGTTTATAGAAGAAGAGTAAGGCTTACACTGAAGTTCATTCGACATTCCATTCATTTAAATACTTTCTCATCTGTGTGTGTTCGTTGATGTTTAGTAAGGCTACCGCTCGCAGTGAAGCTCTTTCCACACTCCATGCATTTAAATGGTTTCTCCCCTGTGTGTGTTCTTTCATGTAAAGTAAGGCTACTGCTTCGGCTGAAGGTCTGTCCACATTCCATGCATTTAAATGGTTTCTCCCCTGTGTGTGTTCGTTGATGTTTAGTAAGGCTACCGCCCTCAGTGAAGCTCTTTCCACACTCCATGCATTTAAATGGTTTCTCCCCTGTGTGGGTTCTCTGATGTCTAGTAAGGTTACTATTCTGACTGAAGCTCCGTCCACATTCCATGCATTTAAATGGTTTCTCTCCTGTGTGTGCTCTATGGTGTTTTGTAAGGTTACCGCTCTCACTGAAGCTCTTTCCACACTCCATGCATATGAATGGCTTTTCACCTGTGTGCATTCTTTTATGTGTAGTAAGGCTACTGCTCACATTGAAGCTTTTTCCACACTCCATGCATGTGAATGGCTTTTCACCTGTGTGTATTCTTTTATGTTTAGTAAGGCTACTGCTATCACTGAAGCTCTTTCCACACTCAATGCATTTAAATGGCTTCTCCCCTGTGTGTGTTCGTTGATGTACAGTAAGGCCACTGATCGCACTAAAGCTCTTTCCACACTCAATGCATTTAAATGGTTTCTCCCCTGTGTGTGTTCGTTGATGTACAGTAAGGCCACTGATCTGACTGAAACTACATCCACACTCCATGCATTTAAATGGCTTCTCCCCTGTATGAGTTCTTTGATGTACAGTAAGGCCACTGCTCTTACTGAAATTCTGTCCACATTCCATGCATTTAAATGGTTTCTCTCCTGTGTGTGTTCTTTGATGTACAGTAAGTTTACTGCCTCCACTGAAGCTCTTTCCGCACTCCACGCATTGAAATGGTTTCTCCCCTGTGTGTGCTCTATGGTGTTTTCTAAGGCTACTGCACTCACTGAAGCTCTTTCCACACTCCATGCATTTAAATGGCTTTTCACCTGTGTGTATTCTTTTATGTTTAGTAAGGCTACTGCTATCACTGAAGCTCTTTCCACACTCAACGCATTTAAATGGCTTCTCCCCTGTGTGCATTCGTTGATGTACAGTAAGGTTGCCGGTCGCACTAAAGCTCTTTCCACACTCCATGCATTTAAAAGGTTTCTCTCCTGTGTGTGTTCGTTGATGTACAGTAAGGTGATAGCTCCCATTAAAGCTCTTTCCATAATCCATGCACTTAAAAGGTTTCTCTCCTGTGTGTGTTCGTTGATGTACAGTAAGCTTACTGCCTCCACTGTAGCGCTTTCCGCACTCCATGCATTTAAATGGTTTCTCCCCTGTGTGGGTTCTATGATGTCGAATAAGGTCACTATTCTGCCTGAAGCTCCTTCCACATTCAATGCATTTAAATGGTTTCTCCCCTGTGTGTGTTCTGTGATGAAAGGTAAGGCTACTGTTTTTTCTGAAGCTCTTTCCACACTCCATACATGTGAATGGCTTCTCTCCTGTGTGTGTTCGTTGATGTGTTGTAAGTTGATGGTGCTTACTGAAGCTCTTTCCACACTCCATGCATTTAAATGGCTTCTCTCCTGTGTGGATTCTGTAATGCACATTCAGTTGTGATTTGTCTCTAAACATTTTCTCACACACTAGGCATGTTTTCCTGCTGTTTTCTTTGGGATCTTCCTGTTGGATCAGGAGTTCATGGACCTCAGCAGAATGAAAAGTAGCAGATTCCTTCCTCCCATTCTTTTATTTTATTCCTGTTCCCAACGACACCACAGATGCTCCCCATAGTTCCCATTGTTTTGCCTATCATCTGGGAGAGTGAGAAAAAAATATGTGTGAACTGCAAGGATCTCATCACAGATCAAGTCCAATTAGCTGCTTTCCAATTCTTGCATCCCCACAATTCTCCCCTTTTCCTCTTTATGACTAGCTGAAACTGAGGTTGTTGTTATGTGCCTTCAAGTCAATTATGACTTATGGAGACCCTATTAATGGGGAATTCTATATATCCACACATATATATTAAAAAGTGGTATATGTTTTATAATCATAAGGAATTAAGCATTGAATTGCAGGCCTGTTGGGGCCCTGAAGATACAGGCTCACAGAGAACCCTAGATTTCCAATGGGCCTCAATCAGACCTGTGGGAAAAGCATGCAAAGAGAACTTAGTTTGAACTTTTGGGTTCTTGCCAGATCGGACTGTACATGACTGGCTGAGATTGATTACTTTATTGTTTGGAATCAAGGAGTGTTTAATCTGTGAGAAAGAGTTGTGATTGATGAAATAGCTAATGTTTGATTCTTGAAAATATCAATAATGCCATCTAGAGGGGAAAAAGTGTTACAGCATAATTAAATGTTTAATGAAGAGAAATACTGAGATTTTACAATGATTTTAAAGTGTGTTATATTATATTTACAACTTTAAGAAAAAGGGACATCTGGGGTGGCCTGCCTGCCTCTATATTTCTGAGGCTGAAAGATACTAGTTAACCAGAGTTACCCAGTCTTTTCCTTAGTCTGTGTGGCTTCAAAATGAAGCTCAAGTGTTTTAAGTAATCCCCTCTCTTGAGCTATGTATTTTATAAGTAAGGAAATGGGATTTCTGAGAAAAGTATAAGGACGTAAGAACCTGTATGGCAAAGGAATAGAACTGGGGGTGCTCATAAATTCCCAAACACCCTGAGTTGAGGCAAACTTAACTCAGGGAACTTGCCCAAATATTTCCATGTGTACCTGGGTCAGCCTGACTGATCAGGAACAATGGCATATGGAATGTACCAAGTATGCTTGAAAGCATATTCACAATAGTAACTGTTCCAACTAGTCCCAAAATTCATTAGTCTTGAAAGACAGTAGGACAATGGAGACATTAATGATATAGACAGAATCTTAGAATCATCACTGGAGTTAGCTAATACTTTCTGATTGGTTTGGAACAATTGTAGAGAGGAACTGTGATATGTGGACAAGAACTCATGAGATAGGTGAAAACATTGTCACATGCTGTAACTGTACTCTATAAAAGAGCTTGCACACAGTGCCTCAGTGCAGTCTCTCCGGGATGTTTCTGGGGGAGCTGACCCTGCATGTGCTTGTAGAAAATAAAGGCCTACCTTTTGCTCCAAGCCTGTGCCTTCCAAATTTATTCAAGGACCACAAGCAAAAGATCCCAAGGAGAAGAATTCTCCAACACTATGAATCGCAACCTCCAATAGCATCTATTACACCCTGTTTAGATCTTGTAAGTTCAGGTCTGTGGCTTTCTTTATGGAATCAATCCATCTTTTGTTTGGCCTTCCTCTTTTTCTACTCCCTTCTGTTTTTCCCAGCATTGTTGTCTTTTCTAGTGAATCGTGTCTTCTCATGATGTGCCCAAAGTAGGATAACCTCAGTTTCATCATTTTAGCTTCTAGTGATAGTTCTGGTTTAATTTGTTCTAATACCCAATTATTTGTCTTTTTTGTAGTCCATGGTATGCACAAAACTCCTCCAACAACACATTTCAAATGTGTTGATTTTTCTCTTATCATTTTTCACTGTCCAACTTTCACATCCATACATGGCGATCGGGAATACCATGGTCTGAATGACCCTGACTTTAGTGCTCAGTGATACATCTGAGGTTATCTTCTGAATATTCTACCGTCTCAGACAACACAAACTATTGAATATTGAAACTGTTAAGACTAGGGGGGGGGACTCTTTATAGGTGCAGAGTTTATTCAGACATGATTTCAGCCAGAATTATTTTAATTATTTTAGATTTTATTTTACTATGAATGTACCTGAAGAAAGCTTTTTTGTTGCTTCTGGCATCTCTTGCTAACCTCAGCTCATTCTCAGCTTTAACCTTCCTGACACCATCCAGGCAATTCCGTGCTACCTGCCTGTACTCTTTCTTTGTGGCCTGGCCTTCCTTCTACTTCCTGTATGTCTCCTTTTTTGTTTTCAGGTCATCTCTGAGCTTTCTGTGAAGCCACATTGGCTCCTTCTGCTGTCTTCCCCCATTTTTCCTTGATGGAATTGTTTGCCATTGTGCCTTTAGAATTTCCTCTTTTAGAAACTCCCATGCATCTTGGACCCCTTTTCTCATTAGGATTGCTTGCCGTGGGACCTTACTTATCATTGTTCTGAGTTTATTAAAATTGGCTTTCCTGAAGTCCAGGGTACGTGTATGGCTACACTCAGATTTTGCTTCCTTTAAAATCAAGAACTCAAGTATACCGTGGTCACTTTCCCCCAGAATTCCCATAACTGCCACTTCATCCACCAAGTCATCTCTATTGGTTAGAATCAAGTCCAGGATAGCTGATCCTCTAGTTGCTTCCTCCACTTTCTGTAGGAGAAATCTCCAACACAAGTCAGGAATTTCTTGGAGGGGCCAGATATTGGGGTAAATGAATTCCCCCATTACTACGACATCATGCCTCCTCTGGAAGTGACAGATACTTGGATTATCATGCCAGGATGTGGAAAAAACTGGGACGTAGGGTACCCTTTGCAAGTTCAGGGAAATTAATTCATGGGGGAGTTTCTAAATAAGATCATACAGTACATATGGTCTGACCAATTGTAATCCCTGAAAGCTTGGGGTCATAGAATGGGGTGCCAACTTTTTTCACCTGTTTCAAATTTTAAGAGTGCTGCGGGCACCAGTTACAAAATGGCATAACACACTAGTAGAGGGTAGTCATGGTGAAGCTTTTCACATAATTGTATTTCCATGCTAGAAAAGGCTTGACCTGTGGAATTTGTGCCTGCCCTGCAGTTGTCAAAGGCACAGGAACCCTGCTTCTCTTCTATGCCAACCCTAAACCAAATTCTAGGCTGCCATCCTTTACCCACATGCCTGGATGGAAGCCCCATTAAACGGGAAAAGACTTACTTCTGTGTAGACATGCATATCATTCTACTGCAGGTTAACTACACCATGAATTCTTAATGCGTCCTTAGTCTTTAGCTCCTGAAAAGCAGGAGATATGCCTAAGCCTCTTTCCAAAGTTTTCACACTTGCCTTTTGGGGCAAGGGGAATTCTTTAACATTTACCCATGCTTACTGTATAGTAGTATTTGCAGAAAATAATTTCTTGGCAAGCAAACCCAGCACAGGAAAGAGGCATCCTGGTTGCAAGGGGAAAAGGAAGGGCAAGCTACAGAGATTCCAAGGATTGGGGGGGGGAGAGAGAGAGAGAGAGACAGAAGAGAGAGACAAAACAGCAGCTTTTTAGGACCCCAAGGATTCTTATTGCCTGGTCTCCAAACAACTGACTTATCAATCACATTGACTTCACTCATATATAAACATACTACTAGCAGAAACCAGGAATGATTTGAAATAAATTCTGATGAAAGTTAAAGAGGAAAGCACAAAAGCTGCTGAATGTCAAGAAGACTAAAGTAATGACAACAGAAGATTTATGTAACTTTAAAGGACACTGAACTTGTCAAGGATTATCAATACCTCGGCACAGTCATTAACCAAAATGGAGACAATAGTCAAGAAATCAGAAGAAGGCTAGGACTGGGGAGGGCAGCTGTGAAAGAACTAGAAAAGGTCCTCAGATGCAAAGATGTATCACTGAACACCAAAGTCAGGATCATTCAGACCATGGTATTCCCGACCTCTATGTATGGATGTGAAAGCTGGACAGTGAAAAAAGCGGGTAAGAGAAAAATCAACTCATTTGAAATGTGGTGTTGGAGGAGAGCTTTGCACATACTTTAAAGTTGACAAAGAGGACATTGAACTTGTCAAGAATTAACAATACCTCAGCACAGTCATTAACCAAAATAGAGACAATAGTCAAGAAATCAGAAGAAGGCTAGGACTGGGGAGGGCAGCTGTGAGAGAACTAGAAAAGGTCCTCAAATGTAAAGATGTATCACTGAACACTAAAGTCAGGATCATTCAGACCATGCGTTCAGTTCTGGGCACCTCATTTTAAGAAAGATATAGACAAGTTGGAGCGGGTTCAGAAGAGGGCGACAGGGATGATAGCCGGTATGGAGAACAAGTCTTATGAGGAAAGGTTGAAGGAACTTGGCATGTTCAGTCTGGTGAAGAGAAGGCTGAGGGGTGACATGATTGCACTCTTTAAGTACCTGAAGGGCTGTCACATAGAGGAGGGTACAGATTTGTTCTCTGCTGCCCCAGAGGGTAGGACTAGGTCTAATGTTTTTAAGTTGCAGGAGCGTAGATTCAGATTGGACATTAGAAGGAACTTCTTGACAGTAAGGGCAGTTCGGCAATGGAACCGACTGCCTAGGGAGGTGCTGGGATCCCCTTCGCTGGATGTCTTCAAGCAGAGGCTGGACCGCTATCTGCGGGAGATGCTCTAGCTGTGGATTTCCTGCTGTGAGCAGGGGGTTGGACTCGATGCCCTACAAGGCCCCTTCCAACTCTATGATTCTATGCTTCTATGGTATTTCCGATCTCTATGTATGGATGTGAAAGATCACTCATTGGCTAGTAACATTGACAGGCAGTAGCAGCCAGGCCGGCACATTTCACAGAAATCACTTAGATGGGTACCTGAATATTTTTCTCCAGAAAGTTTTTTCTGGAGGGGCTAGAGGGCCTTCTTTTCTTTTCTCTCAGATTCCAGGCCACCTCCTGTGGGCACCACTGAAGGTCTTCACGGGCACCATGGCGCCCGCAGGTGTTGGGTTGGTGACCCCTGCCATAGATGATGCCCAGCCTCCAAGAGGTCTTTTGTATCTTTAAAAGTTGTCCGGGGGGAGGAGGGAGAATTCCACCTTGTGGTTTTTCCCATTACAGGGTTGCAAGAACACCTGCACTTGGCTGACTTTCTCTTCTCCTAAAGATACAGGATCAGTCTCAGAGATTGAACCTGGCAACCCTACCTTTGGAGAATGTAAAAAAGATGCAAGTTCACCCCCCCCCCATTTTATGACTTAAAGGAACAGCCTACATTACAGACTCATGCAGAATCCATACAGTCCTCACAGTTGGCTCCAAAGCGTTCTCCTGATTCATTATGGTTTGATATTATGGGGGCACAAAACATGCTACTTGCAAATTCTCTCCAGATTATCCTGAGAAACATCATGGATATTAAGCAACAAACTGCAGAATTTAAACAATTTTATGCCCATCCTATGGGATTGTGGCGTAGTGGTTAAGGTACTGGACTACGACCTGGGAGACCAGGGTTTGAATCCCCACATAGCCATGAAGCTCACTGGGTGACCTTGGGCCAGTCACTGCCTCTCAGCCTCAGATGAAGGCAATGGCAAACTCCCTCTGAATACCACTTACCATGAAAACCCTATTCATAGGATTACCATAAGTCGGAATCAACTTGAAGGCAGTCCATTTACATTTTTTATGGGATCGGTCAATGAAACCTCTGTACACCTGACCCAGGCTGCTTTCTCTGTTGCTTCACTAAAGGATGATGATACTAGGAGCTGCAATTTATATAGACCTATGGGAACCAGGAATGAGATCTGTATTAAAGTTAGTACTCAAACTGAGCTCCTGGATGTCACGCTCAGAAGTATAGAACAAAGGAATGAGAGATTTAAGAAGTCTACTGAATTAAGGGTAGAAAAGGACACTGATGTATCCAAGTGCAAAGGGGGGAAAGAGAGGAGGCACCCAAGTGTCAGGGATGAAAACAAACCTCAAAATAAGCAGGGAATGACCAAAAAACCAACTAAAGGGGGGGGGAAATCCCACAGCACAAAGTTTAATTTTAAGAAATTGTTCAATCTACTCGAAAATCAAGAAAATGAAGGAACGGTGCAAGTGAAAAAAAGTTAAACAATCTCCAAATTTCCAAGGCAAGGGGACCAGTTTCTGGTGCCTGCCTTCTCTGCCCCCCATAGTTGAGGACTCTGACCCTCAGGCTGCAATCAGTGATCTCCTGTCTCTGGAGACAGACTGTCTGAAATTATCAGCTAAAGTCCCTCTCCCAGCTAAGAGCCCAGCTATAAATGGGACTCCTGCTAATGGTAATTTATCTCTCTCAATAGCTTCAGCAATGGTACTTTTAAGACTCCAGTTAGTGTTCTGCAACTTCCCTGATGAGCCAGCACAGAATGGAAAGAAACTTCATTTCACACAGATATTTCATGACATTGGAGTCACCTATTTATCAATTTATCAGTTGCCCAGTTGCAACTTTTGTGTAGTAAATCTACTATCACTTTTCAAAGAAGGAAAAAGTTGTAAGTCACTACCGGATGATCTCTTTATTGAGTATTCATTCTGATTTGTTATACTATGTTGGCTCAAACAATTGTTATCCGACACTTTCCAGTGCATTTCCCTATCACTTTTTCTTTTTGGAAGGGGATTTATTGTGCAACTTTAATTGAACAGCTGGAGGCAAGTGAATTGCTTTAATTTGTATTCCTGCATTGAGTTAGATTCCATGGCCTGATAGGCCCTTTCCAAAGCTACTATTCTATGATTCTATGAATTAGCATAGGTTGTCATACTTCGGACACATAATTTTGAAGACATGATTCATTAGAAAAGATAATAATGCTTGGAAAAACAGCAGGGAGTAGAAAAAGAGGAAGGCCAAACAAGAGACGGATTGATTCCATAAAGGAAGCCACAGACCTGAACTTACAAGATCTGAACAGGGTGGTTCATGACAGATGCTTTTGAAGGTCACTGATTCATAGGGTCACCATAAGTCGTAATCGACTTGAAGGCACATAACAACAACAATTTTGGATTAAAAGTAACTTTTACTAGAACCTCCATTGTAGATGATACTCTTACATGCAGAGACGTTTTTGCAAAATTTGGAATAGAGGTGAACAGACACTTCTATAATACTCTGATCCAACCTCTGATTAAAGAATCACTTGTCTCTTTATTTAAGTTATTTATTTATTAAATTTGTATACCGCCCCATAGCTGAAGCTCTCTGGGCGGTTTACAATAACTAAAAACAAATACAATTTAAAATACATCTTTTAAAAAACAATTTGAAACACAATTTAAAAATTTAAAACAATATAAAACACATGCTAAAATACCTGGGAGAAGAGGAAAGTCTTGACCTGGTGCCGAAAAGATAACAGTGTTGGTGCCAGGCGCACCTCGTCATAAACATCATTCCATAATTTGGGGGCCACCACTGAGAAGGCCCTCTCCCTTGTTGCCATTATCAGAACATAGTCCCCATTAGGAGAGATAACCTAGCTGGTGATAAGCCACCTTCACCCTCAAACTCAAATGAATTTATAGACCTGAGATGTGGAGATGACGTTGTAAGAACTATGGGCCTGTCCTCTATCAGTCCTATGAAAACTAAAGCTGGCAATCCCCCTTGTAATGACATTTTGCCTGTGATAGTAGAAGAATCCCTGCCAAGAAACCTATATGATAGAGACAGCTCCCCAGCGAGGAGTAGAAAACTCTTCTGCTGAACAAGTTAAACAGGTTAGTCTATAATGATACTTGTCAGAACCTGTGCCCAGAATCTACTAAGGTTCAAGCCCCAACTCTAAAAGACCATCGGAGACCTTTTATTTTTCGATTACGACATATGGCCACAGCATCTGTAATGAACCACCCAGTTTAGATCTTGTAAGTTTCCATCTCTTTCCCTTCTGGGACCCCTTCCCTCTTTGGCAGGTGTTGAAGCAGCAGCAGCTGATCTTGCCCTGTCTTTAGCAAACAAAACACATGGCAAGCTTGCTTATCACTCAAATGGCAGATAATTGGGGCTGGAAGGGGGGGGGGAGGGAGAGGCCAAAGGAGCTGGCTGAGGTCTCCCGGGCTCCCTCCCCCGGAGTCAGCTGCAAGGGGACCCCTCCGTGCCCGCCCTCTCCCCTCTGAACAACTCAATGGGCATTTCTGCCCTATGCCTTTGCCATTGTATGGCTTCCGCTCCATTGAAGTTTGCAAGCAGCTATTTGCGCGTGTGCGTGAGCACTTGTTGGACAGCTAGTGAGCTCTTGGAGAAATAAAAACCCAGTAATCTCTCTCCCCACCACCCCTTTTTCATGACTCTGATCTCCCTGGTTTTGCAAATGCATCCGGGATGCCCAGAGGGAAGGTGGGGGGGGCGCGGCTCTTCCCTCTCCCCCCCCCGGTTTCCCAGAACAGCTGCAGTCCCAGCACAACGGCAAGGAGGGGGAGGGGACCTCTCCTCGAGCCCTCCCCCACTGACCCACACATCTGATGGACTGACTTGCCAGGGGAAATGTGGGGGAGGGGCGCAAGTCATGTTAAGGAGAAAAACGCCTCCAGATGAAATTGTATAGTGGGCAAAAGGGGGGGTGTCTTGAGCCTTGCAGGGGACGGGGAAGGGAGCTCCTGCCACTCAGTCCTCCAGTGGGTCAAGGAACCGAGCTCTGGTGCCTAGAGAGGCAGGAAGTGGTAGGGGAGAGAGGGACGTTATTGAAGGAAGGGGGGGTGTGTAAACAGTGGCACCTTTCTCCATTTTCCAGGAAGGAAAATAAGCCTGCAATCGGAGTCTGCAGAGGACAAAAGAGGTGCGAAAGATTGGGGGAGGGGTGTATGTAGGAGGATTTGCTTTTGGGGGCGGGCTGTGGAGAAAGGACGGAAGAGTCCCCCTCCCTCTCTGAATTCTACAAAGGTTCTGATCGGTGCAATGCAGTTGCAGAGCCCAAAATGCAGGGTTTGCATTGCAAGCTGCTCTTGGAAGCCCCCCTCCCCGGGGATTTACAGGTTGATCAGAGGGGAAGGGGGCCTTGATGCCCCTTGGGAGGGGGAAGCGCTGGAAGGAGAGACCTGGACAGAGGCTGGTCAGTTTCCTTGGAAAATACGCGTGGGTAATTTGAAACTTACCTTCGAAACTGATGAGCTTCATAAGAGTCTCCCAGGAATTCTTAAGCCAGAGGATGGAAGAAATAGATAAATGACCCCCGCTTCTTAGCTGGCCGGGGTGGGAGCGGCTTCTTCAGACCTTCTCTTGGGAGTTTATTGGAGGGGAAGATCAAAGCTCCCCAGCCCAGCCCCCTGGTCCTTAACTTCTCCAGCAGGATTGGCTCAGCTGAAGGGGTGCTGAGGGTCTGGTGCTGCCAGCCTCGCTCCTGCCCTGGCCCTCACCACTTGCCTTGGAATCATCCACGTTGGCAGGAAGGGTCTCCTAGAGCTATAGAGGATTTAAAGTACAATGCCTAGGCAGTGCTCAAAACAACCCTGCAAGGTGGGCCAGAATGAGAGTCTGTGTAAAGGAGGAGGGGGGCTTTTCCCCAGAAGTATTGTTATAGGTGTGGAATGAATGACCTAGGGAGGTGATGGGCTTTCCAACACTGGAGGCCTTCTGGACAGCCACCTGTCTGGTATGCTTTAAGCTGGATTCCTACACTGAGCAGGGGGTTGGCCTCGATGGCCTTATTGGGCCCCTTCCAACTCTGCCATTCACTGATTCTATGAATCCCCCCCCATTCATGTATACTCACTGGGAACTCAAACATCACCCCTGAGTATAGGGGGATCTTTTGGTGTAATTAAACCCACACCTCACTGGGTACACACACCTTACCTTTAAACTCAATAAAGCACCCAAAGGGAGAGGGAAAGGCTGGTTTATTATTGAAAAACAGCAAAAGAAAGTAGCATTTTTAATTACAATTAATTCAAACAGCGTCTAACTCTACGCCAGTCATTCGTTCGCTAACATTATAGATAGCATGAGACAAGAGACCCTGAACCCTAATCCAAAGTTGCACCACATCAAACAGAGATAAAGAGTTGGGGGTGAATATTCCTTTCCTGAAGAATGCAGTGAGACTCTATAAGGTCAGAAGGGAACTTATTATTCACTGATTACATTTTATATGCCACCTTTCCTCCAAGGAGCTCAGAGTGGTGTATACGTTTCCCCCCTCTCCATTTAATCCTCACAACAACCTTGTAGGGTAGGGTTAGGCTGAGAGGCAGTGACTGCCCCAGTGTCACCCAGCGAGCTTCATGGCTGAGCGAGGATTTGAACCCTGGTCTCCCAGGTCCCGGTCCAACTCTCTAACTACTACACCACACTGGCTCTGTAACTTCCATATCAAGCCCGTGAACCAAAACTCCGCCCTTACTGTGACCTTCACCAGACCCATAAGATCTCACCTGTCCCTAGTTCTCATCTTTCTGTTATAGCCCAGGTATTCTTCCTAGAGTACGTTTTAGCGTTTTTGTTTGCCGCCCTGGGCTCCTGCTGGGAGGAAGGGCAGGATATAAATCAAATAAATAAATAATGGTTGGGGCAGTTAATTTTTTAAACCCCAGACAACTTCACTGGGTTGTCATGATGCTAAAGTAGTAAAGGTAAAGGTGTCCCCGCACTTGTAGTGCGAGTCGTTCCCGACTCCTAGGGTGGCGTCTTGCGACGTTTATTAGGCAGGCCGTATATATGGGGTGGGATTGCCAGTTCCTTCCCGGGCCTTTCTTTACCCCCCAGCTTATTTTGGGTACTCATTTTACCACCACAGATGGATGGAAGGCTGAGTGGACCTCGATCCCTTTTACCGCTTCTTACCACTCTGCACCACGGAGGATCCCCGATGCTAAAGTAGGCAGGACCAAATGTGTCACCTTGAAGTCCTTGTAGGAACCGCAAGGTAATGATAACAATATTCTGCCTGTATTAGAGGAAGGGATCCCCCCCTTTTTTTTCTTTTTTCTTTTTAGCATCTTCAGCTAAACTTTGCGGGTCAAGCAAAAGTGACATTGATATTTCTGCATTTTGGGGAGTTCACAAAATTAGTTTGGGACTCATCAGATTTGTAGCTGTGACTACGGAGACATGTTTTTATTTATTAGTTGAAAAACGGACTGCCTTCGAGTCGATCCCAACTTATGGCTACCCTATGAATAGGGCTTTCATGGTATTCAGAGGAGGTTTACCATTGCCAAATTATGGAATTAATCTCCTTGATGAGGTCACCTGGCACCAACCCTGTTCTCTTTTCGGCCCCAGGTCAAGCCTTTCCTCTTCTCCCAGGCATTTTAACAGCATTTGAATAACTTGCTTATCAGTTTTTATGGGGTTTAATGGTTTAAATTCGCATATTTATTTTTAATGTTTTTAATTGTTGTAAACCGCCCAGAGAGCTTCGGCTATGGGGCGGTATATAAATGCAATAAATAAATAAGGACATTCAATAACTTTCTATGGGGAAGCACCATCGCTCAGTTGCAGAGCTGCCTGTCAGTGTAGACAATACTAAACTGGGTGGACCAATAATCTGGCTCAAATATAAGGCAGATTCCTATGTTCCTACCTGACAGGGTTGCTGTAAGGGATACGAACAGAACACTTCAGACTCAGGATACACAAATTAAAAACTATCAAACCCTGACATTAATTTACGAAGCAGAAAGGAATACCTGCCATGACTGTATCCTTTGGAAGTCCAAGCCCCTCCGACCCACTCGTACCATCAGCTTGGATCTGGACAAGTATGCAGTGTCTAAGGCATGCGCCAGAGCCCAGATGAGGCTGTAAATCATGTGGCTGTCCAGAGTCAGGGTGCTTTCAGGCATGTCCTGATAAAGGCTCTCTCTTGTCTCGACACACCGCTTTTGGCCTTTCACGCTCATCGCGTGCTTTGAATAAAAACAGAGAAATCCTTTCTCCTTGAAGCGCGGTTTAACACCTTTGTATCTTGAACCTTTTTTGAATTGTATTAAGAAGGCTAAGCAGGTGTAGATGTCTTGCCTCTGGAATATTTGGTAAAAATTACTCAGGTTGATGTCCTGCAAATAATCAAACAAACCACAGACCCAGTTCTAATCAGTCCCCTCAGTAACTCCTATTAACATTAAAAAAAAAATCATGTAATGTTGAATATCACAAGTAGTTTTGCCTGTAACTTTGATAAAACGTGCATAATTGAGGTTTGAGGAAATTTTCGCATGAGGTTAGTTCAGTCTTCTCAATCAAGCCTACGCTCTGCTGCTCTCAAGTCCACCTCACCTCGTGCCTTCTAAGCCAGCTAGGTCCCTTGTCTTGCCTCTCCTACCCTGTTCCTTCGCTTCTTTTCCACGTTTGTTATTTTCCTCCGGCCAGTTAGGAACCTTTGGTGAAACTTTACTGTTTGGGAAATTATATATTGGATAGATTCGAAGGAACCCAGGTTGCTGACTTGTTAACTACACTTCCATAACTTCAGTGGTGACATACAAAGACATCATTGGTCCTCCTTGTATCTCTCAGGGAAACAAAGCCAGCATATAAGCCTGTATTTCTCCCAGTCAGCACTGTATGTTCTGCTACAGTTTGGTTTGCTACAAATACTATGCTGTTAGTCTTGCTATCCGCTATTTAACATGTTACGAAAGTCACATTCATTTCAGTATAAAGGAAATGTCAGAACAGTGTAAAAAGCTTTATTACGTTCAATTTGCTGACTAAAAAAAACAAAATGGAAATGGACTGCCTTCAAGTCCCCAACTTATGGCTACCCTACGAATAGGGTTTTCATGGTAAGCGGTATGCAGAGGGGGTTTCCCATTGCCTCCCTCTGAGGCTAGTCCTCCCCAGCTGGCTACGGCCTGCTCAGCTTGCCACAGCTGCACAAGCCAGCCCCTTCCTTGTCTGCAACTGCCAGCTGGGGGGCAACTGGGCTCCTTGGGACTATGCAGCTTGCCCACAGCTGCACAGGTGGCAGGGCACGTAAACCCTGAGCCACTCACTGTGGGGTGATCTTTAGCTGGCCCTTGATGCCCAGGAGACATGAGCGGGGATTTGAACTCACAGACTGTGGACTCCCAGTCAGGCTCCCCTCCCCACTGTGCTGTTATCTATTAAAGTATTTATAAGCTGCACTTTTCACAAAAGTACATCCAGGAGGCTTACAACATACATAGGCATAATAAAATTTAAAAACAGCAACAAAAGCATTGATAGGTACTGCATTGGTTTAAAGAGAAGGGGGAAATCATGTTAAAAGAGCTGTCTAAAAAGTTCAGTTTTCAAGAGACACGTGAAAGAAAGGAGGGATGGTTCCTGCCGAATCTCTACTGGCAAGGAGTTCCACAGGGCAGGGCCTGCCACACTAAAGGCTTGGTCCCTAGTGGAGGCCAACCAAACCTCAGGGGTATGCGGAACCCCCAAAAGAGTCCCATCAGACGATCTCAGTTATCGAGATGGAACACAGGGAGTCAAGCGACCCTTAAGGTACTTTTGGCCCAAATTGTTTAAGGCTTTGTGAAATAGCACAAGCACCTTGAACCTGGCCCAATAGCAAATAGGCAACCAGTGCAGCTCTTTTCACTTATTTATTTATTAGATTTATATTCCGCCCTTTCTCCCAGTAGGAGCCCTTACCCCCCAAGACCTTTAACCTTTTCATGCCCCCCTCATATATTTTTCCTGAATTTTGGAGTAATGACAACAGAAGATTTATATAACTTTACAGTTGACAATGAGGACATTGAACTTGTCAAGGATTAACAATACCTCAGCACAGTCATTAACCAAAATAGACATAATAGTCAAGAAATCAGAAGAAGGCTAGGACTGGGGAGGGCAGCTGTGAGAGAACTAGAAAAGGTCCTCAAATGCAAAGATGTATCACTGAACACTAAAGTCACGATCACTCAGACCATGGTATTCCCGATCTCTATGTATGGATGTGAAAGTTGGACAGTGAAAAAAGCGGATAAGAGAAAAATCAACTCCTTTGAAATGTGGTGTTGGAGGAGAGCTCTGCGCATACCATGGACTGCAAAAAAAAAGACAAATAATTGGATGTTAGAACAAATTAAACCAGAACTGTCACTAGAAGCTTAAATGATGAAACTGAGGTTATCATACTTTGGACACATCATGAGAAGGCATGATTCACTAGAAAAGACACTAATGCTGGGAAAAACAGCAGGGAGTAGAAAAAGAGGAAGACCAAACAAGAGATGGATTGATTCCATAAAGGAAGCCACAGACCTGAACTTACAAGATCTGAACAGGGTGGTTTACAACAGATGCTTTTGGAGGTCACTGAATCATAGGGTTGCTGTAAGTTAGACACACTGAACATTTAATATTGAATTGTGTCCAAAGCAATCTGGTTTCAAATGACTCCTTGGGAGCAAATATCAGTCGGTGCCCTTGGCCCATGGGACAGAGTCATTGTGAAGTGATAGGGGAGGTGGGTGTCAAAGCATATTTTCCACCGTGAGCTGATTAGAGGGCGTTCTGGATAAGAATATTACAAAACATGTGGATTAAAAATATAATAGGCAAGTAAAGTACAACCCTATAAGGTAGGCGAGAGTGCTGTCAAACTTTCCAGCTTGCACAACAGTTGCTCAGCTTGGAACAGACTTCTACAACCTGGTGCCCTCCACTTTTCCTATTAAAATATAAAAACATAATAAAATATATGGATGAAAATATAGTAAATAGATGAACTACAACTCTATAAGGCAGGTGAGCATGCTGTTAAATTTTCCTCCCTGTGCACAAGTTGCTGCAACCTGGTGTCTTCCAGACGATGTTGGACTTGAACTCCCATCAGCCCCAGCCAGCCTGGCCAATGGTCAGGGATGGTGAGAATTGTAGTTCAGCAGTATCTGGAGGTCACCAGATTGCAGATGGCTGCCTAAACACAATTGTTGGTTTTGTGGCAATCAGAGACTGTCCCAATATTTTAGTTTTTTTCCCCTTTAACATAAATTACTTACGGGATCAGAAAAGGGTTTTCCTGGCAACTGTTTGCAGGAATTATAAACTGCAGTCAGCAGAGATTTTAACAACAGCTAGCAGAGGTTATGTGACGCTTCATCGAGAGTTTTTTGATTTGGTCCTAGAGTTTTCTTTATTTGGGGAACTGGAGAAGCCAAACGTGCCATTTCTGTTTCTGGCATTCATGACCCTACACTTTCAAAACAAGCCCACTCAACTTTCCAAAGGACGTTGTAAGACGGTATCTCTAGACACCCATTTGGTATCTCTCTGGTACAGCTGGAATAGAAGGTGCCCTATATCATCAGACCATTCATCCATCTAGCTCAGTACTGTCTGCGTCAACAGTTCTTTCCCAGCCCTAACTGAAGATGCCAGAGATTGACCCAAGAGCCTTCTGCATGCAAAGCAACGGCCCTTTCCCCCAAAGACGTTTCCAGCTATTTGTTGAACTGCCCTGTCTAGCGACTTCCAAATCTGGAGGAAGATTTCTTTCCAATCTGGAGACGGGATGAAACCAAGAGTGTGTCCTGCCGGTTTGAATGTGGTCCTGTTGCATGTAGCTCAGTGTGTTTCATTGCCTAAAGTGCTGAACCAGACTGAGTGCAGCTCAAGGCTGCTCTCCCCATACTCCTATGGAGGGTCTAGAGTGGAGAAAAACGGAGATTTTCACACACCCGGGGAGCTCTGAGATGGAGTAGTTGGACAGAATTTACACTTTATTTTAGAGCTTTTACCACCCTACAAAAGATTTGAGGCAGCTTGATAATATTTAAACCTATGAATCCGAAATTTGTGTAAAGGGTTCAACTCCTATCTTTTTATCACTTTTCTGCAGACTATGGAATGACCTCACTTGAGAGCTACTCCCGACTTTCAAAGCACGTGGGGGCAACAGCAGTGCAAGTCCCAGAAGTGGCCTGGTTTACGGCGCCTTGTCTCCCTCTCAGGGAGCACCATGGCCTCACAGGTTGGATCATCTCTTCTTTGGGGTGAAGTGAGAAAAGCAGCCAGGCAGCCAACTGAGGTAAGGAGATTGGTGGGAAAAGAGAGACAGAGGGCAGTCTGTATGCAGAATTTATTTATTTATTAAATTTTTATGCCGCCCCATAGCCGAAGTTGTCTGGGCGGTTCACAACAGAATGACCAAGGACTGTTTCCAACAGCCATAAAGTGGATCCTTCTAGCACCGCTTTCTTAATTCATACCTGTAGTGGAATAGTGGTGTTGGAGGAGAGCTTTGTGCATACCATGAACTCCGAAAAAGACCAGTAATTGGGTGTCAGAACAAATTAAACCAGAACTATCACTAGAAGCTAAAATGATGAAACTGAGGTTATCATACGTTGGACACATAATGAGAAGATGTGATTCGCTAGAAAAGACAATAATGCTGGGAAAAACAGCAGGGAGTAGAAAAACAGGAAGGCCAAACAAGAGATGGATTGATTCCACAAAGGAAGCCACAGACCTGAGCTTACAGGATCTGAACTGGGTGGTTCATGACAGATGCTCTTGGAGGTGGCTGGTTCATAGGGTCGCCATAAGTCGTGATCGACTTGAAGGCACATAACAACAAGTGGAATAGACAATGGTTATCACATTTCAAGTTAGGGTTACTAGAAAATGATCGTCTTGCTGCCCTGGGCTCCTGCTGGGAGGAAGGGCAGGATAAAAATCAATCAGTCAGAGTCAATTAATAAGAGGTGATTGGGGATGATCCAAGGCATTCTGCTGCCTGACAGAAGGAGGAAGAAGGTGCTCTCTCTTTCACTTAGTTGGTTAAAATCATTTTTAAGAACACCTTAAGATAATGTTGTATACTGAGCTCGATGTGTAAACTACGATGGAAGTATTTATGGTTATTTTACTGTTAATGTCAGCTGACAGCATTTTTGTTTTATTTTCTTGTTTTGTGTTCTTTTGACCCTTTTTTTCTTGCTTTTCTTTAATTAGAGGAAAAAAACCAGGGAACATAAGAATCTTGCAGGATGAGACCAAAAGTCCACCTAGTCCACCAGCCTGTTCTTACACAGGACAGCCACAGAATTTCATAGCTTAGCTATGTGCCGCTGTCTGAAGAAGCTACTTCATGCTCACCCCTAACTCTAAACCATTTAATGAAAAAGTTAAAAAGCAGAGATGCCAATCCCAGTCCATGGACAACTCCACTTTACATCATTCCTTTTGGAGAACTGTCCATTTATTCCTGCTCTCTGCATCCTGTTTTCTTAAACAGTTCCTGATCCGCAAGAGGACTTCTCCTCTTATTCCATGACTGCAAACGTTTTCTTTGTAATCTTTAGTGAGGCACTTTGTAAAAACCTTTTTGAAAGTCTAAGGGTTGTATTCAGTGTAGCTCTAAATAGGGTACGCGTGTGAGAAATGAGGTCTGTTTGTGCAAGACTTTCCCCTAAGCATGCACCCCCTAAACCTGTTCTGTGGGCTCCCCCACCTTCCATAATAGATTTAGGGGTGCACAGGGGTAGGAGAAGAGGGAAAGCCGTGTGGCATGAGTGGAGCTTGTTCTGTGCATGCAATCAATACTGCCCTTAATACACAATCTCAACTGGATCGCCTCTATATGCTTGTTGACTCTCTCAAAGAACTCTAACAGATTTGTGAGACAGGAATGGCCTTTGCAGAATCCATGCTGGTTCTGTTTCAGCAAGACTTGTCCTTATTTATTTATTAAATTTATTAGTCGCCCATCTGGCTGGTTATCCAGCCACTCTGGGCGACGTACAAAATAAAAACATACAAATACATTAAAACATTCAAATCTCGATCAATGATAATAAAACCTAACCCGCCCCAAAAGCCTGCCTGAAGAGCCCGGTCTTCAAGGCCTGGCAGAAACTCATCATAGAGGGGGCATGACGGAGATCATTTGGGAGGGAATTCCATAGGGTGGGGGCCACAATTGAGAAAGCCCTCTCCTTAGTCCTCACCAGTCTGGCTGTTTTAACTGGTAGGATGGAGAGAAGGTCTTTCGAGGCTGATCTAGTTGAGGGGCATCGGTGATGATGCTGGAGGTACTCCTTCAGATAGACTGGACCAAACCATACAGGGTTTTAAAGGTGAAAACCAACACCTTGAATTGGGCCCGGTAAGCAACTGGTAACCAGTGCAACTCTTTCAGCACTGGAGTGATGTGATCTCACCGGCAGCTGCCTTTAATCAGGCACGCCGCTGCATTCTGTACTAGTTGCAGCTTCTGGACCGTTTTGAAGGGTAGCCCCACGTAGAGCGCATTACAGTAGTCTAGGGGAGAGGAGACCAGGGCATGTACCACCAATGGGAGCAGATGTTGGGAAGGTAGGGGCGCAGCCTCCATATCAGATGGAGTTGATACAATGCCGCCCGGCTCACAGCCGAGACCTGAGCTTCCATGGACAGCTGGGAGTCGAGAATGACCCTCAGGCTGTGGACCTGGTCTCTCAGGGGCAATTGTACCCCATTGAGCACCAGGTCCAAATCTCCCAACCTTCCCTTGTCTCCCACGAACAGTACCTCAGTTTTGTCAGGGTTCAGCTTCAGCTTATTCCTTCCCATCCAGCCACTCACCGACTGCAGGCACTTGGATAGGGTTTCTACAGCCAACCTCGGTGAAGATTTGAATAAAAGATATAGCTGCGTGCCATCTGCGTATTGGTGACATTGCAGCCCAAATCTCCTGTCTTGGTATCTCTGTCTTTAAAAATGCTTTCCACCAGTTTTCCCAGAATAGTGATTAATCTGGCCTGTGATTTCCTGAGCCGCCATTCCCTCTGGATGCTGGAGAAATGATTATTTTCTTCTTATTTTATTTTATGCATTTATTAGTTGAATTTATATGCCACTTTCCCATACAAATATGCTCAAAGTGGCTTACAAAAATGCAAACAACGGCACCAATAGCAATCGATTCAAAAACACAACAATCGTTTCAAATCATTTCAAAACATAACAATCCAACAACAACTCCAATTGATTACTTAAACATTATCACATTTAAAGTCATCATAAAACAAGCTGTCAATCAATTAAAACATATCAAATTAATAACATTACATTTCAATAATAATAACATAACATTCCAATACAAAAGCATAAGAAAACAGTTTTTCCCCCACTCTAGTATTGATGTTAAGAGTCTCTGCTGATGGCTGCTGTTGTTATATGAAGACTCCATGTTCAGAGGCAGACCAACCCCAGGCACCAGCGGCCGGGGAAAACCCACAGCAGGAGAAGACCACCACCCCTAGGTTCCCCCAAAAAGCAGCCAGGTGGACACTCCCCCATCATTTGTTCTGCCAGTTGATTCTATTTTCCTGAAATTCTGGTGTACAAAGTTGATAGAGGGCTTTTTGTCTGTGCCTGCTCTGTTCTTCTTCCAGGGTCTGTTGACTTTGCAGGCTCTCTTGACCTTTGAGGAGGTGGCTGTGTACTTCACAGAGGAGGAGTGGGACCTGCTGGAACCAGGCCAGAAAACTCTGCACAGAGAAGCCATGGATGAGATTTATGAGATGGTGGCCTCTCTCGGTAAGGACACCTCTGTGTTTTCTTGACTACTAGGGGTTGAAGGTTTGCAGTCATTATTTAGGCACAGTAGGGATACTTTTATGGAAGTAGATGTCTGGGTCATGTGCTTCGGATGTTTGGGGAGGGTCTGCAACTCAGGAAGAGCACCTGCTTTAACATGCAGGAGATTCCAGCTTCAATTCCTGACAGTTAGGGGGAAGGATCCGGTAGCGGCTGATAGGAAAGGCCTTTCCCTGCCTGAGATCCTGGAGATCCGCTCCTAGTTTGGAGTAGTCAGTGCTGGGCTAGATAGATGGTTGAAGAGTTTGTCCTGGTAGAAGGCAGCTTTGAGTGGACTGGAGGGCTTTTGGGTTCTTAGATGCATACACCTGAACAGTGCCCATTTCAGCTGCATTCCAAGACAAAAAGATGTGCCTCGCAGCAGGAGAAAGGCGAAAGGAGGTGCTCTTGAGCCCCAGCAGAGCACCTTGTCCTGAACACCCAGCAGATGACGGGCACTCTACATTCTCTCTTCACTGGGGATGACGTGCAGAGAGTCAGGGCAGGTCCACACCACACATTTAAAGCACATGACTTCCCCCAAAGAATCATGAGAACTATAGTTTGTTAAGGGTGCTGGGAATTTGTAGCACTGTGAAGGGAAAGCCACTGGTCCCAGAATTCTTTGGGATTTAAATGTACATTTGATGAGCTTTAAATGTATGGTGTGGATCTGCCTTCGGTTTCCTCATAGGGACTGACATTTGGTCAAAAACCCCATTGGAGATTTCCCCCCCCCCCACCGGAGCCTGGGAGAATCCGCCACCTTTCGCTCTTCCTTGCTGTGCCAAAGGTAAATGTATGCCTTTGGTTGGAGGGGGGAGGCAGGAAGAGGCATGGCAGCAGATTTCAGAGTCACGGTGCACACTACCGTGCTTGCGTCAACCTGGGAGCTCCTGCCTGCAGGCTCATGACATGCCTAGCAAGGACCAGAATTTCTGCAAGAACATAGAGGAAGAAAAATGGAAGACATTGCAAAAAGCCAATGTGGCTACATGGAAGACTGGTGGAGGAGGTAAACGTAAAAAAGAGCATGTATAAAGAATGGAAGGAAGGACGCATCACCAAGGAAGAGTACCGACGAGCGGCTCGGGGTTGCAGGAATAGCGTAAGGAAAGCTAAAACCCAGAATGAGCTGAGGCTGGCGAGGGAAGCGAGGAACAACAAAAAGGGGTTTTTCAGATACGTTTGAAGCAAGAGAAAGACCAAGGAAACGGTGGGACTGCTGCTCAATGAAGATGGCAAAATGTTGACAGATAATGAGGAAAAAGCAGAACTGCTCAATGTGTATTTTGCCTCTGTTTTCTCTCAAAACGGGAACAGTGTGCAACCTTGCATCGGTAGCAATCTGAGTAAGGGGTCGGGATTGCAGTTCAAGATTGATAAGGAGATAGCCAGGAAATACCTAGTTAACCTAAATGAGTTCAAATCTCCAGGGCCTGATGAACTGCATCCCAGAGTATTGAAGGAACTTGCGGATGTACTCTCGGAACCTCTTGCCATCATCTTTGAGAAATCCTGGAGAACGGGAGAGGTGCCGGAGGATTGGAGATGGGCAAACATCATCCCGCTCTTTAAAAAGGGTAAAAAAGAAGATCCGGGTAATTACAGGCCAGTCAGTCTGACTTCAATACCGGGAAAGATATTAGAACGGATAATAAAAGAGTCCATTGGAAACTATCTAGATGACAATGCTGTGATTAGAAGGAGCCAGCATGGGTTTGTCAAGAAAAAATCCTGTCAAACTAATCTCATCTCCTTTTTTGATCAGGTCACTAGCCTAGTAGATGGTAGAAATGCTGTAGATGTCATCTATCTAGATTTCAGCAAAGCATTTGACAAAGTCCCCCACGACCTTTTGATTAGCAAACTAGTCAAATGAAGACTACATGGAAATACTGTCAGGTGGATTCACAACTGGTTGGAAAACCGTACTCAAAGCGTGGTCGTCGGTGGCTCTGCTTCGGACTGGAAGGAGGTCTCGAGTGGAGTGCCACAGGGTTCTGTCCTGGGGCCGATACTCTTCAACATTTTTATTAATGACTTAGATGACGGGGTGGAGGGAAGCCTTATGAAGTTTGCGGATGATACGAAACTGGGAGGGATAGCTAACACAATGGAAGACAGGAATAAAATCCAAAGGGACCTGGATAGACTAGGAAATTGGGCTGAAATTAATAAAATGACATTCAATAAAGACAAATGCAGGATTCTGCATTTAGGCCACAAAAACAAAATGCATGGGTACAGGATGGGAAATGGCTGGCTCAGCAGTAGTGCGTGTGAGAAGGACCTTGGAATTGTAGTGGATCGCAAGTTGAACATGACCCAGCAGTGTGATGCTGCAGCAAAAAAGGCAAACACGGTTTGGGGCTGCATAAACAGAGCTATAGTTTCCAGGTCGAGGGAAGTAATAGTCCCACTATATTCTGCATTGGTCAGGCCTCATCTGGAATACTGCATTCAGTTCTGGGCGCCTCATTTTAAGAAAGATATAGACAAGTTAGAGCGGGTTCAGAAGAGGGCGACGAGGATGATAGCCGGTATGGAGAACAAGTCTTATGAGGAAAGGTTGAAGGAACTTGGCATGTTCAGTCTGGTGAAGAGAAGGCTGAGGGGTGACATGATTGCACTCTTTAAGTACCTGAAGGACTGTCACATAGAGGAGGGTACAGATTTGTTCTCTGCTGCCCCAGAGGGTAGGACTAGGTCTAATGGTTTTAAGTTGCAGGAGCGTAGATTCAGATTGGACATTAGAAGGGACTTCTTGACAGTAAGGGCAGTTCGGCAATGGAACCGACTGCCTAGGGAGGTGGTGGGATCCCCTTCGCTGGATGTCTTCAAGCAGAGGCTGGACCGCTATCTGCGGGAGACGCTCTAGCTGTGGATTTCCTGCTGTGAGCAAGGGGTTGGACTCAATGGCCTACAAGGCCCCTTCCAACTCTATGATTCTATGATTTTATAGCCATGTTCCACACATTGGAGATGGGGAGCAAACACTCCCCCCCCCTGCAAAAAAAGTTTCTCACTCCACGCTGGACTGCTTTTAGTATAAAAATGGCAATCATCAACTGGAAATTAAAATAAGGCTACAAGCCCAAGCACATTCGCTTGAAAGGTGACTGAGAAAAAAAATCAGTAAAATATCCCTCGGGGGGGGGAAGTTTAGGGTGGGAGCATTAATGTGAAATGTACCGTTATTTCTATTTCAGAAAAGTAACATTTGGGATAAAGTTTTCCCCGTCTCCATAGCCCCCTTTTCTGTGCCCCTCCCCCAATGCCTTTTGTTCTGCTGTCGCCACCGATTCATTGCAAATCCATCCTCATGACATTTGGCTTGCATCTTAATGTTCACCAAAAAAAATTCCTCCAGAATTGTAATTTTTTGGGGATATGGCCCTAGCTGGCTTTTGGAGGAAGAGGAGCAGGAGGAGGAATGGAGCCAAGGCTGGTTTTAATTTTTATGGGATAAAAATGCTACGGCCCCGATGAAAACATCTGGATTTGCCCACTTCTACAGGGTTTAATCTCCAACAGGCATTTCAAGCTGAGCTTCGTATCCAGTGAGCTCATGTTCACAAGCACCAGGCTGATCACGCTGGCACCACACACCCCAGTCCTATCCATAGGGGCAGGAGGTATAGGATCAGAATCATCCCTCTTCTTAGCCTTGAGCACACTGAAATCGCTTGATTTGGAATGGATGAACATTTTGTGGTCAAAAGTTAACTAGTCTTGTCTGTTTCCTTGAGAGAATCGGACCTCATTTCCTTTTGGGAAGAAGATCTGCTTTTCCAGGATCCCAAAGAAGAGGAGACATCAGCAGGTAGCTATTTACACAGCATCCTGTATAATACCATCCAGGGCAGATTGAATCAGCAGGCTTTAAAAAGGGGTAGGAAAGAAGGCACTCAAAGGCTGCTAATTATCAAGGTGATGCGCTACCTCTGGAATCAGGAGAACAGCATTAGGAGAGGACTGTCAATTTCCTCTTCCACTTGTGGGCTTCCCTTACACATCTAATTGGCCCCTTTGAGGATGCTGGACTAGACAGACCTTTGGTTGGATCCAGCAGGGCTTTCCTCATGAAGAGGAGGATTGGCCTGCAGGTTAAGATTTCACTTGCATACGCTGTGATGTGCCCAGATTAGAATAGATGGGTTCCACAGTACCGCTGAGCTGAGCTTAATGCGCAGTGAATGCCTGTTCACAAATGCCAGGCGAGTCCTGCAAGATCCACATGCCCCGTCCCATGCATTGGCAGGAGATCTAAGATCATGCCTTTCCCTGCTCTTGGCTTTGGGGAGTAGTCCACAGTGCAATATGTGGACTTGGGGTGCTTGAATATTTTGTTCTTGAGAGTAACTGGCCTGTCTGTTTCTTTGAAAGTAATTCCCACGCCAAAGTTGATTTCTTGTCTGGAAGGAGAAGATCCAATTGGACAGGGCTCTGAGGAAGGAGCGAGATCAGCAGGTACAGATTTTTAAAAATGTCTTGGGGAAGATTATAATGGGAACAAAACAACCACCTGCATAGTGTTGTCCTTGGGCCACCCCTGCCTTTGTGGAAAACCCATGGCTCCATGTGAAAACACAATCTTTGCATTGCTCCCACAAGTAATGGCCACCAGCTTGGATGGCTTTAAAAGAAGATTAGACAAATTCATGGAGGACAGGGCTATCAATGGCTACTAGCCGTGATGGCTGTGCTCTGCCACCCTAGTCAGAGGCAGCATGCTTCTGTAAACCAGTTGCCGGAAGCCTCAGGAGGGGAGAGTGTTCTTGCACTCGGGTCCTGCTTGCGGGCTTCCCCCAGGCACCTGGTTGGCCACTGTGAGAACAGGATGCTGGACTAGATGGGCCACTGGCCTGATCCAGCAGGCTCTTCTTATGTTCTAGGAAGTCCTACATTCAGTCCTCCAGAGCCCCCATGTGAAATCCTGCACAGCAGCAGCTAGCCAGTGTAGACACTACTCAGCTAGATGTACCTCAGTGATCTCTGTATGAGGCATCCTCCTGGGTACCTATATCTGACTAGCCAAATTCTTAGGAACCACAGAGCAGTGAGTTGTTCAAAGTTTGGTCCATTCCTAAGCCTGGCTGCAATTCTATGTATGCCACAATCCCAATATAGCACAGCTTAAATGGGCTCAGTTTGTGATTGATGATGATGTACTGCCTTCAAGTCGATCCCGACTTATGGTGACCCTATGAATAGGGTTTTCATGGTAAGCGGTATTCAGAGGTGGTTTACCATTGCCTTCCTCTGAGGCTGAGAGGCAGTGACTGGCCCAAGGTCACCCAGTGAGCTTCATGGCTGTGAGGGGTTTGAACCCTGGTCTCCCAGGCCATAGTCCAACACCTTAACCACTACACCACACTGGCTCTTAGTTTGTGATTAGATCCTTTGATTTTCCTGTGAAATTCCAATGTGATTTTTCCCTCCCTCTCCTCCTCATCAGATGATGGACAGAACAGTAGGAATTGTGAGGAGCAACCTGTGGTGTCATCGGAAACAACTATGGTTGAAGTAGGAAAAGATATGTTTGGAAATCAAAGTGAATCTAAAAAGGATAAAGGAAAACAGTCAAAGAATGGAAAGAAGAAATCCTCTGTATCTCAGGGTGCTGATGTCTGTGAACCCTTGAACCTACAGATAGATCACAAAAGAAACAGCATGGAGGGTGGAAAGAGCTTTAGTGTGAACAGTAGTCTTACTTTACATGTAAGAACCCACACAGGAGAGAAGCAATTTAAATGCATGGAGTGTGGAAAGAGCTTCAGTAGGCCTGGCCACCTTACTGTACATCAAAGGACTCACACAGGGGATAAACCTTTTAAATGCATGGAATGTGAAAAGAGCTTCAGAGATAGCAATAGTCTTAATTTACATTACAGAACGCACACAGGGGAGAAGCCATATCAATGCATGCAGTGTGGAAAGAGCTTCAGGATGCATGGCTCCCTTAGTGGACATGAAAGAATCCACACAGGGGAGAAACCATTTAAGTGCATGACGTGTGGAAAGAGTTTTAGGCAGAGGACTACCCTTACTGCACACAGAAGAACACACACAGGGGAGAAACCATATAAATGCATGGAATGTGGAAAGACCTTTAGTCAGAGCGGTAACCTTATTTTACATCAAAGAATGCACACGGGGGAGAAACCATATAAGTGCATGGAGTGTGGAAAGAGCTTTAGTCAGAGCTGTCACCTTACTTCACATCAAAGAACACACACAAGTGAGAAACCATATAAATGCATTGCATGTGGGAAGAGCTTTAGTCGCAGTAGTCATCTTACTGCACATGAAATAATCCACACGGGAGAAAAATGCATGGAGGGTGGAAAGAGCTTTATTTATTATTGAGGGTACTGCTGTGACCGAATAATTTTTTTGATGTTGTTGTACACTGCCCTGATGCTTTACAAGAGGGTGGTGTATAAATATTTTATTATTAAATCAATAAACATAAAAGAACACACACTGGGGAGAAACCATTTCAGTGCATGGAGTGTGGAAAGACCTTTGGAGTGAAAGAGTGTCCAGTTTTGCCCTGCAGTCATGGATGAAGCAACTCCCCTATGAGGAAAGGGTGCAACATTTCGGGGTCTTCAGTTTAGAGCAAAAGTGAGTAAATGGTGACATGATCGAAGTGTATAAAATTATGCACGGCATGGAAAAAGTGGCTAGAGACAAGTTTTTCTCCCTCACGATACTATAACGTGTGGACATCCAATAAACTGAATGTTGTTAAACTAATAAACTAATATTATTATTATTATTTATTATGTTGTTGTTAAACTATGGAACTGGCTCCCACAAGAAGCAGTGATGGCCACCAACTTGGATGGATTTAAAAGAGGATTAGACAAATTCATGGAGGAAAAGGCTATCGCGGGCTACTAGCCATGTTGGCTATGCTCCATAGTCAGAGGCAGTATGCTTCCAAATACCAGTTGCTGGAAACTGCAGGAGGGAAGCATGCTCTTTACACACAGGTCCTGTTTGTGGGTTTCCCATGGGCAACTGGTTAGCCTCTGTGAGAAAAGGAAGTTGGCCTCGATGGGCCATTGGCCTGATCCAGCAGGGTCTTATGTTGTTATGTCATGTTTAAGGGGGCATCTTCTACCTAGGAGAAAAAGCAGAGTCAGTTCAAAGAGGAGGAAGAGAGAGCAATCAAACAGCAATGCAGCATCTTCATAACTTTCTTTCCAGGAAGCCTGGCAATTACATTAAAAAGAAATCGTGTCTTGTGAAGAGCTTCGGCTATGGGGCGGTCTATACGTTTAATGAAATAAATAAATAAATAAATAAAAGAAAGCTCAGAGTCTGGGCTCTGGCCTTGGGTTTGTGGTTGTTCATTCTGTGAACTGCAACCTTATGCTTGGCTTCTCTGGCCAGTTGTGCATTGCCAAGGAAAAGGGGGCACAAATTTGCATAGAAGTTGCATATGCTAATTGATAGGCACAGGTACGCACTTAGGAAAAACTCAAGGCATTCAGATACTCCTGCAGCTAACCATCGTCAATATTTTAATGCAAGTATAAAATTTTAAATTGTAAACTCAAAACTCTGACAATATATAGAAAATACAAAAAGACTTCCCTAAATTGCAGCACCAGTTCGGTTACAAAACACCTAACGTGGTGGGCTGCTATCTTTGATGTTGAGGCAAAAGCCTACACACCATGAAGACGGAGCTTTTTCACTGATGTCAAGACGGTTGTGGGAGCCACCTGTGACAAGACAAGTTACAAACAATCCTGCCAGATTAGATCACAGACAGTAGGCACTGCGCCCTGATTTGCATCAATAAAGGAGATGAAAACTGTTGTTATGTGTCTTCAAGTCAATTACAACTTATGGTGATCCTCTGAGTCAGTGACCTCCAATAGTATCTGTTATAAACCACCCTGTTCAGATCACGAGTGCCTGCTGACCTGGGGGGTCTCATCTTCCAGCACTATATTGTGTTGCATGAAAAACTATGGAATACTTTAAAAGAAATGGGGGTGCCACAGCATCTGATTGTCCTAATGTGCAACCTATACTCTGGACAAGAAGCTACTGTAAAAACAGAATATGAAGAAACCAATTGGTTCCCCAACGGAAAGGGGGTGAGATGAGTGTATTTTATCACCTTATTTGTTTAATCTATAAACAGAATATATCATACAAAAGTAGGATTGGACCAAGATGAAGGAGATGTGAAAACTGGAGGGAGAAATATCTATAATTTAAGATATGCAGACGATACCATACTACTAGTAGAAACCTGTAATGATTTGAAACAAATGCTGATGAAAGTTCAAGAGGAAAGCACAAAAGCAGGACTACAGCTGAATGTCAAAAAGACTAAAGTAATGACAACAGAAGATTTATGTAGTTTTACAGTTGACAATGAGGACATAGAACTTGTCAAGGATTATCAATACCTTGGCACAGTCATTAACCAAAATTGTGACAATTGTCAAGAAATCAGAAGAAGGCTAGGATTGGGGAGGGCAGATATGAGAGAATGAGAAAAGGTCCTCAAATGCAGACATTTATCACTGAACACTAAAGTCAGGATCATACGGACCATGGTATTCCCAATCTCTATGTATGGATGTGAAAGTTGGACAGTGAAAAAAGCAGAAAAGAGAAAAATCAACTCATTTGAAATGTGGTGTTGGAGGAGAGCTTTGGGGGTACCATGGACTGTGAAAAAGACACATAATTTGGTGTTAGAACAAATTAAACCAGAACTGTCACTAGAAGCTAAAATGATAAATACTTTGGACACATCATGAGAAGACAGGATTCACTAGAAAAGACAATAATGCTGGGGAAAACAGCAGGGAGTAGAAAAAGAGGAAGGCCAAACAAGAGATGGATTGATTCCATAAAGGAAGCCACAGACCTGAACTTACAAGATCTGAACAGGGTGATTCATGACAGATGTTACTGGAGGTTGCTGATTCATAGGATTGCCATAAGTCATAATCGACTTGAGGGCACACAACAATAACAATTCAAGATGCTGGCTTGGATCTCCACAGAAGACCTCTTGGAGGCTGGCCCTGGCAACCAAAAGGTCTTCTGTATCTTTAAAAGTTATGCAGGGGGAAGGGAGAATTTCACTTTTTGTTTTTTTCCCATTACAATGTTGTAAGAAAACCTGCACTTGGCTGAGTTTTCTCTTCTCTTAAGATACAGAATCATTCTCAGGCCCTGAGCCTGGCAACCCTAAGGGAGGCTGCTTGGAGAAAGAGAGGGAGAGAGTTCATCGCTTTCTGTTGCTTATGTCAAACTTTGGAGCTGCAACTGTGATTTCTCACAAACATGTTTTTCTCCACTTTTGCAACTGTCATGCAATAACTGTATAATTTATAACTAATTTATAATTATCAAAATGATGATGATTTAACCCTTATTCTTGCTAAAGCTCAAGAGCTATTTCTGGAGGTTACCCAAACATCAGAATCAAGGGCAGCATGAAGTTATTTATTGCACTGTGCCGGTGGGGGTGGCGGTGCAAAAATTGCTCCTGAGTTAGAGACAGACTAAGTCAAGATGCAGAGCAGGCTCAAGGAGGGGATTTGCTTGTGTATGCTGCATTAAGTTTAATGTTTGTTTGCTTATTAATAATCTGTATATAGCCATTGGCTGTTACAAAAGTATTACAAGCATGTATACATAAAACAGAAAACTAACAACTCAAGATTAAAATAAGCAAAATTTAGGCATTATTTACAACAACTATTTTTGACATAACTAGCTCTGAGCTTCTTTGCTGCCAAAGCAAAATTAGCAGTGGAAATTACTATGTGTGGCTGTACAGATGATAATAAAAAAATCACTTTCTGGGACCCACTGAGATCATTATTCATATAGAACATTGGAAGTAAAAATTTTGCTCTCGGGAGAAGGAACAATGGACAATCTAACATATAGTGCATCAAATCTTCTGGCACCTTACACCCTGCTATACATAACCGTTCAGCGTGTGGGATACCAAAATATCTACCTTGTAAATACGCTGAAGGCATCACCTGAAATCTCAGTTCAGTATAGGCTCTTCGAAGAGGAGCCCTCGTCAATATATCCAGATAAATGGGCCATGCATCGTTGGGTTTAATATGAGGGAACCATCTGGAAAAAGGCGAAGTAGCAATCACTGCTCTATCTTGTTGCGCATCGTAATCATAAATCTGATTTCGCAGTGCCTTTGAATTAAGGTTTCTGAGCAGGTTAGGTGTTAGGAGATACTGTGCGCCTAGGGCAGAGAAATTCTTCGCCCAGCCCCCATTTTCCATCTGGTCCTCCCAACATAATTTAGCCAGGGAAGGTGAATCATCTGCAGAAAGTTTCTTCCAAAAGCGTAAAAACGCTAAATCAATCCTGGCCATTAAGGAGGGCGAATTGAGTTCAGCTCTCACGTTGGCCGCCGGGGTGCCCTTAGGTAAGCCTAAAATTTGCTTGTAAAAAGTATTTTGAATTGACTCAAGGGCTAAACGCAATGAAGGGCCCCAAATCTCATAACCATACATAATAGTAGGGAGAATTTTTGTTATATAAAGTTTGGACATAGGTCTCAGCAATTGACCTCCCTTAGAGTAGAAAATTATTTTCAGTAGGCCGAGGGCCATGAGTGCTTGTACTTTAATATGAGCTAAATGATGGGACCAAGACAATTTATTATTAATGTATATTCCCAGATATTTGAAGGTGGAAACCTGTTCTATAATGTGGCCCTTTAAATGCCAGGTGGTTTTAGATTTACTATATTTCCCACACACCATTATTTTAGATTTTGTATAGTTAATTTGCAGAGATTGGGAATCACTATAATCTTGTAGGCATAGGAGCATTTGTTTAAGACCAATCCTATTCTGAAGCCATGGCTAAAAACCACCCATATTGGTAAAGATGCTGCAGCATTGATCTTACAAGAGTTTTTGGCTTCTTCTGGTTAGCTGGCCTTGGGGGGGAGAGGATCAGAGCTTGGAAAAGTTACTTTTTGAACTACAACTCCCATCAGCCCTGGGGCTTATGGGAGTTGGAGTTCAAAAAAGTAACTTTTCCAAGCTCTGGAGAGGAGCACATGCAAGACAGGTGCAGGAGGCACAACCTCAATGATCTCCCTCTTGCTTCTGTTGCGACTTCTGCTGCTGATGCTCTGGAGTCTCTGGGAGCCTGGAGACAAAATGCCCCTTGAATCTGGACAGGGGGAAAAGCGAAGTGCTCAATTTCTACTGGCCTGTAGATTTCCTCATCAGCGGGATCATATCTCTCAAAAAGTTTTTTGAACAACATCCATACATCTTTTCCCAGCCCCCCTTAACCAGACTTGACGGGTAGGTAATTATATGCAGGTGGATGATTTGCCTTTTGAATAATAGTTGGGGATTTCAGCATCACCGAGACAGCTTCTAAACCAGGTAGGATCTCATACGGTTGGATAATTGGGGAATTCAAGCATCGTTTTCACAAGAGCTCCCATCATCCCTGACTGTTGCACACAACAACGCAGTGAATTATCCTACCTGCAGGCAGGAGGCGAGGGTGGCACCCAAGACACACAATTTCCTGCAGGCAAGTAAATGCCAGGATTTGCATCAGAGGGAGGGGGAACAGGCTTCATTCCTAGGGCAGCAGCTCATGCCCAAATACTTCTTAGCTAAATTAAACCTTTCCTCCTCCCTCCTTAGCACTTTTTCCTTTCACATTGCATCTTTTTTTAAATTGTAACCTAGAGGACAGGGAATTCCTTAGCAATTACATTTGTTAAGCTGCATTGGGAGACTTTTTTTTTTTTTTTGGCCAAAATGCTTTAAATAAAACAAATAATTGAAATAATATGTGCCAGGAGTCAGGGGACTTCCTCATTAGTGGAGTCAGATATTTAATAAAGAACTATTCGACTTTTACACACAAACCTACTCACCTTCCTACCTACCCCTGCAAAACACCAGGATGCATTTGTAAGTAAAGATGGATTGATGTGCTGGGTGCATTGAAGAATCTCCAAATTGCAAGGGACGTCTCCTATTTTCTAGTCTCCACTGGTGGTCATCCCTAGCAAAATACTCCCCCTACTTGACCCTTCTGTGAACACAGAGAAAGCATCTAATCCAGGCAAGATCACGTACAACTGGCTAATTAGGAGATTCTGCATCATTCATAGGGTCGCCATAAGTCATAATCGACTTGAAGGCATATAACAACAGGAAGAAGAAGAAGGAGAAGCATCATTCCCACCAAAAAGAAAAGCCTCTTTCCTTAAGCACTGGCTGTAGCTAAGGTGGCTCTTACTCGGGCGATCTAAACATAAATGACAGCACACAGCTTCCCCCTCTGTCCCCTGCCTAATATAAAGGTAGCAAAAGTCATTGAACAGAAATATCATCTCATTTGAAATGTGGTATTGGAGGAGAGTTGTGGATACCATGGACTGCGAAAATGACAAATAATTGGGTGCTAGAACAAATTAAACCAGAACAATCACTAGAAGCTAAAATGATGAAACTGAGGTTATCATACTTTGGACACATCATGAGAAGACATGATTCGCTAGAAAAGACAATCATGTTGGGAAAAACAGAAGGGAGTAGAAAAAGAGGAAGGCCAAACAAGAGATGGATTGATTCCATCAAGGAAGCCACAGAGGTGAACTTACAAGATCTGAACAGGGTGGTTCATGACAGATGCTCTTGGAGGTCGCTGAATTCATAGGGTTGCCATACATCATGATCAGCTTGAAGGCACATAACAACCATGTTTGAATTACATCTGTTCTATAGGAAACAGAATCAAATCCACTGTGCAACTGAACATTTGGAGAGAGGGCAGGGTGAGCACTCAGTCAGTGTCCGTTAGTGTATTTTCTGCTGATATTTTGTAAGGCATTTTTATTATAATTTTACATTCCCCAGTCTGAAGGAATCCCTGGATTGGCAGAATTTGTGTCTCAGGAGCTGTCATTCGAATGAAGTCGAGGAGACTTCCCTCAACTTTGGCCAGGTTTTGGAGAGATCTTACCAGAGTGGCAGCTGATTGTTGACACACACAAAAATTGTCAATTGGTGGTAGCAGAAAAAATTACTTATAAATTAAAGGTATTAATGGGTCGAGCAAGTAAACTATTATGAATAGTATGATTTTATCTGCTTCGTAATGATGAGATTGATAATACGGCCCCTCCAATCACTAGTGTAGAGGCCAATTCATGTTAGTCACACCGACACACACACACACCCTTTTTGTTGCGGGTTTAAGAATGAGATCCTGTACAAATTGCTCTTCTTCCCTGCAGAGCTTCAAGAGAGGCCAGGTAACATTTTCCTATAGGCTGAATATTTTCCTCTCAGCCATTCCTGACTCTCCTGTCTTGTCAGAATATCTCTCTATTGAGATGCATAGCAAAGTTGTGTAAGCGCTGCAGAACGGAGAGTATTGAGCGACCTTAGTGTGTGTGTATGAATCTTTGCTAAGATTCTACCTTCCCTGCAAATTAGTCAGACAGAGTAAGCTTTAAAATAAGAAACAACTACTTTATTCTGGAAGTACATGCTTGATAGGAAAGAGTTCTATATCTAGCTTAATTAGCTATGTTGGAGCAGTCTGCACTGGTCCCAGTGCAGCTCTCATCCTGGTTGAGAGGAGAGACAAAGAGAAGATGTCTGCTCCCCTCTCCAGAGAAAGAGAAACAACAGAGAAGGGCGGGAAGGAACTGGGATCAAACATCCTGCTGCTTATCAGTCTAGCAGGAAGGGAAGAGACGGCAGGATCAAAGGGATAGGGATAGCCTCAACCAGCAAGAGGTCTAGCTCTCTCTAGCTACCCTTATTAACCCCATGCAGCCTCAACCCACCAAGTTGGAGTTGAACCTCATACATTCCAACATGCCTTGCGGGGAGTATCATCCCTCATGGAAGGTATTTGTGTCATTGAGACCCACATTTCCTCAATTCACCCAATTCAAGCAGCGGCTACAGGGATGGCTTGGAAATTCCACCTCTGAGGGTCGTTATTGGTATGTAGATAAGATGGAAGGGGACGGATGTTGCAACAGGACTGGGCAGACAAAAGATGAGTCTGTGCGTTCTTACTTCCCTGTAATGGAGAATTACCTGGCGAATCACAGAGCCAGGTGGAAGCGGGAAACAGGTAAAGACCCTTATTGGGTACCTTGGGACACATGACTGTACATTGTAAAAACCTATAAAAGACCCTCAATTTGGGGAAGGAAGCAGTGTCCCACCATAGCACATGCTGGCCGGGACTCCTTGCAATTGTGAGTATAATAAACAGCTGTAAGCTTCAACCTACCTCAATGTCGTTTCCTGGACAAGGACTCCATTAAGGAGAAAATTCCACAACAGGGGCCTTCTCTTCTGCCTTTTTTATTCATGCAAATAAGTTTTTAAGTAGAAATGGCTGCAATTTGCAATGGTAAGGACCGTGTGAACCTCCTCTGCAAGTCATTCCCAAACCTTTGCCCCATCGTAAACGTTAACATAGACCCCAGAACAATTTTATCTTTTTTACAACCTGCCATAAAGATCCATGTGGAGAACACTATGTCTGCGCCTGACTGTTAACTGTCTCTCATCCTGTTTGTGACATCACGCATGATGCCATCATGATGCATTTGCATCCAGCATAGGCTATCTTCATGGTGACACTAATGGACAGTAAACCTCTGCAGCTAGGTGACCATCAGCCTGACTCTCCAGCAAGTTTGATGTTTTAGTTCATAACTTAACCCTGGAGAAGAATGTAGTGCAAGCTAAAAGTTTGCTTCTAGGGTTTTAAATAAATAAATAAAACAAAACCACAAGATGTAATCTCACTTTGCGTTAACGCTTGAATATTTTTTTTACCAGAAGCATCAGTCCATGCAATCAGTCACGTGAACTTCCTCTGTAATTACATGCAATCCCTGATGCACTCAATTGTCAACAATGTTGTCAACTGATGTCCAACACAGCAGTAATGAAGCTCACATTCTCGTCCTGGGAATGTAGCTCCTTAGACGTAACTCTCTCACATAAATCACAAATGATTACCGTGAAGGCATAATAATCGCAATGGCCACAGGGCTTTTAGACTTAACGTTTACATGTATGGCTTTGTTACAGTCTGCTCCCACTATGGATACCTGACCAACTGCACTAGTCTTTATGCAGCTATGGGCGTCCCCCTGACTAGGTTTGTAGCCTTATCTTCTAGCAAACAATATGCAATTGAGGCATGATTGTAAATACAGTCACACCTTGCAAAGAACCACGGTTGCCTTGGCTTCTTTTGAGCTGCAGAAATAAGCCTGCTAAAACTGGTATCTGGAAATCTGCCTTTGTGTCTATTATTGATAACACATTTTTCCCCCTGCTCTGAAACACCTCAGAGCACATCACCTGAACCGTTTTAAAAACTGCTGGGAGGAAGGGCGGGATATAAATCAAATAATAAATAAATAAATACCTCCGGCGTGCCTGGATGGGGTACAGAAAGTTGTGCGTGTGTGTTTTTGCCATACCTGTCATTGGTCTGTGGTCGCTGGAAGTTTACCCATGATGTCATCTGGCCTTCCCGATGAAAAAGGTCCCCACCCCTGGACTACAGCAATGTGTTCTATGTGGGGCCACCCTTGAAGACAGGTTGGAAACTGCAGCTAGTACAGAATATGGCTGCAAAACCTTTAACTAGGACAGCTCACTGAGAACATCTCTCACCAAAATTGAAATACCGTTGCAGGTTGTCAGTTGGTTTCTGAGACCAATTCAAGTTGCTGGTGCTGACCTTCATAGACCTATATGGCTTGAACCCTAGGAACAAAACCAGTGGTGCTGTTAGCGTTGGGCTATGGGTCACTGCCTCTCAGCCTCATGAAAACCCTATGGAGCAGAAAATAGGGCAGGGAGCATGTAGCCCCTGCAGGTATTCACCAGGAGAGTTCCTGCCCATGCAAGCTTGTTGGCCCATTGAGCCTTAGACATTCATAGAATCATAGAATAGCAGAGTTGGAAGGGGCCTACAAGGCCATTGAGTCCAACCCCCTGCTCAATGCAGGAATCCAAATCAAAGCATTCCCAACAGAGGGCTGTCCAGCTGCCTCTTGAAGGCCTCCAGTGTTGGAGAGCCCACTACCTCTCCAGGTCATTGGTCCCATTGTTGTATGGCTCTAACAGTTAGGAAGTTTTTCCTGATGTCCAGTCGAAATCTGGCTTCCTGCAACTTGAGCCCATTATTGTGTCCTGCACTCTGGGATGATCAAGAAGAGATCCTGGCCCTCCTCTATGTGACAACCTTTCATGTACTCGAAGAGTGCTATCATTATAAGAGGAAGGGCTGTATGCTAGTGGCAGAGCATCTTCCTTGCATGCAGAAGGCCCCAGGTTCAATCCCTGGCACCTCCAGGTAGGGCTGGGAGAGACTCTTGCTGCTCCCAGACAGTATACACAATACTGAGCTAAACATCTACCAAGTCTAGTCAGTAGCCCAGCTATGCCCCAGGGATAACCTGGCTTCAGTTGTCCATGCTCTGGTAACCTCCAAGTTAGATTACTGCAATGTGCTCTACATGGGGCTGCCTTTGAAGATAGTTCAGAAGCTGCAGCTTGTGCAAAATGCAGCAGCCAGATTGGTAACAGGGACCAGAGGGTTCAAACTTATAAAACCAATTCTGGCCCGCTTGCATTGGCTGCCTGTATGTTTGCAAGCTCAATTCAAGGTGCTGGTTTTAACCTATGAAGCCTTACACTGCTTGGGACCACAATACCTGATGGAACGCCTCTCCCAACATGAACCTACCCATACTCTACGTTCAACATCAAAGGCCCTCTTGCAGATGCCTCCTCCGAGGGAAGCTGGGAGTCTGGCAACAAGGAAGAGGGCCTTCTCAGTGGTGGCCCCCAAAGTATGGAATGAATTCTGTTGATGAGATGCGCCTGGCGCCAACCCTGTTATCTTTTCGGGCCCAGGTCAAGCCTTTCCTCTTCTCCCAGGCATTTCAGCATGTGTTTTTAAATGGCTTTTTTAAAATGTGTTTTTAAATTTGTATATTTGTTTTTAATGTTTTTAACTGTTGTAAACCGCCTAGTGAGCTTCGGCTACGGGGCGGTATACAAATGCAATAAATGAATGAATAAATGTACCAATGGATCTGACTTAGCATAAAGGCAGCTTCCTATGTCACTAATATGAAGCAATAGGTTGGGGGGCCCAGACAGGTGGGGCTGCTGGGCAGCTTGCCCCCTTTGCCCCTCTGTTCATCCATGTGGCAGAGGGGAACTTGTGCCTGTTCTTCCACTGTGCAAAGGCAGCAGTGAGCAAGGCTTGGTGAAGCCGCTCTTTGTGACAGACAGACAGGACCCTGCACTCTCAGTGAGCCCAAAGGAAGATTGTTTTTCTTCATCAGTTCTCTCTTTGTTCGGGGGCGGCACTTACCATGAGAACTAATGAGGCCTCTGCTACAGCCAGTGCTGTTGCCCATAACAGTTCGGCTAGATCGTAAAATGGGGTGGGAAAATGGATCTGCCAACCTATCAGTCATCTGACATCACAGTGACATCACATAACCTGTTTTTGCATCATGCATAGAACTGTGTGAGCCCCAACAATGAGCTGATCACCGGGTTTTGCAGACCTCCATCCACAAACTGCCCAACCCGTAATAATCAGGCGATCGCTGATGCTCGTAAAACACTGTGGACAGGTGTTTGCAAGTGTCACCCATCAGCTCGTAGACAGTGCCTGCAAAACCCACTTTGGATCAGCTGTGTCATTACCTGACCCACATCTGACACTGGATGGAGGGCAGGTGGGCGTGGCTTGATCAAAACAGCCCTGAGGGTCAAACTGAAAGGTCAGGGCTGGCGCCAGGCATGCTGGGGCCCTTGGGCTCCAGCCTGCCCCGGGCCCCGGCACATGCACACATGCACACCCCACCTACTTCCCCCTGAAGGGCCCCTCCTTAGTGTGGGTGGGTAGCGTTCCCTTCCGCGATCCACACCGTGGATCGTGGCAGGGAGTACTACCCACCCACCTTAAGGAGGGCCCCTTCAAGAGCCCCTAGGGATCCAGGGGCCCTTGGCCAGGACCCATCCTGGCTGCCCTCTGGCACTGGCCCTGTCCGGCGGGCCTAATTTGGCCTGCAGCCTGAAGGATCTCCATCACTGTATCAATAGGATATCCTGATGTTGACTTGTGAATGTGTTTATTCACTAAGTTTAGACATGTTCAGCTTCCCCCTCAGTTCTCCAACTCAGAGTTTCAAGCAACACCTGGGAGTTTTTGCAAACCTGTTTTTCTCCAGCCTTGCACCTGCGCATGGAGCCACGTAAAGAGTTAAGGGTGTTGCAGAGGCAATGCTTCTTCCCCTTATAATTAATAAAATCATAGTGATTTTTTCCCATTATCTTCTCACCAAAGCTCCAGGGAATTTGTCGAAAGACGGCCTTTGAGTCCACTAAAATAAACATCAGGACTGAGAGCAACAATAGGTGACTTCTCGCATCTGAGCTGGGAAGGACTGGAGCATAAATGCCTCCTTTGCCATTGAGAGCTTCGGGAGAGATTTTGGGCAGGTGAGGAGGACGATGGTGGTGTGAGATTGACTTACTACCATTCTCTCCAAGTGTGGAGCTTTGACTGGGCTCCATAAATATAAGGAAAGCCACTGAAGCTTGCAAAATGGTTTGGTGTTGATGACTCTTTCAATCAGCTTAGAGGAGCGGTCACAAGGGAGGAGGCCGTTCCAGGCAGACACAGGATGGTCCTTCTGCTGCTGCTGCTGCTGCTGCCTTATGCAGACTGTGGGATGCTGAAGGCGAAATGCCCCTTGACTCTGGAGAGGGATGAAATAGATCCATTCAACTATTACAGGCCAGGAGACCACCTCATTGGCGGGGTCATCTCGGCCACAAGAGCTTTGTTTCATCCACACCTCTTCAACAAGCCTCCCTCTACCAGCTTTAAACAGTAAGTCATTTTTTTGGGGGGGGGGAGGTTACTTCTTCACTTGCTGTTGTCTTCCTGAGCTCCACCTATCCCCAAAGCTTTTTCCTACTAAATCCATGTCCTCTGTTGCTGTTGGGGGGGGGGGAGCTTGGGGGGTGCATCAGTGCTGGGGCACCACTGAATGCTTAGCCTGCCTTTTCAGATGCTATCCCTGGTGAGGCCCCTTTCTCAGTGTAAAAGATAGTAGGAAAGGACAATAACATAACTTTAACGTACAGAACAAGCATATACTTTTCTTTAAACTTCTGTGAACAGACACAGGCCTATAGCTAATTTGCAAGTGCAAAAGGCCGTAACAGCCCACCTGATCAGTCTCTCCAATGGCTGCATATTAAATCAACAAATGTTGTCCAATTGCAGCTTTTAGATGATAAAAGAGGATCAAATCCACTATGAAATTCAGCAACCTATCAGATCTTTGTACGTTTTCAAAGACAGAAACAGTGATAAGTCACTTCCAGATGACCTCTTTATTGAGCATTGATCTTGATACAGACATCGTGGCAAGCAATTGATACCTTACACATCTGTGCATTTCCCCATCACTTGTTTTCATTTTCCCCCATAAGAGCTCAAAGCCTGGTGATGATCAGCCAGGGAGAATAGCCAGTGGGGAGGCAACTGGAGAGAGGCTTTGGTGGGAGATTGGGGTTAGAGGTATTTTCAACGGTTGGAGATGGGAGAGTGTATGACTTTAACCTCTATGTGCACCTTTGTGTGCTGTGTGTGTGTGTGTAACTGCAATGACTTTACTTGATCTTCAGTTTGTCATAACAGACTGTGCTAACAGAATATATCCCAGCCTTCAGGGTTGTTCCATTCCAGCTTTTAACAACTCTCCACCATACATACATATATATACACACACCACTAGACTACACCGTATGCCTCTTAAATATGTGTTACACAACTCAAATGAAGACATCCCAATTTCCCCCTCTGCCTTATTTACACAAAATATGTGTGGGGAGGTATTTGTTCACTTATCTAATTTGAAGGCTAAGTACTTCATTTCAGAGTACAGTATATCCAGTTGCCCCCATCATATAGCTAAATTAAAAATGCAAATGTACTGCCTTCAAGTCAATTCCGACTTATGGCGACCCTATGAATAGAGTTTTCATGAGGCTGAGAGGCAGTGACTGGCCCAAGGTCACCCAGTGAGCTTCATGGCTGTGTGGGGATTCGAACCCTGGTCTCCCAGGTCGTAGTCCAACACCTTAGCCACTACACCACACTGTTCCCCTTCATGACCCTTTTGAACCTTTTATCAGCTCTTTCAAGGGCTGTGCATTCCTAATTCTATCATTAAAATGATCATCTGCCTTAGTCCCCCCCAAAAAAAGGATTATGGTTATTGATTCACAAACAAGGTTATCCGCCTACTTACACATAACCATTAAGTAAGGATTGGCTGTTGAGCTTGTGGCTTTGATTCTGGATCAGTGTTAGCATAAGTAAAGTTCTAGAAATTAAATCCAAAGTTTCAATACGGTCTGCAAAAACTTTTCAAAAAAAGCTAGAGTTGAATTTAATATATTAATTGAATGCAAGATGATGATGCAATATGTATATTTTTGCAGGAGAACAGCCACTAAATACTGGCAAACCCTCTCCTTCTTGCTTGCCATTCAAGATGTCAACCGGAATCCCCAGCTCTTACCCAATGTCACCCTGGGCTACAGCATCCATGACAACTTTTTTAAAGGAAGGGTGACAGATGATGCTTTGTTAGACTTTCTGTCTCCTGGGCAGGCAAATGTTCTAAACTACAACTGTGGAAGACAGAGTAACTTACTGGTTGTTCTTGAAGGGGCTGACTCTGAAATCTCCATCCAGATTTCAAACTTGTTGGCCACCTATAAAATCCCACAGGTAGGAGTGGAGACGGAGTGGGGCATTTGGAGACAGATAACAATAAAGATCTTTCAGAAAAACTGGATAACATTTTTGTATTGAATACTGATGAAATCATTAGTGTTACGGATGTCCTAAATATGCATTTATTTGTTTTGGAATTGTAAACGGGGGGGGGGGGGAAGAAACCTCAAACCAATAAGCAAACAATAGATATTGGCAGTTTTATTTTCAGTCCCCTTCCTAACGATCCTTCGCATGGATATTGCTTTTCTTCACAGCTGCCTCACAATGGGTCAACTTCATCGTCAAGGTGTAGACTGTGACCACAAGGTCTCATTCCTGGTCAGCCACTGCCAGTTCAGACCCCATGAGTGTATACATGGGCTGAACCAGAATTTACCAAGCAGGAAAAAAACCCTTCCGATCACAGAGTGTTTGGGATCGTACCCTGAAGCCTCCTTTTATTATTGCAAGGCTGTCCTTTTAGGCACAATGGCAGAAGAGTGAGAATGGTCCCAGGGCTTGCTTTGCTCTCTTTGATAATACCTCTTCTTCCTTCCTTTTGTGCCAAAGGGGGATTCTAAGCATTCTTTGTCTCTCTCTCTCTTGTTGGAATATGTGGTTCAACTCGAACTCATGGGTTGAGGCTGCATGGGGTTAAAAAGGGTAGCTAGAGAGAAGACCTCCTGATTGCTCGGCTAATACCTATCCTTCGATCTCCTGCTGACTCTCCCTTCCTGCTAGACTGACATCTCCTTCCTTTTTCTTCTTTCTCTTGAGAGGGAGAGCAGACGTCTTCTCTTTGTCTCTCCCTCTCCTCCAAGCATGAGGGCAAACACTAGGTTTAGTGTTTGCATCTCCAACTTACCTAGTTAGATGTAGAACTCTTTCCTGTCAAGTATGTACTTCAAGAATAAAGTAATTATTTCTTATTTTAAAGCTTAAAGTCTCTCTCTGGCTATTCAGGCGGGCCTATGGAATTGGGGAGGATTAATTTTTATGAGGTTTTAACAGGAATTGGTTTTAAATTGATTATGATTATGTTTGCTGGTATATTATGTTGTATATTATGTGCTGCTTTTATTATTGTAAGTCGCCTAGAGTGTCCACTAACCTGGACAGATAGGCGACCAACAAATACAATTTATTATTTATTATTATTATTAATTCCAAGGAAGGTGGAATCTTTAGCAAAGATTCAAACACATAAAGGCTCACTCAGTCTCTCCATTCCCAATTTCGCCACTCTGCGACATCTCTAAGGTCACATCCACACCATATATTTAAAGCACATTCAACACACATTAAGAGCACATGGATTTCCCGAAAAAGAATCCTGGGAACTGTAGTTTACCCCTCACAGAACTAAAATCCCCATCACCTTTAACACCTTACAGCCCCCAGGATGTTGGGGGAAGCCATGCTCTTTAAATGTGCCTTATGTGCGCTTTAAGTATGTGGTTTGGGTGTAACTGTTATGCTCATATGTGTGTAAAAGGAGAACAGAAGAGAACTTCTCTTGCACAGCTACCACTAAATAGTGGGAGGAGCTTAGTTGGTTGGTTGATTTAGCCGTTCTCAACCTGTGGGTCCCCAGATGTTGCTAAGCTCCAATTCCCATCATTCCTGACTATTGGCCATGCTGCCTGGGGCTTATGGGAGTTGTAATCCAACAACATCTGGAGACCCAAAGGTTGGGAAAGGCTGGTTTTGTCACATTTATAATCCACTTCATTCTTTTAAAATCTCTAAGTTGTACTTAAAATAAAAACAGTAATTTATTTATTTATTTATTTATTTATTGCATTTTTAGACCGCCCTATAGCAATAAGCTCCCAGGGCGGTGTACAGCATAATAAAACAGGTTAAAATACAAAAACACAATAAAACATAATTAAAAATTTTCAATTTTAAATGCAAATTTTTAAATTTTTAAAATGCCTGGGCGAAGAGGTAGGTCTTTACCTGGCGCCGAAAAGATAGCAAAGAAGGCGCCAGGCGTATCTCATCAGGGAGGGCGTTCCATAGTTCGGGGGCCACCACTGAGAAGGCCGTAGCTCTAGTTATCGTTCTCCGTGCCTCCCTATGCACTGGGACATGGAGAAGGGCCTTCGACGTCGAGCGCAGCGACCGGGTAGGTACATAGCAGGAGAGGCGTTCCATCTCATTACAACAAAAATACAGCATAAAACCAACACAGCAGTAGTACAAAAGCATATGTGTTATGGGTTTGGGGTTGAGATGGATGATTTCTATGAGTCCCTTTCCAGCTTCTGATCTGGAACCATGCACCTGGGATAATGAGACTGTACTATGGCTATGCTTTTGATGATGTATATTTCAATGCCTTATTAACCTGTATCTGTTATTTCTTTATAGGAAAATCTGTTATTCTGTTGTCTGCAGGTCTGGGACAGAACTTTGTCAGGGAAGGGGGTAGTGTTACGAGTTTGGGGCTGAGATGGATGATTTCTATGTCCCTTTCCAGCCTCTGATTTGGAACCCTGCACCTGGGGGTGAAAAACCCGCTCTGCTGGTCAGAGGAGTTCCCTTTGTTAGTCTAATAGAGTGACCAGGTGAGTTAATGGGCCTATCAAGTGCCCATTAACTGGACCAGGGAGATCCTATTGTTATTGAAACTCTTTAGGAGAGCTCTCCCCCTTCCTGAGGCTTGTGTTTTGAGTTGAGTCTGAGGAAAGGCTGGGAACTGGAAGCAGGCAGAGAGGCTGGCTCCCTGCACTATGGCTTTCAGATGCCTCCTGTAAGCCTGATGGGAAAAGAAAGCTCTTTGGATTGCTAATGCCTTGAAACTCTCCATCTTAAGCTCAGGTTGGAATGTGTGTAAATACATAAACCGTATTTCATAAAGACACCACAGTCACCACTGACCTTCTAACCAATGAAACCAAACCCTAGGTAAGCACAGCGACCCCTGGCGATCTCTCACTGCTCAGAGATATGGGTGGCATGCAACATATGGAAAAACAAATAAAGGCAGAAATTAAGGGAACCATTCAGGTAAAAATAGCACCCGATATTCTGGGTCAGGGGGAAAAACATGTCTTTACAAGGGAAATATTTGTTATTGGGTACAACGGTAATTGGTCTTCGATCTGAAAGAAACCACAACAAACCACCTCTCTTCCTTTCCTTGCCAGGTCAGTTATGCTTTTGTCTCTCCTGTTCTGAGTGATAAGACCCAGTTCCCTTTTTACTACCAGATATTCCCCAAAGAGGAAGCCCAGTACCCAGGGATTGTCAAGCTGCTCCTGCACTTCAGGTGGACGTTCATTGGTCTCTTTGCTCCAGACACCGACAACGGAGAGAGGTTCATGAAGACCTTGACGCCTCTGCTCCTCAGGAGTGGCATTTGTGTTGCCATCTCACAAAGCCTCCCACGACTGAATACGAATGTAGTAGTGATTGATGAACTTTCATTCCAAAAGTGGGGACAAGTCCATGTGTTTGTTTCCTGTTATGAGACTTCTAATGCCTTACTGGAAATATTTCTCCTAGGACAAATATTCGAGATATGGATAAAACCCACTGCAGGGATAGTCTTGATCACAACAGCTATGGGGGATATCTCCTTTGACTTAATGCACAATGGCTTCTCCTTCCAATACATCCACGGTATTTTTTCCTTCTTTATTGGGACAAATAAAAGGACAACCTATTATGATTTCCTACCTTTTTCCTCTCCTATCGTGCATTTTGTGGAGAAAGCTTTTAGTTGTTCCTATTTGAAGCATTCGTTGTCGGTGAAAGGCTGGACAAGGTGCAGAGAGACAGAGAATGTGGAGATGTTGCCCCAAGATGATGTGGAAAAAATCCTGTCTCTAGATACCTACAGGATATACAACACTGTCCAAGCCGTGGCCCGGGCCTTAGACATTGTATATTCATCTAGATCTAAACAGAGGGTGATGGAAAGCCTGGAAGTTCAAAGGCTACAGCCATGGCAGGTATTTTCTTTTCCGTCACAGACATCTCAGCTGAATATGACAATTGATTTTGCAGTCCCAGAGTCATTGTGTTAAATGTTTAAATTGTGTTTCAAATTGTTTTTAAAAGATGTGTTTTAAATTTGTATTTAGGTACTGTAAACCGCCCAGAGAGCTTCAGCTATGGGGCGGTATATAAATACAATAAATAAATAAATTGTTGTGTAATTAGAAGCTGAGAAAATGTGGGATGTAATGTGGATGCAAAACATTGCAAAGATCTAATTGAGAAATGCCCCTCTTAATTGAGGACACGCCCCCTTTTTTAACAGCTCCTATCACTGCCATAATTCTCCCTGTGCCTACAACAGCCTATCTGGAGTAAGAGTCCCTGCCCTCTAAATTGGTCAGGAGAGATAGCTTTACGCAGGCTGTTCCTAAACCCTCTTCCTTCCTGCCCAGGGTGCTACTTTGGCACTAAGCTCCAGCCTTTGTCCAAGGGAATGTGTGCATTCGGAGAGCCTGTTTTAAGGGTCTGGCTGGTTTGTGGGCTCATTATAGTGTTTGATATGCATGTGCATTTGTAATATTTCTGTAATATTGCCCTATGTATATGCAGTAAACTAATATTTGTCACTTTATACATATTAGAATTTCTTGTATTTTTTAAGAGAGTAGATAATAGCTGTGTGCTGAGAATATTTGTAATTGACTTGCACAATTTGATGCTGAGGTAAGGATGTCAGATGTCTCTCCCAACTAGGGTTGCCAGGTTCTTGGCCTGAGACTGATCCTGTATCTTTAGGAGAAGAGAAAGTCAGCCAAGTGCAGCTCTGTAATGGGAAAAAGCACAAGATGGAATTCTCCCTTCTACCTGCCCAACTTTTAAAGATACATATCTTTAAAGATTCCACCTTGTGGTTTTTCCCATTACAATGTTGCAAGAACACCTGCACTTGGCTGACCTTCTCTTCTCCTAAAGATACAGGATCAGTCTCATGCCTTGAACCTGGCAACCCTACTCCCAACCATATAATAAAAATATAATATTTTGCAGCTCTACTCTGAATTGCTAACTAGAAGTCCCATTGTGTTCAATGGGTATACTTTCATATCAATGTGTACAGGAGTACACATACTTACCTGGGAGTAAGTCCCACTGGGAGTAACTCTTAATGTAGCAAATGTTTTAAAGACACACAACTACTTGAGTCTGCAACCAGCTAGTGTGGTTTCACATATTCTAACTACTGCTGTTTTCTCTGCCATTCTAGCTCCACCCTTTCCTGAAAAACTCCCAGTTTTATAATTCTTCCATGGATGGAGTGTATTTGGATGAGAACAGGGAGATGGCAGCTGACTTGGACATAGTGAACTGGGTGGCGTTTCCCAATAACTCTGTCCTTAGAGTGAAGTTTGGGAGTTTATTCAGAGGGGGATCCCCAGACCTACAGTTCTCCATCGACCAGGATGCCATTGTGTGGCCCAAATGGCTCAACGAGGTGGAAGAAATCATGTCTTTCATTTCATTGTATTTTCAGCCCCTTAAGCTGCGTTCGAATGCCTGATGGCCCCAACATTCAGCATTTCTTCATGATTTGGCAGTGGGTTCCTGTGAAAGTGTTGTATGGTGGGTTCAGCTGTTGCTGTGGGGCAAATTTCAAGGCAGTCACTTCCCTTAGTAACTAGATGAGATGGCCAAAAGTTCCCATGCCATATTTAAACTGGAAAAAAACCCATCATATCTGCAGCAGTGTGAGTCTTTCAGCAGTCTCCTACCTGGCCGTATTTCTGAAACGCTCCTGAGAGCCCATGTTGTGTAGTATCATTCTACAGCAACTTTTGAGGAAACATGGAGAGGTTCACGTGCATGGATCCAGAGCTTGGAAAAGTTACTTTTTTGAACTACAACTCCCATCAGCCCAATCCAGTGGCCATGCTGGCTGGGGCTGATGGGAGCTGTAGTTCAAAAAAGTAACTTTTCCAAGCTCTGCATGGATCAGAGTTGATCCCCTCCTCCTTAAAGAGATGTTAGGAGCGTGACAAGAGCAACTCCCACTGGGTCCTCCTTACACGGGGAAAGGGAGATAGAGAGGTAGTCCTCACAGCTGGCTAGGCTGCCACTGACCTGTGCTCACCTTTTCTGTCTCTCTTCTTTCTGTTTAAACTGATATGTCTCAAGGAGCCATTCACACCTCCTGACTCACTTGCCTGTTTTTCTCTTCTCTGCTGACCACCGGAGGTGAAGGAGCCACGTTCCCTTGGTCCCCTCTCCTCTAGCATGAGTGGCAATGTCTAGGCCAACTTTGGCCACATTCACACTGTACATTTATTCCGCTATTATTCCATTTTAAACAGTCATGGTTTCCCCCAAGGAATAATTTACTAAAACTCTGATTGGTCCACCAGCTATTGGAGAGCCCAACAAAGGATACCCCAATCCTTGAGGATATTTAACCTCTCCCTCCCTCGATGAATGAAAAACAATTAGCAGGAAAAAACTTTCCCAGTTCTTATGGCCCCCAAGCGCCCCCCTCACCATTTATCTTTTAAATTAATTCTTAATAATAATTGTTTTCACTGACTGCTCCTGTAAGTCCCTTCCTGTGATACTGGGATGATCGCTGGGATGCTGTGATGGGTACTGGAAGGCAGCTTTTGGAACTGCAGTTCTCACCACACTCATTTTGGCCATGCCCACTTTAACACTTTGGCCACGCCCACTTGGACATGGCAGCCCCCGGAAGGTTCACTATGGGTCGATGCAGCCCTTGGCCTAAAAATGGTTGAAAAATGGAAATCAAGTCGATTCCGACTTATGGCGACCCTATGAATAGGGTTTTCATAGTAAGCGGTATTACCATTGCCTTCCTCTAAGGCTGAGAGGCAGTGACTGGCCCAAGGTCACCCACTGAGTTTCATGGCTGTGTGGGGATTTGAATCCTGGTCTCCCAGGTCATAGTCCAACACCTTAACCACTACATCATTAGCCACCTTTTATTTAGATAGTACTCTCAATGGGCATGAAACATTATAGGATACAAGAGGACAGGCCTCTGCTTTGCGGAGCTTACAATCTAAAATTAGACACAGATGAACAACAGAGGAAGGGGAGGGAAGGGAAGGTCAAACAGGGAAGCAGTATCGTTAGTTATTACAATTTTTAGCCTTCCTTTCATTCTTTAGAATCCCAGGGTGGGTTACCCGGAAAGTAGAAAAATAAATTCCCACATCCTGTTCCTCATTTCAAGAAAACATGCTATGCTAGTCAATGAGACTTCCAGCAGGGTCTGTCACACAGATGTCAAAGTTTATCTTGGGAGATATTTGCAAGGCCCTCCTCTATGCATTTGGGTCCTGCACTTGGGGATTTATACATACGTTTTGGTGCTATGTAGGGTTGGGCAAATCTGTCAAGTTCAATTTCTCTCGATTTCTCATTTTTTCCCAATCTCGAGTTCAATTCTCCACATTTCCACATCAGTTTGCAATTAATTTTGTTTGAAGTCCTCATGGAAACGAGAACCTGCCACAGAGAGAAATTCACACTCTATGCCACTGAGACTACCTTGGCCTCAAGCAACAATGCAGTTGTTTCCTTCTTCAGGCTTACACTTAGTTACAAGCTTAAAGTTAAACCCGCAACAACAGGTCCTCTAGTGTCCTTCCAAGTCCTGTACCTCATTTCCATAGATAATTAGGCTTAACACATTTTCCTTGATGCTCCTTGTCTCTATGCTTAGACCCTGCCTCCTTCCAGGTGTGTGGAAAGCTGCCAGCCTGGATTCATCAAGGTGGTTCAGGAAGGAAAGCCACTTTGCTGCTATGACTGTGTTCCCTGCGCAGAAGGGACCATCTCCACTCAGGAAGGTGGGTGATTCCAGCAGAAAGCACTGCCCTTGTCGAATGGGGCAAAGATTCGCACAGAGCTTTTTAAAAGGAAAACTGCACAGTGGTATGTGATGATAATTGACAAATGAAATGCACATCACTTCAACACACTTTCCCTCACATGTGTATACATGCTAGGGCTGTACACCATATTTGTACAAATCACAAATTATATAGGGCCGATTTGGGCTGATTTGTATCCAATCCAGATCAGGCTGAAGCAGCTACAAATCTCTACAGAGCAGATTGGCTAGTCCCAAATCAATTTGTAGAGATTTGTACAGATCTGTAGCTCATAACTGTCTCTAATGAACCCAGATAGGGTGACTCTGAAATGGAACAATTACAACACCGTATGAGGAGAACACCAAGGTGGGGAGAGAGGGAGGAAGACTAAATTGCTAACACCCCACCTAATACTCTCCAATCACAGTGCTTGGAAGTGAGGAAGTCTTAAAATGCAGAAATCTTTTGTAAGTTCTGTCTCTTAGAAAAGTTTGGTGGGTGGTGGGTGGCATTTGTTCAGCTTGTGTATGTTTTCTATTATTTCCCAATCAATCACAGTCCCATCCTTATTTACATATTTTTTAAAAACAAATTGTCTGTTTTTAAAAAAATTATTCCACTTTCATTGCTAAGAATTATTATTAAATTTTGTGGGCATGTTTAGCCACAGCTTCCTGAAAATTTTATTATTATTATTACAATCATCACTATTTTCCAGTAGCTACCCATAAACAATAAGAAGCAGCCAGTTTATTATTATTATTATTATTATTATTATTATTATTATCCAGGCAGCCAGCATTCTGTTAAGAATTATAATTACAATTTCTAATTGCTAACCACAGTGAATATTATTAATATTAAATAATATTTTCCTGTCCCCCTCCCTCTCTACTGCTGTTGGCAATCTGCCCCCTATGTGAGTGTCTTTTTAAAAAAATAATTGGAACAAACAAATTTTAAAGGTGGCTAACAAATAAAAAACCCTGGATCTACCCATCTGAAATTTGTTGTGGTTAATCCCCTCTATAAGGGCAACAATGTCCCCAAATCTCATGCCCCTATGTGCATATTCTCTCCATGGTGCTGCCAGCCTGTGCCTGCCTGATGCCATCTACATAAGTCTAGTATCACAAACCAATTATGTAAAAAAACCAGGGTTTTTTTCAAAATCTTGAAGAGAGGAACAAGGGCATGATCATTGGCATGACTGAGCACTCAATCTTTTTTTTAAAAAAATGGTACAAGTAACATGAAATCCCTAGGCTACCACCCGAAATTTGGCATGGTTAATTCCCTCAATAGGAGCTACTATGTCACTAATTTCCATGTCCCTAGGTAAAATAAGCAAGAATACCATGTCTTTTTTGGTTTTGCAATGTGAGTCAAAGGGATTTCCAAAGATGTGTAATATCTGGATTGTGATCAAGTCAGACTGGGTCCAAATTTGTCCAAACCAAACTGGGCCTGTTCTGTATTTACAAACTGAAGCCACAAATCGGATGGGGGGGGGGATCCACGCACAGCCCTAATGCACGAGCTTGGAAAAGTTACTTTTTTGAACTACAACTCCCATCAGCCCAATCCAATGGCCATGCTGGCTGGGGCTGATGGGAGTTGTAGTTCAAAAAAGTAACTTTTCCAAGCTGTCGCTTTCTTGCTTGCAGTCACCTTCCATGAAATTTAGGAGCCTTCATGAAGCAGGAGGAAAGACTTCAGAACTGGAAAATTGACAGCAGTAATGCAGAAGAGCATTAGTCAAGCTTCACACAAGAGGCATCGCAACCTCCAATATGTGATGATATTTCCAGGCACAAATGTTTCACATAGCTTTGCCCCAATCAGATCCCTGTTAAGACCCTCCCATTACATATTACTGACACCACCACACTTAAAGCTTATTTTGTTTTAATGTATTTTAAAGTCTGTTTTTATGATGTTTAAAAAAGTGTTTTTAGCGTTTCTGTTTGCCGCCCTGGGCTCCTGCTGGAAGGACAGGATATGAATCAAATAATAAATAAATAAATAATAAATAAAATAAATATAGCATTGTTACGACAAGTGCTCTTGGGAACCTGAGTGTGTGAACTTGCCACCCCCATGTCCCATGAAACACACCTCCTTGAGAGGAGGGGGATCTTTTGCTAGGGATAAGAACAAGCGCTTTGCCCTGAAATGTGCCTAAATGGTGTATATATTTAACCCAAGAAATGCAGGTCCAAACCAAAATAAAGCAAAGCTTGATTTTATTGAGAGAAAGAGTGGAATAGCATTACAGAATTACTTGGGTGCATGGCAGCATTAATCATTAATATCCTAACCCATTCATAACTTTAAACTAAAAAGATCAAAGGACCCTATTAATATAAATAGTGACAGGTAGAAAGGATTGCCTCTCCTAGGCCCTGAGTGGGCAACTGAATACAGCTGAAGCTATGTGGAAGAGCTCTGATCCAAAACCAGGAAGAAATCTCTTGGTCTCAAGGTTTTGCACCCAGACCCAGCGTCTCTCCCCGGTTCTGTCCCTGCAGTCCCTCAATACATTCCTTGAGAGCGTAGTACACATGTTGGAGCTCTGATCTTCCTCAGCCCCCCTTCTCCTCTTTTCCTAGATTCAAGCCTCATTGTGTGTGTGTGTGTGTTTCTAACTTACCTTGAAAAACTAAGACTCCTTCTAACAAACAATGGAATTCACTGTGGTGCCTAAGGGAAGCCTGCCAAGGAAGAAGATAGCGTTTATGCAGTAGCTTTAGTTAATTTTGTGTCTCAACAGCTGTTCTGGTTGTCCTTCGCACAACACCTCTGGAATGCATGACGAGTCACATAAGAAGGAGTGTCAAGTGGGAATTGTAGTTTTAGCAGGCTCCATCGCCTTGCCTTATCGTAACAGCATGGACACATGACGTCTCAGGAAAGTGCTATGTTCTAGAATTATTTCCTTCATTTTAGAACCATTGGTGAATCCTCTGTTGAGAGTAGCAGTGGTGTTTGGCAAGGTGAGGAGAAATGGGCATGCTTGATCAGATTATCTAGATCCATCACAATCTGGATTCGGACCTGGTTTAGGAATGAATCAGCCTTGGTCCCTCTGATGGATGACCTTTATTGTGAGAGAGGCAGCGGGGGTGGGGAGCAACCCTGCTACTTCCGCTCGATCTCTGAGCAGCATTTAACACCATTGACCACATGGTATCCTCCTGGACCAATTCAGTGGAATGAGAATTGGCGGCACTGCATTATGGTGGTTCCAGTCTTATCTTCAGGGTCATGTCCAGAGAGTAACACTGGGTGAGTGTTCCTTGGCCCCCTGGCACTTGTGTCTGGGATTCTAAGGGACCCTGGAGTATTCAATTTACTTTTCACGTTGTTGTCAGCCACAGTTTACACCACCTGTTAGAAGGGCAGGAAACAAGCACAGTATCTTGGCTGTGTGTGTGAATCTCACCTGAAGTAGCACATACTTTCCCATGAATATAATCACACTTAGATTGCCTAGCCTTTAGGGAAATAAGAAAAGCTAGTTTATTACAGGAAATACACACTTGATAGAAAAGAGTTTCTCATTCTAAGTAGGAGATGCAAAGAGCCATGCTTTGCTCTTGTGCTACTGAAGAGGGAGAGAAAGGAAAGATGAAGCAGGAGTAGGAAATGAGGCCTACACCTGAAGAAAGATTAGCATAGAAGACAAAGGATAGTCAAAGAAGTTTGGAAGGTCCCCTTTGTATCTGCTTTAATCCCTTTTATCCCAACAATTCAAATGCTAACATAATTATACAGCCACCACTCACCATATGCTCAGAGGCACTTGTTACCAAATTCTTCCAAGTTACACAGGAAGTGGATTGGACTGTGAAAGACCAACCCAAATTGTGTTTGCGTTTTGACAAATTTGTAGGGCAGTCCAATATCTCAGAGAGGAGTTCAGGTCTCCTGCTCCCCTGGTGCATTCACTATAGCTGCCCAATTTCCCTGCTTTTTAAAGTTTGATAGAAATATCTGTGGGCTATAGGTATGTTCTTAAACTGCGTTTTTTGACTATTAGTGAATACAACTTTTGTATGACTTGAATTTTTGAACTGCCCATAAGTATTTTTTTAACAGCCTATTGTGTCTGGCTGCCAATGAAAGAAAAACAGTCCTGCAGAAATCTTCTAAAAGGATTACCAAAATAATTCCTAAACCAGTGAGGCAAGATAAAGCTGGTACAATTAATGTAGAACTCCTGGTTTGGGACAGGAAATAGAATGGTGTGACCCTTTTGACTAGTAGCTCAAGTGCTGATCATTGACTCAGGAAGCCTGAGTACCATTCTAATTTCACGTATTTCATAACTCTTCCAGATTTCAAATTGTTAACACGATGATGGTTTATGATATTACTTTAAAAGCTGCTTGGAACATGATACCCTAAACCACCTGACAGGGTTATTGTGACATGTGAAGGAAAGGCCTTCTCTGCTATGGTCCCTACCATGTTGAATGCTCTCCTTGTTGTTTTTACCATCGATTGAAGGCATACCTGTTTCCTTGGTGAAATGCTATTGATTTTTAATGGATGTATTTTCTTATATTGGGAACCATTTTGGTAAGTCTTTGTGTAAATGAAAAGTGATACAGATGTGTTTAAGGTAGATATTATTCTTGTTCTTTGCAGATGCAGAAAGTTGTACCAGGTGTCCAGATGATCAACATCCAAACAAGGCCCGAGATCAATGTGTCCCCAAGATTATCACCTTCTTGCCTTATGAAGAACATTTAGGGATCCTCTTGGCTTCCTTTGCCCTGTTCTTGTCCTTAACCACATGCATTGTTTTAGGAATCTTCATTAAATTCCTAGAAACTCCAATTGTCAAAGCCAACAACAGGGACCTCTCCTATATCCTCCTCATCTCCCTCCTGCTCTCCTTTTTGTCCTCCTTCCTCTTCATTGGCCAGCCAAGAAAAGTGACCTGCCTTCTCCAACAAATGGCCTTCAGTGTCATCTTCTCGATTGCAGTTTCTTCTGTGTTGGCAAAAACCATCACTGTGGTGCTGGCCTTCCTGGCCACAAAACCAGGAAACAGGGGGAGGAGATGGCTGGGGAGGAGTCTGGCCAATTCCATTGTCATTTCTTGTTCTAGTGCCCAAGTTGTCATCTGCACTGTCTGGCTAGGACACTCTCCCCCATTCCCAGAGTCCGACATGCATTCCCAGCCTGGAGAGATCATCTTGCAGTGCAATGAAGGGTCTGTTGCCATGTTTTATGTTGCTCTTGGCTACATGGGCTTCCTGGCTGCCATCTGCTTCACAGTGGCTTTCCTGGCCAGGAAGCTGCCTGGGGCCTTCAATGAAGCCAAGCTGATCACCTTCAGCATGCTGGTCTTCTGCAGTGTTTGGGTGTCCTTTGTGCCCACCTACCTGAGCACGAAGGGGAAATACATGGTAGCCGTGCAGGTCTTCTCCATCTTGGCCTCCAGTGCTGGCCTTCTGGGCTGCATCTTCATGCCCAAGTGCTACATTATTGTCCTGAGGCCTGATCTGAATACAAAGGAGCACCTGACAACAAAAACTAAAGTAGAAACCTGATTCTTATGAAATTGTTTCTTAGAGGCACCAGTTAGCAAGTGCAAAGTAAAACATCTGCCTCCTCAATTTTTCCAATAATGTGAGATTATTGTCCAGAAGAAACAGCAATATAGAGCTGTTTTCCTGGTTCCTGAGTGTGAGACACTTACCGTCTAAAAATGCAATCAGAACAATTTGTTTAAAACCATTTTTATTGCACAGTTCTTCATAGTTCTTGGCAAGTGACACTCCAATTTCGGGTATTAAGGCTCTGGTTGACATGAAACCAGCCCGAGTTAATATAAAATTGTCTGCACCTCCACAACTTCTCATTATTCACCACTCCTTTTGAACACCTAACTGCAGATATAGATATTGATATATGTGTGATATTGAAATACCATAGACAGTATATTGATATTTTGATATCCAAAATGGAGACAATAGTCAAGAAATGAGAAAAAGGCTAGGACTGGGGAGGGCAGCTATGAGAGAACTAGAGAAGGTCCTCAAATGCAAAGATGTATCACTGAACACTAAAGTCAGGATCATTCAGACCATGTTATTTCTGATGTCTATGTATGGATGTGAAAGTTGGACAGTGAAAAAAGTGGATAAGAGAAAAATCAACTCATTTGAAATGTGGTGTTGGAGGAGAGCTTTGCACATATCATGGACTGCGAAAAAGAAATAATTGGGTTAGAACCAGAACTATCATTATAAGCTTCATCATATTAGGTTATGATGGACACATCATGAGAAGACATGATTCACTAGAAAAGACAATAATGCTGGGAAAAACAGCAGGGAGTACAAAAAGAGGAAGGCCAAACAAGAGATGGATTGATTCCATAAAGGAAGCCACAGACCTGAACTTACAAGATCTGAGCAGGGTGGTTCATGACAGATGCTCTTGGAGGTCGCTGATTCATAGGGTCGCCATAAGTCGTAATCGACTTGAAGGCACATAACAACAACAATCAGACTTAAAATTATGAAACTGGTCTGAATTATCCTGACTTTAGTGTTCAGTGATACATCTTTGCATTTGAGGACCTTTTCTAGTTCTCTCACAGCTGCCCTCCCCAATCCTAGCCTTTTTCTCATTTCTTTACTATTGTCTCCATTTTGGTTAATGACTGTGCTAAGGTATTGATAATCCTTGATAAGTTCAATGTCATCATGCAAAAATGGCAGCAGTTTCCTTGACAAGATAATACAGATGAAGACCACATGATCCTCCACTGTTCTAGAATCTTTCCCCTATGGGAAAAGTTAACATAACCACAAATTTTACCATTTCATCATCTGTCATGAAGATCCATCTCTTTGAGAGCATTTAGCATGGGCCTGACTCTAACTGCCTCTCACTTACTGAGACTTGGAGTTTATGCTGCTTGTGACATCATGCATGATGTCATAATGATGCCTTTGCATTCAGCCTAGACAATCTCCATGGCAATGCCAATGGCCTGCAACTAGGCCACCATCAACCTGACTCTCCACCAAATATATTTTAGTTCACAGCCTGTCAACCTTCCTCTTTCAACAAGCCTTTTAAGTAAAGACCTTATCCCAGTCTGCGTCAGTGTTGGAATTTTTTTAAAGGTGTTTTTATGGCTTTTTAGAAAAAAATTTTTTTAAAGATCTTTTGTTTTAATATGTTTTTAAAGATGTTTTGTTCTAATTCGCCCAATCTCAAATTTACCATTCTTGGGCAAGGTCATTGAGCGAGTGGTGGCTAATCAGCTGTCGACACACTTGGATGAAACGGATTATTTGGATCCATACCAATCGGGTTTCAGGACTGGACATGGTACTGAAACAGCCTTGGTCGCTCTGGTGGATGATATGAGGAGGGCATTAGATAGGGGAGAATTCACCTTTCTTGTCCTCCTCGATCTCTCAGCGGCTTTTGATACTGTTGACCACAGTATCCTTTTACATCGCCTGGAGGGGTTGGGAATAGGGGGCACTGTATTGCAGTGGTTCCGTTCCTTCCTCTCCGATAGGCATCAACAGGTAGCATTGGGGGAAGAGGTTTCAGACCCTTGGCCTCTCAATTGTGGTGTGCCACAGGGCTCTATCCTCTCTCCCATGCTATTTAATATCTATATGAAGCCGCTGGGGACAATCATTAGGAGATTTGGGCTGCAGTGTCACCAATATGCGGATGACACTCAGCTCTATCTCTCGTTTAAATCCTCACCAGAGTTGGCTGTGGAGACCTTGTCCAAGTGCCTGGAATCCGTGAGTGGATGGATGGGAAGGAACAGGCTGAAGCTGAATCCTGATAAGACCGAGGTGCTACTCGTGGGAGACAGAGGAGGGTTGGGAGATATTGACTTGATGTTCGACGGGGTGAAATTGCCCCTAAAGGACCAGGTCCGCAGCCTTGGGGTTGTTCTTGATTCCAAGCTGTCCATGGAGGCTCAGATCTCGGCAGTGAGTTGGGCAGCTTGGTATCAATTACACCTCATACGTAGACTGCAACCATACCTTCCTGTTCACCAGCTCCCATTGGTGGTACATGCCCTGGTCACCTCTCGTTTGGATTACTGTCATGCGCTCTACGTGGGGCTACCCTTGAAAACGGTCCAGAAATTACAACTTATACAAAATGCGGCGGCTCGACTACTTACAAACTGTCGCCGCCGGGAGCATATTACTCCAGTGCTGTTCGATCTGCACTGGCTCCCAGTTGTTTTCCGGGCCCAATTCAAGGTGTTGGTATTAACCTTTAAATCCCTATACGGTCTCGGCCCAGTTTATCTGATGGAGCGCCTCCAACGCCACCAATTATGCCGCCCCACAAGATCAGCCACACAGGGCCTTCTCTCAGTCCCGCCAACTAAAACAGCTAGGCCGGTGGGGACTAGAGAGAGGGCCTTTTCAGTGGCGGCCCCCACTCTCTGGAACTCCCTCCCATATGATCTTCGGCATGCCCCTTCCCTGAATGTATTCCGCCAGGCCTTGAAGACCTGGCTTTTCAGACAGGCCTTTGGGACTTCCGGGGAGGGTTAATCACTATGATCAATTGCCTAGTACTCTGAACTGTCAGTGTCTATAGTTTTATAGTTTGATCGTTGTATTGTTTTATTATGATGTATTTTATTGAAACAAAGATTTACGTCGCCTAGAGTGGCCATTGGCCAGATAGGCGACACAGAAATTAAATTATTATTATTATTATTAATACATTTTAAAATCTGTTTTAAAGATGTTTTAGAGTGTTTTTTGTTCACTGCCATGGGCTCCTACTGGGAGGAAGGGTGGGATATTAATGTAGTAAATAAATAGCCCTAAGCTCAGAGAAGAATTCAGGGTAATTTAGAGAGTCCTGGAAGCCTTTGTTGCCCGCACAGAACCCCAGATATCTATGAGGCTGGGTTTATTTTATTTACAAATACTGTGTTTCTACACCATCAATCATTTTTTTAAAATCAAAGGTTGTGAATGACATCCAATCAATAAAATTATGCCAATCCCGTAGGCTCTGTCTGAAGTTTACTGGCAGTGCATTCCAAAGGGCAGGTGCCCCCTCACTAAATGCCAAGTCCATACAGCCTCAAATGTATTAGAATAAGAAACACACATACACTGCCATTCAGTGACTCTTTTATGGGAGGGAAAGCTGGTCTAATGTCTGACACTAGAGAGAGCCACTGAGGGCCCGTCCGTGGTGCTCTGAGGTGATTTTTTTGTGGGGGGGGATGGCGGTAAGGAGGATAGATGCCCACCCAGCTATTTCAATTTAGGCTACATCTCACCACATAGAAGGGAAACCTTCAGCCTGGAAACTATCCTTTTTTGTTTTGTTTTTTTCAGTAAAGCCCTTGCGGATCAGACCAAACGTCTATCTGGGCCAGTAATCCCACAGGAGCTAGCTAGATGTGTATGGGAAGACCACCAACAGGACATAAAAGGCAATATCCATCTCCTGCTGTGGTTCCCCTGATTTTGGAAGTAGGCACATTGCCATCAGAACTAATAACTATTAAGATCTTGCATGAATTTGTCTAACCCTCCATGTAAAGCCTTCAGAGATGTCCACCAGTTCAAAGTGCTGGTTTTGACCTGTAACTCTTTACAGCTCAACCCCACTATCTTCTGGAATGCCTCGCCCAATGTGAACCTACCCAGACCCTTAGGACTTCTTCTGACACCCTTCTCATCTGTGGAATATGCTCAACAGTGAGGTCCAATTGGTGCTCTCCTAATGTCTTTTCAGCTGTAGGTAAAGGCGTGCCTTTTCCCCCAGACTGAGATGATGTGGTTTGTCATTAGTATAGACTACTGGAATCCTGAATGCCCTGGGGGAGTTCCCAGTAGATAGAGCAGGTGACCCTGTTGAAGCCGTTGCCACACTGTGGAACAGTGAGGCACGTCAGGCTCTTGAATGGTTGCCCCCAAGTCCCCTCTCCAGGATTGTGGAGCCCGGTTTGCACCTTGATACACCAGTGAGTTAAGGGCAATGAAACAGGCTGGACGACTGCTAGAGCGCAAGTGGCGAAAGACATGCTGTGAGTCTGATTGGGCATGAGTAAAACATCATAATCATGCCTACTATGTGGCAGTGAGGGTGGCGAAGAGGGCCACTTCTCTGCCTCCATTGCATCCTCAAATAGCCATCCAGTGGAGCTTTTCCATATTGTCAGGGGTCTGTTGACATCAACTCCAGGAAATTGAGTTTTAGACCCTTCGGAGGCCCACTGTGAATTGTTTGCAAGGCACTTTGAGAGTAAAGTTGCTCACCTCTGTAGAAATCTTGAGGGTCCATCCACATCTACTGTAGTCTCCAATGAGGTGTCCAGTGCCACGTCTGCTGCAACTTCTTGGGAATGGTTTCAGTTGATGCGGCCTTAGGACGTAGACAAGGTGGTTTCGATGATGCGGCCAGCAACGTGTCCTCTCGACCCTTGCCCTTCTTGGCTTATTAAAGCTTACCGAGGGGGGTTGACCGAGTTGATCCAGTGTGTGGTCAATGCATCATTGAGGGAGGAGTGATTCCAGCCACCCTGAAAGATGTGGTGATTTGACCGCTCCTGAAGGAGTCTGCCCTGAATCCATTGGTTTGCAACAATTACCGATCGGTCGCAAATACCCCCTTTTTAGGGAAGGTGATTGAGAGGGTTGTGGCACAGCAATTGTAAGCACTCTAGGATGAAAGAGATTATCTTGACCCATTCCAGTCTGGGTTCAGGCCTGGTTATGGGACTGAATTGGCCTTGGTCGTCCTTATGGATGACCTTTTTCGGGAGAAGGACAGTGGGAGTATGACCCTTGATCTCTCAGCGGCTTTTGACCATGGGCATTGACCATGGTATCCTTCTGGGCCAACTTGGTGAGATGGGTATTGGAGGCACCATTTTACAATGGTTCCCATCCTATCTTGAGGGTCGTTTTCAGAGAATAGCATTGGGCTATTGTATTTTGGCCCCCTGGCAGTTGTCCTGTGGGGTGCCTCAGGGTGCCATCTTGTCCCCCATGTTGTTTAACATCTATATGAAGTCCTTGGGAGCAGTCATCAGGAGCTTTGGGGCGAGGTGTCAGAAGTATGCTGAAGATACCCAGCTCTATTTCTCTGTAACATCTGAATCGGGAGAGGCTGTGCAAGCCCTTGGCTTATGCCTGGACTCGGTGGTGGGCTGGATGAGGGCCAATAAACTGAGTCTCAATCCTAACAAGATGGAGACTCTGTGGGATGGTGGTTCCCAAGTTCAGATAATTGGTCAGTTGCCTGCTTTGGATGGGGTTGTACTCCCTCTGAAAGAGCAGGTCTGTAGTCTGGGGTGCTCCTGGATCCATCTTTGTCACTGGAGGCCCAGGTGACCTCTGTGGCTAGGAATGCCATTCACCAGCTTCGGGAGGTAAAATAACTGCAGCTGTTTCTGGATCAGGATAGTCTGACCACTATTGTCCATGCATTGGATTACTGTAATGTGCTCTGTGTGGGGCTACCCTTGAGGTTGGTCTGGAAGCCACAGCTGGTGCAAACTGTGGCAGCAAGACTGCTCACTGGAGCAGATTATTGCCATCATGTCACTCCACTACTGACAGAATGGCACTGGCTGCCCATTAGCTGCCAGACCAAGTTCAAGGTTCTGGTTTTGGTGTACAAAGACTTATGCAGCTTGGGACCAGGATACCTGAAAGGCCATCTTACCCCTTATATACCCAGTCGATCACTGAGCTCTGCAGGTGGGGGCCTCCATCAGATACCATCTTATCAGGAGGTCCATTCTGCACAACATAGGAAGTGGACCTTTAGTGTTGTGGCATAAACCCTTTGGAATTCCCTACCCTTAAATATTAGACAGGCTGTTATCTTTTTGGTGCTTGCTGAAGACTTTCCTCTTTCAACAAGCCTTTTCAGTAGAGGTCTTATCCCAGTTTGCTTCTGTATTGGAACTGCTTTTTCAGATGCTTTTAAGCCTTCTTTTTAAAAAAAAAAATAGGTGTTTTTAAAGCTTTTAAAAATCGAAGTCTTTTTATGATGTTTTTAAGTGTTTTTAGTGTTTTTTTTTTGCCACCCTGGGCTCCTACTTGGAGAAGGGGTGGGATATAAGTCAAATAAATAAATATGTTGCCAAACCTTCCTGTCTGAGGGTTTTGTTTTGTTGTTTTACTTTATTTTTACAGAATCATACATTTGATTTCTTTTTAACCATGTTGTGAGTTATTTGGAGAAGTTCAGACGGCAATCGACTAATAAATTTAAACAGCAACAATAATAATCTTGCACATATTGTAAATAAATGGTGAGAGTGGATTCAGTCAAATAACTCCGTCTTGGAGTTCCCCAGGGATGGAAAAAGCCTCCACTCTTTCCATTAGAAATATGGGGAAAGGAACAATTATCTTAATTAAGTCTGGACAAGGAAAAGGATTTCATAGAATCATAAAGTTGGAAGGGGCCTCTAAGGCCATCGAGTCCAACCCCTCTGCTCACTGCAGGAATCCAACTTCAAAGTATACCAGACAGATGGCTGTCCAGCTGCCTCTTGAAGGCCTCCAGTGTTGGAGAGCCCACTACATCCCTAGGTCATTGGTTCCATTGTTGCACTGCTCTAACTGTTTGGAGGTTTTTTCTGAAGTTCTGCCAAAATCTGGCTTCCTGTCACTGGAGCCCATGATTCCCGGTCCTGCACTCTGGGACGATCGAGAAGAAATCCTGGCCCTCCTCTATGTGACAACCTTTCAAGTGCTTGAAGAGTGCTATCATATCTCCCCTCAGTCTTCTCTTCTCAAGGCTAAACATGTCCAGTTCTTTCAGTCTCTCCTCATAGGGCTTTGTTTCCAGTCCCCTGATCATCTTTGTTGCCCTCCTCTGAACCTGATCCAGTTTCTCTGCATCCTTCTTAAAGGGTGGTGTCCAGAACTGGACGCTGTACTCAAGATGAGGCTTAACCAGTGCTGAATAGAGGAGAACTAATACTTCATGCTATTTGGAAATTATACTTCTCTTAATACAGCCTAATATAACATTTGCCTTTTTTGCAGCCAGACAGCACTGTTGGCTCATATTCAACTTGTGATCAACAACAATCCCAAGATCCTTCTTGCATGTAGTATTGCTGAGCCAAATATCCCCCATCTTATAACTGTGCATTTGGTTTCTTTTTCCTAGGTGTTTGCACTTATCCCTGTTAAATTTCATTCAACCCTCCCCATTTTGTATCATCTGCAAATCTGATAAGCTTTCCCTGATAAGCATGATCTGTACCTCCTCATCCAAGTCATTAATAAAAATGTTGAAGAGCACTGGGTTCAGGGCCAAGCCCTGCAGTATCCCACTCATTACTACCCCCAGTTTGAAAAGGAATAATTGATAAGCACTCTTTGAGTATGATTCAGTAACCAACTGTGGATCTACCTGATAGTTGTTCCATTCAGCCCACATTTAACTAACTATCACAGGGCACTTTGTCAAAGGTTTTGCTAAATTTGAGGTATATTATGTCCACAGCTTTCCCACAGTCTACCAGAGAGGTTATCCAATCATAAAATGAGATAAGCTTAGCCTGTCTGGTATTTTAAAAATATATGTGAAATAGGAACAGTTTCGTGGTCCTATTTCTTAGCAGAAATATAAATGCAAGTAGCAGGATGAGAATCAACCAGTCCACCCTTTCCCTCAGACACAAATAATTACAGACACAATCTTCTTAAGTAAAAGATAAAGAATGTTTACTCACAACCTTTCATATGTTCAGGAAACATAGGCTCTAGCTTAGATAGAAACGTGGAAGTCTCAGTCCATGGTAATTGTCATCTTGGAGAGGAGCATGAGCATGCTTCTCTCTCCTCAGGCTTAATGGAGAATAAGCAAGAATCCCAGACAAAGGAGGCTGGTAAAAAGGTACATGGGATATTTCTCAAATATCCCTTCAAGGGAACGTACAAGTTTGCCCTCATCAGTTGTTATCGCCAAATTTATGACTCACTTCCCCTTAGGATTCAGCTTAAAGCCCTCTAGATGAGGTTGTCCATGCTGTGGCCAAACACATTCTTCCCAGTCCTTGTGAGGTGCCGGTAGTCACTTGCCGGTAGTCCATCTTCCAGGAAGGGTAACCTGTGATCCCAGAATCCAAATATCTCATGTCAGCATCATCTTCATAGCCAGTCAGTATTTTTCTTTCCCTTTCTACTCCTCTTCTAAGTGATGGAAGGATGGACGAGAAAACTATCTGGGCCCCGAAGTCCTTGAGTTTCCCAGAGCTTCAAAGTCTGACATGATCATTCTTTGAAGCTCTGCTTGGCAATGTCATTCGTTTCCACATGGATGAGAAGAAAGCGATGGCAACCCTTCCATCACAATCAAACAATGGTTACAAAAATGCATTGATTGATTGATTGATTACATTTATATACCGCCCCATAGCCAAAGCTCTCTGGGCAGTTGACAGCAATTAAAAACAATAAAAACATATATACAAATTTTAAAACACAAAAACAATTTAAAAACACAATTAAAAACAATTAAAAACAATTTAAAAACACATGCTAAAATACCTAGGAGAAGAGGAAAGTCTTAACCTGGCGCCAGAAAGATAACAGTGTTGGCGCCAGGCACACCTCGTCAGAGACATCATTCCATAATTTGGGGGCCACCACTGAGAAGGCCCTCTCCCTATTAGGGGAAAGTATGCATAAAAAAGGACATAGTGAAAACAACATAAAGAAATGAATTATAGATGAGAAATTGCTTGCAAAAATGTGTATATTAATAAAAGCTGCCTGCAGAAACGTGTTTATTAGGAGAAATTCACACCAAAATGCTGGAGAATTTTCATGATTTTTTTTTTTAATGCAAATTGCTGCATAAATGTGGAGAACTGAATTTAAGATTGGAGAAAGGAGAAACAAAATTGACAGATCTTTCAAACGCTATAATTTGTTAGGTTAGTTTTAGAGATCCTCTCTTTTGCTATATTTACTAAATATAACCATTTCACCACTTAATGGCCGCTCAACTCTGCTTCACAGCTATGTTGGCAAACTTCAGCAGGATGGGGCTATTGCCCTCCTGCTCTGCTTGTGAGCTACCCAGAGGCATTTGATTGGCCGCTGTGGAGAATAAGATATTAATTAGACTAGATGGGCCTTTGGTCTGCTCCAACTGAAGGACTCTTCTCTGAAATAAAAGTTCAGGCCACATCTCCCCCCTGCGTTTTGTCTCTTGTCAAAATTTGGAGCCGCATCTCTGATTTCTCACAAATTTGTTTTTCTCTAGCTCTACACCTGTCCCTTAAGTCACGCATGAGTGTGCTATAATTATCAAAATAATGGTGATTGTGATACTTTTGGAGATTGCCTTTGAGACCAATAAACTAAACATCAGAATCAAGGGCAGCATGAGGTTATTCATAGCAGTTCTTGTGCCAGAGATAGACTGAGCCAGGTTTAGCGCACGTGAAAGGGGAAGATATGCCTGTTTTCAATTTAATGGCCCCAACTGAAGCTGTGGCTGGACACCACCCATATTTCTTACATCACTGCTGCTTTGGTCCTGCAAAGTTTTTGGCTTCTTCTGATTAGCTGGCTGTTGTGGAGAGAGGAGCACTTACAAGAGAAGGTTAGTACTAGCAGGAAGAACCAGAAATGAGATCCCTGTTGCTTCTGTTGCTGCGTCTGCTGCTGATGCCCCATGGAGTCTGTGGGATGCTGAAGGGAAATTGCCCCTTGAATCTGACAAGGGACCAAAATGAAGCACAGAATTATTACCGGCCTGGAGACTTCCTCATTAGTGGCATCATATCTCCTAAGCATTTTGCTCATCAACTTCCGTACGACTTTTCCCAGACCCCATTAACCAGGATTGATGAGTAAGTAATTATGTGCTGATGGATGTAAGGGTTCTCCTATTTTCTCCTGTCCTATTTTCTGGTTCCTTGGCCACCCCTTGTAAAATACTCTCCCTGTAGTTCTGCATGTTGCCTTTTGAATCTGGTTAGGGATCAAAATGACGACTCACATGCAGGCTGGAGGGGAGGGTGCCACCACAGTCGTGCAATTTACAAAAGGCACGTAGGTATCAAGATTTGCATGGGGGCTTCCTTTGGAGCCCTGCAGCTCATGTGAAGAGTCCTCATAGCTAAGTTAAAGCTTTCCTCCTTCTTCATAAGACCATTTCTTTTTCTGTCGTGTCTTTTTAGACTGCAAGGCTATGGAAAGGGACTGTCTTAACAATGATACTTGTAAGCTGCTCTGGGAGACTTTTATATAAAATAATACAGGCCAAGGACTTTCTCATTTCTGGAGTCAGATCTCCAAAATTTGATGAACTATTCAGCTTTTTTCATACACACCCTCAACCCACCCAGCCCCAAGTTGTATTTCACGCTTGCTTGCCTGCCCTCAAATTGCACCTAATTATCAGGGACACCTCCTATTTTCTAGTCCCCGCTGGTGGTCATCATTGGCAAAAGACTCTCCTTCTTGACTCCTCTGTTGCCTTTTGGGCACTTTGTAAATACCATGGCAGCAACTTCCTCTGCTGAGAGGAAGGGTGGGATATATATATATAAAAAAATAAGTCCAGGTAGGATCACAGATACAACTGGATAATTAGGGGATGCTAGCATCATTTTTAGTATCACTGAGCTGCAACTGGTGCAAAATGCAGCGGTGAGACTGCTCACTGGGGCAGGGTATCTCCAACATGTCACCCCTGCTGCTGCTGAAAGAATTGCACTGGCTGCCCATTTCCTACTGGGCTAAGTTCAAGGTTCTGGTTTTGGTGTACAAAGCCCTGTACAGCTTGGGACCAGGATACCTGAAAGATCATCTTACCCCTTATATACCCAGTCGATCACTGCGCTCTGCAGGTGATCGCCTCCTGCAGATACCATCTTATTAGGAGGTCCATTCTGCACAACATAGGAAGTGGACCTTTACTGTGGTGATACCTACCCTTTAGAATTCCCTCCCCTTAAATATTTGACTGAGGAACCATCTGTGTTATCTTTTTGTCGCCTACTGAAGACCTTCCTCTTTCAACAAGCCTTTTAAGTACAGACCTTATCTCAGTCTGCCGCCCTGGGCTCCTACTGTTTTTAAAGCTTTTTTTTTTAAAGGGGTTTTAAAATATGTTTTAATATGTCTGAAATTCTTTTGTTTTTAAGATGTTTTAGAGGGTTTTTAGTGTTTTTGTTTGCTACTCTGGGCTCCTAGAAGGAAGGGCAGGTTATAAATCTAATAATAAATAAATAATTTCCACAAAAAGAAAAGCCTCTTTGCTTAGGCACAGGCTAGAGCCAAGATGGTTTGTTCTTGGTGGTTTAAACACAAACGCCAATGCACAGCTTCCCCCTCTGTCCCCACCATAATGAAGGTAACAAGTGCAGCTGAATGTGTTGGAATGGCATCTGTCGTATAGTTAGCAGAGCCAAATCCATGCTCAGGCAGTGTTCCTTTGTATAGGTATTGGGCTGTTACAAGTATTTCTCGCTGATACTTTGGAGGGCTTAAGACTTGTTTTTTCACATTGCCCAATCTGAAATTACTTCCAAGGTCTGGCACTGCCATTGCAATGGGATTGAAGGGAGCAAAATGAATGACCAGGCTACTCTCCTTCTGCAGGGCTCTGCTTTATAGCTGGATGCAATGTTCATTTAAGAGAACATTTTTTTCCAACTGCAACTACCACATGAATTCTATCCCCCCAAGTCCAAACTAATGTGTGCCATGTATTTATTTTATTTATTTATTATTTGATTTATATCCCACCCTTCCTCCCAGCAGGAGGCCAAGGCGGCAAACAAAAGCACTAAAAACACTTTAGAACATCATAAAAACAGACTTTAAAATACACTAAAAAAATCTTTAAAAACATTTTTTAAAAGCTTTCAAGACATCTTTTTTTAAAAAGGTTTAAAAACATATTAAGAAGCAGTTCCAACACAGATGCGGACTGGGATAAGGTCTCCACTTAAGAGGCTTGTTGAAAGAGGAAGGTCTTCAATGTTTATATTAAATATTTGCAACTTAAAATTGCAAACTGTTGTTGTTTGTGCCTTCAAGTCGATTACAACTTATGGCGACCCTATGAATCAGTGACCTCCAAGAGCATCTGTCGTGAACCACCCTGTTCAGATCTTGTAAGTTCAGGTCTGTGACTTCCTTGATGGAATCAATCCACCTCTTGTTTGGCCTTCCTCTTTTTCTACTCCTGTTTTTCCCAGCATTATTGTCTTTTCTAGTGAATCAGGTCTTCTCATGATGTGTCCAAAGTATGATAACCTCAGTTTCACCATTTTGGCTTCTAGTGACAGTTCTGGTTAAATTTGTTCTAACACCCAATTATTTGTCTTTTTCACAGTCCATGGTACCCCCAAAGCTCTCCTCAAAAAGTTGGTTTTTCTCTTATCCACTTTTTTCACTGTCCAACTTTCACATCTTTAGGCAAGTGCAATGCATATGGGGACTCAGCTTGGCTCTGGGCATCAGCCCCCATTCCTAAAACTTCCCCCTCTGCTGTGCCCTTCAGCTGATTTCACTTGCATAAGGGAGACTCAAGGGGGGGGCACAACAAGTTGTTGCAGCCTCCTGACAGTTTCTTTTACAAAAGGGCTGAACTACAAACATAAATGCCATTATTTGGTGATCAAATCATGCTTGTTTTCATTAAATAGTGAATAGCACTGTGACCATTTTTAATTTATTTTTATTTCAGTTTGGCACCTAGGTACTACTGGCACATCTTGTCCTTCTTGTTCACCATCCAGGAGATCAACCGGGATCCCAGGCTCTTACCCAACATGACCCTGGGATATAACCTCTATGAGAACTATTTCGATGCAAGGATAACTTCTGATGCCATGCTAGACCTGCTTGCAGGGGGAGAAAGCAATATTCCAAACTATAACTGTGGAAATTGGAATAACCTGCTGGCTGTTCTTGAAGGGGCTAATTCTGTCATCTCTAAACAGATTTCAACCCTGTCGGGCATCTTTAAAATCCCACAGGTATGAAGGAGGGTCAGAGAAGTTCAGCTGAATAAAATCCCCCTTTTACTTCAGCAGAGACAAGAAAGGACATCAAAAAATGAGAAAATCTTGAGCTATGGATCCTGCGTTCTTTCTTCAACCTGGCCACCCTTGAGATGTTTTGGACTCAAACTCCCATCAGCCCCAGCCAGCACAAATGTTGTTAGATATTAACCATTTCAAGTTAATAAATATCTGTTCCTTATCCTGAAAGCAAAACAAAACGCTAATTCATCTTTTCCTTTCCTCACTAGATCAGTTATGGCTTCACTGCTCAGGTTCTTGATAAGACCCAGCTCCCTTCTGTCTACTGGATAGTCCCCAGAGAAGACACTCAGTACCCTGGGATTGTCAAGTTGCTTCTGCATTTTGGATGGACATGGATCGGCCTCTTTGCTCCAGACAGTGATGATGGAGAAAGGTTTGTGAGTGTGTTGACATCTCTGATGACCAGCAATGGAATTTGTGTTGCCTTATCAAAAAGACTACCTGAAAAGAATCTGCACCAAGTGCTCAGCCCACGTGAATCATTTATCTTGTGGAGACAAGTCAGTGTATTTGTTTACTATGAAAACACTCACAGGGGATGGATTCCAATCATAGTGCTACAAAAAATACTTGAGAAAGATATTGGGGCAAAGGTCTGGGTCACAACAGGGTTTCAGAACATCAACTTGAATTTGTCTTATGGCCCTGATTTATTCCAGTACATCCATGGTTCATTGTCCTTTGTAATGAAGGCCAAAAAAAAGTACACACATGACTACTATACGCCATCTTCGCATCTTCTCAGACAGTTTTGGGAAGAAGCATTTCATTGTTCTTATTCAAAACATGTGTTGGCAGTGAGAGGTTGGACAAGATGCACAGAGGAGGAGAACTTGGAGACGCTGCCCCAAGAGGAGCTGGAGAGAGTCCTGTCTCAAGACAGCTACACCACTTACTTCAGTGTCCACGCCGTGGCACTCGCCTTAAATGCTGCATATTCACCCAGATCAAAGTGGATGGTGATGGTGGGTGGAGGAGACAAGTTGGAACTCCGAAGGCTACAGCCATGGCAGGTACCATCTTTCCCTTCCTGCAAACTGCAATTAATATTCCAAACTCTGAAATAATCATTATTCTGAATCCATACTCAAACATAGTAGTGAGGCAAAACTATTGCCTATTTCTGAGGCAAATCCAATTTTGGTTATGTCAGAAGACTCTTCCAATTCCCAACGGTTCCTCCCTGGTGCCCTTAGAGAGATTCAGCTTTCTTGAATGCAGTTGGGCTCTCCTCAACGCCACCCACATTCTGCTGGGCCTAGAAGTTGCCCATCAACAGTGAGCACCTGAAACACAGGCCTCCTGGTCACAGTCGTCACCTTCTGTCATTAGATGTACCATATTATCATTTATTTTTATTTAAACATTTATATACCGCCCTTTGTCAAAAGACCGCTTGGCGGTTTACAATATGGTAAAACAAGAAGGTAATAAAAATGGCTAACAACAGTTTTTAATGCAATTCAATATAAACAAGTGTAAAATTATGCATATTGGAGCAAAAAATCTGAATTTCACATATACGCTCATGGGGTCTGAACTGGCGGTGACCGACCAGGAGAGAGACCTCGGGGTTGTAGTGGACAGCACAATGAAAATGTCGACCCAGTGTGCGGCAGCTGTGAAAAAGGCAAATTCCATGCTAGCGATAATTAGGAAAGGTATTGAAAATAAAACAGCCGATATCATAATGCCGTTGTATAAATCTATGGTGCGGCCGCATTTGGAATACTGTGTACAGTTCTGGTCGCCTCATCTCCAAAAGGATATTATAGAGTTGGAAAAGGTTCAGAAGAGGGCAACCAGAATGATCAAGGGGATGGAGCGACTCCCTTACGAGGAAAGGTTGCAGCATTTGGGGCTTTTTAGTTTAGAGAAAAGGCGGGTCAGAGGAGACATGATAGAAGTGTATAAAATTATGCATGGCATTGAGAAAATAGATAGAGAAAAGTTCTTCTCCCTCTCTCATAATACTAGAACTCGTGGACATTCAAAGAAGCTGAATGTTGGAAGATTCAGGACAGACAAAAGGAAGTACTTCTTTACTCAGCGCATAGTTAAACTATGGAATTTGCTCCCACAAGATGCAGTAATGGCCACCAGCTTGGATGGCTTTAAAAGAAGATTAGACCAATTCATGGAGGACAGGGCTATCAATGGCTACTAGCCATGATGGCTGTGCTGTGCCACCCTAGTCAGAGGCAGCATGCTTCTGAAAACCAGTTGCCGGAAGCCTCAGGAGGGGAGAGTGTTCTTGCACCCGGGTCCTGCTTGCGGGCTTCCCCCAGGCACCTGGTTGGCCACTGTGAGAACAGGATGCTGGACTAGATGGGCCACTGGCCTGATCCAGCAGGCTCTTCTTATGTTCTTATGTTTAAAATAATACAGAACAATACAAAAAGAACATGTAAGTCAGAGACATTTTCATCTTGCTGAAAAAGCTTGCCAAAACAAAAACGCATTTCTGGAAAGCACAAATTTTCTTCTTTAAATTAAAGTAACTGCTTCAACATTTGAACCTATGCCCATAAGTTAGTAGAAGGGAATTTCATGTTGTCCTCTTTTGTGGTGTTGTGTAATTAGTACCATATAATCCTAGAGTAGTAGAGTTGGAAGGGGTCCATAAGGCCATCGAGTCCAACCCCCTGCTCAACACAGGAATCCAGCTTAAAGCATACCTCTCCAGCTGCCTCTTGAATGCCTCTAGTGTTGGACAGCCCACCATCTTCCAAGGTCATTGTTTCCATTGTCGTATGGCTCTAACAGTTAAGAAGTTTTTCCTGATGTTCAGTCAAAATCTGGCTTCCTGCAACTTGAGCCCATTATTCCGTGTCCTGCACTCTGGGACAATCGAGAAAAGCTTCTGGCCCTCTGTGTGACAACCTTTCAAGTTCTTGAAGAGTGCTGTAATATCTCCCCTCAGTCTTCTTTACTCAAGGGTAAACTGAAAGCTGTCACAGTCTGAATGGAAGGGGAAACCCTTGCACATGCAGGCTTCCACTCAATCAGGGAGCCTGAGTGATTGAAGTTCCAGATCATGTGGAAACCTGTACACATGATAACATCCTCTCTCCCTTCAGATGTTTGCATGTAGAGGAGATACTCTGAACAGCCCCACCTCCTACTCATACGATGATCTTGATTGTGATTAGACCTGTGAGGTCTCATTCTGCAGTGGCCCCCATACTGTGAAATAACCTTCCTTAGAAATACAGAGGGCACCTGGTGTTCTGCCAGCTAGTTATATCAAATCTATTCACAAGGGCATCCTTAAGCACTGGTTCTTAGTACCATCTCTATCAGAAATTTTGGATATGTGTGGTATTTGTAGTTTTTAAAAGTATTTCATTGTCTTTTGTATTTATCTTATACTGTAAACCACCTTGTTATTTTCTACAAAATGTGGTCTATAAATGTTTTAATAAATAAAATAGAACGCGTCACTAGGACTTATAGTCCAGATGAGATGTTCACTGGCCCCAATTCATGAGAGCTCAAAATGAGCAGGGCTGAGATATCCAACATCGTTTCATGCTTTCCTAATGCTGATGTTCTTCCTGTCATTGCCAACCAAACGGAGAGGGTTCCTAGTGCAACCACAAAATACACAGAAAAAGTCACTCCCCAGATTGACAAAGGAAAATGGAAGCACTGTGGCATGCAGCTGAAACGAAAGCTAGCAAAACAAGAAAAATGAGCACAATGACTGTGAATCACAGGATAAATATACTGAGAGGCCCAAATCATGGTACCTGAAACAACAATATGTAACAATGCAAAATGCTGCCACAGTGAATATAGTAACCTGAAAAAATATACAATGACGACAGGCAATGGAAAATGACACAATAATACAAAGATAACAGTTATTCTGGATTGTTGAACTGTTTCAGTGCTTCCTCAGACATTCATAATATTCAGATTCCAGCAGCCAGCCTTGACTCTCCCACAAATGTGTTAAAAATGTGAGAAGTGTAACCCACATATAAGTCTTCCTGTCATTCCAGCTCCACCCCTTCTTAAAAGACACCCAGTTTTCAAATGCATCCATAGGCGGGCTGCATTTTGACGAGAATGGGGAGATGCCTGCTGACTACGATGTTGAGAACTGGGTGATGTTTCCCAACGAGTCTCGTGTTAGAGTGAAAATTGGGAGCATCGAGAGAGAGGCATCCGCTGACATCAAACTCACCATTAACCCGGAAGCCATTGTGTGGCCAAAGTGGTTTAATCAGGTAGGGGACACTTTATTATGGTAAGCTCCAATCCCCACTCAGCCATGTTGAAGCACACTGGGGACCTTGGGCAAGTCACGTTTTTCCGCCTAACCTACCCCACAGGGTTGTTGTGGGGATAAAAATGAAGAGTGTGGGGAGAACTATGGGTGCCACCTTAAGCTCCTTGGAGGAAAGGTGGGAAATTGTATTATTATTATTTTTGTTATTATTGTTAACAACAACAACAACAACAATAATAGTATTGCATGGGAGTTGAGGCAGTGGCATCCTCAGCCCTCATTTTCTGGCTCGATCAGGGCATGTCAGTAGACGGGGAGGAACATGTCTGGCTGGAGGGCAGATAAAAGGACAGCAGCTGGAAAAAAGGTTGTTGGCTCCAAGACATACTGACAAAGAAGTGGGTTAAAGCAGCTGAAAGGAGCGAGCAAACATAAGAGTGAGAGAGGCTGTAAGCACACTAGTTGCCTACAGCAAAGCTTTTCCATTAGCCACACCTGGATGGGGAAGAGGTTGATCAGTTGATCAGTTACAAAATCTGTCTGAAGCAAGTATCGCTCTCACTCGTGGCTACCAGCAGTCCTTTCCTGGCAGCACCTGTGTCGCTCAGACTTGCGGCTACCAGCAGTCAGGATTGTCGTGTTTATTTTTACCTCTCTCTGCTCTAGCACAGATCTCAAAAGATCCCCTTGCTAGGCCACACTACCCAACACTCTGTGTATCCAATATAACATCTAGACTGTGCCTTAGTCTCTTCCCAGTTACTGTGATACCTTGTGTCTGTGTGTATAGGTAATTCCCAACCCCCCTGAAGCCTCTTGCCTATGAAGCTCACAGCTCTGGGTTGCTCTGTGGTACTGGATGTTGACACAATATCTCTTCCTTCACCGCTGCCACCATTCGATACTGTTTCTTGTCAGCCTTGGTTACCCTGCCTTTCCCTCCTGGTCTGTGCCCCCCTAGCTGAGGAATCAGACTTTAAGTAAACCAAGAAAACATTTATTGATAACACTAAGAATAACAAGATTAGTTATAGATTTCATTGATAAGCATATGGTTTCATATATGTTTCTCTTATGTTCCTAATTCCTACTATTTGCCTCAGAACTCCCAATCCAATATCTCAACAGCCACCTTTTACTCTCCACATCAACTTCCCTGTCCACAACCACCCTGTCCAAACCCCCCACCCCGACTCAACTGTCATCCTCTCATTTATACCCTTAGCCATTCAAACACACAGCCAATCCTCATCTAGCATTCTACAGCCCATGTACTCCCCCTTCTCACTCACTCCACTTACCATATTTCCTATAATAAACCTGCACTTACCATATTTACATTACATTCACATACAGGAACATCACACACACTCAAGCTGCTCCGTCCTGGTTTTACAGTATAAAAGGGCGGGGGTTGGACTAGCATCATGTGCCCCCATTTTCAGAGAGGCGGACATGCACTGGAACCAGCAGAATGGCGAGTGTGTCCCTCCCCAGAGAGACAAAGTGGAAGGAGACTGGGAGGTGAGATATGAGAGAGAAGGTGGCTGTGTGGGGGAGTGTGTAAGTGTGAGCGATGGAAGGAACGAATGGGAAAGATATTGCAGAGAAGGAGAAGGGAAGTGGCAGAGGGTGTAGATCTGAGAGTGAAGACAGTTGTGACTTGGAAAGCAAGAGAAAGCAAGCTAGATGGAAAACAGAAGGAGTTAGGAAAGAAAGTCTCCGAGTGATGGTGGAGATTACAGGCTACTTGGGAGGGGGGCAGAGCAAAGGGAAGTACAGATAAAGACTGCAAGGGGAACGAAAATAGGAGATCAGGAGCAGCGGAGCAGGAGTCCCCCGGGAGGAGGGTCATCGGGACAGGGGAGACTGTCCTGAGGAGAATTTTATGTATTATACAACCACAAGAGTGGCTGTATACTATAGCCAGTGTGGAGTTTTCGCATTCTGCAATGTTAAATTGAAAATACCCCCCATGTCATTCTGATGCTTCCCATAAGCTCATTTCAAACCAAACCCTTACAAAACTTACAGTCCTGAACTCAGAAATGCCTGCTTAACAACCCTCTAAATTTTCATGGTGATACACAAAACAGTCAGACAATTGAGAGTTCAAACTCTAAAATAAGCGGGGGGGGGGAACCAGATCCCTTTTGGACTTTTTTCTCTGAGAGTTATCATAATCTGTTGAAATTCATTACAAATCAGCCATGTTCACAGAGTACCTGAAATCTTATTACTGACCTTGCCCCATACTCTGACCTTCATCTTCTGCAGTTTAAAAGTTTAAAAAAATGCCTGGTTGATTTTTAATTAATTTAAGAAATTTTGGCTGGAAGCCTATTATAACACGGGGCATGCTCAGTAAGAACCAACTGTCAGAGTTCTAAAAGCCTCACAGCTGCTGGGCTTGGCTAATCAGAGGGCCACACCCACACCAGACTTTGAATTCACCTGAGACAGTCATGGCTTCCCTCAGAGAATCCTGGGAAGTGTAGTTTGTGAAGGGTGCTGAGAGGAGACTCCTATTCCACTGAGAGAGCTCCAGTGGCCAGACTAGTTTAACAGTCAGCCACTCTGATTGAAGCTCTGTGAGGGGAACTGGGCGTCTCCTAGCAACTCTCAGCACCCTTCACTAACTACACTTCCCAGGATTCTTTGAGAGAAGCCATGACTGCCTAAAGTGAAATAAAGGACTGGTGTGGATGTGGTCAGGGAGAGCTTTGGTTTAAATTTGGGTGTGAGGCTACATGTGCCTGCTGTAGAATAAACAGGTGGGGGAAACCCTGAAAAGCAATGATACTGTTCACAATGTTTTCCTTTTGGAAACGAAAGGGGCTTCCCATCTGCCCAGTGCCCACCCACTCAATCTCCTCCCCTCCCTCTCCTCTCCTCTCCTCCCCCACCCCCTTCTCCTCCCCATGGTCAGTTTTGCCTATTTTAAGCATGATTGCACGGGACTAAATACCAGTGAACTCAATAAACATGCATATGATCAAAGCTGCCCTCCCCTCCCCCTTCCTTTGCCCTTCCCCTTCCAATCCCCTCCTTTCCCCCTCCTTCTGCTCCCCTCTCCCCTCCCTTTCTCCTTCCCTCTCCTCTCCCCTCCCTCTCCTCCACCCCCATGGTCAGTTTTACCTATTCTAACCATGATTTCACAGAAGTAAATCCCATTGAACTCAATAAGCATGCAAATGATCAGACCTGCCTTTCCCCTCCTTCCCCTCTCCTCTCCCTTCCTTCCCCCTTCCCTCTTCCTTCTTCCTTGCCCACTCCAGCCCTACCTCCCCCCAGTCAGTTTTACCTATCCTAAGCATGATTGCAGGGGAGTAAATCCCACTGAACTTAATAAGCATGCAAATGATCAATGGATTCTCAGCAAACTTGCACAGGATCCCATTTCTTACCTCCCGGATTAAAAAGCAGAGAAATTCACTAATAGGTTATGTTAAGAGGCATGGGCACCCAGCATGATGTACTCAGAGCTTGGAAAAGTTACTTTTTTGAACTTCAACTCCTATCAGCCCAATCCAGTGGCCATGCTGGATGGGGCTGATGGGAGTTGTAGTTTTAAAAAGTAACTTTTCCAAGCTCTGGATGTACTCCACAGACAGTCTTGGGTAAGAGGCATGCTCGATATCTGAGAATACTCAGAACATGAGAAGAGAGCAGGATTATGGAGTGGCCTCACAGGAGGGGGATCATCTCCCCTCTTTGTCAGCTTTTAACCCTGCACTCCAAACTCTTTTTTAAAAACTAAAATAATTCAGGAGGCACCTTTAAAATTAGTGTCTTCAGGTACCAACATGTTTTATGGCTGCTGTTTATTATTACTGTTGTTTTAGGGATATATATACTGGCCATATATATATATATATATATGTTTCTCCGGCCTGCCATTCTGCATCAAAAGTACTTTGAGGGGGGGACAGGATGAAGTGCCTGGGGTCACTAGGACTAGAGATCCTGTTGGGTCCTTTCCAAACTTTAAGAATGAATTCTATAGTCACAAATAATCATTTTCTCCTTGATGCACCTTCTTTAATTTGTTTAGACTGTGCCTCATTCAAGGTGCGCCAAAAGCTGTCACCCAGGACATGCCAAAGCTGTTCAAGAAGGAGAGCCGGTTTGCTGCTATGCTTGTGTTCTGTGTGGGGAAGGGACAATCTCCACCCAGGAAGGTGGGTGACCCCCAAGAGAGAGGGAAATAAGGCAAAGCATCACCCAGAGACACTTTCTGTGAATATCCGAGTGACATTTCTGAACATGGAATTTTGTCTTCTGCATTTTTTATCACCTTCATTCATTCCATGAAGAGAGTTGAAAGAAATGGCCTTGAGGGGAAAATCTTTGGGCTACCAAATTGAGAACAGGGAGGACCCTAACCCTGCGGGGCCCACAATACATCTCTCTTCCCTAGTTTAAAGCACGCCCTGCTTTGTGCAGCGGTCACCAGCATGTTGTCCCCACAGACACCTCTCCCATCCCTTCACGGAAATTATCCTTGAAAGAAGCATTCTGTGTTAGCCAATAGAACAGGCAGAGGTATGTGCTCGACTCCAGGGTGTGTGTGGTACCAGTTTGCAAATGTGCCACAAGATAATTTGCGCAATTGTGGGTAATGTCAGTGAACATTATGGATGGGAGAGAAATTTGATTTAGTCGAATTTATCAAACTCACGCTTTATAAAACAATGGCAACTGAAACACAGCCGTCCTTTGAAATGTACACAGTGGAGTTCTCCAACTATGCAACATGTACAAAAATGCAGGTATTAGAGGCAAGTGTGCAGAAAATGAATGCATTGGTGAAAATAACATACAATTAGGATAAATTTATTAGAATAAATTGCTTGCAAAAATGTATACATTAGTCAAATTGCATAAAAATGTATTTATTAGGAAAAATTCACTCTAAAATTCTGGAGTATTTTCATTGCTGCAGAAATGTGGGGGACTGAATTTAAGTTTAGCAAAACAAGAAACTTCGAGAACGAAAACTGGCAGATCATTCCACCCCTAGTGAACATAATATGTTATGATTCATTTATTTATATATTAAATTTACATCCCACGCTTCCTCCCAGAAAGAGTCCAGGGTGGCAAACAGGCAGCAAAACACCAAATGCACTTGAAAACAAAAGACTTTAGAAGAATCCTCTGCAATGTGCTGTGATGCTGCGGAAGGAAACGTTCCTTGGCATTGAATTTGATGTGCAAACGGTACAAAGTTCAGGACAGGAAGTGTGAAGGCCTCTTCCCAAGGACAGCCCCCTGCTTTCCATTGACCAGATCGTCCCCTATCCTCCTTTGATTCACTCTTCTGTTCCTTCAAAACCCTTTAGGAAAGCCTTCCATGAATGCATAAGGCTACCTTCCCCAGCCTGCCTCACCCTGGTCTTTTCTACATCAGCTTTCCTCAGCTCTAGCCAGCATTGTAGTCCAAATCAGCTGGAGGAAGAGGAAGACTGGGCTAAGATAAGGAGGCGTTATGAAGGATTGGTGTTTGTTGTTGAGTGTTGGGCTCACACTGGGCTCTCAAGGTTATCTATCACCTTCCAAGTTCAAATCTCTTCTTAGGGGGTCTTACTGCTCCACAGGGCCACGTTATGTCTTTCGTGGGCCCCGGGCACTTTTGCCTTCGTGGGCCCCTCCCACCATAATAATATCAATATTAAAAAATATTTTTGATATAACTTTAAATACTTCAACATTTTATTTTTCTGTTTTAGGCAAAATTTAATAGATTTTAGTGGGCCCTAAAAGTTTCATTTTTTTCTGATGTGAGAAAAAACATTAAAACATTTTCTTCGACCCTAAAAGTTCATTTTTCTTCTTCTGATTTTAAAAGAAATTAAAACATTTTCGTGGGCCCCTATTGTGGGCCCTAGGCACTGTGCCTACTGGATAAGTCGGCCCTGCTGATCCAGGCCTTTGGCCAGAGCTCCTTCACATCACTTCAGCTGGATTCCACTGCCCACTCCCTGGGCCTAGGATAGATAATCTCTGCTACCTCATTCCTCATAGCAGTAGGGGCCTTTTATCTCTTTAGTTTAGAGTTATGAATGGGGTAGTGTACTAATGATTAATGCTGCCATGCACCCAGTAATTTTGTATCACCATTCTCTCTTTTCTGTCAACAAAAGAGAGCTTTGCATTAGCCTGGTTTGGACCTGCATTTTTTGGGCTATCCACACACTATTTAGCAGAGCTTGGAAAAGTTACTTTTTTGAACTACAACTCCCATCAGCCCAATCCAGTGGCCATGCTGGCTGGGGCTGCTGGTAGTTCAAAAACAGTAATTTTTCCAAGCTCTGCTATTTAGGCACATTTCAGGGCAAAGCGCCTGGTTTATCCCTAGCAAAAGATCCCCCTCCTCTCAAGGAGGCTTGTTTAATGGGACATGTGGGCAGCAGGTTCACACACTCAGGTTCCCAATAAATATGTGTCTTAACACGAGTCCACTCATTCATCCATCTTGGTGTCTCCTATGAAGTCTCACAGAGGCAGATTTTCTGGCCCCATTACCTGAAATCTTCTTTTGGATGACAAGGGCACAGACAAAGTATTGTGTGTGCAGAGAATGCCCTCTGTCAGAGTGTTGGACTAGAACCCAAGAGGCTGGGTTTAAATCCCCCATTCAGCCATGAAACTCATTGGGTAATCCTGGGTTAGTCTTTTCATACAACACAAGGTTGTTTCGAAGGTGAAAGACATGGAGAACCTTGCATCTCACCTTTAGGTCCTTTGAGGAAAGGGAAGATGTGTGAATATTAAATAAATAAATAAATGTTTCCCTTCCGTTCCCCATTGCACATTGTTGTTCTGTGACTTCTCCCACATTATTTCTGAACACAGTTGAATGGTTCTGGATGTAAAAGATGCTGAAGACACTCTTTTTTTCCTCCTCAGATGCAAAGCATTGCACCAAATGTCCAGAAGATCAGCATCCAAACCAGGACCAAGATCAGTGTATTCCCAAAGTTATCACCTTCCTGACTTATGAAGACTCTTTGGGAGTCCTCTTGGCTTTCTTTGCCCTATTCCTGTCCTTAACCACAGGCATTATATTAGGAATCTTCATTAAATTCCTAGAAACTCCAATTGTCAAAGCCAACAACCGGGACCTCTCCTACATCCTCCTTGTCTCCCTCCTGCTCTCCTTTTTGTCCTCCTTCCTCTTCATTGGACAGCCAAGGAAAGCGGCCTGCCTTCTCCAACAAACAGCCTTCAGCATCATTTTCTCAGTTGCCGTCTCTTCTGTGTTAGCAAAAACCATCACTGTGGTGCTGGCCTTCGTGGCCACAAAGCCAGGGAACAAGATGAGGAGATGGCTGGCGAAGAGTCTAGCCAATTCCATTGTCATTTCCTGTTCCAGTGTCCAAGTTGTCATCTGCACCATCTGGTTGGGGATCTCTCCCCCATTCCCAAACTCTGACATGCACTCCCAGCCTGGACACATCATCTTGCAATGCAACGAAGGGTCTGTCCCTCCTCCCTTCCCTCCTCCCATGGGTCACCAGTGCTCCCCTCCCTCCTCCCCTCATGGATCACCAGCACTCCTTATCTTCATGGGTCTCCCTCCCTTTTGTAGCGTGCTTACAAAAATATTATGTACAGATATATATATATTCACTAATAGGCTAAAAACCTTGAGGTTTGAGAACGTACCTATAGCCCACAGCTATTTCTATCAAACTTTAAAAAGCAGGGAAATTGGGCAGTTATAGCGAATGCACCAGAAAAGCAGGAGGCCTGACCTCCTCTATGAGATATTGTACTGCCTTACAAATTTGTCGAAATGGAAACACAATTTGGATTGGTCTTTCACAGTCCAATCCACTTCCTGTGTAGCTTGGAAGAATTGGGTAAGATGTGCCTCTGAGCACTGGTTTGGCATTTCTTTCTATAAATGGGAAGCTGGTCAGATAGATACACATCAGATATTACTCTTCTTTTTGCAGATGCAGAGTGGTGCACCAAATGTCCAGTAGATCAGCATCCAAACAAGGACAAAGATCAGTGTATCCCCAAGACTATCACCTTCCTGGCTTATGAAGATTCTTTGGGGATCCTCCTTTCTTGTCTCATCCTGTTTTTGTCCTTGACCACAGGCTTTGTTTTAGGTACTTTCATTGCATTCCAAGAAACTCCTATAGTCAAAGCCAACAACCGGGACCTCTCCTACATCCTCCTCGTCTCCCTCCTGCTTTCCTTTCTGTCCTCCTTCCTCTTCATCGGCCAGCCAAGAAAAGTGACCTGTTTTCTCCGACAAACAGCCTTCAGCATCATCTTCTCAGTTGCTGTCTCTTCTGTGTTGGCAAAAACCATCACTGTAGTACTGGCCTTCCTAGCCACAAAGCCAGGGAACAGAGCGAGGAGATGGCTGGGTAAGAGTCTGGCCAACTCCATTGTTATTTCCTGTTCCAGTGCCCAAGGTGTCATCTCCACTGTCTGGCTGAGTATCTCTCCCCCATTTCCAGAGTCTGACATACACTCCCAGCCTGGAGAGATCACCCTGCAATGCAATGAAGGGTCTGTTGCCATGTTTTATGTTGCTCTTGGCTACATGGGCTTCCTGGCTGCCATCTGCTTCACAGTGGCTTTCCTAGCCAGGAAGCTGCCTGGAGCCTTCAATGAAGCCAAGCTGATCACCTTCAGCATGCTGGTCTTCTGCAGCGTTTGGATCTCCTTTGTGCCCACCTACCTGAGCACGAAGGGGAAATACATGGTGGCCGTGCAGGTCTTCTCCATCTTGGCCTCCTGCGCTGGGCTTCTGGGCTGCATTTTTATGCCCAAGTGCTACATTATTGTATTGAGGCCTGATCTGAATACAAAGGAGCACCTGACGATGAAAACTAAGGATATCTGATTCTTAAAACATTCAGTTTTGGCAATGTAAAGCATAGCCGTTATGAAATCCATATAGTTGTTTGGGGAATTTTGAGCTTTTCATAAGTTATAAACAATGTGTATAAATTCATGACGACTCTGTAATGACCACAAGCCTTTTAAGTTTAATGTTTTACAGGTATTGCTTTATCAGACCCTTTCACTTGATACCTGATCAGCCACACTGGTCTTTATTGCTAATGCTAAATGCTAACGCTCATTTTTTTGGGGGGGGGGGGTGTCACCCTGACTGGTTTTGTGCAGTCTTATTCTCATCACCATGTTCTGTTTATTTGTATGTTTTAATGATTTTGTTACTGTTTTTATGTTGTACACCATTTAAGAGATTTTTAAAAAAATATCTAGCAGATTATAGATGTTCTAAATTAAACTTCAGTGTTCCACTCGGGGAAAACTTTACCACTTTTCCCAATATTTAGTGGCACAGGCACACGTACCAAAGATTTTGTAATCTATTCCCCACACGCACACACCGCCCACCCGCCCCCCCAGACTAAGAGTGCTTAGAATCACCTTTTGACAGAAAGGGAAGGGCAGGTATTATCAATGACAGCGTGGTGTTAGAAGTGTGACAAGAGCAACTCCCATTTGGTCCTCTTTGCATGGGGAGAGATAGATAGTCCTCACAGTTGGCTGGATTGAAACTGACCTGTGCTCATCTTTTCTGTCTGTCTGCCTCCCATGTAAACTGATATGTCTCAGGGAGCCATTCACAACTTCTGACTCACCTGCCTCTTTCTCTCTTCTCTGCTGACCACTGGAGAAGGAGCCACGTCCTATTGGTCTCCTCTAGCATGGGGTCAATGTCCAGGCATGGTCATTGCAGCCTCCAGTTTAGTTAGACAGAAGAAGCACCTTTCCTATCCAGTATGTATTTCTATTAATAAAGGAGCCTTTTCTTCTTTTGAAACCAGGTCTAAGTCTGAATGATTTAAAGCACAGAAAAAGCTTGCTTTCCCTCAGGTAAAACCACGCCCATGCAGCACAGAGCTCTGAGCGAGCTATGCTAAGCTCAACTCTGCTAATTTACTAAATCTCTAACTGATCTACCAGCCATGGGACAACCCAACACATTTATTTATTTTATTACATTTATATACCAACCAATAGCCAAAGCTCTCTGGGCGGTTCACAAAAATTAAAAAACATTGAACATTAAAACAAATATACAATTTTAAAACAATACCAAGTTTAAAACCATGAAGCACAGATGAACAAGTTAAAAGACCTGGAGTCAAAGCTCAGCACATGCTGTTAGAATGCCTGGGAGAAAAGGGAAGTCTTGATCTGGCGCTGAAAGGATAACAATGTTGGCACCAGGCAAACTTCATTGGGGAGATCATTCCATAATTTTGGGGCCACCACTGACAAGGCCCCATGTGACCATTCTGGCTCTTGAATCCAGCACCAGCTATGTGGCATACAAAACTCTGGCCTCTAGCAGGGCCGGATTAAGCTGAGGAGGGCCCCTAGGCTGATTGGTGTTTGGGGGGCCCTTCTTCCTACCTTTCCACTTTTTTCATCCAGGTTTGCCATCAATCAAGATGGCGGCCGAGGTTTCCCTAAGGGGCTGAAGTGTGCCATCAACGAAGATGGCAGCAGAGGCTTCAGCCCCTTAGGGAAACCTTGGCTGCCATCTTGATTGATGGCAAACTGCAAAAAACAGTGGAGAAAAAGATAAGTGAAGCGGGGGAATGGCGGGCGGTTCGGAAGCTCTTGTCCCGCGATAATTTTTTTTAGCTTATGCATGGACCCCCAAGAGCTCCAGGCCCCAAGGCTTCAGCCTACTAAGCCTAATGGATAATCCAGCCCTGGCCTCTAACAGAGAAGGACAGCACATGTCCAGTGCATTTTCCTGGCATTTTCTTTATTACAGAAATTACTTTGTTGGTAGTGTGTGTGTGTGGGGCGGCGGCTTTATAGCACAAGAGCTCAAAATAGACTTTAATTGCACAATCTCACTTTGCCAGGTTGTGATTGAATCCTGCTTGAAAAGAGTGACAGTCTGAAAGGGCCCAGAGTCTCTTTGGCAGCTGCTATCAGGCCAGCCCAGTACAACAAGCGCTGCTAATGGCCAGCAGGTGTTCTGGAGGAGAAACGATGATTGGCAGGAAGACACCCCCCTGTTTCCTTCCTCCTCTCTAACAGGAGATCAGGCTGCAAAGAAACAAGGGAAGTCTACAGTTAATCCAGGCTCTTGGAATCGCCAATGTTGAGGTAGCTGAATAAACCGGAAAAAAGTGAAAGGCTATCTAGGGCAGCCCCCTTTTTACCAAGCCTGGTTCACACATTTCACGGAAACTCACAGGTGTACATGTGCAAACATGGAGGCATGATTGATGGGACCTTTTCCCCCCAGAGTCGCTGCATGCCTTGGAGGAAATAACACCGTATCTCTAATTCAACAGTGAAGGATCTCTAGGCCATGCGTCTAATGACACCTGACAGGCCACTCTATTTTTTTTTATAAACAACATTTGTATACTGGGAAAAAAAATCAACACAAAGCAGCCACAACTCTATACACACAATAAAAAGCACATAAGACATTTTTTAAAAACAGATCACCAATTAGCATTTATCTTAATTGGAGTTTGCTTTTATATCCATACTATCCATTTTTAATGTTTCTATGTCACTTTAGAGTTCGTTTTTGAAAAAAGCTATTATTATTATGTTCAGAGTGATGGCTCGAGGAAGCGAGCCAAGCACGGAAAAAACTGACCCTGACACTAACCAACTGGACCTGGAGAAGAAGTCTCTGTCTAACGGCTGAAATATTCAGGCAGGACCTCAGCAAAATCCACCCTCCAGGGATATTCCCTCCACAAGTGCAGAGCCGATGGAATAAGGGAAAGGCTGTGTGTAGATTTTGTTTCCGTGCCAAGGAGCACCTCAAATTATGTGGCTCTGAGGTCTGACCCACAGAAGGCCTGTTACAAATTCAGGGAGGAAGAGAGGGATATAAATTTAATAAACAAATAAATTCCTCACAGGCTCCCAGACACTCCTACAGTGTAGGGTTGCCATATTCCAGTTCCACAAATCCGGGCAGGTTAATTTGCATATTATGTAAAGTATTTGCATATTATGCAAATTATTTGCATATTATTTGCATATTATGCATATTATTTGCATATTGAAATTTGGATTGTCAAGTTGTTTTGTTTTTGTGCCTAGGAATTACCACCAAAAACTGGGGAAAGATGTGAGAAATCTTTTTTTTAAAAGCAACATTTTCAGCCTTAAATGCCTAGACTCTAGTTTCCAACACTAGGGAGTATTTATTGACTGATTAACAGAATTTATATCCTGCCCTTTTGCTGTTAAAAACAGAGCTCAGCACAGCTTACAAATATAATAAAAACAATAAAAATACACAATCAATATATAAAAAAATAAAAACACAAAATAGCAACAAACAAAGTAAGTCAGGGCAGCAGTACGGTTAACCATATACGATATATTTCGAAGATGTGGTGGGTGGAGAAAAACAAGAAGCCAAAATGTTAGGAAAAGGAGTCTTTCACACCACATGCTCAGTTCTAAATACTGTTGCAGCAAGTTTTACAAGTTCCTCCAGTATTCCACTGGTGCAGGCACTCAGACATTCAAAGTATTTGTATTTCTTAGGTTTTATAAAAGCAGAGCTTCGCTTAACTCAAAATTTCTTTTCCCTTTGATCAACCACATCTACACAGGTTCCACCTCCATACTCAAAATGAAACTGAGCCTGGAAGTGTGCAACAACTCCACACATACCTTGCTAATTAGATTACCAATGCCAGGATGTCTGTCTTATCAACTACTCTCCTGCTCCCCCCCCCCCACCGGGCATCATGAAAGACCCAGTCCTGGGCTCAGAAAGAAAATAAATATCTGGTCCTCTTCAAAGTATTGATAAGCCTCTTGTTTTAATTGAAATAATAATTATAAATTCTTGTTCTTATCACTAATGGGAGCTAATTATCTTGCATATGCTGCTGTTGCTTCTATAGCTGTAACGGAGTGAGGTTAAAGATAAGTGAAATGCAAATAGAAAAAAAACAACACAGAAGGCAGTAACACTTTCCTAAATGTAATACCATACCAACCACAACAAGATTCCTATGAGTAAGGCAAAAAACTAAGCATCTCACAACCAGTCAGGATTCCTAACCAAAAACCATAAATGAAGAAATATTTATATAAGCATGACTATCAAATATATTTATTATTTACATAAACTGTAAAGATATTTATAGTGCAATCCTAGGTTTATTTATTCAGCAGCAAGTCCCAGCATATTCAGTGGGGCTTACTCAAACAGGGACAGAAATGCAACCTCAAGTGATAAGCAACTTCATTTACACAGCCCAAAATTCCGAATCATGCCACTTTACGCTGTTTTGCAACTGTTTATACTTGTTTTTATGGTTATTGGATTTTAAATGGCTTTATTTCTTGTTGTGAGCTGCTTTGGTTTCCAACCCTACCTCACAGGGTTGTTGGAAAGACGCCATACACGCACATGCACACACTGCAGATGTATAAATACATACAGCCCATATAATAGTTTATTGTCAGACCAGTTGGTCATTGCAGAAAAATCAGTATTAGTTTTTAAAAAAATCAGTATTACTTTCCTACAGAATAAAAACTGTAATACCTAAGTAAGCCCTGCCTACTTGCTTTAAAATAGGACTGGAGAAGGGGGCAGAAAGAGTTAGAACACAAACACAATTCTTTTTTACATTCACTCCAAAGTCCCATTGATTTTGAGCACATTCATAACCATGTCTACTCAAAAGTAAGTCCTATTGAATTCAATGGGATTTACTCTGGGCATATGGGATTAGCATGCTTTTACCCCCACAAAAGCAAGTATTGGGAAGGTTTTGAAAACACTGCCCAGGATCTGACTCCTGCACACAAGAGGAAAAGAAACTGAAATGTATATACTTACCCAATTTATGAGATTTCAGATAAACGGGAGGGGAAACCACCATTTTGTTTTCTAGACACTGCCTCAGATCAATGAAACTGAAACACAATCCCTGATTGGCTGCAATGCTGAACGGGCGGGGTTAAAGCTACGAAGTGCTATACAGTACTGTTTAAAGAAAGATTTAACAGTCAGGGGGGCGGCTGATGTTTTTATGTATATCTCGAGAACCGGACCACCTAGGAACTTAATTTTTTTTTAAATTAATGCTGCGAATCTGGGCAACCTAAGGGGCTAGCCGGGCACCGGGTGGCATGCATAGGATCCGGATAAAACCCGGCTAACCGGGCAATATGGCAACCCTACTACAGTGACTCCCAGGGAGCACAGTGGCGTAGTGATTAGAGTGGACCAGGGAAACCAGGCTTCAAACCCCCAACTCGGCCTTGAGGCTCACTGGGTGACCTTCAGCCAGTCACCGCCTCTCAGTCTACTAACCTACCTTGCAGGGTTGTTGAGAGGATAAAACTGGGGAGTGGTGGGGGAGAGCCAAGCATGCCATATTGTGCCCCTAGGAAGAAAGAGGGTGGGATACAAATGCAACAGGAACAACAACTTGCCTCTGCCCAAGTTATCATTCCCCTGGTCACTTCCTGCTGTGGGGACAACAGAGAAGATGTCTGTCTCTGATACTGGGGCGGGGATGACTGTGCCCATCTGCCCCTCTTTTTCTCTCCTTCCTCCTTAGAATTCATCATTTAGAATCATAGAACAGTAGAGTTGGAAGGGGCCTATAAGGCCATCAAGTCCAACCCCCTGCTCAATGCAGGAATCCAAATCAAAGCATTTGTTTTAAAGCAGGGGAAAGAAGCCCTTTTTTCCTGCTGAGGGCCACATTCCATTGGGGATAATCTGTCGTGGGCCACACACGTGCAGGGTTGAATCCAGTAATGGATGGGGCTAGACTAGAACCTTTTTCTCTCTCACTCTTTTTCAGCCACCACAATCTGAACTAACCAATTCCAGAACTAGAGACATTTTGTTTGGTTATTTTCTTGTACATTTTTCCCCATTTGGAATTATTTTGCTTGCATCCGCAGGGGTGGGGGAAGAACGTGCAGCCCTGCAAACGGATTTTATTTTTCATGGAGGGGACACCCTTACCAGCAAGGATCCTGTTCCCCAAGTATCCTTCCGGAGGGGATTGGCTCTCTTCCAATGGCCTCTTTTTCTCTCCATGCAAATCAACCCGTAAATCAATGGATTTTTGGAAAAACATTCATCTGGGAGGGCTGGAGGCTGAGTAGTAGAGCCTCCGCTTTGCAGGCAGAAACTCCCAAGCGCAATTGCAGCGTCTCCCGGTACAGCTGGGAGAGGCTCCAGCCTGAAATCCTGGACAGCGGCTGCCAGTCAGTGCAGACAGGACTCAGCTAGAAGGTCCAGTGATCTGATCAGAGTAAGGCACCTTCCTAATTCGTCTATTCCTACAGACCTCAACAGCAGGCTGGCTGCATGCAGCACAGTGCCCTGCCTGCCCCAGATGGCTTCATTTGGGGCAAGGTGGGGGGGGCAGGACTCGGTGGCTCCAGGCCCAGAATAACACCTGGACACGGCACCCTTCTCTACCCCAGGTAACTGGTCTCTGTGCTAGAGAAATGCATCAGAGGAGGACAAGGAAGGAAGGAAAGGTCTCTCACTTTGAGTTGCTCTGTAGCTGTCTTCACGCCGCAGTCCTGCAGAGAGAGAGAGAGAGAGAGAGAACCAGAGCCTCAGAAACGTCATCCAACAGAGCCAAACGCTGGAAGATTCAGGACAAAGAACTTCCTGAGACAGCTCTTCATTAAACCATGCCGATTGTTCCCACAAGAGACACAGCGATGGCCACCAACTTGGACGGTGGCCTAGAGAGGCCACTGTCTCATAATTCTCCGCCATGACTGTCCTCTGCAGAGCTCTTGGGCCCAGATCCAGCACAAATGGACAGCCACCTCCTCGAAGGTCAAGAGACCCTGGAGGAGGAGGAAGATTGAAGACAATTCCTCCAACAAACACAGCACATCATTAAACTGTGGAACTCACTCCTACCAGAGGCAGTGGCGTCCACCAACTTGGAGGGCTTTAAAAGAGGATTAAGACAAATTCATGGAGGATAAGGCTTATCAGTGGCTGATAGCCACGATGGCTACGCTCTGCCTCCATAGGCAGAATGATTCCAAATCCCAAATGCTGGAAACCGCAGGAGGGGAAGAGCGGCCTTGTGCTCAGGTCCTGCTTACAGGTTTCCCACTGGGGGAAAAGCTTTGATCTTGGTGGCAAAGGTCCTGCTTGACAAGAGTGCCATCATCATCATTTATTATTACGGTCGAAGGCCAGCACTATAAAGTATTAAAACAATAAAATTATAAAACATAACAATATTATACAGAGAAGGAAACAAACAGCATGAGATAATATGGCACTAATAGTGTTGAATAAATACATCAATGTGCAATAGCCCCCCGAGATTATCTATTATTGTTATTTGCCAACATCACTCACAAGAGCCCCTTTTCTGTCGAAGGGGCAAGGCTAGGTGGGCTTGAAGGCAACTCCGTCGCTCCGGGGTGATCTGGTGCTGTGGCCAGGAAGCCCTTGGGGAGTTCTCAACTGGGCCCTGAAAGAGGATCAAGTCTTCCCCAGGCCCACAGCACAACAACACACACACACACACACAAACTTTTACTTACTGGTGTATAAGATGATGACCAACAGGACAGCAACAACCACCATGCCCCCCAGGATGCCACAATGGGTCCCACTGAGGCTGAAAAGAAACAAAAAAATGAAAGAGGAAAACGATTGAAGGGTGTAAGCCTAAAGGATCTTCTACGAGTCACATCATCAGTTTAGCCCAGCAGTGTCCACGGTGATTGGCAGTTGCTCTCTAAGGTTTCAGAGGGGGGGGGAGGGTCCTTCCGAAGATAAGAATTTGGATGTGGGCAATTTGCTTATTTATTTATTTATTAGATTTATGTCCTGCATTTCCTCCCAGCAGGAGCCCAGGGCGGCAAACAAAAGTACTAAAAACACTCTAAAACATCATAAAAACAGACTTTAAAATATATTAAAACAAAACATCTTTAAAAGCTTTAAAAACATATTTTTAAAAAAGCTTTAAAAACATATTTTTAAAAAAGCTTTAAAAACATTTGTTGTTATCAGCCTTCAAGCTGATTACGACTTACGGCAACCCTATGAATAAGGGCTGGCCCTAAGCATGCCGGGGCCCTGGCCATCAGCTTGCCCCGGACCCTAGCATGTGCACGTGTGTGTGTGTGTGTGCATGCATGGCCCCCATGCCCCCACCTACCTGTCTCTGCTCCCCTTCCCCCCATGCCCCCCACCTACTTTCTCCGCTTCTCCTTCCCCTGGAGCTACAGGGGACCCTCCGCTACCCTTCCACAATCCGCGGCAACAACTGCGGATCACAGGGCAGGAACTTCCGCCTGCCCACCGTTACCTCGCCCCACCTACCTATCTCCTGTCTTTTAGCATTGCCATTAACCAAGATGGGGGACACGGTTTCCCTAAGGGGATGAAGCCTCTGCTGCCATCTTGGTTGATGGCATGCGTGCGTACTATGCATGCGCATCTCTGCCATCAACCAAGATGGCAGCAGGGGCTTCAGCACCTTAGGGAAACCTCGGCCGCCATCTTCATTAAGGGCAATGCTAAAAGGCAGGAGACAGGTAGGGGGGGCGAGGGAATGGCCCTCGCCCAGTGCCCCACCCGGCTGCCTTTTAGAACCAGCCCTGCTATGAATCTTTTCTGAATAGGGTTTTCATGGTAAGAGGTATTCAGAGGTGGCTTACCATTGCCTTCCTCTAAGCCTACAGCACTGGTACTCCCAGGTGGTCTCCCATCCAAGTACTAACCAACCAGGCCTGACCCTGCTTAGCTTCCTAGATCAGATGAGATCGGACATGCTCAGCGTAGTATGGCCATAGGCAGTCTCTCTATTTAGAACTGCTTTAAGAACATAAGAACATAAGAAGAGCCTGCTGGATCAGGCCAGTGGCCCATCTAGTCCAGCATCCTGTTCTCACAGTGGCCAACCAGGTGCCTGGGGGAAACCCGCAAGCAGGACCCGAGTGCAAGAACACTCTCCCCTCCTGAGGCTTCCAGCAACTGGTTTTCAGAAGCATGCTGCCTATGACTAGGGTGGCACAGCACAGCCATCACGGCTAGTAGCCATTGATAGCCCTGTCCTCCATGGATTGGTCTAATCTTCTGTTAAAGCCGTCCAAGCTGGTGGCCATTACTGCATCTTGTGGGAGCAAATTCCATAGTTTAACTATGCGCTGAGTAAAGAAGTACTTCCTTTTCTCTGTCCTGAATCTTCCAACATTCAGCTTCTTTGAATGTCCACGAGTTCTAGTATTATGAGAGAGGGAGAAGAACTTTTCTCTATCCACTTTCTCAATGCCATGCATAATTTTATACACTTCTATCATGTCTCCTCTGACCCGCCTTTTCTCTAAACTAAAAAGCCCCAAATGCTGCAACCTTTCCTCGTAAGGGAGTCGCTCCATCCCCTTGATCATTCTGGTTGCCCTCTTCTGAACCTTTTCCAACTCTATAATATCCTTTTTGAGATGAGGCGACCAGAACTGTACACAGTATTCCAAATGCGGCCGCACCATAGATTTATATAACGGCATTATGATATCGGCTGTTTTATTTTCAATACCTTTCCTAATTATCCCTAGCATGGAATTTGCCTTTTTCACAGCTGCCGCACACTGGGTCGACATTTTCATCGTGCTGTCCACTACAACCCCGAGGTCTCTCTCTTGGTCGGTCACCACCAGTTCAGACCCCATGAGCGTATATGTGAAATTCAGATTTTTTGCTCCAATATGCATAATTTTACACTTGTTTATATTAAATTGCATTTGCCATTTTTCCACCCATTCACTCAGTTTGGAGAGATCTTTTTGGAGCTCTTCACAATCCCTTTTTGTTTTAACAACCCTGAACAATTTAGTGTCGTCAGCAAACTTGGCCACTTCACTTCTCACTCCTAATTCTAGGTCATTAATGAACAAGTTGAAAAGTACAGGTCCCAATACCGATCCTTGAGGGACTCCACTTTCTACAGCCCTCCATTGGGAGAACTGTCCGTTTATTCCTACTCTCTGCTTTCTGCTTCTTAACCAATGCCTTATCCACAAGAGGACCTCTCCTCTTATTCCATGACTGCTAAGCTTCCTCAGAAGTCTTGGTGAGGTACCTTGTCAAACGCTTTTGGAAAGTCTAAGTACACTATGTCCACTGGATCACCTCTATCTATATGCTTGTTGACACTCTCAAAGAATTCTAATAGGTTACTGAGACAGGACTTTCCCTTGCAGAAGCTATGCTGGCTCTGCTTCAGCAAGGCTTGTTCTTCTATGTGCTTAGTTAATCTAGCTTTAATCATACTTTCTACCAGTTTTCCAGGGACAGAAGTTAAGCTAACTGGCCTGTAATTTCCGGGATCCCCTCTGGATCCCTTTTTGAATATTGGCGTTACATTGGCCACTTTCCAGTCCTCAGGCACGGAGCAGGACCTGAGGGACAAGTTACATATTTTAGTTAGCAGTTCAGCAATTTCACATTTGAGTTCTTTGAGAACTCTCAGGTGGATGCCATCCGGGCCCGGTGATTTGTCAGTTTTTATATTGTCTATTAAGCCTAGAACTTCCTCTCTCGTTACTATTTGTCTCAGTTCCTCAGAACCCCTTCCTGCAAATGTTAATTCAGGTTCAGGGATCTGCCCTATATCTTCCACTGTGAAGACAGATGCAAAGAATTCATTTAGCTTCTCTGCAATCTCCTTATCGTTCTTTAGTTCAAATTCAAATTCAAAGTGCTAGTTTTGACTTATAAAGCCTTACACGGTGCGGGACCACAATACCTAGCGGAACGCCTCTCCCGATATGAACCTACCCGTTCACTACGTTCAACATCGAAGGCCCTCCTCCAAGTCCTGACTCACAGAGAGGCTCGGAGGGTTGTAACGAGATCTAGGGCCTTTTCAGTGGTGGCCCCCGAACTATGGAATAGTCTCCCCGACGAGGTTCGCCTGGCGCCTACACTTTTATCTTTTCGGCGCCAGGTTAAAACCTTTTTATTCTCCCAGGCTTTTTAAATAAATTCTTTTTTATATATATATTTTTTTACTTTTTATTGTTGTTATATGGACCAAGCGGTTAACTGTTTAAAATATACGCTCGGTGTTATTATTGTCATTTTAAATGTATTTTATTGTATTGTATCGTATTTATTGTACACCGCCCAGAGAGCCTCTGGCTTTGGGTGGTATAAAAATTGAACAAAATAAATAAATAAATAAATAGTACACCTTTGACTCCCTTATCATCCAAGGGTCCAATCGCCTCCCTAGATGGTCTCCTGCTTTGAATGTATTTATAGAATTTGTTGTTGTTGGTTTTTATGTTCTTAGCAATGTGCTCCTCAAATTCCTTTTTAGCATCCCTTATTGTCTTCTTGCATTTCTTTTGCCAGAGTTTGTGTTCCTTTTTATTTTCTTCATTCAGACAAGACTTCCATTTTCTGAAGGAAGACTTTTTGCCTCTAAGAGCTTTCTTGACTTTGCTCGTTAACCATGCTGGCATCTTCTTGGCCCTGGTGGTACCTTTTCTGATCTGCGGTATGCACTCCAGTTGAGCTTCTAATATAGTGTTTTTAAACAACTTCCAAGCATTTTTGAGTGATGTGACCCTCTGGACTTTGTTTTTCAGCTTTCTTTTTACCAATCCCCTCATTTTTGTGAAGTTTCCTCATTTGAAGTCAAATGTGACCATGTTGGATTTTCTTGGCAATTGGCCATTTACATGTATGTTTAATTTAATAGCACTATGGTCACTGCTCCCAATTGGTTTGACAACACTTACATCTTGCACCAGGTCCCGGTCCCCACTGAGGATTAAGTCCAGGGTTGCCATCCCTCTGGTCGGTTCCATGACCAACTGGTCTAGGGAATAGTCATTTAGAATATCTAGAAATTTTGCTTCTTTGTCATGACTGGAACACATATGCGGCCAGTCTATGTCTGGGTAGTTGAAGTCACCCATTACTACCACATTTCCTAGTTTGGATGCTTCCTCAATTTCATATCTCATCTCCAGGTCTCCCTGAGCATTTTGATCAGAGGGACGATAGATCGTTCCCAGAATTAAATCCCTCCTGGGGCACGGTATCACCACCCACAACGATTCTGTGGAGGAGTCCACCTCTTTTGGGGTTTCCAGCTTGCTGGATTCAATGCCTTCTTTCACGTATAGAGCGACTGCCACCAATATGTCCTTCCCTGTCCTTCCGATATCGTTTATATCCAGGGATGACCGTATCCCACTGGTTTTCTCCATTCCAATAATAGTGACCTTCCTCACTATTTATTTAATAAATGTATATACCACTTGATTGTTTAAAAAAGCCCTCTTAAGCCATTTATTAGCCAGAATTCAAAGAATTTTATTATTTATTATTTTATTTATTAAATTTATATCCCGTCTTTCCTCCCAGGAGCCCAGGGCAGCAAACAAAAACACTAAAATCACTCTAAAATATCTTAAAACATATTTTAAAACATTAAACATTTTTAAAAATAATTCCATCTCAGATGCAGACTAGAATAAGGTCTCTCCTTAAAAGGCTTGTTGAAATAGGAAGGTCTTCAGTAGAAACCAAAAAGACAACAGAGATGGCGCCTGTTTAATATTTCAGGGGAACTGTTGGTGCCACAACACTAAAGGTCTCCCTATATGTTGTGTATAATGGACCACTTGAGAAGATGGTATCTACAGGAGGCCTTCACTGGCAGAATATAGTGATCGACTAGGTATTTAAGGGGTAAGACAATCTTTCTGGTTAGATTAGATTATGTCTCTAATTATAACTTTCAAGTACATTTACCCAGCTTTCCTGCTAGAAATCAGGTAGTGGCCGAGGGGAATTTTACTCAGCTGCAGCTGTTGCATCAGCTGTGGCCCTATCTGGGATACTCGGATCTGACCACTCTCACCCATGCCCTGGTCACCTCGCATTTGGATTACTGTAATGCTCTCTATGTGGGGCTGCCTTTGAAGACTACTTGGAAGCTTCAGCTGGTTCAAAATACGGCTGCTAGGAAGTTAATTAAAAAGAGCCGCTTTGAGCACCTTACACCTGTGCTAAAAGAGCTACATTGGCTCCAGGTTTGCTTCTAAGTACAATTCAAGATGCTGGCTTTGACATTTAAAGCCCTAAATGGTTTGGCACCTAGCTATTTGTCTTCACCGCATTAGTCATGCCTATCACACGAGAGCAGGGAAGAGGGGCCTGTTGCAAGTGCCTGCTGTATCTGAAGCCAATTGGCAAATACTCGCAACAGAGCCTTCTCTGTCATGGCCCCTAGACTATGGAATGTCCTCCCATGAGGTTAGATCAGCCCCCTCTTCTCGTTTTTAGACTGCTGCTGAAGAGCCATCTTTTTATGCAAGCATTTGGTTAAATTTCAACTCTTCATGCTATTACACGTTTTTAAGGATTTGTTTATGTACATTTTTGTGTGTTTTTGTATTTTTAGATCTCTGTATGGTTTTATGTATGTTTTCTATTTTTAAATCTACATAATCCGCCTCAGGGCCCGAATTCCGGGTGAGAGGCAGATAACAAATAATAACAAGTTATTAATATTATTACCACCTTAGCCATCAACTCAGTTGAAGACTTTTGTAGTGCCACCATCACTCTATCACAAGTTGTAGTAATGTCTTCCAGGGCAGAAATTTGGCTCTCTGCTTCTCCAAGATGAATAGCAATTTTAGCAACAGTTTTGAAGCAGATTGAGAGACTAATTAGGCTTTAGCAGCATTAAACTGGCTAGCCATCTGTTGAAGAAGTGACATAAGATTAGTATCTCCATCATGTCCAGCTGCACCAGATGGAGGGGGGGGGAGGCTGGCCTGCATGTTTTTGGCAGAAGCGCTGTGAATTACAGGAGGATCAGCCTTCCTATTATTTCCCTTAGATGAAAAAAACTTTTTAAAAACCTTTTAAAAAACCCTACAACCTACAAATTTTTTTAAAAACAACCACCCTACAGCACTCTTCGCAGTTAGTTAAAGGGGAAAAGTAATCACCAGCTTCCAGCCCACTGGTTCAGTTTGCGTCGTTATCAGGATAAATACATTTGTGCCAACAGATGCAAGAGTAGCCAAAGGACAAAGCCACCATCCAGAACTGGATGAGTGACATGATCTTTTAGGTATTCTGGTTCCAAGCTGTATACGTGTTTCATTTTCATAGCCCAGAAGATTAGAATTAACTACAAACTTAACACTGCTAAATAGAATATCGGCCCACCTAAACTGCACCAGTCCTCTAGTTTAAAGAATAAAGCTCACACTGAAGTTCTTTCCAGACTCTGTGCATTTAAATGATTTCTCCCCATGTGTGTCCTTTGATGGATTGTAAGGTTATGACTCACATGAAAGCTCTTTCCACATTTCATGCATTTAAATGGCTTTTCCCCTGTGTGTATTCTTTGATGGGATGTAAGGTTATGGCTCTGAGTGAAGCTCTTACCACACTCCGTGCATTTAAAAGGTTTCTCTCCGCTGTGCGTTTGTTTATGTTTTGTAAGGTTTCCGTTATCTCTGAAGCTCTTTCCACACTCCATGCATTTAAACGGTTTCTCTCCAGTATGGATTCTTTGATGGGATCTAAGGTTAATGCTCTGAATGAAGCTCTTTCCACACTCCAAGCACTTAAATGGTTTCTCCCCTGTATGATTTCTTTGATGTAAAGTAAGTCTACTTCTATGACTGAAGCTCTTTCCACACTCTATACATTTAAATGGTTTCTCCCCTGTGTGGATTCTATGATGTAAAATAAGGTTAGTGCTAACGCTGAAGCACATTCCGCACTCCATGCATTTAAATGGTTTCTCCCCTGTGTGGGTTCTTTCATGTAAAGTCAGTCTACTCCTATTACTGAAGCTCTTCCCACACACTATGCATTTAAATGGTTTCTCCCCTGTGTGCATTTGTTTATGTTTAGTAAGGGTTCCATTATCTCTGAAGCTCTTTCCACACTCCATACATTCAAATGGTTTCTCCCCCGTGTGGATTCTTCGATGTATAATAAGGTTAGCACTCACGCTGAAGCACATTCCACACTCCATGCATTTAAATGGCTTTTCCCCTGTGTGTGTATGTTTATGTTTAGTAAGGGTTCCACTATCTCTGAAGCTCTTTCCACACTCCATGCATTCAAATGGTTTCTCTCCTGCATGGATTCTTTGATGATAAGCAAGGTGATTATTCTGACTGAAGCTCTTTCCACACTCCAGGCATTTAAATGGTTTCTCCCCTGTGTGTGTTCTGTGATGTAAAGTAAGATGACTGCTCTGACTGAAGCTCTTTCCACACTCCATGCATTTAAATGGTTTCTCCCCTGTGTGTGTTTGTTGATGTTTAGTAAGGGTTCCGTTATCTCTGAAGCTCTTTCCACACTCCATGCATTTAAAAGGTTTCTCCCCTGTGTGGGTTCTCTGATGTAAAGTAAGATGACTGCTCTGACTAAAGCTCTTCCCACACTCCATGCATTTAAATGGTTTCTCCCCTGTGTGGGTTCTCTGATGTAAAGTAAGATGACTGCTCTGACTAAAGCTCTTTCCACACTCCATGCATTTAAATGGTTTCTCCCCTGTGTAAGTTGTTTCATGCAAAATCTGAGAAGTAGAGGATTTCTTTCTCTCATTCTTTGACTGGTTTCTTTCAGACTCTTTTGGTCCCCCATGATTTCCAAACAACTCTTCTGGTGCTTTACGCTTGGCTACTACCAATGACATCTCTCGCTCCTTATAATTCTCATTCCTCTGCCTGTCATCTGCTGAGGGAGAGAAAGGGGGGGGAGGAAATCACATTAGAAATTTAAGGCAAAAAGAAAGGAACTCATCACAAATCAAGCCCAATTAGCTGTTTCTTGATTGTTGCATCTCCACAATCCTCCCCCTTTCTTTTTGTATGAAACCAAGCTGAAACCAAGGCTTACAACAACACAGATTCCTTTCATACACCACTTGATGTCACAAAGGCCAGATGTGACTTGGTTTTCCTCCTACTGCCATACAACTACAGTATACATTTCTCCCAGGCTATGGTCTGAAGGCACATGAGGCCACCACCTTGCTGAAGCTAAGCAGGTTTGGGTTTGGTCAGTACCTGGATGAGAGACCGCCTGGGAACATGCATGCCGTCTTGGGTTCCATGGTGAAAGAAAGGTGGGGTATAAATATAATAAATAAATAAAAGAACAAGCAATGCCACACAGAGTGAAAGAGAACAGAAAGTAAGTAAAGATTGATTCCATAAAGGAAGCCACAGATCTGAAGTTAGAAGATCTGAACAGGGTGGTTCATGACAGATGCTCTTGGAGGTCGCTGACTCATAGGGTCGCCAGAAGCAGAGCTTGGAAAAGTTACTTTTTAAAACTACAGCTCCCATCAGCCCCAGCCAGCATGGCCACTGGAGTGGGCTGATGGGATTTGTAGTCCAAAAAAGTAACTTTTCCAAGCTCTGGCCATAAGTCTAAATCGACTTGAAGGTGTAACAACAAGAAGGCTGCGGAAGGGGGCAAACTGAGCACAGCTCATTGGTCTTTGTTTCCTATCTGTTGGCTGCAGTCAAAAGAGGTGGTCAGATAGGAATACAGGAGGTTGTCTTATACAGTAGGGCCCCACTCATACGGCGGGTTACGTTCCAGACCCCCGCCTAAAAGTGAAACCCGCTGAAAAGCGGAACTCATTCAATAGAATGGTGCCAGACGCCCAAAAAATGCTGTAAAAGTGGAACAAGCGCCGTATGAGTGGGGCCTTACTCTGATTGAAAGCCGCTGTATTAGTGGAACACCGCAAAGCGGGGCCCTACTGTACTGAAGTACACCATTGGCCCCTCTACCTCAGTACTGTCTAGACAGGCTGACTGCAGGGTTTCAGATGAGGACCCTTCTAAGGCCTACCTAAAGATTCCAGGCATTAAACCCAAGAACTTTTTCACAGAGCTCATGTGCTAAGACAGGGTAGGCCCATGACCAACATTACATGACTTTCAGATGATGCTCTGAACTCTAAGGAAAATTCCACACCAGTAAACACAGGCATTCCATCATCATTTTGCTCCATACTAGCCAAGCTCTCCCCTTCATCAGAGACCCATCCAATTGGATCTTGTCATAACATAAGAAGAGCCTTCTGGATCAGGCTGGTGGCCTCTTTAGTCCAACGTCCTGTTCTTACAGTGGTGAGCAGGACCTGGGCCCAAGGCCACTCTGCCCTCCTGCGGTTTCCAGCAACTGGTATTTGGAAGCATACCGCCTCTGCATATGGAGGAAGCCATCATGGCAAGGGGCCATTGATAGTCTTATCCTTGATGAATTTGTCTAGTCCTCTTTTACAGCCATCCAAGTTAGTGGCCATAACTGCTTCTTGTGGGAGTGAGTTCCACAGTTTGACTATGCGCTTTGTGACTTTCTTTTGTCTGCCCTGAATCTTCTGACACACAGCTTCATTGAAACCCACGAGTTCTAGTGTTGTGAGAGAGGGAGAAAAACTTTTCTCTGCCCACTTTCTTCATGCCATACATAATTTCATGCACTTTTGTCATGTCATCTGTGACTCGCCTTTTCTCGAGACTAAACAGCCCCAAATGCTGCAACCTTTCCTCATAGGGGAGTCGCTCCATCCCCTTGATCATGTTGGTTGCACTTTTCTGAACATTTTCCAATATCCTTTTTGGGGTGAGGTGACCAGAACTATACACGGTATTCCAAATGTGGCTGCACCATAGATTTGTATAAAGGGATTATGATTTCAGCAGTTTTCAATACCTTTCCTAATGATCCCTAGCATGAAATTTGCCTTTTTCACAGCCGCCGCCGCACACTGGATCAGTATTTGTACTGAGCCATCCACTACAAGCCCAAGGCCTCATGCATGATCAGTCACTGCCAGTTCAGACTCCATGAGTGTATATGTGAAATTAAGATTCTTTTTCTTTGCTCCAATATACACAACTTTACACTTGTTTGCACTGAATTGCATTTGCTGTCTTTACCGCCTATTCACCCAGTTAGGAGAGGTCCTTTTGGAGCACTTCACAGTCCCTTTTTGTTTTAACAACCCTGAAGAATTTTGTAGCACCAGCAAACTTAGCCACCTCATTGCTCACTCCTAACCCTAGATCATTTATGTACAAGTTATTTGCTCTTTATCCTGCGTAGGGGTGTGTGTGTGTGTGTGTGTGTAGATTTGTTCCACACCAGGCCCTCCTCAGCTCCTGTCGGCTTTCCCCCCTCCATCAGTGTAAAGGCTGGTCTGCTACTTTTTCAATTTTAAGTGCCAACAGTCTGGTTCCATCCTGGTTCAAGTGGAGCCCGTCCCTTTTGTACAGGCCCGACTTCTCCCCAAATGTTCCCTGGTGCCGAACAAATTCAAACGCTTCCTCCACAACACTATCATCACTGAGGCGACAAAGCTGCACCTGTCTGGCCCTGTGCGTGGAACCGGGAGCATTTCAGAGAAAGCCACCTTGGAGGTCCAGGCTTTTTTAAAAAAAAGGAAGAAGGAGGTGGAGAAACTCCTCTATGAGAAAAGCTTGCCACACGTGGGGCTATTTAGTTTAGAGAAAAGGCAAGTAAAGGGGGATGTGACAGAGGTGTATAAATGTATGCATCATATGGAAAAAGTGAAGAGAGGAAAGTTTTTCTCCCTCTCTTGCAACGCTAGAACTTGGGGACGTCCTACGAAGCTGAATGTGGGAAGATTCAGGACAGACAAATGAAAGAACTTCTTCACACAGAGCATAATTAAACTATGGAACTCAGTCCCACAGGAGGCAGCGAGGGCCGCCAACTTGCACGACTTTAAAAAGAAGATTAGACAAGAGCAACAACCGCTACCAGCCACAATGTCTATGTGCTACTTACTTTATTTACAATTGTTTATCAACCATTTAGTATTTTTAAAACCTCAAAGCCAGGGTGGGGGACTTCTGGCCTGTGGCTGAATTTTGTCCTGTCAGGGCTCCGTTTGGCCCAACAGGCCATTTAGGGGGAAGCCACGCCCATCTGCCCCACACCTGACGTCATTCATGCCAGCAGGTTTAGGGGCAGGTGAGAGTGGCACTTCAGAGGAGGAAGCGGACGCTTGAAGTGGGCTCCCAACTGCCCCTTTGCTGGAGGAAGGTGCCCTCCCGCCTGCCCTCCAGCAATGCTCTTTGAAGGAGCTCACACAGCAGGGTGGGCTGGCCTGGAAGGGGGCCTGTCTGGCTGGCTGGGTGCACCTGCTCCCTCCTGGGAAAAGGCACCCGCAACCAGCAAAAGCCACCCCTTTGGGAAGCAGCTGCCTTTTGGAGGGACTGGCTGTGTGGAGGATTCGTCCTGCGGGCAGCTGATCCTTCCAAGAGGCACCTTCTTTCCCCTCCCCCCTGATCAGGTTATGGGGAGAGGAGGCAAAGAGCAAAAGTGCCTTTTGAAGCAGTCTCTTCCCCCCCTTTAAACACCTCTCATTTATAGGACAGGGGAGGCTGCTTCCAGGGGCTCTTTGCAGCTTTGAGATGGTCCCCCAAGCTCCTAACAGGGCAACCGTTGCACCCAGATCCTGCTTGCACACTTTTCACAGGCATGTTCTCAGCCACTGCGAGTAGAGTATGCTTGATTAGATGAGCCATTGGCCTGAACCAGCAGGCTGCTCTTACAGCCCTTTAAGATACCCTCCAAGAGAACTCACAGCCTGATGGGTTCATCTGCCATTAACGGCATTACACAGGAACGGAAAAATCCTTCAGTCCCCAGACCAAAAAGGTCCCCACAAGAGACCTGAGCAGCTACCTGCTGATGTCGCCTCTTCTTTGGGATCCTGGATCAGCAGATCTTCTCCTTGCCACCAGGAACGGAGGTCTGGCTCTTTCAAGGAAACAGACGAGACTAATTACTTTTGAGCATGAAATCCTCAAACATTCCAAATCGAGCCTTTTAAAGAGAAGAAGAGGTTTAATTTTATCTATTTATTTATTACATTTATGTCCCACCCTTCCTCCTAAAAGGAGCCCAGGGTGGCAAACAAATGGCAAAGCACTGAAAACATCTACAGGTATAAAACTTACTAAAAACAAATCATCTTTTAAAAAAAATCTTTAAAAAATAATTCCATCACAGATGCAGACTGGGATAAGGTCTCTATTTAAAAGGCTTGTTGAAAGAGGCAGGTCTTCAGTAGGCGCCGAAAAGATATCAGAGATGTTGCCTGTCTAATATTTGAGGGGAGGGAATTCCAAAGGGTTGGTGCCTATGTTGTGCAGAATGTACCTCCTGATAAGATGGTATCTGCAGGAGGCCCTCGCCTACAGAGCGCAGGGATCGATTGGGTATGTAAGACAATCTTTCAGGTAATTTTTGGACTTTAACTCCTGCACCCCATGAATGTTATAGGGTCACGTGGACCCAGCAGGATTAGCCTGGCAGTTGTGAACATGACTCACTGGGCATAAAGTTAATCTTGAAATGCCTGTTGGGGATGACACTGTGGAACCTAGGAAAGCCAGCTGTTTTCATTTGGGCCATAGCCTTTTATCACATCAAAAGCAAAAATTGTCCTGGGACTGTCCCCCCTCCTCCTTCAATAAGCAAGCCCAGGACACACTTCCAATTGGCACTTCTGGGGGAAATCTTTCATGTGGATTAAGAGTCAAGCCACTGCAACGTCTTTGTGTTCATCAGCGCCTCACTCTTGTAGAGCCTTTTTGGCTACCAGTGGTGGGAGCAACCCCTCAACCTGGGGATCAGCTAGTGTACGGATGGAGCATTTTCAGGCTATTTATGCGATCCCTTAAAATTTGCTTTGTATTCCTGTTTCTTCGCTTAAGCCAGAGATTCCTCATTGGCCTCAGGCAACCCAATCAGGTTAAGAATTCATACTGCAGTTGCATTCTGGGAAGGCACTAGGACCAGATGGCAGTCCCTCTGAGGACCTGACAACAAAACAGGACTGGTGGGCCCCTCTGTCAGCTCACCAAATTCTCACTGATGAACAATTTTGGGGATGTCCCCTCATTACCATCCCTGCCTATAAAAAGGGCTCAAGACATGACATTAATAACTATCCTCCTGCAAGCCTGCTTTCTATTATTGGGACGGTGTCCACTTCTAATCTTGCAATTAAGTTGAAAGACTGGGTTGCATCTTATTGTGTGCCGTTATTTGGCACGGAACGGATTGGCTTTAAGGAAGGTTCTTCCACGCTGGATCGTTAAAGAATAAATATTCCAACTTACCAGCCGGAAATCTATTTTGGGGCTTTTATCGCTCTCAAGTCAGCGTTTGACTCTCTCTCTTAAGAAATCCTATGGAGGAAATCTGATCTGTCTATGGAGCCCCAGCTGTTTTTCTGAGTAAGATCCTTGGGCCATAATACTACCGCTCAAGTGAGATGTGGCTCTGATGGGCACCTCATTAAAGTTATTTATTCATTTGGGGGGGTATATACAACGTTGTGTGCTACAGGGAATGTTCAAAAAGCCCCCAAAAGCTGTGGTCCCCCCCCCAAATGTCCAGGGCTCAGACACGCATTTCCGTAGCATCATCCAAACAGTGGAGGGTTAAACGGCACATATACTAAATTCGTACCGTCAACATTTATCAGTTGAGAAGAAATGTGTCCTTACCAAGAGAGGCCATCATGTCACAAATCTCCTCCGTGACTTCCCTGTGCAGAGCTCTTTGGCCGGAATCCAGCAGGGCCCACTCCTCCTCCGTGAAATGCACGGCCACCTCCTCAAAGGTCACCAGACCCTGGAAGAAGAGAAAAAAGTAGTGCTCCTAACATGCACCATTCTCCCAGTCTGAAAGGGGAAGGGGTCTCAGGGTAATTGATTGTGGGCTTTTATTGATTTTTCAGGCTCTATACCTAGGCCACTCTGAGATCTTGCATTGATGGCCAACAACCTGGATGACTTTTAAAGAGTAGACAAATTCTACTAGCCACAACGGCTATGTTCTCCGTCCCTTGTCAGAGGCAGTATGCTGGGAATTATAACACAACAGGCCCTTGGCAGCTACACTTTGGTTCATAGTGGACTCACTACGCATGCTGCAATTACTCCCTTGCCAATCCTCTCTCGTTTCATGACATGTTTAAACTGCTCGACTCTGAGATTCACACGAGCTGACATTTTCCATCTCCTTTTCTAATTTCCTTAATATAGTTACTCCCCCCCCCCCTAAATCTTTTTGCTATTTCTTTTAGCAAACGGATGCTTCACGTGTACATTCGAATAAAGCCATTGTGTGGATGTGCATTTCTGGGTTTCATGCTGCTTAGAAACATTTTCAGGGCAGCGCATGATTGCCTCCCGTAAAAGATCCCACCTCTTTAAAAGCCATGCGTGCACATTCATGTTCTGCCAGACGTGTCTCGATGGATCCCAAATGGGGAGAGCTGCTCTTGTGCTCAGTCCCCGCTTGCGGGCTTCCTGTTGAGGCATCTGGTTGGCTACTGAGAGAACAGGAAGCTGGACTAGACAGGCCTTCAGACTGATCCAGCAGGCTCTTCTTATATATTCATTTTATTTTATTTGAAACATTTATGTACCGCTTAATTTTTTGCATTTCTCAGCAGTGTGCGTAAGCATAAAATAAAAAACAGAATAAAGTCAGCATAATACCGAACTCAAAAGGAGAGACAGAAAGGCATTTATTCCAGACTCAGCCCAGAGAGAGGCATCCAGGCTGTTCTCTCTGTGTCCACACCACCACCAGTGATCTTCTCCTTACCTGAGGGGGCCTCCCGACAGCTCTTTCCAACCCGCCCCAAAGAAGAGACGATCCAGCCGGTGCCTCTGAGGTCATGGTGCTGCCTGCGGGGAAGACGAGGAGGAGGGAGAGACGTAAATTCAGCCACCTCTGGGGCTCTCACAGCAGCTCCCAGGATGCACTTTGGAGGAGAGAGCAGCTCTCACGTCTCTGCAGGGGAGACGGCAGACGGGAGGAATGTCACCCTTTACACAAATTTGGTTCCAGACATTTAATTATAACCTGCTTCAGTCTACAAAATGGCATGCCCCTTTCCTGTGTGCATTTCCTTAGTGCTCAGTTTCCTTCAAAGCCCCTTAACACTGAGGCAGGGCCCAAATCTCTTTCAGACCCCCTCCCTCGGTTCTTCCAGGCTTTTCTCCATGCTGGGGGGGGGGAACAATATCTCATCCTGCCCCCCATCAATCCAGCCCTCATGTTCCCCCTCCCCTCTTCATCTCTCCTCCCGCTTCCGCAAAGCCTCTTTCCTGCCCGCCACAGTTTCTTCTCCAACTTGTGAACAATTTCAGCCTTTCTTATTTTCATCGTTTTTATGCATGCCATTAAAACCTTAATCCGTATGGATATTAACTGCATGTCATGTCCCTGGCAGGTGACCAAAAAAAAAAGTTTTGCACATATTGTAAAGAAATGGTAGAAGTAGATTCGGTCAAATGACGCCATCTGGAAGCTCCCTGGAGATGGGAAAAGCCTCCACTCTTTCCATCAGAAATATGGGAAGAGGAACACTGAGCTGCATTCAGCCCGCTGGGCAGTGAAAAGGCTTTGAAGAACTTCTTGCAACTTCTCTACGTTAAGAATAGCACAACACAATATTGATATCAGCCACCAGTAGTGTAGTGGCAAATTCAGAAGTGCAGGGTCCCTTCATATTAAACATAGACATACCCCCTCCAAATTTTTGGTTTTTGCTGGGGGGTTGCAAATGATATCCTGGATAATGCCTAGGAATCAATAAGGCTGAAAAAGGAGAGCGTTAGCTACTGAGAAGAGTCTTCTCAATTGCTAACTCGCCTCCTTTCACTCCAGTTGGCTCCAATCTGCAGGAAAGGACAAGGAAGCATGTTAGAAGACTCTTCTCAGCAGCTAACACACTCCCCTTTCATGCTGATTGGCTGATGGGATGCTGGAGACATAGGGACCCTGTTTCCAAAAAAGTAAAGAGTCTAAGACCCCTCTGAGACCCTGGACTACTACACCCCATTAGCCACTCGTATTATCTGTGGATTACAACTCCCATTGCCCCTGACCACTGGCCATGCTGACTGGGGCTGATGGGAGTTGCAATCCAACAACTGGATGGCACCAGGTTGCACAAGGCTGCTCCATGGTGAGCAGGTGGCGCACAAGTCAGAAAGCTTAACGGCATACTTGCCTGCCTTACAGGGTTGTAGTTTGGGTGACTGAGCTATTAAGTTTATTTACTTAAGTTTAAATACAGTTTTTATCCAAATGTTTTACTGCATTTTCATATTCTTACCAAGGATCCCCCTTTGTTTTCACAACAACACTGGCACCGGGGGAAGGTCCCCAACCGCATGTTGACACAGTTCAGTACTAAATGGTAAGTACTTCTAAGAATAAGGTAACAAGCACACACACTTGCACTTCTGAGAATAACAGGCACACATACTTGCACAGATGTGCAACTGCACACATAGCAGGTGCACAAAGTTCCCCACCAAGTTAAGGCTGCTCCTGCATGACACACAGGCTGTCATCCTAGCCCACCTTACAGGGCTGTTGTTTTCAAGGCAACTGGTGAGGCCAGGAAAAGGGGAGGCTGGCAGCACCGGCAGAGAGAGATCCCTCAGCACCCTTGAGATGGGCCAATCCTGCAAAAGAAGCTGAGGTCCACTCCTCTAGGGTCTTCCCCTCCAACACACTCCCAAGGGGATGTCTGGAGAAGCCCCTTCCCCTCGAGTCCAGCTGAGGAGGGAACATTTTTCACCCATTTCCTCCATTCTCTGCCTTGAAAGCTTCTAGAAGCCCATTCGGAGCCTGGTCAGTTTCAGATTCCTCTGTCCATCCCTCCATCTTCCTTGCCTGACAGGAGGGGAACTGACCAGCCCCTCTTCCAGTGGAGGAAATCCAAAAGGATCTCACCTTGCAACTCTGGGGCAAGCACACTCTGAAAAGCAGCACAGCAAACCCCTCCCCTCCAATGCGCCCCCCAACAAGGCTGTTTCCTCTGCATCAAGAGGTCCCCCCTTTCCTCCCTGCCTGAGCTGCGCTTCATCCCTGGGGGGACTGGAGTAACCTGCAAAGGGGCTGGGGGGCAGCTTCAATGGAAACAGTTTTGCCCCCACTTTGCAGCTGGACTGCGTGGATCAGCCCCCCCCTTCCACAATTTCTATGGATTCCCAGAGGGGAGGGGGGCTCTTCCATAGTTTTCCCAAAAGCAAATCCTCCTTCTCTCTCCCTCCAAAAAAATCACCCTCCCCATGTTGCACCTCTTTCTTCTCTGACTTCTCCAGCCTCCTCCTCCTCCAGGAATATGAATGGAGAACACCCCCCCACCCCTCCAGTATTCTCCCACCCCTCCGCCTTGGGGTTAACACTTCCTGCCTCTCTAGGAAGCAGAACTCGGCTCCTTAACCCCATTGGAGGACTGAATGGCAGGGAGTGGCAATCAGCAGGAGGGAGGGGGACAATAGTGCAGGCGGGGTGGGGTCCCTCCTTCCCTCCCTCTCTCCCTCTCCTGGGAAAAGAAACAGGCTTGGCGAGGAGGAGGCTGGAGCGTGCAGAGGACAAAGAGGTGCAACATGCGGGGGGGATTTGGTATTTTGGGGGGGTGAAGGAAAAGGAGGGCAAAGCCCCACTCCCCCCCCCCCCGCTTTCCCTCCGGGTGTCCCCTGGTGCATGCAATCCATTTGCAAACTGGGGCCCACAATGCTGCAGGTTTCGCGTTGCAAGGTCCTCTTTGAAGCCGTAGACCAGGCAAGGGGGTGCAGCTTTGCAGAGGGGGCAGTTGTGTGCGTGCGATGCCCTGTGTTGTTGCTTTTGAGCGCCACCCTGGAGGAGGAGAGCTGCCTCTGCATTTCCTGGGCCCTACAAGGGGCTGATCATTTCCCCTCCTGCCGCGCTACAGGGGGTGGTGGGCTGCTGTGCGGGTCTTCCTGCACTGCTGCCAGCCTTGATTATGCCCGGCCTCGCCACTTGCCTTGCAATATCCAGGGCAGCAGGAACGTCATGCTATAGAGGCATCCAAGTACAATCTCTGGCCATTGCTCACGAGAACCCTGTAAGGTGGGCCAGGATGAGTAACTTGGGTAATGTAGAGGTTAGAGCAGGGGCGTATAACCTTTTCCCAGCCCGAGGGCCACATTTCCTCCTGAGCAGCCTTCTAGGGGCCGCATTCCAGTCCTGGGCAGGAGCAGAGGCAAAAGTGGGTGAAGGATTGAATGTGGCTCTTGCCTTTGTACAGTCGACAAGGTTTTGCACAGACTCACACACACCCTTCCATTTATTATTGAACTATGTCTGCAGAGACCTGGGTTCAAGTCCCTGTTCATGAGGGAAGTTCTGATGGTGGCCATAGCCCATTGACCATCACTCAGCCAATCCTATTTCACAGCGCTGGAGTCAAGATAAAGGGTTCAGAACCCATCATCAGCTCATTCAGTTGCCCAGACGACAACCCTATAAGGTAGGTGAGATTACTGTTAATCCTTCCACCTTGTACGCCAGCTACTCAATTTGGAACAGCTTTCCTCAGCCTGGTGCCCTCTGAATGTTATTGGACTCCCATCAGCCCCAGCCACCATGGCCAATAGCCAGGAATGATGGGAGTTGTTGCATCTTTGATACTCTGTTCATAGGGTTTTCGTGGTAAGAGATATTCAGAGGTGGTTTACCATTGCCTTTCTCTGAGTGTGGATGCATCTTAGTCTGGTGTTTCAGCTTTGACCATTCCACCTTGGGTGCCACTGCTGGGAGTCTAACCTCTTGGTCTAGACTCCTGACCATGGTATTCCCTATCTCTATGTATGGATGTGAAAGTTGGACAGTGAAAACAGTGGATAAGAGAAAGATCAACTCATTTGAAATGTGGTGTTGGATGACAGCTTTGCGCATACCATGGACTGTGAAAAAGACCAATAACTGGGTGTTAGAACAAATTAAACCAGAACTGTCACTAGAAGCTAAAATGATGAAACTGAGGTTATCATACTTGACACAACATGAGAAGACCTGATTCACTAGAAAAGACAATAATGCTGGGGAAAACAGAAGGGAGTAGAAAAAGAGGAAGGCCAAACAAGAGATGGATTGATTGCATAAAGGAGGCCACAGACCTGAACTTACAAGATCTGAACAGGGTGGTTCATGACAGATACTCTTGGAGGTCCCTGATTCATAGGGTCGCCATAAGTCGTAATCGACTTGGAGGCTTGTAACAAAGATAACAGATTTATTGCAAAATGTATTGTAAGATATAAGACTGTTGTTTCTCCTGCCACACACCTACCCCTCTGGATGTTGCCATTTATACATGAGAGCCCATACAACAATAGCTGGTTTTGTGCCAACCACATTGTGCCAATATTTTAGGGCTTTTTTTTCTAGACTGTCCTTCATGTTCTTGAACGGACAGATGGGCTTGTGTTCAAGGTGCAGAGCTGGCCAGGCAGGAATCTCCCATTTGTTTTTGTTTTTTTTAAGTGTTTTTAAATTTGTATATTTGTTTTTAATTCTTGTAAACAGCCCAGAGAGCTTCGGCTATGGGGCGGTATACAAATGCAATAAATAATAATAATTTCATATAAATATTAATATAAATTGGTTTACTTGATAGGTGTTTGGCCTGCAGAGATATCAACAATACCTGGCTGTGTTTACAGAGTTATTTGCACATTATATTCAATTGTTGTATAATTTGTGTATACACAAATAGTTGAGCTATACACTTGTACAGTCATTCACACATTCAACAAGTGTACAGTCTCTGTGTACCTGTGTTAACTTGTACAAATCAGCGAGTGTACACTCTTTCACCCAAACACTTAATACAAATGTGAAGACATTTTGCAAGTGTGTTCAGTGTTAACGTGTGAAGGAGCCTAAAATGTGGCTTCATTCAGAGTGCTTGGAATCTATCCTAACATTTTCCTAACTTGGGGAACTGGAGAAGCTAAACATGCAGTTTCCACAGACAGCGTTTCTGGCCTTCACAACAAGCCCACTCAAATTTTAGCCGGATGATGTAAGCAGGTATCCCTAGAGGCACGTTTGCATCGGCGCAGTGCGGCTAGGATGGAAGATGCTTCCAGCTATTCCTTGTGGTGTCCCATCTGTGACCTCCCAATTTCGTGGGAGGTCACATGAGATTAGGGGACAATCCCAATCACGTGTCCTGCTGTTTAAATGTGGTCAAGTTGTAAGTAGCTCAAACCTTTTCATTGCCCAATGAGCTGAACCGCACTGAACGCAGCTCGGTGTTCATCTCCCTGCATTTCCGATGTAGCTTGAAAGGCTTGAGGCTTTTCGCATCCCTCAGAATCTCTGGGGTGGAAGCATTTGGCCTCATCCACTCCCACCATTTATTTACAGTACACGCAAAACCTATGAACTGTCAACTTTCCAAAGTCTGAAATCGTTGAGGGCAAATGAGATGGAAGGGGAATCAAGATGGCTGGATTGATGGGGTTGGTGAGGAAGGAGGCAAGATCACGGCCAGCCCAGGCATGGAGGACTTTGTGGAAGAAGCTGGGGAGAGGTCTGCAAGAGATTGAGGGCCTAACCCTTAAAGCCCTTTTCAGGTCGAGCATCCTGAAGGCAACAGAGCATGAAGGAAAATGGCACATTTTATTTTATTTTATTTTGAATGCTTATTTATTCTGTATTTATTTAATGAAGTTTACATCTCACCCTTCCTCCCAGAAGGAGCCCAGGGCAGCAAACAAAAACACTAAAAACACACTAAAACATCTTAAAAACAAAAGGCTTTAAAATATATTAATGCAAAACGTCTTTAAAAAAAACATATTAAAACATCTTTTTTAAAAAAGCTTTAAAAGTATCTTTTAAAAAGCACTTGGTGTTCGCTATAATGTGGAGGCAGCTTTATAACATTTATATCCATGCAACCCAAAATTGGAGACAGGATGAAAGTCCTCCTGTCCCGTCTCTCTCCTCTGCAAGCCCTGGAGTGACCCCACTTGGCAGTTTCCCCACTTTGCAGGTACACGGTGGCAAGAGCAGTGAGGGTCCCGGAGGTGACTGAGGTTACATCTCCTCCGACGGCCTCACAAGAAGAGCTGTGGCCTGAGAGGCACCATCTGGATTGGCTCTTCCTTGGGTGTGGGGTGGAAAGAGCTGCGGGGCAGCTGCTCTGGATAAGGGGAGGAGAACTGGGGAGAGTCACAGGGGCTGCCTGGGTGCACCTCCAGCTCTGTGTTGAGTGTGGAAGGGCCTCTGAATGAGTAGTGCGACGGCTGCCAATTCTCTCTACTCCTTTGCATGGAGGCCACAAGCAATTAAATCAATGAATGCACACATACACCTTCCCTAGTGCCACTTCCCCTTTCAAACTGGGAGAATGGCACAAATGGAGGAATAACACCCTTCTCTTCCCCAACCCCTTCTCCTCCCAGGTTCTCTTGACCTTCGAGGAGGAGTGCCTTCTGCTGGATCCGGGCCCAAGGGCTCTGCACAGGGAAGTCATGGAGAAGAATTGTGAGATGATGGCCTCTCTCGGTGAGGACACTTTGTTGTCGTTGTTTTTTCTTGACTGATAGATACTGAAGGTAGGAACAGGATTTGTGCCATTTAATCCTACACTGCAGGGATGCTGTTATGGAGATGGGTGCCTGGGCCATGGCCCTGGATGTGTGGAGAGGGGCTGAAGTAGGACAGAACTTGCTCTGCATGGAAAAGATCCTGGGCTGAATCACTGGCATGTCCAGGGGAGGAAAGGATGAGGCAGCAACTGATGAGAGAGGCCGAGGCTAGGCGGATAGACCTGATAGAAGGCAGCTTCCAATCTCTAGGTATGGATGTGAAAAAGGCAGATAAGAGAAAAATCAACTCATTTGAAACGTGGTGTTGGAGGAGAGCCTTGCTACTACCATGGACTGCAAAAAAGACAAATAATTGGGTGTTAGAACAAATTAAACCAGGACTGTCACTAGATGCCAAAATAATGAAACGGAGGTTATCATACTTTGGACACATCATGAGAAGACAGGATTCACTAGAAAAGACAATAATGCTGGGAAAAACAGAAGGGAGTAGAAAAAGAGGAAGACCAAACAAGAGTTGGATTGATTCCATCAAGGAAGCCACAGACCTGAACTTACAGGATCTGAACAGGGTGGTTCACAACAGATGCTCTTGGAGGTCACTGATACATAGGGTGGCCATAAGTCGTAATCGACTTAGAGGCACATGACAACAGCAAATGTGGTTTTACGATGGGGGAAGCTTTGGAATGTCTGAATATTTTGTGGTCCAAAGTAACTAGTCTTCTCTTTTTTCCTGGAAGAAGGAGAAGGTCTCTTTATCCAGGACCTCAAACAACAGGTGACATTAGCAGGTAGATCCTTAGCTGTTCTTGGTCTGTCCTGCCGCTGGGCTTCCCATATGCATCTAGTTGGCCACTGTGAGGATGCTGGACTTTGCTCCGATCCAGCCTGGGTCTTCTTATAAAGAGGAGATCTGGCTTCCCCCTTGTTGAAAAAGAGGCTGCAGTCTCAAGCATGCTCAGTTGAAAGTTGACCGTGAAAAAATGACTGACACTCTTCAGGGCAATAATGTTTAGGATGGGAGCATTAATGTGAAATGTACTACTATCTCTGTTTGAGAAATGTAATATTTGGGATTTACTTTGCCCCTTTTGTGTCCTTCTACCAACATGCATGCATACATAAATAAATATATACATAATATATTTCTTCTGCTGCCACTGATTCATTGCAAATTCATCCTCACAACACTGAAGGTGTTAGTGGGAGGATTTGGCTTTGAATCTTAATACAATCCCCAGAAGAGGGGCTGACTGTTCAACCACTCTGGCCACTGGAGCTCTGACAGGGAAATAGAAGTCTCCTAACACCTCTCAGTGCCCTTCACAAACTACACTTTCCAGGATTCTTTGTGGGAAGCCAGGACTCTCTAAAGTGAAATAAAGGTCTGAGGTGGGTGTGGCCCCATGATTAGCCAACCCAACCAGCTGTGAGTTTGGCTTTTAGAACACTGACTGTTGGTTCTTACTGAGCATGCCCATGTTTATCATTGACTCCAATGCTAAATTTCTTAAATTAATTAAAAATCACCCAGACATATTTTTAACTTTTAAACTGCAGAAGATGAAGGTCAGAGTTTGGGGCAAGGTCAGTAATAGGACAATTAATTTCAACAGATTATGAAACCACTGACAGATAAAAGTCCAACAGGGTCTGGATTTCTTCCCTCTCGTTTAACACGTTTAACTCTCAGTTCTCTCTGTTTTGTGTATCACTATGAAAACTTAGAGGGTTGTTAAGCAAGCATTTCTGAGTTCAGGACTATACGTTTTGTAATGTTTTGTTTTGAAATGACCTTATGGGAAGCAGCAGAATGGCATGGGGGGTGTTTTCAATTTAACATTGCGGAATGTGAACAATCCACTCTGGCTATAGTATACAGCCAATCTCATGGCTGTATAATTCATGGAAGTGAAGGCTCTCCGAGGCTACTTGTCGTGATGGCTTTGTGCTACCTTTGGTATCAGGAATATGACAGCCGGAAAGTACTGTTGCCTTTCTGTCCCGTAAGGAGAAGAACCAAGTGACTGGGACTCTGGTAAAGGGAAGAGATGGGAAGGTTTCCGTTTTTTGTGAAGGGTTATAATGGGGAAAGGATAGCATTGCAAACCTGTGTAGTGTTGGTCTTGGGCCACCCCTCCCTTTGGGGGAAAGCCCATCTCTGAGTGCACAATGTTCACATGCAGAGGGCCTGAGGTTCAGTCTTTGGCCTTTGCGGAGCCCCCATCTGAAACCCTGCAAAGCCGCAGCCAGCCAGTGTAGACACTACTCACTCTATAAGGCTTATTCCTGTGTTCCTATATCTGACCATATCTTTTGACTGCAGCCAAGGAACCGCAGACCACTGAGTTGATCCCAATTTGCTCCCTTCTTCCACAGCCTTGCCACACTTCTATTTTACTTTCATTTTTTAAATTGTGTAATGTTGTTGAAACTTAAACCACAGTTCTTAGAACTCATAATTTGCCGCCCTGGGCTTCTTCCAAGAGGAAGGGTGGGATATAAATTTAATAAATAAATAAATAAATGGGAAGTTATCCCTAGATAACAACAAGAGGAATAGGGACCAGAAAGAAATTCAAGTGAGTGCAGCATATTCAGAAGGTAACCTCTGCTTCACCTGTGCATCAAGAGAGAAGGGGAGAAAATGGTGGGCATGCCAGAATCCAAAAACAACACACAGAGAGATGTAAATAGGCCCCATTTGTGATGAGATCTTTTGTTTCTTGAAATTCAATCATATTTTTCTCACACTCCCACAGATGATGGGCAGAACAATGGCAATTATAGGGAGCTAACTGTGGTATCATCTGAAACACCTATGGGTGAAGCAGCAGGAAAAGAGATGTTTGGAAATCAAAGAGAATCCCAAGAGTATGATGGAAAACAGTCTAAGAATGAGATGAAGAAATCCTCTGCTTTTCAGGATGCTGATGTTCATGAACCCTTGATCCTACAGGAAGATCACAAAGGAAACAGCAGGAAAAAATGCCAAGTGTATGGGAAAATATTTAGACATTGCAGAATCCGCACAGGGGAGAAACCATTTCAGTGCATGAAGTGTGGAAAGAGCTTTAGTCAGAGTGGTAACCTTACTGTACATGAAAGAACCCATGCAGGGGAGAAACCATTTCAATGCATGGAATGTGGAAAGAGCTTTAGTGTCAGCAGTAACCTTATTTCACATCAAAGAACCCACACAGGGGAGAAACCATTTCAATGCATGGAGTGTGGAAAGAGCTTTAGCGTCAGCAGTAATCTTACTTCACATCAAAGAACCCACACAGGGGAGAAACCATTTCAATGCATGGTATGCGGAAAGAGATTTAGTCAGAGCAGTAAACGTACTGCACATGAAATAACTCATACAGGGGAGAAGCCATTCAAATGCATGGAGTGTGGAAAGAGCTTTAGTGAGAGCAGTAAACTTACGATACATCAAAGAATACACACAGGGGAGAAACCATTTCAGTGCATGGAGTGTGGAAAGAGCTTCAGTGAAAGCAGTACCTTTACTAAACATCAAAGAACACACACAGGGGAGAAGCCATTTAAATGCATAGAGTGTGGAAAGAGCTTCAGTCACAGCAGTAACCTCAGGTTACATCAAAGAACCCACACCGGGGAGAAACCATTTCAATGCGTGGAGTGTGGAAAGAGCTTTAGGCACAGCAGTAACCTTAGTTTACATAAAAGAACACACACAGGGGAGAAGCCATTTAAATGCATGGAGTGTGGAAAGCAATTTAGTCAGAGCAGTAAACTTACTGTACATGAAAGAACACACACAGTAGAGAAACCATATAAATGCATGAAGTGTGGAAAGAGCTTTCGTCAAAGCAGTAAACTTACTGTACATCAAAGAATCCATACAGGGGAGAAACCATTTCAGTGCATGGAATGTGGAAAGAGCTTCAGTGAAAGCAGTACCTTTACTAAACATCAAAGAACCCACACAGGGGAGAAGCCATTTACATGCATGGAGTGTGGAAAGAGCTTTAGTCAGAGCAGTAACCTTACCAAACATCAAAGAACCCACACGGGGGAGAAACCGTTTCAATGCGTAGAGTGTGGAAAGAGCTTTAATCACAACAGTAAACTTTCTGTACATCAAAGGACACATACAGGGGAGAAACCATTTAAATGCCTAGAGTGTGGAAAGAGCTTTTGCGTGAACAGTAGCCTTAGTGTACATCAAAGAACACACAGGAGAGAAACTATTCAAATGCCTGGAGTGTTTAAATAAATTTAGTCAAAGCCATAAACTTCCTAAGCATTACATAACCTACACGGGAGAAACCAAATAAAAGCATGGAGTGTGGAAGAAACTAGAATTCACTGAGTGAATACAGCTTCATTGACAACCAAAGTCTTATTGTACATGAAAGAATCCATGTAGGAAAGACAGTAAAAATCAACATTGTTTAAAGAGGGACAAGAGTCTTGGCATTTGAAAATCTTACTGATGTATTATTGCATAAGCCGGCGTGGGAACTGGCCAGTGGACCTACCTTGGCCTGCCACGGTGTCCAGTTTGGCTTATGAGGCCATTTCTACCAAACCATGCCTACCAACCCACCCATCAGCTGACATCACTGGTCTTCGCTCCAAAACATCTCAGAGCGTGGAGGGTGGGCCTAAGAAGGCCTGCTCCCTCATTGGTTTTTTCTCCTCTCAGCTGTCCTTCCATTGACTGTCCCCAGCGCTTGTCTTTCCAATTTAATATTTAGCTCTTTATTTAAGCTATTTCTCATATTCCTTTCCCAGTGCTCGAAGCTGCTTAAAAACAGATGTGTACTAATGGAATGAAAGGAGAAGGCCCTGACCCCTTGAACAGCTACTTTAATTGCATGAACCGGGGGGGGGGCAAGCACAACCCCAAACAAGGAGCTTGTACCCCCCATTGCTGTACTCCTGTCATTAGTAGAGCATGTTCTCTAGACTGTGTGAGTTAGGATTTGCCATCCTGTTTTCAGCAAAGCCCTTGCCTATGTAACCCTTATAGCTTAATTTTAGATTTCCTTTAGGGACATTGCTCTTGTGTGCAACCCGGGGAGGAGGGGAGGCACATGGGAGGCGAAATGTTTCTACTCATCTCTCCTTAGTCATTCATAGAACAGAGAGTGGGGTGGACCTATGTGGGTGCCCTTTCCAGCCAATCAGTACCACACATTCTTCCTGTGAGTGTTCCTCTTTCCCAGATCATTCCCTCATTCGCAGAGCCCTTGCATCTGGCAAGCCTTCATTATGAAGAACTTCGTAAATTCATTGCCTCTTTTCACTGTAAATTTCTGCCGTCCGTCCCTTGTCATTTGTACATTTAAAGGTCAGCAAAAGGGTATCGGTGTCCTGGAAATGTATGATCACCTAAATATCTCTTTCATTTCCCTCCTCACATCGGGAAATTTCACTGTGCTGAGGCTCTTGCCAGAATAGCTCAAAAGGTGTGTTAATCTTTTTCTCCCATCTCATGTGGACAGCAGAATAAGGGGTGGTTTTTTTTTTCTTCTAGAAGCCATTTTGCAAAAATTTTGACAAACTTCCTGGATGGCCCCACCTTAACACTTTTAACACCTGTTCACTGTCAAGACGGCAGGGTTTACAGTCTTGGTTTTTATGTAAATTTGCAGGCCCAACTCAAGCATACGAGATGGTGTTTTTCATCTCTGCATTGAGGAATCTTGGGAAACCCAAGGGATGTCATTTCTCTCTGCACAAAAATGTTTCTGATGGACCCCCGTCTTGTCTTCTGTCAGAGGCTGCCCTTAGCTCCTGTGCTAAAGAAATCATCTAATCCAACAGACCACAGCCTTGAGGAACAAGGAAAAGCATTAATGTCCATTCTAGTTTTCCTATGTGTATCCAGGAATATTTTTAATAACACTTGTACAGTATTGTTTTTAAACTCTCCCAAACTCAGCCAAGCATCAGTGGGCTTTTTATCACTTTGGTTTAATACAGGGTTTGCCAAACTGTGGTCTGTGGGCCACCAGGAGTCTGTGAGATTTATTCAGGTGGTCTGCAGCATGTCTGTAAAAATACAAATTCTAAAAATACAGTTACAGTATCTAGTATAGCACATTGCTACAACAGGCAGAAAAATCACCAAGTGGTCTGTCAAGACCCTCATCAATTTAAAAGTGGTCAGGGGGGGACATTTGGGAACTTCTAGTTTAATCCATGTTGTAAATGTGCTAATTCCCATTAGATAATAAATTTTGTTTTATCTTTGTGTCTGTGTTAATTCTTGGGGTGCAAAACTCTACAGTGTGTCCAGTCAAAAGATCTCAATGTCAAAAGATCCTGTTAGAGCGGTACAACAATGGAACCGATGACTTAGGGAGGTGGTGGGCTCTCCAACACTTAAGAGGCCTTCAAGAGGCAGCTGGACAGCCACCTGTCGGGGATGCGTTAAGTTGGATTCCAGCATTGAGCAGGGGGTTGGACTTGATGGCTTTACAGGCCCCTTCCAACTCTTCTGTGATTCTATGATCCCTAAAATGGAGTGTCAGATTGCATGTGAGAATCACAAGCCTGGGAGCAAACTGCACACTTCGTAACAAATTAGTGAAGATTTGCTTGCAGACACGGTTTAGTTACAGGTTGGTGAAAAGATGCTACGTTAAATTGTTACGCCTGAATGGCCTCTAGAACTTATTACCCATGCTTAACCTTTTTGCTTTATTTCCCCCCCTGTATGTTGCATGTGTGCATGTTTGATATTGTTCTAATTCCCTGATTCATGCCTGATATGTTTTGTTGTCATACTGTTCCCTGATTCATGCCTGATATGTTTTGTTGAAATAATTCTGTGATGGACAGAAAACCTACGAAACGATGGGAATTTTGTAGGCTTCACTCTCTGAAAGTATTGTGCCTTCTCTCCCTGCTTGTTACTCTGAGATTTTTCAGGCAGTGTGCGACAGCCCTGCAGTGTAGTCTACCTTTCCATATACAGCTGTTGAAGGTAGGAGTTGTGGCTGATTTGGATTCCAAGGTTTACATTCCCAGGGATGTAAAACTCATCTCTCCTACAGTGCTGTGAAAAAGTATTTGCCCCCTGTCTGATTTTCACAGTGCTGTGAGAGACTGATCAGGAACTGCAGGAAGCGTTTGACTACAGTCATTTTATTTTTTATCTTAAAATATTTCTATCCCGCCCTTCTACCCCATAATAGGGCACTCAGGGCGGCTTACAAAAATAAAATACGTACGTAATAAAATTGTCAACAGTAAAATCAGAAGAAACATAAAAATAAATTAAAATACATAAAATACAACACACACACACATATATATATAAGGAGTGGTACTAAAGGGACTACAAAGGTAAAATTTAACTTAGAAGGCATACAATCAGTGTCATTGCTTCTAAAGGTGGCCTAACCAGGTTTTGAGTCTAAGGGGGCAATTATTTTTTTTTCACACAGGGGCATTGGGTGTTGCTTAACTTTCTTAAATAAATAAATATCAGAATTTTGTGTTACTTGTTCACTCAGGTTCCCTTTTCCCTAATATTAGGTTTTGTTCATAATCTGGTAACATTCAGTGCCACAAATATGCAACCGCGCAGAAAAGTAGACAGCGGGCCAATACTTTTTCACGGCACTGTAGATGATAGCCTATCAGGCTATTGATTACCAATTATCGATTATATTGATTTTTCCTCATTTTATGGCTGGAGAGCCTGCTTGTACTAAAAAAGGGAAGATGTTTTACAGCAGCCAGTCACCACCGGGTGTGCAGCGCCTTTCTCGGCAGTGGAACTGCTGTTGTCCTCTGCGACCCAGTCTGTCGCTCCATATCCCCTTAACACCCTTTCAGCGCCGGACAAAGAAGAATAGCGGACCCCAGGATGGAAAGAGCTGGAAGTGCGGGGGGGGGTCCAGTAGGGGGTGCCCACCCTCGTCAAGTGTGCCCCCCAAGGTTCCCCGGAGCAGCTGGAGCCCCCACCCAACAGCGGGGAAGGTCCCGCAGCGAGCGTAGACAAGGGAGAGGGAGAGACAGGAGGGCGCCTTTGCCCCCTCCCGGCCGAAATCTTCAGTTTTGCAGCTGGGAATGCTGTCACCATTCAGCCTTCCGGCTAGGTCGAGACCAGGCGCAGAGGACCCCGGGGGTGGGGTGCATTTGACCCCCCCCATGAATCCACAACGGGGGCGGGACAGAAGGAGGGAGAAAAAGAATTGGGGGGTGGAGGGAAAAAGAAGAGCCCCCCCCACTCTCCTCCCAATTTCCATCAGGGAATCCCCAGGCCGGGGGGGGGGGCTTGCTGCAAAGCGCGGCAGGAGCTGCGGCAGCGTCTCCCTTGCAACCCCTCCCCCCTCCATGCAAGTCCTGCTGCAAAGTGCCCCCCCCCACCGCGGCAGGGTCTCGGTGGCCAGATCCTTTGTTTTGAAGCCGCCCCCTCCCTTCCCTGCAGATCAACCCGCTCCCATTCCCCGCTGAATCGCCGCCGCCCGGCAGGGGGACACGCAGCCGGGAAAGGGGGCCTCGTCGGCGCGACGCTGGTGGCCCCGAGCTGGGCGAGAGACCTTTGGAGCCGGAGAGAAGACGGAGGCGTCGCGTCTGGGGAGGGAAACCGGCCTGGTGAGACGCGGAGGCGGGGCGTTGGGGGGAGAGTGGGGAGCCAAGGATGTGCTGGGGAAGAGAAAAGAGTCCCCCCCCCACATCCCAGTCCACCTCTTGGAATCCATAGATATGGGGCTGTTCAATGGGGTTTGCCTTGGCAGGAAGGAAGCAGCCTTATGGGGGTGCACGTTGGGGGAAGGGGGGGCTGTGATACCTTTGTGCCCCAGAGCTAGAGGAAAGACCCTAAAGCGGGGTGCTGAAACAGAACAGGCTCTTCCTGGCCTTCTGAAAAGACCCCAGACACAAGCTGGAGGAAATAAGTAGGGAAATGCCCCCTCCTCAGTTGGACTTTTGTTGTGGGGGGAGGGGCTTCTCCAGACCCCCCCCCCAATTGGGAGTGTGTTGGAGGGGAAGATCAAAGCCCTTGTTGCTGTTATGTGCTTTCAAGTCAATTACAACTTATGGTGACCCTATGAATCAGCGACCTCCAAGAGCATCTGTCATGAACCACCCAGTTCAGATCTTGTACGTTCAGGTCTGTGGCCTCCTTTATGGAATCAATCCATCTCTTGTTTGGCCTTCCTCTTTTTCCTCCCTTCTGTTTTCCCCAGCATTATTATACTTTCTAATGAATCAGGTCTTCTCATTATGTGTCCAAAGTATGATAACCTCAGTTTCACCATTATGGCTTCTAGTGACAGTTCCGGTTTAATTTGTTCTAATGCCCAATCATTTGTCTTTTTCACAGTCCGTGGTACGTGCAAAGCTCTCCTCCAACACTACATTTCAAATGAGTTGATTTTTCTCTTACCCACTTTTTCCACTGTCCAACTTTCACGTCCATACATAGAGACTGGGAATACCATGGTCTGAATGATCCTGACTTTGGTGTTCAGTGATACATCTTTGCATTTGGGGACCTTTTCTAGTTCTCTCACAGCTGCCCTCCCCAGTCCTAGCCTTCTTCTGATTTCTTGACTATTGTCTCCATTTTGTGTTAATGACTGTGCCAAGGTATTGATAATCCTTGACAAGTTCAATGTCCTCATTGTCAACTTTAAAGTTGCATAAATCTTCTCTTGTCGTTACTTTAGTCTTTTTGACGTTCAGCTGTAGTCCTGCCTTTGTGCTTTCCTCTTTAACTTTCATCAGCATTCATTTCAGATTACTGGTTTCTGCTAGTAGTATGATATTGTCTACATATCGTAAATTATTGATATTTGTTCCTCCAGTTTTCACACCTCCTTCATCTTGGTCCAATCCTGCTTTCCATATGATCAAAGTGGGGTGCATCTCAGCTTCTCTTGCAGGGTTGGCCCAGCGAAGGAGGGGTGCTGAGGGTCTCTCTCTGCTGGTCCTGCCAGCCTGGCTCCTGACCGGCCGCCTCAATGCTCGCCTTGGGAACATCCATGCCGGCAGGGGGCCCTCCTAGTTCTACTGAGGGTCCAAAATACAATAGCTGGGCAATACTCGCAACAATCCTATGAGGTGGGCCAGGTGGAGAGGCTGTATAATGAAGTGGTTAGTGCTGATGAGGGATTTTTTTTCCCAGCCCGAGGGTCACATTTCCTCATGAGCAGCCTTCCAGGGACCACTTTTCCAGTGGCAGGCGGGGCCAGGGGCTAAAGTGGGTAGAGCAACTGTTACATAAGTTGCATTTTAGCCATGCAGAAGTCAGGAGGTTCTTCTATACACATAGACACAAAATGAGCACTAGGGGAGGGTGCAGAGCACTGCACTTAGACCAGGGAGTAAAGATGTGAAAGCTTAGGGAAAAACTCAGGGAAAAACAGTCCACCCCCCATTATTTATTGCTTTTTTCCAGGCATTCACTTGTCCACCAGAGAGACCCAGAATCAAGTCTCCCACTCAGCTACGCAGCTCCCTGGGTGACCTTGAGCCAGTGGCTATTTCTCAGCCCAGCCCACCTCACTGGGTTGTTGTGAGGGACATTGGAATGTTGTGAGGTGGGGAACTTTTACGTGCCACTCTAAATTTTGGGTGCCCACTGTGAGTCATCTTGCACACATTGTGTGTATCATGTTATTATTAGTATCCCTTCCTATTTAATACTGAACTATGTCGAAAGTGTCTGAGGTTCAAATCCCTGCTCAGGAGTGGAATCCAAGTGGTGACCTTGGCATGGTGACAGTGTTGTGGTGAATTTTTGTTTGTGGGGACAGGTGGTCTTAGGCACTCTCCAGCTACCTTGGATGCATGTGGACCAGGGGTGTAGTCATCCACCTACACTTAAAAAAAAAAAAAGCTTTAAAGTGAGCTTCTATGCATATAAATTAGCATACACAACTTTTATGCAAATGTCTGTTCTCTTTTACCCAATTTTTTGGTGATGCCTAACTGGGCATCGTAATTTCGCAGGAGAGGGGAGGGGGAGGGTTGTCAGGTTCGGTCTGAACCGAGCTGGACTCATGCCTGACTGAATGAACTGGACTGACGTGTCAGTTAACCAGGGGTGTAGTCTTCCTGGGTCTTGGAGGCCTTAGACTCCTTACTTTTTTGGGAGCAGGGTCCCAGCATGGTCCCTATGTCTCCAGCATCCTGTGAGCCAATCAGCATGAAAGGGGAGTATGTTAGCTACTGAGAAGAGTCTTCTAACATGCTTCCTTGTCCTTTCCTGCTGCTTGGAGCTAATCAAAGTGAAAGGTGAGTCAGGCACTGAGAAGACTCTTTTCAATAGCTAACACTCTCATACTGTTTGGGCTCCTAGGGATGTTGTGGGGCAAGGTATTAACAAGGATCTCATGCTCAACCCAATAGCAAAAAGAGGGGGAGCGCATGGCTGTGACTATCATGAAGGGACCCTGTACTTCTGAATTTGCCACTACGGTACTGATTTGGACTCAAAAGAATGGTCTCCTCTCCTGAGGGGCCCCCAATGATGTCTGATTCGATTGCATTGCAAGAAGGTCACCTGTGCATGTGTCTTGCAATATCATCGCAGCTGAGATGACTAATATTAACTCCTTCAGCTACTTGTTTGCCAGGCCTTCTGCCGCCCCTTTGCTTCTGTTGCCATTTGAACCAAACAGAAGCCATTTCCAATGCTCATATTGGCAAGGTTGGAGGTTCTTCCAGGCTCGTACGCTAGTAGCCAGTCAACCACACCTTCACCCGTCTCAACCTGCAAGTGCTTTATGATCTGCAGTTGAGGCCTTCTTGGTGGTCCCTACATGGGATGAGGGAAATGGCAGAAAGGGCCAGCAAACAAATTTCTCAGTGGCTGCTCTTACAGAGAACTCTCTCCCTGTTGAGGTGTGTCTGGCCTGATCTTTTTAATACTTTCACGCAGTTGGTCAAGACCCATCTTTATTCAGAATCCATTTGGAGGAAGGGAGACCTGATCACTGCTGCTGTTAGAAACTTATTCACTCATTTGCTGTTGTGCATTTCGACGGGCTGTAATTTGTAATGGATTTTTATATATTCTTACCTATTTGTTTTTATTGTGCAAAAATACAAGAAAATCATCAATAATTGTTATGTGCCTTCAAGTCGATTACGACTTATGGCGACCCTATGAATCAGCGACCTCCAAGAGCATCTGTCATGAACCACCCTGCTCAGATCTTGTAAGTTCAGGTCTGTGGCTTCCTTTATGGAATCAATCCATCTCTTGTTTGGCCTTCCTCTTTCTCTACTCCCTTCTGTTTTTCCCAGCATTAGTGTCTTTTCTAGTGAATCAGGTCTTCTCATGATGCGTCCAAAGTATTATAAACTCAGTTTCATCATTTTAGCTTCTAGTGACAGTTCTGGTTTAATTTGTTCTGACACCCAATTATATTAACATCAATAATAGAAATGAACAATATTGTACCTCGCCCTCTTCTTTTCTCTCCCTCAGCAGTGGCAGCAAGGTGGGTGCATGCATGTGTGTTGTATGATTGTATATGCAAAAAGTGGCGCGTGCAGGAAAAAAGAGCTAAACAGCCACCATTTGCCACAGTTGCTTCCACTGCGGGTGTTTCTAATTTTCCCCACTGCACACTGTCCCACCAGAGAGCCTTCTCTGCCCCAATCTCCCACTCTGAGGCTCCTTCCTTCTCTGGCTCCCACTTGAGAAACCCTGCAACTTCCATCCATCCATCATTCTCAGAGGTGCCACATCCCTCGTTGCTGCACACATGGAGTAGCATTAAGCTTTTAAAGAGGGAACTGGGTCTCTTGTAAAAATAGCAATGGACTGCCTTCAAGTCGATCCCGATTTATGGCGACCCTACGAATAGGGTAAGCGGCGGTAACGCAGCCGAAGCTCTGTTCACGGCCGGAGTTCGATTCCAACAGAAGGAGGAAGTCGAATCTCCGGTAAAAGGGGTCGAGGTCCACTAGGCTTTCCATCCATCTGTGATCGGTAAAATGAGTACCCAAAATAAGCTGGGGGGTAAAGAAAGGCCCGGGAAGGAACTGGCAATCCCACCCCATATATACGGTGTGCCTAGTAAACGTCGCAAGACATCACCCTAAGAGTCGGAAACGACTCGCACTATAAGTGCGGGGACACCTTTACCTTTAGTATTCAGAGGGGGTTTCCCATTGCCTCCCCCTGAGGCTAGTCCTCCCCAGCTGGCTAGGGCCTGCTCAGCTTGCCACAGCTGCACAAGCCGGCCCCTTCCTTGTCCGCAAGTGCCAGCTGGGGGGCAACTGGGCTCCTTGGGACTATGTAGCTTGCCCACGGCTGCACAGGTGGCAGGGCACGCAACCCCTGAGCCACTCACTGTGGGGGTGATCTTTAGCTGGCCCTTGACACCCAGGAGACATGAGCGGGGATTTGAACTCACAGACTCTGGACTCCCAGCCAGGCTATCCTCCCCAATGAACGCTCACCTCTCCTAGGTCTTTGAGGTCATGCTAAAATTCTTCTTCAGGCTTAGACTGTGAATTGAAACATCGAATGACTTGGAGAGTCAGGCAGATGGTGGCCTCGTTGCAGGGGTTTAATGGCCATTGGCGTTACCATAGAGATGGCCTAGGCTGCATGCAAAGGCATCATTATGACATTATGACAGAAGCTCCAAGCCTCAGCAAAGGGAGGGGCTGTTAACCATCAAGCCCCAGCTGAGTGCTCTTGAGATGGATCTTCAGGACAGGTGATGAAAAGGTAAAATTTGGGGCTATATTAATTTACCTATAGGGAAACAGCTCTGGAACAATTTGCAGAGGAGGATCGCTCGGTCCTTATTTGTGTATCTTGTCAAGGAAACTGCGGCTGTTTCTGCATTTGGGGTCCCTTCGCATCTGCTTGTATTATTTTTTAAAGTGAAAATGTGACTATGAAATTAAACATATAGGCATTTCTGGGTCCAGTTCAAAGAATTAGTTTTCGTTGTTGTTATGTGCCTTCAAGGGGCAGGATAGAGAAGCAATCTCTGGTGCTGGAAGAAGTTTATTGAAAGCTTAACTCCTTGTGTGGGCCTGTTTTAGAGAATGTGCATTGCCTGACAAAGGAAAGATAAACAGATCCTCACAGCTCCTGACGAAGGACCAGTTCCGAAACGCATTGAGCTTTTAACTTCTTCCAGCACCAGAGCTTGCCTCTCTATCCTGCCCTTTGTTTGGGGCTGTTCTCTTTTGTTGCTGTTATGTGCCTTCAAGTCAATTACGATTTATGGCGACCCTATGAATCAGCGACCTCCAATAGCATCTGTCATGAACCACCCTGCTCAGATCTAGTAAGTTCAGGTCTGTGGCTTCCTTGATGGAATCAATTCATCTCTTGTTTGGCCTTCCTCTTTTTCTACTCCCTGTTGTTTTCCCCAGCATTATTATCTTTTCTAGTGAATCATGTCTTCTCATTATGTGTCCAAAGTATGATAACCTCAGTTTCATCATTTTAGCTTCTAATGATAGTTCTGATTTAATTTGTTCTAATACCCAATTATTTGCCTTTTGTGTTTAAAGCTTTGAATGCTGTCAGCTTCCTCCACCCCATCTGATATCTGACTTAGTTTTACGCTATTTTTTTGTTTTGTTTTGTTTTTCGTGTGTGCGTGCGTGCGTGCGTTGAACAATGTATGTTGCCTCCAGCAGCTGGAACGATGAGTATGGAATCAGACATTGCACTGGGGTGGAGCAGAGGCATTTGCAAGGAAGAATTGGCAGGCAGGGTTCACCCTTTCCCCCTGCAGATGTCCCAGTTGAACATCTGCCCAGATGGAGAGGAAGCAGGGATGGCCTCAGGGCATTTGCAGGAGGACATCAGGGGGCAGGTGACAGTTTTAACTGCCTGTGTGGCCCATTTGACCCTGTGTTGGAAAACACTGCATTTTTTGTTTAATTGGGAATGAGATGTTGAGCCATGCGGCTAATGTTGCTTTATGACCTGATCAACACTCAGTATCATGTCACGACATGGATGGATTGAATTTTTATTGCTTTCCCAAAGGCTATAGAATCTTCCTGTGAAGGAAGGACTTTGAATCCTAAGAATCTCTCTCATTCTCAGGCGTTGTCCTGATGTGTTATGTATTGCCTTCAGGTCGATTCTGTCTTATGGCAACCCTATGAACAGGGTTTTCATGAGGCTGAGAGGCAGTGACTGGCCCAAGGTCACCCAGTGAGCATTATGGCTGTGTGGGGATTCGAACCCTGGTCTCCCAGGTCATAGTCCAACACCTTAATCACTACATGACACTGGCTCCAGCTGATGTGTAATAGTGGTTTGTTATTACCAACCTGCCTCTCGGTTTTAGCAGAGCTTGGAGTCGGGGCAGATCCCCTGCTGCATTTACATCTCTTACATGTTTCTTGGTGAAATATCTGACTCCTGGTCCAGTCCTGCTTAAATTCAGAAGAAAACCTCTGCTACTCTTTCCCTTTATTCTATTTGGAGTCCCATAAGCCAGCATCAGGTCTTATTAGACCCACTGATATATTTTTGGATAGCTTTTGATTTGAACTTTTCAGAGTTAGGCATTATCTACGACTCAGTTTGATTAAACTTGAAAGCAGCTCTTCAAGGAAAAAGAATGTCTGCGTGTGTGTGTGGGGGGGTATAACCTATGAACCATTCTTAAGTGAGGTACCTTGTCAAAAGCGTTTTGAAAGTTTTAAGTGCACTATGTCCACTGGATCACCTCTGTCAATATGCTTGTTTATTTATTTATTCATTGTATTTGTATACCGCCCCATAGCCGAAGCTCTCTGGGCGGTTTACAGTAACTAAAACATTAAAAAAAAACATATACAAATTTAAAAACACACCTTTTAAAAACAATTTAAAACACAATTTAAAACAATTTAAAAACACAGTCTCAAACTTGACAGTCTCAAAGAATTCTAATAGGTTAGTGAGACAGGGCTTACCCTTCAAGAAGCCATGCTCGTGCTTCCCTTTCCACACTGTTCTCTCTTCTTTTTTAAGCCCCCTCCTGCACTGTTCCCCCTGCTGGCTTGCTATTTCGGGGAGATGAAGGGCAAGTCTCAGATCTGAGATACTTAGGGCTTACCTGTTAAAGGCTCTTTACGGGCAGAGCATCCGGAAGCCAACTGAGCATGAAGGAAAATTACACAGAAAAATTGCACCTCATTTCTTAATTTTGAGCAGTTACTGCTCTCAGAAGACTTGAGGCAGTTGATAATATTTAAAACCCTGAAATCCAAATCTGTATAAATTCCTCGCATCCCTTGTATCTCCCCTGCAGGCAACGGGATGATGCGCCTCGACAGCTGTTCTCCACATTAGAGTGCATTGCGGCAATAGCTGTGCCCTGGATATTCGGGGAGGGACTCCCTGCTTCACAGGGCATCTTGGCAACAGCTGTGAGAGTCCCAGAGGTGGCCTCGTTGACTTCACGCCTCCTCCTTTATCACCCCACAGGCAGCCCCATGGCCTCAGAGGCACCCTCTGGATCGTCTCTTCTTTGGAGTGGAGTGGGAAGAGTTGTCTGGCAGCCACCTCAGGTGAGGAAAGCAGAATTGGGGAGAGAGGAGAGGAAGAGGGGACAGCCTGGGTGCTTCCCTCTGTGTTGAGTGGGAAGGGCCTCCCCAAAGAATATGCCGTTTCCTTTTCTGGCACCGCAACATCTCAAAGTGACCTAGAAAGAGAGCTTCAGATTCTTCTCCTCTCACATAAAGCTTTAAAAACTGTAAGCCATTAAATCAAGAAAGCACACGTGCAACTACTCTGTTGTCACTTCCCTTTTCAAACTGGGAGAATGGTGCATGTTGGAGAAAGCTTCTTTTTCTTCTTCTTCCTCCAGGGTCTGGTGACCTTCGAGGAGGTGGCCGTGCATTTCACGGAGGAGGAATGGGCTGTGCTGGATCCGGGCCAGAGAGCTCTGCACAGGGAAGTCATGGCGGAGAATTATGAGACGGTGGCCTCTCTCGGTAAGGACAATTTCTTCCCCTTGGCTGATTGAAGCTGAAAGTATTAATTCGCTCTTTGTGCCATTTATCCGTGCCGTACAGGGAAGTTATTAGGGAAATGGGTGTCTGAGCCATGTGCCCTGGATATCTGGGGAAGGAGGGCCGCACCTCAGAGCAGAGGGTCCTAGGTTCAAATCCTGGCATCTCCAGGGGAAAAAAAAGAGGATCAGGTAGCAGGTGTTGGGACAGGCCTTTCTCTGCCTGAGATCCTGGAGACCCACCGCTGGAACAGTCAATGCTGGCTTAGATGAAAGACGAGTCTGCCCTGGTAGAAGGCAGCTTGCTATGTTCTTGGGGGCTTTTCAGTAATTCATTGCAAACGCTTGACAAGAGTCCATCCCTGCTGCCTTCTGCTGGCCCAGAGCCAAAAGAGGTACCTTGCAGGTGGAAAAGGAGAGGGCAGGTGCTCCCAAGCCCCAACAGAGCATCTTCTCCTGAATCCCCAGCAGGTAACTGGTTCTCTGCATCTTCTCCTTAGTAGGAAGGACATGTGGAGTCTCTCTTTCCCAACAGGGACTCTGGGACTTGTAGTCCAAACCCCCTGTGGGGAAAGATATTCCCCTGGTGCCTGGGAACACCCGCTGCCTCTCTGTCTCTCAGAGGTAGCAACTGTGCCCGTCTCGGTTCTGCAAACTGCCACTGCTGCCTCTTCCTGCTTTGATTTGGATTCCTGCATGGAGCAGGGGGTTGGACTTGATGGCCTTATAGGCCCCTATTCTATGATTCTTTGATTCCTACCTCAGAGGCAAAAACATGCGATCAGGTAAGGGAAGGAAAGATGTAGGCCTCATACCCGCTGGGAGTTTGGACTGCTAGTCCCAGAATCTCCAGTGGGAAACTTGACTCCCCCCACAGCGTTCCCACTGACAAGACACAGTCACCTGCCAGGGATCTGGAAGAATACTATAGGGCAGTGCCAACCTGGGTCATGCTCACAAGAATTCAGGGCAAGAGCTGGCTTGCTACGTTTCATGGGGTCACCCCCAACAGGCATTTCAAACTGAGCTTCATATCCAGTGAATGCATGTTCGCAAGGGCCGGACTGATCCTGCTGGGTCCACATAGCCGTATCCTATTCATGTGCAGGAGTTATAATATCAAAATTATCCCATTGTTTTCCTTAGGAACATGAGAATCTGCCATATTGAGTCAGGCCATTGGTCTATCTAGGTCAGTATTGTCTATACTGACTAGGCAAGGGATCTGCATGATTTCAGGCAGAGAACATTCCCAGCCCTGCCTGGAGACACCAGGAATTGGACCAGGCGCCTTCTTCATGCAAAGCAAATGCCCTACCATTGAGCTACCTACTAATGGATTGATTAGGAATGCCTGAGCATTTTCTGGTCAAAATTAACTAGCCTCATCTTTTTCCTTGCAAGAATCACACTTCAATTCCTGTTGGGAAGAAGAAGATCCATTTATCCAGGATCCCAAAGAAGAAGAGACATCAGCAGGTAGTTGCTTTGCTGTATTGTGGGGGCCTTTTGGTCTCAGAGAGAGCCAGTGTGGCATAGTGGTTAGAGTGTTGGACTACGACCTGAGAGACCAGGGTTCAAATCTCCGCACAGCCATGAAGCTCACTGGGCGACCTTGGGCCAGTCACTGCCTCTCAGCCTCAGAGGAAGGCAATGGTAAAAACCCCTCTGAATACCGCTTACCATGAAAACCCTATTCGTAGGGTCGCCATAAGTCAGGATCAACTTGAAGGCAGTCCATCTCCATTTTTTTTTTCTCAGAATGGAAGGATTTTTCAGTTCCTAATATCTTCTAGAGCAGAATGACCCATCAGGCTGTGAATTCTCCTAGTGGACACCTTACATCATTTAAAAAGGGGATCAGACAAATTCAAGGAAGAGAAGGCTTTCAATGGCTATGTGCTGTCCATGGAATCCGGGACACAGCAGCCGGAGAGGGCTGTTACTGGCTTTATGTCCTTGTGAACTTCACCTATGCTTCTGCTGAGACGCTGTGGGGATGCTGTACCAAATAAGCTCTTGGTTTCATCCATCAGGGCTCTCCTTAAAAAGGTTCCAGGCTGAACCTTTCCTTTCATCTCCTGTGATATTCTCCAGATTAAAATAGCTGGTGTGGCCTCCGCAGCACCACCAAGCTGAGCTTAATGTACTGTGAGTGCCTGTTTAAAGGTACCAGATGAATCCCGTTGGGTCCACAAAAACCTGTCCTGTTCATAAGTAAGAGATCTTGCCTTTCCCTCCTCTTGGATTCGGGGAGGTGTCACAGCAATGCGGGGGCAGAGGGGAGGCTAGGAATCTGAATGTTTTCTGCTCATAATTAAGCAACCTGTCTGTCTACAGTTCCGAAACCAGACCTCATCTCTTGGCCTGAAGAAGAAGATCCAGTTGGTCTGGGCTGTGAGGAATGGAAGAGATTGGCAGGTACCGATGTAAAAAAAAGTCTTGGGGTAGATTATAATGGCAACAAAACTAGGATCAAATAACTGCGGTTATTAGGCTAACTGGTAAGAAAATCCCAGTACAGAGCACCATCACGAACCCATGTAACATTGGTCTAGGGCCATCTGTGCTCACTTCGGCCTCTTCCACAGTCTTGATCCGTGGTGAGATCCTTTGGTTTGCTTGAAATTCTAACGTGATTTCTTCCCCTCCTCCCTCTCAGCAGTTGATAGGCAGAAGAATGAACATTCTAGGGACCCAGAGATGGTGCCATTGGTAATAGCCAAGCCTGAAGCTGAGAAAGAGATGTTTGGAAATCACGGGGGACTAAAAAAGTCTGAAAGAAACCAGTCAAAGATTGGGGGCAAGCAATCTTCTCCTTCTCAGACCTTGCATCAAAGAACACACGCAGGGGAGAAACCATGCAAATGCACGGAGTGTGGGAAGAGCTTCATCGACAGTGGAAGACTTACCAAACATCACAGCAGCCACACAGCAGAGAAAGCATTTAAATGCGTGGAATGTGGATTTCTGGCTGGACATTCCTATAGCTGTACAGGCAGACCAGGAGTGATCATGCGTGCACCCGTCGCAGCGCGAGCACCCCAGGATGCACCCATCATGGGGAAACACTGGAAGGTGGAGGAGACAAAGGCACTCCTCATCCTCATTAAAAACAGCCCTGCTGTGGGTGTTTTCATGGGCAGCTGCACTGCCAAAAACGAGGAGTACTGGGAGGACATCAGGGTGAAGATGCTTAGGCTGGGCCATAGAAGGACTACTTTTCAGCTGCGCAGCCGCTGGAAACTATTGAAGCGCACGTTCTTTAAAGCCAGAAGTGATGCTGAGCATAGGGGAACCCAGCTTGCGGACCCACCTCCTTTCTACACGTGTGTCGAAGAGGTGTGGGAAGCAGCTGGCCGGCCACAATTCTGGGACAGAAGGATGCCAGGTAAGACTTCTTTTTTTTAGAAACGCTCAATTTTTTTGAAAGTAAACACACTGTCCGTGCAATGCTGATATTGCACTGTCAGTTGAGTTGTATAACTGTTAACAATTGACTTAGATGGCATACAGCGACTGTGTACAACAAGCATTGGTAGCAAGCAGTGTCAACCTGTGGCTAGCCTACTATCTTACGCATTGTTTTATTTTGTTGTTATATGCCTACAAGTAGATTACAACTTATGGTGACCCTATGAATTTTGACTGTGAGCTGGGAAACCAGGGTTCGAATCCCTACACAGTCATGAAGCTCACTGGGTGACCTTGGGCCAGTCACTGCCTCTCAGGCTCAGAGGAAGGCAATGGTAAACCACCTCGGAATACCGCTTACCATGAAAACCCTATGAATATATCCAAAAAAGATTCATAGGGTCACCATAAGTCATAATTGACTTGAAGGCATGTAACAACAACATGCTTCTCCAGAGCTCTCCTGTAGACCCCGTGATCCTAAACTGTGCTCGTAGCCTCCATCCATTTGGCCCTTCTGCAGCCTGCTTTCAGGGGTAGTCCCCCCAAGCCATCAGGTCGTGTTTTTAATTCCCCAGTGTGCTGAGATGTTTTTGGGGTGGCTCCTCTATGTAGGAAGAGATGGTCCTCCCCCTCCATTCTCTACCAACAGGGGTTTGTTTCAAGGGTCTATCGTTCTAAGGCCTACCTTGTTTTTATAGGAGGGCCAGTGTGGCGTAGTGGTTAGTGTTGGACTATGACCTGGGAGACCAGGGTTCGAATCCCCACACAGCCATGAAGCTCACTGGGTGACCTTGGGCCAGTCACTGCCTCTCAGCCTCAGAGAGAGGCAATGGTCAACCCCCTCTGAATACCGCTTACCATGAAAACCCTATTCATAGGGTCGCCCACAAGTCAGAATCGACTTGAAGGCAGTCCATTTCCATATTTATAGGGTTTTCATGGTAAGAGGTATTCAGAGGTGGTTTACCATTGGCTTCCTCTGAGCCTATGGCACCTGGTATTCCCAGGCAGTCTCCCATCCAAGTACTAACCAGGCCTGACCCTGCTTAGATCAGGGTAGCGTGGCCGTAGACGCAATGTTTATTATCTCTATACAGTAAATATAACTCTATTGTGTTAGCAAGATATGCTCTTTGTCAAACCTATGCTATCATTTCTAAATACGCACATTACTTAAATTTGCCCTCTCTGTCTATATATATACTTACGCAGCATCACAGAGAGAGCTGCAGAGGCAGCGCAGGCGGTGCGAAGCAGTGGCGGTAATATCGGAGCGGGAGGTGGTATTGGCGGCAGAGGAAGTGGAGCCGGATCGTGCAGTACGGGATACCCCACTGCAGGAGATGGATGAGGGTAGTCCTCCTTGGCAACCACCCACACCACCACCAGGCACACCTCCAAGAGCACAAGAAGGCAACGGAGCACCACCTGGTCCCTGTGTTCTCCCAGAGCCATCCATAATGATGTTGAGGCACTTGGCCGGGCATATCCAACTGATGATGGAGAGACGTAAGTTAATGCTTTGTATGCTATTCCACAGATACTGCTCTGGTGTGTCACAGTAACTTACACCTGATTCCTTCACTAGCTTTCATGTTGATATCAGTCCCTCTCTGTATCTTCTTGTTGTTATGTGCCTTCAAGTCAACTACGACTTATGGCAACCCTATGAATCAGCGACCTCCAAGAGCATCCGTCATGAACCACTCTGTTCAGATTTGTAAGTCCAGGTCTTGGCTTCCTTTATGGAATCAATCCATCTCTTGTTTGGCCTTCCTCTTTTTCTACTCCCTTCTGTTTTTCCCAGCATTATTGTCTTTTCTAGAGAATCAGGTCTTCTCATGATGTGTCCAAAGTATGATAACCTCAGTGTCATCATGTTAGCTTCTAGTGACAGTTCTGATTAGTTCTAACACCCAATTATTGTGCCTTTGTTGTTGTTGTTATGTGCCTTCAAGTCAACTATGACTTATGGCGACCCTATGAATCAGTGACCTCCAAGAGCATCCGTCATGAACCACCTTGTTCTCTCTATCTATCTGTGTGAAATACGGTGGCTATTTCTGTCAGAATTTCAGTACTGAACAGAAATTTGAACGGCAGATTAATGAGCAAAATGTACATTAGTTAGTAAAAATTTGGTATAAACCTGATTTTTTCCCCTGCGAAGATGTATCACTGAACACTAAAGTCAGGATCATTCAGACCATGGTATTCCCGATCTCTATGTATGGATGTGAAAGTTGGACAGTGAAAAAAACAGATAAGAGAAAAATCAACTCATTTCAAATGTGGTGCTGGAGGAGAGCTTTGCACATTCCATGGATTGTGAAAAAGACAAATAATTGGGTGTTAGAACAAATTAAACCAGAACTATCACTAGAAGCTACAATGATGAAACTGAGGTTATCATACTTGACACAACATGAGAAGACCTGATTCACTAGAAAAGACAATAATGCTGGGGAAAACAGAAGGGAGTAGGAAAAGAGGAAGGCCAAACAAGAGATGGATTGATTCCATCAAGGAAGGCACAGAACTGAACTTACAAGATCTGAACAGGGTGGTTCATGACAGATGCTATTGGAGGTTGCTGATTCATAGGGTCGCCATAAGTCGTAATCGCCTTGAAGGCACATAACAACAACAATAGTGTTTTTGGTGTTTTGGGATCTAAAGGACCTAAAGATAACTGGTCCCCCATCTTGCCCATCTTTAAGAAGTTCAGTATCAACAACACACTACTGTCAAACTAACTGCAAAGATTGGAGTAGTGTCGCAACAGTTTTAGTTTGAACTTGCTCCACACATCATTTAAGGCACCATTGCTAAATGTTCTGTGACAACAGTTGCCTTTGAATGGTTGACCTATAATTTACCATTTTCTTTTAAACACAGAGGAGGAGATGGCAAGAGGTATTGCATCCATCCAGGAGATGTTGGGAAATGGAAGGCCCTAGAACATCATTTCATCACCACTTCACTGCCTGTGTTTCCTGAAGTAGAAATTGTTATTTTTTTTAATATACTTTTTTGGGGGGTTTTTTAATTAAAAAAGTATTTTACCAAACTGCATAATGTTTTTGTAAGTTGTCATACTGTCACACATGGGATCGTGGTGTGGTGGCAGGAAGTCAAGTGAGGTGAGGGAGTGAGGGAAGCAAGAATGGAAGTGGGGGGCAGGTAGGAGGTGTGGGTGGATGTTTATTGGGTGGGCGTGGGGAATGGGTGAATGGCATGCAGGGGGCATGGGCAAAGGGCAGGTGGGTGTCTGGTAAAATGGCAGGTGGGGTGGTCAAATGGCGAACAGGCAGTGCAGATGAATAGCAAGTGGGCAGGGTGGGTGAATGGCAAGTGGGTGGGGCAGGGAAATGCTGAGGTGAGCAAATGGCAAAGGTCTAAATGGGAGGAAAAGGAGGGGGCTTAGCCAGGCCTAAAGGGGAGCGGAGAAAGCAGGGGGAGGCTTAGCCAGGTCTAAAGGGAGGGGGGAAATGGGGGTTGCCAGATCTAAAGAGGAGAGGGGAAAGTAGAGGGAGACTTAGCCAGGTCTAAAAGGGAGGGGGAAACAGGGGTAGGCTTAGATGGGTCTAAAGGTGAGGGGGGAAAGAAAGGGGGCTAAGCCAGGTCTAAAGAGGAGGGAGAAAGTGTGGGCTTCACCAGGTCTAAAGGGGGGAAAGGGAGGGGACTTAGCCAGGTCTAAAGGGGTGGAAAAGGAGGGAGCTTAGCTAAGCCTAAAGGGGGAAGCACAGGGGAGGGTTTAGCCAGGTCTAAAGGGGGGAAAGGGAGGGGAAAGCATGAGGGCTTAACCAGGTCTAAATCCCTCACACTAACTCATTGTACCAGCAGTAAGGAACATTTTGGCTCCCACCCTGTGAACTATCTTCATGTAACACCACAGTTATGTCATGGTATAGTACAGTGAGGAAGAGAGCCTGGCTGGAAGTCCAGTCTGTGAGTTCAAATCCCCGCTCATGTCTCCTGGGTGTCAAGGGCCAGCTAAAGATCACCCCACAGTGAGTGGCTCAGGGGTTACGTGCCCTGCCACCTGTGCAGCTGTGGGCAAGCTGCATAGTCCCAAGGAGCCCAGTTGCCCCCCAGCTGGCAGTTGCTGACAAGGAAGGGGCTGGCTTGTGCAGCTGTGACAAGCTGAGCAGGCCCTAGCCAGCTGGGGAGGACTCCCCTCAGAGGGAAGCAATGGTAAAGCCCCTCTGAATACTGCTTACCATGAACACCCTATTCATAGGGGAGCCATAAGTCGGGATCGACTTGAAGGCAGTCCATTTCCAATTGACGTGGGTTGCCCAGCCTCCTGTCAAAGTTGGCCCAGAGGATGACAGCAAAGAAGGTTGCCCACCCGTAGTTTAAAGAGTTAGTTCTGAGGGGTTGGCAAGGTCTACAGGTAGAGGAATTGGGGAGGGGGTTGTGGGGCAGGGTTGTAGGTGTGGTTGGTGAGCAACGTGAGCAGGGCCGAAGCCCCTAGTATATATATAAAACAATGATTTCAACTGTTATTTTTGATTAAAAAATATGTTTATACTTATATGTGAGAGTGAAGCTGCTCTACGTAAGTTATACCTCTTTGTAATCATCATTAAATTTAGTTTAAAAAGTAAAAAGTGTGTGTGTGTGTGTGTGCTTGTAGGTTATCACAGCCAACCAGGAGGCTCCTTGAATCTTCACGCTGCTGCAGACATATGAGGACTTTTTTTTTTACAGTATAAATGTGGCAGGGGGTGGGGAAACCCTTGGCCACCTCATTCAGTTACTAAAATAAGCAGCCCCTTTCAACACCTAAAGAGACATTTGACACTCCCCCCATACAACATTTTGACAGTGACCCACTGCTAGATCTTGAAGAAATGCTAGATGCTAGAGAAATTTGAAGTCAGCCCCACACAGAGCATGATACTCTAATTAGAGAAATACAACAAAATGAAATACGTCATTTCCCCTACCTGGTTGAGCCATTTGGGACAATGACCTCCTGGTCGATGGTGCAGTTTAGGTCTGGGGATCTCTGTCTGTACAGGCATACCCCGCTTAACGTCGCTTTACTTAACGTCGCCTCGCTACAACATACATGCTCCATATGCCTGTATTTCTCCAGAAACACAGCGCAGCAGCAGAGGCTTTAGCACGTGGGGGTGGAAATAGACGTGATGGCATCACTGCAAATCAGCTGGGAGGCATGATTGCGATCAGCTGGGAGGAGCGGCAGTGCAGCAGCAGAGGCTTTAGCGCGCGGGGGTGGAAATAGACGTGATTGCGCCACCGCAAATCAGCTGGGAGGCCCGATCGTGATCAGCTGGGAGGCATGGCAGCACAGCAGCAGAGGCTTTAGTGTGGGGCTTTGAGGCTCCGCATGAAGGAGAGGTAAAAAAAGTTTTAAAATATAGTGCTTCACTTTAAGGACATTTTTGGTTTACGTACTCGCTCTGGTCCCATTGAGTACGTTAATGCGAGGTATTACTGTATAAACTCCCAAACTTCACCCTGAGCACTGACTTATTGGAAAACTTCACCCAGTTCATGATGTCCAAGTCGGTTGTCGGTTCCCTGTCCTTATCCAAATATGCTCAGGCCATTGAAGAATTGGAAAACTTGGAGTTTCCCAGGAAAGGGTGGAGCTACAACAGGGAAGAAAAGAGCAGCATTCAGAATACAGGAAAACACTGGCTATCCAAGTTGCGCCCATTTCATGCTTGGATCTCCTCTGACCTGGGGCTGGTTGCAGACTCAGGTGGCTGTGGGTCTTTCCTGCATTGAGACTTAGTCTCAGTGGAACTTAAACGTATTCTGAAGGGAAAAGGCCACACAGAGTGTATATATAAGAAAAAGAACTTTACTATCACTAAAGATATGAAGAGAACAAGGCCCACAGCATGCTGCTGCTTGTAGGCCAAAACTACAACTCAGAACTGAACCAAAACTTCCACACCTCTAGGCAGACTCAGCAGTTCCTGGTATGGCAAGCCTGGAGTGCCAATACAAAAATCCCTCCCCCCCCCAGCTCTCATAGTCCTGAAGATACTTGGGATGAGCCCTAATGCGACAGTTTCGCATTGAAACTGATAGTGCATCACCTAGTTCCCCATTTGGCCCTGGTTCATGCAGGTCTACTTCAGGGTCCAGGCGCAACTGCTCTTGTCCGGCATAAGAAACAGCCACTGGCTCATTTCCTCTTCCCACGTGAGTATTTCCAGCACACTCAGAGAGAACTGATGGAGCTGGGCTTCGTCCTCTCATCTGGTCCACATGTCGACATAACACATGGCCGTCCGATGTTTGAGCCCTGTAGGACAATGACCCTGTAGCTTGGGTCACAGTGACAGGAATCCACGTTTCACCTGCACCGTAGTTCCTGACATACACAGGGTCACCTGGGGTGAACACCCATGCAGGTTCTTGAACTGCAGCAGACTACCTTGGTTGGTCCTTGGTCAAGTCAGGATGCAACTGATCAAGCAGAGTCATTAATTGTCTGTTCATTAATAGCTCAGCTGGGCTCCTTCTAGTTGTGGCTCAAGGTGTGATATGTTGTGTCAGGAGAAAACTTGTAAGGCGTCGGTCCCGGTCACCTTCTACAATCCATTTCAATGCATCCTTTGTTGTTCTGACCATCCTGTCAGCCTAGCCATTGGTTACTGGATGAAAAAGGGGGCTGAAGTGATATGCCGAATCAGTCCATTATCCAGTAATGTGGAGAATTCTGCAGGTGTGAACTGGGCCCCATTGTCTGAGACAATGGTGTTGGGCAAACCATGTGTTGTGAAAAGCCTGCCTAAGGTCTTGATTACAACAAGGGATGTCAATGACAATACAGGAACCACTTCTAACCATTTGGAGTATGAAACAACAACAATCAAGAAGGTTTGTCCCTGGAAAAGGCCTGCAAAGTCAATATGAAGCCATGACCATGGCATTTTTGTCAATTCCCATGGGTGCACTGGGGCATGTGGTGGAGCTGATCTTGAAACCTGACACTTCTCACATCTCTTGACGCATTCTTCAATCTCGCTGTCCATCTTGGGCCACCATACATAGCTGCACCCCAGAGCCTTTGTTCACACTATACCAGGGTGTTCCACATGTAGGGCTTCCAACACCCGATATCCCAACACAGCGGGAATGACAACTCTGTTTCCCCACAGAAGTGATCCCTTGTGCACTGATAGTTCATGTTGTTTGGATACAAATGGTCTGAATTTCTCCTCAAGCTCTCCTAATGGCCATCCCCTCCTCACCCAGTTGAGAACACAGGCAAGAACTGGGTCCTTGGACAATGCAGTGGCAATATTCTCAGCATGGAGGGGTGGCTCCGGTAATGACTCTAACAACAGCATGTCCAGCAGAGGGGTTTCATCAACCCCAGCAGAAGGGACAGGCACCTACAGCTCCCTGACTGTGTCCTCAGACTGTCTCCAAAACTACAACTTACAGCTCCTTCCCAAAGACCCCTAAAGTGGGTATGGATGTGGGTGGGTGGTGGAGAGCTGTTGAAAGCTGGGAGAGGGTAATTTTAGGGTAGAAACACACTCCCTGTTCTTCCAGCTCCAGTGCATCTCCACTTCTCTCTTCTGCAGACGGGGGCACACGACCCTCATCAAACTCCACCCCTTTTTACCGTAAAACCTGGTGGGAGCCGCTTGAGTGCATTTTTTTTTTTTAAAAAAAATTAAGCTTCACAGAGATTTTGCAACTGACCGACAGGTCAACCCGTTCCCCTTCCAGATGTGGCTAATAGCAGGAGCCCAGGGCAGCATTCCATTCCATTGTATACAAATATAATAATAATATTGTTCATCACAGATTGTAAATCAACTCAGTCATGGCAGCTAAACACACAAACACATGTAGCTGCACGTAGAGGCGAAAAATCACCCACCCATCTCTAAACGGTGAAATTGCATATAACCCACCCCCACCCCCAAGTCTGCTACCAAGGCTTGCGGACTCTCTCTGGGCCGCCTCCCCTCTGGCTATTCTCCCTGTGGCTGGTCATTACTTTGCTGATTCATTTGCCTCTAGCTGCACAGTTCACATGGATTTGAGCTGTTGTGCAACAGAGCCACTTCCAAGGAATGGAAAAAGCGATGGGGAAATGCACGGAAAAGGGTACAACCACAATTGCGTGGTTCAACACAGCGTGGTTCAACACAGACAAACAAAAATGAATGCTTGATAAGGAGTGGGCTTTGCATAGTTTACCTGTAAGAAAAGTTTGTGCAAACAAACCAGGATGAATGCTAATAATATCCTTCTAAGCCTTGTATTAATGGCCACTTTAACAGATGCTTTCATATAGTTTAGTTTAACATACTTCTTTTTTATTTTGAATAAAAATAATAATGGGCTCAAATTACAGGAAGCCAGGATGTTATGGATACAGTGAACAAGCAGATACCAAAAGGTCAACTCATTTTTGAGGGTCCCTCCTTCTACTCTTGTTCCTGACTTAGATTTTCCTTCCTGTTGGACAATCAAGGAAAAATGTTGAACTGGTTGCTATATAAAGGACTAACTAAGTGACTGGAAACTAATTATGGAAAACAATTGGAATTTTACTGGTTGCTGGCTTGATTTGTCTGTCCTAAAACCCTGAAAAGGCCTCATGCTGAGTTGCATACATTGGGAAAATCAGAAATAAGGCCTAAGTTACAGCCACCTTACTGTACACAGCACTATTTCTATTGCTCTAGGGCTGTTTTCATCCTTACCCTCAAGTACTTTGCTGCCCTGGGCTCCTGCTGGGAAGAAGGGTGGGATATAAATCTAATAATAAATAAATAAATAAATAAATAAATAGAAGAAGAAGAAGAAGAAGAAGAAGAAGAAGAAGAAGAAATAGCCACTATGATTGTGAATATAGTAATTGTTTAAAAAGAGTAAAGGATAACCTAGGGTAATTTTTTTCCAGATCATGTTGAGTTCATAGAATAGCAGAGTTGAAGCTCTGGGAAGGAAACTCAAGGACTTTGGGGCCCAGACAGTTTTCACATCCATCCTTCTGCTACTTAGAAGAGGAGTTGAAAGGAAAAAAGTGCTCCAGATGAATGACTGGCTACAAAGGTGGTGCCAACATGAGAGATTTGGATTCTGGGGCCATGGGCTACACTTCCTCAAACAAGGACTGCTGGCAAGTGATGAGTTGCACCTCACAAAGATTGGAAAGAATGAGTTTGGTTATCACTGTCAGAACAGTATAACCAAGACCAACACAAGTTGCCGGTGTTGACCTTCAAGGCCCTCTATATCTTGATCTCAGAACTCAAAACAGCGGTGCCATCAGGGATGGACTATGGGGCAGCAAATAGGGTAGTATTGGGGTGGGCCACTTCCTTTTTTTCTCTCACCCCATGTGGGCCAAGGTGGGAAGGTTTGCCACCTATCACTTGATGATACAATGACATCAGCTGATGCATTTTTACCCATGCCAGCAAGTTGCTCATCATTGGGACTTGCAAAGAGCCATGTGCAAAGTGCCCAAGCCTCAAAAGCCAGCTGGTTGTCAGTGCTGTCACAGTGATGTGGTGCCTGTCAGTCTCATCTTGTCAGTGGTGGCTGCACTTTTGGTCTTTATCTGTCCTGCACCTGACATCATATATGATGTGAAGTATCAGGCAGGTGGAGCATGGCTTGGCCAAAGAAAGCCTTGTGGGTCACATGGGGAGGCCTGGGAGGCCTAATTTGGCCCACAGGCCAGAGGTTCCCCACCACTGTCTGAAAAGGAAATCTTGATCCTGACTCTTTACAAGAGTCAGGACGCTATTGCTAATTCCAGAGGAGGAGAGTGGAAACACCTGCAGCTAATTGACTGCGCCCAGCCCACAGATGAGCTATGAAGGTTGCTGCAATGCAGAACTTTTGGGGTCTCCATGAGGGCATCATCCCCTTTAATATTGTACCGTTGAATGTATTATCATAGAGAGAGAGTGAACGATGTTGTATTATAGGTTTATAGTTGAATTGTGCAGAGCTTGGAAAAGTTACTTTTTTGAACTACATCTCCCATCAGCCCCAGCCAGCATGGCCACTGGATTTGGCCGATGGGAGTTGTAGTTCAAAAAAGTAACTTTTCCAAACTCTGGCAATTGTGCATGTGCGGCCCAGAGTAAGAGTCTGGGTTGTCATGTTTTCGTATGCTTCAAAGATGCCCAATACCACTCAGTATGAGAAACTGAACTGGTATTGAGTATGGCCCTACCTGGGTGAGAGATGGGGAGGGAGTGGTTGCGTTGGATGCTATGTATTTTTGTAGGCTAAGCATTTGTTCCTTATGGTGTTTGGCTGGAGAGAAGTTATCTGTATGGTTTGTGGGAATGAATCAGAGTGGAATTTAGACATGGAGGACTGTCAAGGACATATTTGGGAGGGATTATTGGGGGGGGTGTAGCTCCTAGTATAGTTGTTTTAATTAATTAACTAATGATGCTCTTTTGGGAGTTTGTATTTTGTATTTGATTCTTAACTCATAATATTTATGTTTAAGAGAATACTTTTATTTTTCTGATAATTATGCTGTTTTGAATGTGTTTTTTATATTTGGCTTGAATTTGTAATGTTTTCTTTTAATATTTTGTGATGTTTTGTTCAATGTTTTAATCTAGGTTGTAAACAGCTTTGAGAATTGTTTTCCGAATAATATAAAGCGGTATAGAAATGACATAAATAAATAAGATAGATAATAAATGTGTCCATCTACCACGTTCCTTCTCCATCTGAAAGTTTGGAGCCTCATCTGGGAGATTTTGAAAGCATGTTTTCGTCCAGCCTTGCACCTGCGCATGGAGCCACGTGAAGAGTTGAGGATGTTGAAGAGGTGATGCTTCTTCCCCTTACAATTAATGAAATCATAGTGATTCTTCTTCCTCTTCCACTCTCCAAAGCTCCAGGGATTTGTCCAAAGACACTAAAATATTTTGTCCGCTAAAATAAACCTCACAATCAAGAGCAACATGAGGCGACGTCTTGCATCCAAGCCAGAAAGGGCTGGTACATAGGTGGTTGTTCTGACTCTGAGAGCTTGGACTGAGATTTTGAGCAGGTGCGGAGGACAATGTGGGTGTGAGGTTGATTTCCATCCCTTTCAGAAGTGAAGTCTTGGCTGGGCTCCATCAGCATTCGGAAAGCCTTGCCAAAAGAGTTTGGCTTCCTTTGGTAATTCTAATTAGTTGAGGAGAAGCAGAACACAGGAGGTGGCTCTTCCAGGCAGACACAGGATGGTCCTTCTGCTGCTGCTGCTGCTTCAGGTGCCTTGCACAGACTGTGGGATGCTGAAGGCAAAATGTCCTTTGACCCTGGAGAGGGATCGGATAAAAGCATTTAATTATTACAGGCCAGGAGACCATTTCATTAGCGGGGTCATCTCTGCAACAGAAGCTCACTTCCTTCCACACATCTTCAACAAGCCTCCCTCTACCAGGTATTACTGGTAAGTCCTTTTGTGAAGATGGAGTTGAAAACCTTCAATGGAGATGGAAATGGACTGCCTTCAAGTCGATCCCGACTTATGTGAAACCCTATCATAGAATAGTAGAGTTGTAAGAGGCCTATAAGGCCATTAAGTCCAACCCCCTGCTCAATGCAGGAATCCAAATCAAAGCATTCCTGACAGATGGCTGTCCAGCTGCCTCTTGAAGGCCTCCAGTGTCGGAGAGCCCACTACCTCTCTAGGTAATTGGTCCCATTGTCATATGGCTCTAACAGTTAGGAAGTTTTTCCTGATGTCCAGTCGAAATCTGGCTTCCTGCAACTTGAGCCCATTATTCCGTGTCCTGCACTCTGGAATGACTGAGAAGAGATCCCGGCCCTCCTCTCTGTGACAACCTTTCATGTCCTTGAAGAGTGCTATCACATCTCCCCTCAGTCTTCTCTTCTCCAGGCTAAACATGCCCAGTTCTTTCAGTCTCTCCTCATAGGGCTTGGTTTCCAGTCCCTTGATCATCCTTGTTGCCCTCCTCTGAATCTGTTTCAGTTTATGAATAGGGTATTCATGGTAAGCAGTTTTCAGAGAAGGTTTACCATTGCCTACCTCTGAGGCTGATTGGCAGTGACTGGCCCAAAGTCACCCAGTGAGCTTCATGGCTCTGTGGGGATTTGAACCTTGGTCTCCCAGGTCATAGTCCAACATTCTAACCACTACACCACACTGGCTCTCTAATAATCCCCAGTTATTGGGTTCTTTCCTGCTCCTGCCTTTGGGCGGAGACTTTGCAGGTGGGGTGCATCAGAGTGAAGGTACCATTGGATGCTTATACTGCCTCTTCAGACAATGGCAATGGAGAGGTCCCTTTTCAACTGAACACCAAAGTCAGGATTTTTCAGACCATGGTATTCCCGATCTCTATGTATGGATGTGAAAGTTGGACAGTGAAAAAAGAGGAAAAGAAAAAAATCAACTCATTTGAAATGTGGTGTTGGAGGAGAGGTTTGAGCATACCGTGGACCGTGAAAAAGACAAATAATTGGGTGTTAGAACAAATTAAACCAGAACTATCACTAGAAGCTAACATGTTGAAACTGAGGTTATCATACTTTGGACACATCATGAGAAGACATGATTCACTAGAAAAGATAATAACGCTGGGAAAAACAGGAGTAGAAAAAGAGGAAGGCCAAACAAGAGATGGATTGATTCCATCAAGGAAGCCACAGACCTGAACTTACAAGATCTGAGCAGGGTGGTTCATGACAGATGCTATTGGAGGTTGCTGATTCATAGGGTCGACATAAGTCGTAATTGACTTGAAGGCATATAACAACAAAAGTATTGAACAATGAACAAACACTTTTCTTTTAAGCCTTTGAACCCCCTGCATAGCTGCCTATTAAGTCAGGACATGTTGCTAAATTGCAGCTTTTCTGAATTAAAATAGGTCCAAATCCAGTATGAAATTCAGCATCCTCTCAGCCATTCATAAATTTTCAAAGAAAATATTAGGCTGTGAACACACTACTTGCCTATCCCAAAGCTTTTCCATTAGCCACACCTGGAGGGGGAATGGGTTCATCTGCCAATCAATTGTGAAATCTCTTTGAAGCTTAATTTTTATTTTTAAAGAAAGCACCCAAGCTGCTCCCACCCGCTTTTACAGTAGAAATAGGGTGGGGTTTCACTAGTGTTGTGTGCCCCCATTTTCAGAAGAGAGAAGTGAAGACGCACCAGAACTGGCAGAACAGTGAGTGTGTTTCTACCCTTGTAGATTTCTTCCAGATAACCCATTTCATCCCGATTTGTTTGCATTATGCAACATTGTGCCAAGCAATTGTTACCCCTACACTTTCCAGAGCATTCCCCCTTTACTTCCCCCCTTTTTGGGGCGGTGCATGGGAAGTGAGTTTGCTGTGCAAGAGCCCAAAAATCAACTTTCATTGTGCAGCCAGAAGGAAATGAATCAGAACCAGAAGAGTAATGATCAGCCAGAGAGAATCCAGAGAGTGGAGGCACCCCAGAGAGGGAGGGACCCTTGGTAGGAGATTTGGGGGAGACGGGTCACATGCATTTTCAATGACTAGAGATGGGAGGGTGTGTGATTTTTAGCCTCATTGTGTATTTGCGGGTGAAGTGCATCTACCTGTAAGTGTCGCTGCTATGACGTCACTGCAGCTTGTGATGACGAGGGATTCAATTCATTTAAAGGCATATGATGCACATTTTCTGAAATGCTATGTAAACTGAAAGACAGTCATCCTTCAAAATTCACACTTCTCTGGGTTTTCCAGTGCAGTTCTCCAGGCAAATAACGTGCACAGAGATGCATATACTAGGGGAAAGGGTGCATCAAAATACATAGATTTCTGCAAATAACATACCAGAATGCATTGTTAAGGGAATTGCTTTGCAGAAATGTGTGTATAATGGCTTGTATTCAATGTTAGCCCTACTCAAAGTAGACAAATGGCTAACTCTGGTCCATTGATTTTAATAGGTCTACTCTGAACAGGACTAACATTTGATACAACCCAAGATTTATATGGGGAGAAAGTGCATTAAAAATGTGCACATCAGGAGAAATGTGTACTAAAATACTGATGAGGGTTTTAAAAAAAGAAAGAAAGCAGATGTGGAAATATGTTGAACTGAATTTCAGAGTGGAAAAAAATGAGAAACACAGGAACTGAAAATGTCAGATTTGCCCATCTCCAGTAATAACCCAGAAATTAAATGGCCACGAATACTATAGCCAGCATGGAGTTTTCACATTCTGCGATGTTAAATTGAAAATACTCCCCATGCCATTCCGATGCTTCCCATAAGCTCATTTCAAAACAAACCTTACAAAACATACAGTCCTGAACTCAGAAACGCTTGCTTAACAACCCTATAAATTTTCATGGTGATACACAAAACAGTCAGAGAGAATCAAGAGTTCCAAGTGTAAAAAGAGAGAAAGAAAAACCAGACCCCTTTTGAAATTTTTCTGTCAGAGTTCTCAGAGTTTGTTGAAATTAATTAAAAATCAGCCATGTTCACAGAGTACCTGTAATCCTATCACTGACCTTGCCCCATTCTCTGACCTTCATCATCTACAGTTTAAATGTTAAAAAAAATGCATGGCTGATTTTTAATTAATTTAAGAAATTTTACATTGAACTCAATGATAAGGTCGGGCATGCTCAGTAAGAACCAACTGTCAGTATTCTAAAAGCCAGACTCACAGCTGCTAGGCTTGGCTAATCAGGGGACCACACCCACACCAGACTTTGATTTTACGTGAGACAGTCATGGCTTCCCTCAGAGAAACCTGGGAAGTGTAATTTGTGAAGGGTGATGAGAGGAGACTCCTATTACCCTGATAGAGCTCCAGTGGCCAGAGTGGTTGAACAGTCAATCCTTCTTCTGGGGATTGTAGCTCTGTGAGGGGAACAGGGTGTCTCTTAGCAGCTCTCAAGGCATTAACACCCCAACAGATCTTGCTCCCCTGTTTCGTTTCCATATTATTGTTGTTAGAATTAGAATTTATTACCCAGCCTTGGCCCAAAAGTCTCAGAGTGGGTTACAACAATATAGGAATCAAATTGATTATATAATTGGAAACAGAAGATGGAGAAGTTCCATACTTTCTGCAAAAACAAGACCAGGAGCAGACTGCGGTACAGATCATGAACTGATGGTATCAAAAATCAGAGTAAAGCTAAAGAAGAACAACAAAGCAATCATAATGCCAAAATACAATTTAAATAACATCCCAGAAGCATATAAAGATCAAATAAGGAACAGGTTTGAGGCTTTAAACTTAGTTGACAGAGAACCAGAAGAACTATGGAATGAAGTCAGGGACATTATCAGGGAAGAACGCAAAAAGACAATACCTCTTGTTAAAAAGAAAGACCTCAATGGATGACTGAAGAAACTCTTGAAATGGTTGAAGAGAGAAGGAAAGCAAAAGCAAAAGGAGATGGAAACAAGGACAGAACCATAAATGCAACTATACAACACCTAGTACGTAGGGACAAAGAAAACTATTACAATAGTTATTGTATAGAAATAGAAAAGGACAACAAAATGGGAAGAACAAGAGCCCTGCTCCAAAAGATTAGAGAAATGAAAGGGAAATTTAAACCACGAGTAGGGATGTTGAATATAATCAACAGGGGAACACACTGACTGACTGAGATGAAATAAAAGGAAGATGGAAGCAATACACTGAAGAACTCTATAAAAGAGATGACAGGATGACAGATTCATTCATGGAGGAACCATATGATGAAGAACCAGAAATTTTAGAATGTGAGGTGAAAGCTGCTCTTAAAATACTTGGAAGAAACAAATCACCAGGAATAGATGGCATACCAATAGAGTTGCTACAAGCTACTGAGACAAAATTTGTCCAAATTTTGACAAACATTTGTCAAGAGATATGGAAAACTAAACAATGGCCCACAGACTGGAAGTGTTCAATATATATCCCACTTCGAAAGAAAGGGGATCCTAGAGAATGCAGTAATTACCGAACTATTGCCTTAATATCCCATGCAAGTAAAGTAATGCTCAAGATTCTACAACAAAGGCTCTTACCATATATGGAGCGAGAAATGCTGAGACGTCCGAGCTTGATTTAGAAAGGGAAGAGTCACCAGAGATCACATCGCAAACATACGTTGGATAATGGAACAGACCAAGGAATTTCAGAAGAAAATCACCCTGTGCTTTATAGACTACAGCAAAGCCTTTGACTGTGTAGATCATGAAAAACTATGGAATGCTTTAAAAGAAATGGGGGTGCCACAGCACCCGATTGTCCTGATGTGCAACCTATACTCTGGACAAGAGGCTCCTGTAAGGACAGAATATGGAGAAACCAATTGGTTCCCCATTGGAAAGGGTGTGAGACGGGTGTATTTTTTCACCCTATTTATTTAATCTATACGCAGAACATATCATATGGAAAGTGGGATTGGACCAAGAAGAAGGAGGTGTGAAAATTGGAGGGAGTAATATCAATAATTTAAGATATGCAGACGATACCATACCCTTAGCAGAAACCAGTAATGATTTGAAACGAATGCTGATGAAAGTTAAAGAGGAAAGCGCTAAAGCAGGACTACAGCTGAATGTCAAAAAGACTAAAGTAATGACAACAGAAGATTTATGTAACTTTACAGTTGACAATGAGGACATTGAACTTGTCAAGGATTATCAATACCTCAGCACAGTCACTAACCAAAATGGAGACAACAGTCAAGAAATCAGAAGAAGGCTAGGACTGGGGAGGGCAGCTATGAGAGAACTAGAAAAGGTCCTCAAACGCCAAGATGTATCACTGAACACCAAAGTCAGGATCATTCAGACCATGGTATTCCCGATCTCTATGTATGGATGTGAAAGTTGGACAGTGAAAAAGGCGGATAAGAGAAAAATCAACTCATTTGAAATGTGATGCTGGAGGAGAGCTTTACGCATACCATGGACTGCGAAAAAGACAAATAATTGGGTGTTAGAACAAACTAAACCAGAACTGTCACTAGAAGCTAAAATGATGAAACTGAGGTTATCATACTTTGGACACATCATGAGAAGACATGATTCACTAGAAAAGACAATAATGCTGGGAAAATGCTGAAGACACGGAGCCTTTTTGACCAACTTCAGGCCAAGAACTTTTTGAAGCATTATATGACATCTAGATTTACGGCACAAAGAGCCTTTTTCTCAGCTGCCATTTCGTCTGCCGACAGCCGACCAAAAGAACTCTTCCGGGTGGTTAAGGACTTGCTTAATCAAGACCAACATAAGCCGAATTCTATCATTCTGCCTCCCGTTGTCAAGAACTAGCCACATATTTTAGTACTAAAGTTGCCCAGATTCGTTCTGATCTTGATACTAATAATGTTGTAATCGATGCTATGCCCTCTACTACAGTTACTATCTGCTCTTCCACTTTAGACTCATTTCAGCTCATCCATCCCGCTGATATAGATAATCTTTTGGAAGGGATGAGACCCACCACGTGTTCACTAGACCCATGTCCCTCCTGGATTATAAAACAGTCCAGAAAGGGACTCGCAGACCGGATCAGTGAGGTGATCAATGCTTCCCTCCAACAAGGCCACCTTCCAGGCAGCCTAAAGGAAGCAATTGTCATTCCCTTATTAAAAAAGCCTTCTTTGAACCCTTCCAGTTTAGATAGTTTCCGTCCCGTGTCCAACTTACCTTTTTTAAGTAAAATTATTGAGAAAGTGGTGGCCTTTCAGCTCCAGAGTTTCCTGGAGCTGACAGATTACTACGACTCATCTCAATCTGGTTTTAGGCCGGGTCATGGAACTGAGACCATAATGGTGGCCTTAGTGGATGACCTCCGGAGAGAGTTAGACAAGGGGAAAGTTTCTTTGTTAGTCCTTCTTGATCTTTCAGCAGTGTTTGACACGATCGACCATGACATTCTCTTGGGCCGCCTCTCCGAGATGGGCTTACGAGGCACTGTTTTTCAGTGGCTCCGCTCTTTCTTGGAGGGCAGATCACAGAGAGTACTATTTGGGGATTTTAGCTCTGATCCCTGGCCGTTGTCATGCGGAGTACCACAAGGCTCGGTGCTTTCACCGATGCTGTTTAACATTTACATGACACCGCTGGGAGAGATCATCCGGAGGTTTGGAATTCGGTTTCACCAATATGCTGATGACACCCAGCTTTATTTTTCCTTCCCTCCGGATATGAAAGATGCCATCCTTCCTTTAAATAATTGTCTAACAGCAGTTAAGACCTGGATGACAAAGAATAAGCTGAAATTGAACCCAGATAAAACAGAGGTGCTGGTGGTTGGGCACCGAACCAAGTTGGAAATATGGAATGTACCATTATTAGATGGAGTTTTACTCCCTTTAAAGACCCAGGTTCGTAGTTTGGGTGTCCTTCTGGATTCGGCCTTGACTTTGGAGGCCCATGTCTTAGCAACTTCCAGAAGTGCCTTTGCCCGCCTAAAATTGGTTTGCCAATTGCGCCCTTTTCTGGAACTCTCTGACCTAACCACGGTTACCCATGCCTTGGTTACGTCTAAGTTAGACTATTGTAACTCGCTTTATACTGGACTTCCCCTTAAAATACTTCGTCAACTGAAATTAGTCCAAAGAGCGGCTGCCAGGATGTTAATAGGAGCAGGTTGGCGAGTTCACACTACTCCTCTCCTAAAACAACTACACTGGCTTCCAATTTCTTATCGAGTTCAGTTTAAAATCCTGGTTTTAACGTTTAGAGCTTTATCTGGTTCAGGCCCTAGTTATCTTTCAAATCGTATTTCGTTTTATGAGCCTGCTCGTTCTTTAAGATCTTCATTAGACCCCGGCCTTAATATTCCTTCTTTTTCCCAAATTCATCGGACTGGTATTAGGAATAGATCATTTTCGGTGGTAGCACCAACTCTTTGGAATTCTCTTCCGCAGGAAATTCGTTCTTCCTCCTCTTTAATTAGTTTTCGTCGCCAAGTTAAGACCTTTTTATTTCGGTTAGCTTTTGAATTGTAATGTGAGAGATAATTTATATTTTTTATATATTGTATAATGTGTTTGCACTATGTTATTGTTTTGGCCGCTTAGAATTCTTTGGAACTGAAGCGGGATATAAACTTTTTAAATAAATAAATAAATAAAAACAGCAGGGAGTAGAAAAAGAGGAAGAACAAATGAGATGGATTGATTGCATAAAGGAAGCCACAGACCTGAACTTACAAGATCTGAACAGGGTGGTTCACGACAGATGCTCTTGGAGGTCGCTGATTCATAGGGTCGCCATAAGTCGTAATTGACTTGAAGGCTCATAACAAACAATTAAATCCGTTAAAAACAACCTAAACTAAGTAGCTTGAAATGAAGCCTCTGTGTCTTCTCAGTTGCAGAGGAGACTAACCTTAGTAGCTCCTGACGTATCATTCTCCTACCCCTAGGATGATGTGGCCTCTAGCCAGGAGAAGGTGGGGGAACAAAGGCATATCCTTTCCTTCTGGAGGCATCCCTAGCTTGTTGTTTCAATGGCAACACATCTGCATTTGACCAGTTCTTAAAACATGTTTGTTTGTTTTTAAAAAAGGATGCTTAACAGGCTGGCTTAGGGCCATTAACTTGCCAGAATACTGGTTTGACTACTTCAACAGAGAGGTGTAGGCTGTCTGGGGAGTGGTGAAGGGCCTGGGTGCCCCCCCTCTCCCGGAAACTGAAGCAAGGATCAAGATCTGTTGAAGTGTTAATGCTGCGAACTTTCCACTTAGGTTCAGCCTGCATTTATGTGTAAATAACCGTATTTCAAAAGAATGTCACAAACTTTCACTAACCTCCTTCCAAGGAAAGAAAAGGGGTGAACCCCTGGAATTCTGCTCACCTTAAAAAACAATAATAATAATAATAATAAAACTGCAGTGAAATTGCATCACCCTCACACAGACATGACTCTCGTAATTCAGTCACTTTTCCTTTTTTGTTTTTAAACCCAGAACTTCAAGGATCCAGAATCTGGGTGGGGTGGCTAAAACTCTGGTGAATCCTAGCATACGTAGCCTACACTGTTGTTATCACAGATTTCAAATCAATATCTTAGAAGAGATCCAGAGCACATCCACCCCAGACCTTTATTTCCTTTAGGCAGTCCTGGCTTCCCCCAAAGAATCCTGGGAAGTGTAGTTTGTGAAGGGTGCTGAGGGTTGTTAGAAGACCCCTATTTCCCTCACAGACCTCTGAGTGGTTGAACAGTCTGTCCCTCTTCCTAGAGAACTCTGGGAATTGTAGCTCTCTGAGGGAAATAGGGGTCTTCTAACAACCCTCAGCACCCTTCACAAACTACACTTCTCAGGATGCTTTGGAGGAAGCCATGACGGTTTAAAGTGGAATAATAGTGGAATAAATGTATGGTGTGAATGCGCCCTCAAATGAAGCCATCCCAACTCTCCCCTCTATCTCATACATGAGAGAGAGAGAGTGGGGGTGAAGGGAGGAGATTAGTTCACTTCTTAATTTAGAGGCTGAGCGCTCCATTTTAAAGTATATCCAATTATCTACACCTTATAACTAACTTGTAGATAGCAGTAAATGTTTCAGATCCTTTAATGAACGTTTTGCACCTTTTTATCATCTATTGTTCTTTAAAGGGTTGTGCCTACTTAATTCCATCACTAGAAGGATCATTTGCCTTAGGAGGGGAGAGTGTTCTTGCACTCGGGTCCTGCTTGCGGGCTTCCCCCAGGCACCTGGTTGGCCACTGTGAGAACAGGATGCTGGACTAGATGGGCCACTGGCCTGATCCAGCAGGCTCTTCTTATGTTCTTATGTTCTTAGTTTTGTTTTCAAAAGGATAACGGCTGTGGATTCACGGATATCCAGATATCATTAAGTGAGGATTGGCTGTTGAGCCTGCGGCTTTGGCTCTGGATTAGTGTTAGCATCGGTAAAGTTCTAGAAATTCAGTCCAGAGCTTTATACTGTCTGTAAAAGCTTGTTGAAAAGGCTAGAATTGAATCTGATACTGTATATTGACTGAATGCACAATGATGATGTGATATGTGTATTTTTGCAGGAACACAGCCACAAACTACTGGCCAATCCTCTCCTTCTTGTTTGCTATTCAGGATATCAACAAGAATCCCAGGCTCTTACCCAACATCACCCTGGGCTACAGCATCCATGATAATTTTTTTGACGGAAGGGTGACGTACGATGCCTTGCTAGACCTGCTGTCTCCTGGGGAGATGAATGTTCCAAACTACAGCTGTGGAAGACAAAATGACCTGCTGGCTGCTCTTGAAGGGGCTGATTCTCAAAACTCCATCCAGATTTCAAGCTTGTTGGGCATCTACAAAATCCCACAGGTAGGAATAGAAGGGGGTGGGGCACTTGTAAGCAGAGACAAGTTCCAGAACATGGGCAGGGTGGGTGTTAAGTGAGACTAGAGACAGACACTTGCTGTTCAGAGAGAGGTTTAAGAGAGGTTTCTCTGCTCCTGATGGACAGACATGCATCTTTCTTTCTCACACGTTATTATGTGCCTTCAAGTCGATTATGACTTATGGCGACCCTATGAATCAGTGACCTTCAATAACATCTATTATAAACCACCCTGTTCAGATCTTTTAAGTTCAGCTCTGTGGCTTCCTTTATGGAATCAATCCCATCTCTTGTTTGGCCTTCCTCTTTTTCTACTCCCTTCTGTTTTTCCCAGCATTATTGTCTTTTCTAGTGAATCATGTCTTCTAGTGATGGGATTTGCTATCCAATAAATTATTATTTATGATATTCTTTATCTTTGCAGAGAGAATTATGAGTAGCAACTCAAATTAGACTGGTTTCCAATTAATTCTTCTTGTCTTTTCCAATTCACTTTTTAAATTCACTTTGAAATCATTGATAGTGTGAGTGATACCTTTATCGATCTACTTTCTATGTGAGTTCTTCAAATGTGTATTCCCTTTCACTGATGTCAGTGAGGTGTTGATTATAACTGACAGACAGAAAGCAGCAGCGTGGAATGAAGAGTTGATTGTAAGCAGCAGGCAGGGGGGAAGACACTGCCTTGATTATCAGCCTTAATCTGTCTGCAGTGCACTTGAAAAAGAATGTAAACAGGCAATCATTGCAGAGTTCAGAATAAAGATCGATATCAATGGGGACTCATGAATAAATAGCAATTATAATATTGATAATTCTCTGCAAAGCAAAATGAAATACAATAAAAAAGATCTCAAAGGAAAAAGGAATCAGATTGTTAACTATCATCAGGGAGCCACACTTAAAAATGAAACATAAAAAAGGAGAGGATTCCATCCCTATTGTAGATACAAATTAAGAGTTTCCAGTTTTTCTCTTTTAGGGATGACATGGCAAAAAGAAAGAAAGGGAGTGAGGGAACACCTACAAATCTCTTAGTTCTACAAAAGAGGAAGCAAATTAAATCTATTTTTAATATTTCTTTGTAACTTATTTTTTAAAAGATAGTTCTTTTTGGGATGTATAGTTCCTTACCTTTTCAGCCCCTGTTCAAGGCTTGAATCTTATACAACTGAAACACATTCGGCTCTTGGATAAAATAAACCACGTGCAGCATCTTGTGATTTTTTTTCACTCTCTTTCCTGATACTATTTACAATTACAACATCTGTTGGTGTCCAACTATGGCCTGTCTGCTTTGAGACTGGTAAGAGAACTGGGGCCGTTTCTGGACCGGGATAGCCTGACAACTGTTGTCCATGCACCAATAATCTCCAGGCTGGATTACTGTAATGTGCTCTATGTGAGGCTACCCTTGAGATTGGCCTGGAAGCTGCAGCTGGTGCAAAAGACAACAGCGAGACTGCTCACTGGAGTAGGTTATTGCCAGCATGTCACTCTGCTACTGAAAGAATTGCGCTGGCTACTTATTAGCTACTGGGCTAAGTTCAAGGTTCTAGTTTTGGTGTACAAATCTATACAGCTTGGGACTAAGATAAAGACCATTTTATCCCTTATATACCCAGTCAATCACTGCACTTTGCAGGTGAGGGCCTCCTGCAGATAACATCTTATCAGGAGGTCCATTCCACACAACATAGGAAATGGACCTTTAGTGTAGTGTCACCAACCTTTCAGAATTTCCTCCCCTTAAATATTAGACAGGCACCATCTCTGTTACTTTTTCAGCACCTACTGAAGACTTCCTCTTTAAACAAGCCTTTTAAATAGAGACCTTATCGCAGTCTGCATCTGTGTTGGAATTGCTTTTCCATATATTTTTAAAGCTTTTAATGTTTTCAAAGCTTTTAAAAAATGTTTTTAAAGATGTTTTGTTTTGATATGTTTTTAATGGTTGTGTTTTAATATATTTTAAAGTCTGTTTTTATTATGTTTTAAAGTGTTCCGTAATGTTGTTTATAAATATTCATTGGAAGCATGTATTATATGGGCCCCAAGGAGAACCTTTGGCAAGACTGGGAGGAGGGAGAGCATGTTGCAGATATTAGGGCAATCCTGAGTGAGACATGTACAAAACTCTCTGGCAGCTCACAGTCTGGTGAGGTTAATGGTGTCATTCCCCCCCCCCCCCAGTCTCTGACAACTGAAGAGGGATTCTCTCTGGCTCGCAGCCCAGACCTAACATAAACAAGTAGAGCCAGGCAATAGTGATAAGGTGAGTTCAGAGAAAGAGCTGACAATATCTCCAAGGACAAGAAGACTGCAGAAGAGATGCTTACATGAAGATAGAATTCTTGCTGCTTCCAGCAAACGTGCTTGCCTTGCAACAAAGGGTGAGAAGATCCTAGAATTAACCTGTAGGAGCCAGGGCCTCTCTGATATAAATGTGTAATGAAGCCTGTGTATTCTTGTTGCAATAATGTCTGTTGTTGCCTCCACTGTGCCTTGCCTGTTTGGTATCCTGAGACATGTCTAATTTGTTCCAGTTCTGTATCCTGATTCAAGCCTAGAATGCCTAATGCTGTGTTTCTGGAATAAAGCTTTACGCAGAAAAATCCTGTCTTCAAGTCCTGAGTCTGCTTCTTTGGTTGGGAGCCAGGACAGCATGTAAAGTGGAAGTTCAAGAATGTAGGATAGAATGGAACTTTGAATATACAACCTAAACAAAGGAAAATTGCATTAGAATTTATACAAAATGCTTTTATAGATTTAAAATGGAAATTTATTCAGCAAAAAGTGGTATCTTGGGTATCCTGCACTCCACAATGTCTTTAAATGAAGACATTGTCGAATTTGGATAGGTGCTGGAGGTGCAGGGCTGGAAATGCCTCACTGAGGCATATGAGGTGGACATGCCCCGTTATAGTTTCTTTTTTGGTCTGAATTTGTTGTCCGTATTAACTTTGTATTGGTGAAATCCTTGAAATGTGCGGATCTCCATGGAATTTTAAATTATATTCCTGTTATATGGTCACTAAGAGACATACTGTACTTTGACGCTGTAAGGACAAATACCCGCCAACTATTATGCAGTGGTCTGATGACCTAAACACCCTTGCTACATTTGAGTGCTCTCTCTATAAACACCATCTTTGCCTGGAAGCATATTTGGACATTTGGATGGCATATACAAAACAAAAACAGGAATTCAAGGGATTCACACAGATAAAAACAGAGTCTGATCTTCTTGGACAGGGAAAGTCTGGGTGAAATATATGTCTTTACAAGATGAATCTTTGTTATTATGGGTGAAAAACATTTGGGCTTTGATCTGCAACAAGACAATCAACCACTCTCCCTTTCCTTGACAGGTCAGTTATACTTTTGTCTCTCCTGTTCTGAGTGATAAGACGCAGTTCCCTTTTTTCTACCGGATGGTCCCCGAAGAAGAAGGCCAGCACCCAGGGATTGTCAGGCTGCTCCTGCACTTCAGATGGATGTTCATTGGTCTCATCACTCCAGACTCAGAGAATGGAGAGAGGTTCATGAAGACCTTGACGCCTCTGCTCCTCAGGAGTGGCGTTTGTGTAGCCATCTCACAAAGCATCCCACTACTGAATACACCTGAAATAAGAATCAAACGTCTTCCATTTCAAAAGTGGAGACAAGTCCATGTATTCGTTTGCTATGCAGAGACCACTTATGCCTTGCTGGGAATATTAGTTATAGAACAAATATTTGACAGATGGGTAAAATCCATTGCAGGGAGACTCTGGATCACAACAGCTATGTGGGACATCTCATTGGAGTTAAGGTATTCTCTCTTCTCTTTCAAATATATCCATGGTATTTTTTCCTTCTTTATTGGGACAAATAAAAGGACAACCTATTATGATTTTTCACCTTTTTCATCTCCTCTCATGCATTTTGTGGAGAAAGATTTTAGTTGTTCCTATTTAAAGCATGCATTGTCAGTGAAAGGCTGGACAAGGTGCAGAGAGAGAGAGGACCTGGAGATGTTGTCCCAAGACGATCTAGACAGAATTCTCTTTCAAGACAGCTACAGGATTTATAACACTGTCCAAGCTGTGGCACGGGCCTTAGATGTCGCTTATTCATCTAGATCCAAATGGAGGGTGACAGACAGACTGGAAACTCAAAGGCTGCAGCCATGGCAGGTATTTCCTTTCCTATGAAAGACATCTCTGCTGAACATAACAATTGATTGTACAATTCTAGAAGCATTGGTTTGGAATTGGAATCTGAGAAAATGTCAAATGCAGTGGGGAGGTGGAACTTTGCAAACCCAGCTGTGCAATGCCTTGAATTTGTCCCTGTTCATCATGCTCCCTTACACTGGTCTCAGAGGACACAGCCCCCCCCGGTAACATCTGGGGAGATTTTTTCTTTTTCTTTTTTATTTATTGAATTTATTAGTCTCCTGTCTGGCAGGCTGTCCAGCCACTCTGGGCGACGTACAAAATAGGCATACAATACCTAGACATTAAAAATCTAAAAACAATGAAGATAAAATCTAGCCAACCCCAAAAGCCTGCCTGAAGAGCCAGGTCTTCAAGGCCTGGTGGAAACTCATCACGGAAGGGGCACGGCAGAGATCATTTGGAGGAGATGGTGTTGCGCAGGCTCTCCCTAAACACCCTTCCCTCTTGACTGGGGTGCTACTTTGGCACCACCCTAGCCCCACTAAGCTCCACCCTTTGTCCAAGGGACTGTCTGTGCTGGGGGAACCTGTATTAAGAGTCTGTATAGCTCAGGGGCTCACTGTGTTTGCCACTGATATACATATACATTTGTCATATTTCTGGTGTCACAGTGTTGTCATGCCCAGCGCCCCCCCCTTTAATATGCATTAAACCAATCTCTTTCACTTTACACATAGAGGACTTTCTTGCATTTGTTTCTAAATAGATCAGATAATGTGGGCTTATACTGTTGCTGTTCAAGTCGATTACGACTTATAGTGACCCTATGAATCTGCAACCTCCAAGAGCATCTGTTATAAACCACCCTGTTCAGATCTTGTAAGTTCATGTCTGTGGCTTCCTTTATGGAGTCAATCCATCTCTTGTTTGGCCTTCCTCTTCTTCAACTCCCTTCTGTTTTTCCCAGCATTATTGTCTTTTCTAGTGAATCAAGTCTTCTCATGATGTGTCCAAAGTATGATAACATCAGTTTCATCATTTTAGCTTCTAGTCTGGTTTAATTTGTTCTAGCGCCCAATTATTTGTCTTTTTCACAGTCTATGGTATCCGCAAAGCTCTCCTCCAACACCACATTTCAAATGAGTTGATTTTTCTCTTACCAGCTTTTTTCACTGTCAAACATTTTGATAAATATTTTGGTAACCTTTATGCCTAATTGCTGTTATTGGCATCGTTTTATGTAAACTGCTTAAGGTTTTTGTTAACTAAGCCATTTATAAATCTTGTTATCAACTTACACAATTTGATGCTGAGGGAAGTAAGTCAGAATTCTCTCCCAGCTACATCATTTTGTAGCTCTGCGCTGTGCATTACTAGCCATAAGTCCCATTAGTGCCAGGTAAGTCTGTGCAGGATGGCAGCCTTGGGCTTACTTACCTGGGAGTAGGTCCCACTGGGAGTAACTCTCAATGTAGCAAAGGTATTAAAAGCAGCTAACGTGAGTCTACAATCAGCTCCAAGTCAGAGGAGATCCAACCATGAGATGGACAGAATTGGATAGCCAGTGTGGTTTCCCGTATTCTAAATGCTGTTTTCTCTCATATTCTAGTTCCACCCTTTCCTGGGAAACTCCCAGTTCTATAATTCTTCCATGGACAGAGTGTATTTGGATGAGAATGGGGAACTGGCAGCAGACTTGGACATTGTGAACTGGGTGAAGTTTCCCAATGAGTCCATCCTCAGGGTGAAGTTTGGGAGTTTATGCAGACGGGGATCCCCAGGCCTACAGCTCACCATAGATGAAGAGGCCATTGTGTGGCCCAAATGGCTCAACCAGGTGGGGGGGAATATAATGCCTTTCATTTCATTGTATTTCTCATCCCTTTAGCTTTAATGCTGGGGGGGGGAGGCTGACTTCAAATTCCTGTCTATTCTAGTATTTAGTGTTTCTTCAAAATCTAGCACTGGGTCCCTGAGAAACACCCTTTATTGCTGGGGGAGGGAATGGGTGCACCCTTCCAGAGCTGTCCTTTGCCTTCCACCATTTCTTTTGGAAACTTTTCTTGTTAATTTGTGACATGACTGACAATAACAGCCTTCATTTAAAGAATGTCAAGTTGTTTTAAGAATAGGAACAATTTAAGAATAGGATCCTCTGGGGAAAAAAACCATTGAATAAGGCACAACAAAGGCCTCATCTGGAAGAGCCCCCAAAAGTCTGCTCACCCAATACTTTCCCTGACTGAGGGTGGACTTTTCATGATCATAATAACCCTCTAATTATTTAAGTAATCCTGAAAATAATAATATAGTGACATAACCCTTGAAGAATTAAATATTTAAAAAATGTAAATGTACTGCCTTCAGGTCTATTCCGACTTATGGTGACTTTATGAATAGGGTTTTCATGAGGCTGAGAGGCAGCGACTGGCCCAAGGTCACCCAGTGAGCTTCATGGCTATGTGGGGATTCGAACCCTGGTCTCCCAGGTCGTAGTCCAACACCTTAACCACTACACCTCACTGGCTCTCCAAATTAAATATTAGAAGTTTGTATTATGGATTAGAGTTAGACTTCACCCATTGGAGTTTCCTTTGCTCTGCTTTTCAGTTTCAGTTTCAGTTGTGTTCTCTACCCAGCCAGCAACCATGTTTCTTTGCCTGCAATAAGAAGTAAGAGTTTGTTTAATCTGCAGTTAGGATGAGTAGAGCAGGATTGAGTGTTTATTGCTAAGGGGTGAAATAAAGACATAACTTAAAGTGATCTGAAAAAAATCTCTACCCTAAGTAGTTGCTATACAATCATAGTGGTTATTTCTTCTTCTTCTTCTTGAGTACTTGATGGTAAAGGATGAAAACAGGAATAGGAACACCACTGTGTACATCATAGTTAGCTGTCTGCCCGGCCACCCAGGTTCAGCCCTAATTTCTGATTTTTCCAACATGTGCAGCTCAGCACGAGGCCTTTTCAGGGTTCAGTGACCCACGAGAAAGGACAGCTAACCTTAATTTTGATAAAAATTTACCTTACTTTAATTCTAGGAAAAACCAAATGTAGCAACAGTTTTAAAATATGACTTTTAGGTGCTATGCATTTTTTGTCTTTGAAAAGGTGTATCGGAAACTTACCATTCAGAAAGCTTTTATTGCATGTTTATGAAGCATATTTATACGTTTACAAAAGGAAGTCTGTTATGCAGTAAATATTTTACAGAGTTAAAGACTCAACCTCATTGACTTCAACAAGGAATTTGTGCATATTGTTCTCAGCACCACTCTCTCTAAATGCTTGACTATGATTGCACTGCATTGTGCTCTTACTCTGTTTCTAAACCTTTTTTTGTGTGTATTGGTGGTGTGATACAACACTGAAATTTTGAGAAAACAAGCTCCACACTAGTTTTTAACTTCTTTGTGATGGCATAAATGATTTTGTTAGTTTTACACCTTTTGGTATCCTGTTGTTCACTGTATCTTTAACATACTTTTTTCTTATGAACCAAAAAACAAGAAGTCATTTAATTCTTGATGTTCACACTAAATTTTCTGTTAACTTGACCTTTACACAGCCCATTATGTAAATACACCCTCTGCATGGAGGAGGTGTGAGGGGGAAGCTCACTGCCTTTCCCTTCCCCTGGCCTGGCCCTCACATCCTCTCCACCAGTGTGTGTGTGTGTGTGTGTGGTTCCACGTTTGAAGACTTATGCCTAGCAACAAGCTTCAAGTTAAACCTGCAAGAGGAGGTCCCCCTGGATTCTTCCAAACCTTGCATCTCATCATTTCCATAGATAATTTATCATTATCACATTTTTCTTCATGCTCCTTGTCTTTATGCTTAGACCCTGCCTCCTTCCAGGTGTGTGGAAAGTTGCCGGCCCGGATTTGTCAAGGTGGTTCAGGAAGGAAAGCCACTTTGTTGCTACGACTGCCTTCCCTGCGCGGAAGGGACCATCTCCACTCAGGAAGGTGAGTGACTCCAATGGAAAGAGACATCCTTAGGCCACAGGGCAAAGATTCACATGGATATCATGGACTTCTAAAAAGGGGAATATAGAACTGCCCATTGGTATGTGATTATGTGTTGTAGTCAACTAACTTTTACTCAGAGTAGACCCACCGAAATGAGTGACCATGATTAACTTTGGCCCATTAATTTCAATGGGTGTACACATAAAGTACACACTGCTCCAACGTACCTGTGCATTTTCCTCATGTGTGCATAAATGCTTTCTTGTGTAGGCTCATGAAAATGGAAATGGACTGCCTTCAAGTCGATCCTGACTTATGGAGACCCTATGAATAGACTTTTCATGGTAAGAGTATTCAGAGGGGGTTTACCATTGCCTTCCTCTGAGGCCAAGAGGCAGTGAATGACCCAAGGACACCCAGGGAGCTTCCTGGCTGTGTGGGGATTTGAACCCTGATCTCCCATGTCATAGTCCAACACTCTAACCACTACACAACACTACTCAGAGGTGATTTACCATTGCCTTCCTCTGAGGCTGAGAGGCAGTGAATGGCCCAAGGTCACCCAGTGAATTTCATGGCTGTGTGGGGATTCGAACTCTGGTCTCCCAGGTCATAGTCCAACACTCTAACCACTACACAACACTACTCAGAGGTGATTTACCATTGCCTTCCTCTGAGGCTGAGAGGCAGTGAATGGCCCAAGGTCACCCAGTGAGTTTCATGGCTGTGTGGGGATTTGAACCCTGGTCTTCTAGGTCATACTCCAACACTCTAACCATGTCAGGATGCAGGATTGGGGCCCTGATGTTTCAGAAGATGAGGAGAGGGAGGGGGTCATTTGGCCAGAGCCGTGTGAAGGAGAAGCAGAAGAGGGGGAGGGAATCTCAGAGATAGAACTGTCTGGGAGCAAGGACCTTGAATGTCCAACAGACACAGATTCTTCCCGTGAGCTTCCCACGCCTCCTCCCCCTCCGAGCTTGGAGGAGATATTGAAGGAGGGAGGGCAAGGGGGAATCCAACCCCCTCCTGATCTAGGAAAGAGTAAGGAGAAACAGCCAGGTGGTTTAAGCATTGCCCCCCCACTTTCCTCCATACCTGAGTCCGATTTCTCAGAAGGGGAGGAGGCGGTGGCACCCCCTTCACCACTTACAAGGAGACAGCAAAAGAGGCGGCAAAAGAAGGGGGAGAGGCGGGGTGTGGATGAGGGCACTTTGAGGTGGAGTGAGAGAATTCGCGCTCGATTGCCCCCTTCTTAAGGGACCGAGGGAATAGTGGGTGCTTGTTCTGTCAACTATCTTCTATGTCGCAGGTTATGTTTATGAGTTCAAGTTCATGAGACGGCGTAGTCTTTGTCTGGATAGTACCTTAATAAAAACTGATTTGCTTTCATCAACTGGTCTGGTTCCTGAGTCTCAACCTGGACACGACAAACCACTACACAACACTACTCAGAGGGGGTTTACCATTGCCTTCCTCTGAGGCTGAGAGGCAGTGAATGGCCCAAGGTCACCCAGTGAGTTTCATGGCTGTGTGGGGATTTGAACCCTAGTCTCCCAGGTCATAGTCCAACACCTTAACCACTACACCACAATGGCTCTCTGTGTAGGCTCATATTCCATGATGTTTAGATGTAAACATCTAAACATGATGTAAAGGCTACACAGAGTGGGAGAAAACTTTCAGAACTGGGAATTTGACTGCACAGATGCAGAAGAGTAGGGTTGCCAGGTCTCCGGTTTTCTGCCGGAGTCTCCGGCAAAAGGGGGCCATCTCCGGCCTCCAGCAATACTTTGTTTAAACAGGGAGATCTCCGGCTTTTCATTGGCCCCCTCAGCCACGCATGCGTGATTGACACACGCATACATTGGGCTGTGGCTGGCTGCCTTCCCGCCCTGTCAGTCAGGCAGGGACCACTGAAGAGCGTGGACTTGAGCAGCCGCTGCCCCTGCAGGGACCCCTCCAGCACGCAGCTGCAGCAGCAGCCACCACCCAGAGCCCACACACAATTGCAGGTGAGGGTGCTGCTGGACGTGGAGCCCGCAGCCGCCTGGCTGAGCGAGGGCAGCCTCCTGGCCCGCGTCTGCCACGACGACATGGGCTCCGTCCAGCCGCCGCCCCTTCAGCGACCCCCCCCAGCAGCAGCAGCCTGGCAGCCTCAGCAGGAGCCCGTGAAGAGGCGGTGGCAGTGGAGTGGAGGCCAGGCTGGGCTGGCTCCTTCTTAGCCCCGGCCCGGAGCCAGTTCCCCTGCTCCGGAAAGGACGGCCAGCCGCTTCACCTCTCCTGCTGTGGGTGCCGCTGGGCATCAGCGGCCGTGATGGGGCCCCCCAGCCAGAGACAGCTGAGCCCCATTGCGGCTGCTGCCACCCAGTGGCACCCACAGCAGGAGGGGTGAAGCCGCCGGGCCGGCCGTCCTTTCTGGAGCAGGGGAAACGGCTCCGGGGCTAAGAAGGAGCCGGCCCTGGCCGGCCTCCACTCCTGCTGAGGCTTGCAGGCCGCTCGGAAGCCGTCTCCTAGCAACCACTGCCGAGACGGGGCCCATGCGGCCTTGCAGCCTGAGCAGGAGAGATAGAGAGGCTGGAGAGAGAGAGAGAGAGGCTGGAGAGAGAGATAGAGAGGCTGGAGAGAGAGAGATAGAGAGACTGGCTGGAGAGAAAGAGAGACAGGCTAGGGAGAGAGAGAGAATTTCTTAGATCTTACTACCCCTGCCATTATCAGTAGCAAATCTCTGAGCTTTGCTTAAAGAAAGTTTCCAAACCTTGTTTTAATCTGAATGTTGAAATCACAGTTGGGAGGGTAAAATAACCAAACAGAAACCCCGATTTGTTCAAGCTTGACTACCAAACCTTTACATGGTGCTGTCCTTATAGTCATCCACAAGCCGTTAGTTTATGGAGGATCTACACAACTTTAAAATCTCCTCCTTGATGCTATGCCTGAACTGGACTCAATATAAAAAAATCCTGAGGATACTTCCCTTTCATCAGAAAAATGTGAAAAGGCAGACCAAGAAGTTAGAATTCTAGATCATGATGATGGAAGCAATCTACATTTGTACTGAATCCCTATTTTCTCTTTCATTGTACCACTTCACTGTTCTTTGGTGACTGGGAGCTCTCTTGAGGCAAGGACAATGTGGTATGTGTTTATCTATAAGGCAGCTCTCTTAATTTACAGAAGTAGAGCCAGACATTAGATACAGTATGCCATCATGTTAAGACCACCACTTCTACCTAAAGCAATGAACAATCTCCCCAAATTCCTTGTTTGATAAACATACTAAACAAAAAACCCACAGGAAATAGTTATGGAAAGGCTCATTCTTGCCATCTTTGCCTAGTTTCCAAGTGCAGGCAAAATAACATGCCTCTGCACATTATCCAGATTTAAAACTCTTAAGGCTGATCTGAAGCCTATTTGTACTCCATTTATCTTCCCCTACAAAGCTTCACCTGCTCAAAAAATGTTATGCTCTTGGATTATACCTTCCCCTGCAAAAGCGTCATTAGGCCACATCCCATGCTTAGAAGTCTACACCTCAGTATTCAAACATCAGTTAAGGAAAAGTTGAGTTCTGTTCCTGGCTGCACCTGCAGTGTCTTTGTGCTATTTTAACTTACTTCAAGGCAGGTTCACCATAGACTCCAGACCTAATAAGAATCAGGAAGCACATGCTTCATATTCCACTGCATCATTCAATTTTTAATTAAATTTTGACATAACGGTACATTGCCTCTGCAAACTATCCCTGTAATCTAAAGAGAGGTGGCCTGAGTTAGAAAACCAAACGCAATCTCTTTGTACAGTTCATCCAGTCCCTATTAAGAAAGAATACGGAGAAAGTACAGACCCAGAAATACTTCACATTTAATAAGGACTGGAAAGATTAGAAAACAGAGAAAATAAAATGTGTGCACACAAGCTAAAAATTGGGAAACTGGAAAATTGCAGGGTAATTTCCATTGGGAGTGGTATTCCACATTCCTCAAACAGGGAACATGATAATACTATATCAAGGGAAAGAATAAGGGATTTAGTGATGTCAACAAATTGAGACCTTCCAGTATATTTTGCCCATATCCACTGCTGTAGAAAGCTTGAATACTGTTTTATAAAGCATGGAAATACATCTGTATCTTCTTGATTCCCCCCAACTCATTCTCTTTCCATCACCTTCTGTAGATGTGACTTTTGCACTAAGTCATTCAGTGGCAAAAGAGCATTTGGCCTTTCCTATTCAGAGCAGCAACAGATGTAATGCTAACCCAAGGCATATACGCAGTCATCTGTAGTAACAACTTCAGAACATACTTGTCCCTTACTTGCCCATGCTGCAGATAGGCAATTACAGAACCAGCATGGTAAATTTTTTTATAAGCACCGGAGAGCCAGTGTGATGTAGTGGTTAGAGTAGTAGACTATAGACCAGTGTTCAAACCCCCACTCAGCCGTGAAGCTCACTAGGTGTTCTTGAGTCAGTCCATGTATGCCACCCTGAACTCCTTGGAGGAAAGGCAAAATACAAATGTAGTAAATAAATAGAAAAAGAATTGGGTAGAGTTCCCATCCAAGCAGCGGTGTTCAAGAAAATAGGTCTTCAGTCAGCAAAAATTCCTCCCTAGGATTCTACATTTGGGTTCCTCTGTCTCTAAATTATTGCTTCTATTTTTTCCTACACATCCCAAGTTGCTTTCCCAACTCTGTGACAAGAAACAATGTTTTCCAAATTCTGCTCCCCTCCAAAAAAAATCTGAAACATGTTGAGCAAAAACCCAGGTGAGCACTCAAGATGCAAACTGCCCATTGCAATGATATAGCTGGGTGCACAACTAACATCACTTTACTGTATGTTGCACTGAGCCACAGGATGGGATGGGATGTCATGTCTCTTACTCTTCTAGCATTAAACAGCAAGAAACTTTCATCATTAGAAGACAGGGTGTCATATATGCCGCATGGCTTGCATCACCAAATTCTGATTATTAAATTCTGACCAATTCCTCCACTACTCCAACAAAATTGCCATGCAGTATCAGAACAATGATGCATCTGATTCAGAACTTTCTCTTTCGATAGTTACCAGCCAGAAGACACAACGAGAATTTTTCAAGCATGACATGATGATCTCTTTCCCCTAGGTTCCTTTATGCCTGGTAGTCAGATGTACTGTATCATCTCTAAAAATATGGAGATTTCACTTCTGCCTAATGATGCTATTAGCCAACTATAAGTCTACCCTTATATCCTAGTAGACGTTATGTGACAATCACTTTCATAGGTTAATTACATATAAGCATAGAATGGAATCTCTCTTCATATTGTATGTGTGTGTTATGTGCCTTCAACTGGATTACGACTTATGGCAACGCTATGAATCAGTGACCTCCAATAGCATCTGTCGTAAACCACCCTGTTCAGATCTTGCAAGTTCAGGTCTGTGGCTTCCTTTATGGAATCAATCCATCTCTTGTTTGGTCTTCCTCTTTTTCTACTCCCTTCTGTTTTTCCCAGTATTATTGTCTTTTCTAATGAATCATGTCTTCTCATTATGTGTCCAAAGTATATGTGTCCAAAGTCAGAGGAAGGCAATGGTAAACCACCTCTGAATACCTCTTACCATGAAAACCCTATTCATAGGGTCACCATAAGTCGGGATCGACTTGAAGGCATTCCATTTCCATTTTCCATCCATACTCCCTAAGCTTGTGAGAAAGAATGACCTTGTCACTTCAGATGGACCTAGGAACACCGTATTTTAGGTAAGATTTCTATTTTAATCTCTGATCAGAGAATTTTTTTTTGAATGGTATGCTCCAAGCAACTGCTTGATACAATGTATCATGTTTAATGATGTCACTAGGGCCCGCCCCGTGACATCACTAGGGCCCGCACCCATTTTCTCAGGTTTTTGAATGGTCCCAACCTGGCAACCCTACAGAAGAGTATTCTAGACAAGCTTCACACAAGAGGCATAATGAACTTCAACATACAATTATATTTCAAGGCGCAAATATTTCATATAGCTTTGCCCCAATAAGATCCCTCTTAAGAATGTCAGTACTGGATATTTCTGCAGCCATCAACATCTTTATCATAACGTTGACTTTTCAGGAGAGGTCTCTCCATCTTCTAGGATTATTTTCTTCAATGCTTCTATTGCGTCCTTGTTAATTGTTCAGCAGAGTTGTTCCGGATTGTCCAGAATGTGGTGTCACCTGCTGGTGGGGATGGACCTCTGGAGGCAGCAGAAGCTTGCTGTGACCATTTGACCCATCATTTTGAGCATAAAGTTCCTCAGCTCCACAGCAATTTAGATGACACCATTATGGCTACAGTTCTACCTGAGATTTCCAGTGCTACATCTTCAACTTTGTGGGATTAATTTCAGTTTATTAGGCCTGACGATGTGGACAGGGATCTTGCAGGAAGGCATCCAACTACATGCCGTCTCGATCTCTGCCCAAGGAGGGTTGATAGGGTGGGTCCAGGTAATAGTAAATGCCTCACTGAGCGAGGGGGTGGTGCCTGCCACCTTAAAAACTTGGTAGCGCAGCCACTGCTGGGGAGAAAAACCAGCCCTGGATCCAATGAATTATAGCTATCACCTGGTCGCAAATACTCCCTACCTGGGGAAGGGGATTGAGAGATTTGTGGCAGAAGAGCTGCAGATATTCCTGGATGAGACTGATTACCTGGATCCATTCAGGGCTAGGTTTGGGACTGAATCAGCCTTGGTTGCCCTGGTGGATGGCCTTTATAGAGAGAAGGACAGGGGGAGTGCATCCCTCCTGTTCGATGTCACAGCTGCTTTTGATAGCATTACCATGGCATCCTTCTGGACCAGTTCTGTGGGATGAGAATTGGTGGCACTGTGCTGCAGTGACTGTGTTCATACCTGCAGGGTCGTGTCCAGAGAGCTCAGGGTCTGGGTTTCTAGGGTAGCTTCGTTATCAGTCCCTCTTTACATCATCTAACATAACAACTTTTGCATGGGTTGAACTTTTCAACTGCTCAAATGTTCTTTTTGAACTGCCCATTTCAGGCTCTGGCTGCTATTATTATTGTTGTTGTTGTTAAAATTTATGTCCTGCCCTTTCTCCCAAAGGGAGCCCAGGGCAGAGAACAAGTGATAAAACATCTTTAAAAAAACCTTTAAAACAAAATGTCTTAAAAAAAATTTTTTTTAAAGCATTTCCAAAATTATTCCTGAACCAGTAAAGCAGGATTAGGAGAACTCCAGGTTTCAGGCATGAGAAAAAACTGGGTGACCCATGAGGTGTTTTTTTTTTTGACTAGTTGCTCAGGTGTTGATCTTCAACTCGGGAGGCCTGAAATCTGTCCTACGTTTCATGCATTTCATATATCAAAATGTTATCGTGATGATGGTTTATGATATCATTTCAAAAACTGTTTGGAAAAACAGGCTAGAAGTAAATCAATAAATGCCTGTCGGTCCAGAAACAAGACTGGACCTTAGACCAATCCATTTTTCTCACCCTAAACCACCAGACAGGAGCTAGAGGGAGCTAGAGGGAGCCCCAGATAACAAAGCATCAAGGCGAGTTAAGCAGCAGAGCGAGTTCGGCAGCAGGGCGAGGAGGCCAGGGCCCCCCACTCTGCCCGTCTGTTCCCTGACATCAACTAAACCACAGTCTCCAACCCATTGACGTAATAAACCTTAAACAAAACTATGCAGGTAAGAAGCCAGCAGGGGTGTGGGGGCTTTCCAGTGTTTTGCACCGCCTGCAGCATGTACGACTATCTGCCTGTTGGACAGAAGTCATGGGTGTGCTCTCGGTGCAATGAGCTCCTGGCTCTCCGGGAACGACTTCATTTCCTTGAGGCCAAGGTGGCGGACCTGGAAAAGCTGAGAGAGGCAGAGAGGTGTGTGGAGGAGGCCTTCAGGGACGTTATAGCTGTGTCCCACTCCAACGATGATAGCTTTCCTGCTATCATGGACAACGATGGTCTCAGGGAAGGAGAGCATCCAGCTGAGGAAGAGGGAAACGATCCCTTAGAAGGGACCCATTCCTTGGGGGATGAGCAGCTATCCTCTCGTGCCGAGGATATATCTCCAGGGGGTGGAGGGATCCTTGTAGTGGGTGATTCGATCATTAGGAACATAGACAGTGGGGTGTGTGATGGGCGTGTAGACCGCAAGGTGTTTTGCCTGCCTGGTGCGAAGGTTGCGGATATCGCCCGTCGTTTAGATAGTTTGGTAGACAGTGCTGGGAAGTAGTCAGTGGTCGTGGTGCACGTTGGCACCAACGACATAGGGAAATGCAGCCGTGAGGTCCTGGAAGCAAAATTTAGGTTGCTAGGTAGGATGCTGAAAGCCAGGACCTCCAAGGTGGCTTTCTCTGAAATGCTACCGGTTCCACGCGCAGGACCAGCCAGACAGGCCCAGCTTCGCAGTCTCAATGCGTGGATGAGACGATGGTGTCGGGTGGAAGGGTTTGGATTTGTTAGGCACTGGGGAACTTTTTGGGACAAGCCGGGCCTGTACAAAAGGGACGGGCTCCACTTGAACCAGAATGGAACCAGACTGCTGGCACTTAAAATTAAAAAGGTGGCAGAGCAGCTTTTAAACTGACTGAGGGGGGAAACCCGACAGGAGCTGAGAAAGGTCTGGTTCGGAATAAACCTCCCCCCTGGGATAAAAACCAAAGAAATGATGAAATTTTAAAAGGGGTAGGCCTAGAAGTAGGCATTGTGAGAGCAGGGGCACAGGATATAAATTCAGAAGAGCAAAATTACCACAGACCTAACCACAAGTGCCAAACACACTTGAAGAGAGACACTGCTTACAAGTGCCTGTACGCTAATGCTAGGAGCCTGCGAACCAAGATGGGAGAACTAGATTGCTTGGTCTTAGAGGAGAGCATTGATATAGTGAGCATAACGGAGACCTGGTGGAATGGAGAAAACCAGTGGGATATGGTTATCCCTGGATATAAACTATATCGGAAGGACAGGGAAGGACGTATTGGTGGCGGAGTCGCTCTATACGTGAAAGAAGGCATTGAATCCAGCAAGCTCGAAACCCCAAAAGAGGCAGACTCCTCCACAGAATCGTTGTGGGTGGTGATACCATGCCCCAGGAGGGACTTAATACTGGGAACGATCTATCGTCCCCCTGATCAAAATGCTCAGGGAGACCTGGAGATGAGATATGAAATTGAGGAAGCATCCAAACTAGGAAATGTGGTAGTAATGGGTGACTTCAACTACCCGGACATAGACTGGCTGCATATGTGTTCCAGTCATGACAAAGAAGCAAAGTTTCTAGATACTCTAAATGACTATTCCCTAGACCAGTTGGTCATGGAACCGACCAGAGGGACGGCAACCCTGGACTTAATCCTCAGTGGGGACCGGGACCTGGTGCGAGATGTAAGTGTTGTTGAACCGATTGGGAGCAGTGACCACAGTGCTATTAAATTAAACATACATGTAACTGGCCAATTGCCAAGAAAATCCAACACGGTCACATTTGACTTCAAAAGAGGAAACTTCACAAAAATGAGGGGATTGGTAAAAAGAAAGCTGAAAAACAAAGTCCAGAGGGTCACATCACTCGAAAATGCTTGGAAGTTGTTTAAAAACACTATATTAGAAGCTCAACTGGAGTGCATACCGCAGACCAGAAAAGGTACCGCCAGGGCCAAGAAGATGCCAGCATGGTTAACGAGCAAAGTCAAGGAAGCTCTTAGAGGCAAAAAGTCTTCCTTCAAAAAATGGAAGTCTTCTCCAAATGAAGAAAATAAAAAAGAACACAAACTCTGGCAAAAGAAATGCAAGAAGACAATAAGAGATGCTAAAAAAGAATTTGAGGAGCACATTGCTAAGAACATAAAAACCAACAACAAAAAATTCTATAAATACATTCAAAGCAGGAGACCATCTAGGGAGACGATTGGACCCTTGGATGATAAGGGAGTCAAAGGTGTACTAAAGAACGATAAGGAGATTGCAGAGAAGCTAAATGAATTCTTTGCATCTGTCTTCACAGTGGAAGATATAGGGCAGATCCCTGAACCTGAACTAACATTTGCAGGAAGGGATTCTGAGGAACTGAGACAAATAGTGGTAACGAGAGAGGAAGTTCTAAGCTTAATGGACAATATAAAAACTGACAAATCACCGGGCCCGGATGGCATCCACCCGAGAGTTCTCAAAGAACTCAAAGGTGAAATTGCTGATCTGCTAACTAAAATATGTAACTTGTCCCTTGGGTCCTCCTCCGTGCCTGAGGACTGGAAAGTGGCAAATGTAACGCCAATCTTCAAAAAGGGATCCAGAGGGGATCCCGGAAATTACAGGCCAGTTAGCTTAACTTCTGTCCCTGGAAAACTGGTAGAAAGTATTATTAAAGCTAGATTAACTAAGCACATAGAAGAACAAGCCTTGCTGAAGCAGAGCCAGCATGGCTTCTGCAAGGGAAAGTCCTGTCTCAGTAACCTATTAGAATTCTTTGAGAGTGTCAACAAGCATATAGATAGAGGTGATCCAGTGGACATAGTGTACTTAGACTTTCAAAAAGCGTTTGACAAGGTACCTCACCAAAGGCTTCTGAGGAAGCTTAGCAGTCATGGAATAAGAGGAGAGGTCCTCTTGTGGATAAGAAATTGGTTAAGACGCAGAAAGCAGAGAGTAGGAATAAACAGACAGTTCTCCCAATGGAGGGCTGTAGAAAGTGGAGTCCCTCAAGGATCGGTATTGGGACCTGTACTTTTCAACTTGTTCATTAATGACCTAGAATTAGGAGTGAGCAGTGAAGTGGCCAAGTTTGCTGATGACACTAAATTGTTCAGGGTTGTTAAAACAAAAAGGGATTGCGAAGAGCTCCAAAAAGACCTCTCCAAACTGAGTGAATGGGCAGAAAAATGGCAAATGCAATTCAATATAAACAAGTGTAAAATTATGCATATTGGAGCAAAAAATCTGAATTTCACATATACGCTCATGGGGTCTGAACTGGCGGTGACCGACCAGGAGAGAGACCTCGGGGTTGTAGTGGACAGCACGATGAAAATGTCGACCCAGTGTGCGGCAGCTGTGAAAAAGGCAAATTCCATGCTAGGGATAATTAGGAAAGGTATTGAAAATAAAACAGCCGATATCATAATGCCATTGTATAAATCTATGGTGCGGCCGCATTTGGAATACTGTGTACAGTTCTGGTCACCTCATCTCAAAAAGGATATTATAGAGTTGGAAAAGGTTCAGAAGAGGGCAACCAGAATGATCAAGGGGATGGAGCGACTCCCTTACGAGGAAAGGTTGCAGCATTTGGGGCTTTTTAGTTTAGAGAAAAGGCGGGTCAGAGGAGACATGATAGAAGTGTATAAAATTATGCATGGCATTGAGAAAGTGGATAGAGAAAAGTTCTTCTCCCTCTCTCATAATACTAGAACTCGTGGACATTCAAAGAAGCTGAATGTTGGAAGATTCAGGACAGACAAAAGGAAGTACTTCTTTACTCAGCGCATAGTTAAACTATGGAATTTGCTCCCACAAGATGCAGTAATGGCCACCAGCTTGGATGGCTTTAAAAGAAGATTAGACCAATTCATGGAGGACAGGGCTATCAATGGCTACTAGCCATGATGGCTGTGCTCTGCCACCCTAGTCAGGCAGCATGCTTCTGAAAACCAGTTGCCGGAAGCCTCAGGAGGGGAGAGTGTTCTTGCACTCGGGTCCTGCTTGCGGGCTTCCCCCAGGCACCTGGTTGGCCACTGTGAGAACAGGATGCTGGACTAGATGGGCCACTGGCCTGATCCAGCAGGCTCTTATGTTCTTATGTTCTTATGATTATCGTGACATGTGAAGCTGGTCATTCTCCACTGTGGAACCCACCATGTCATCTGTTGAGGTCATCAGAGCTTGGAAAAGTTACTTTTTTGAACTACACCTCCCATCAGCCCAATCCAGTGGCCATGCTGGCTGGGGCTGATGGGAGTTGTAGTTCAAAAAAGTAACTTTTCCAAGCTCTGGAGGTCATGCATGTACCAACGATTGCCAAAAAAACTGATCAAGCGTTTTTAAAAAGTGAGGAACACTTGCTTCCGGTTGCATGAAGCTGTACAAAGGAGGGCAAACTCCACTGCGGTGCCCATCATGTAAAATACTCTCCCTGTTGAAATCATGTGAGCATCACCAACTGTGGGCTGTTTCCATGACCAATGAATACATCCAAATTCCCCCAGTAATATTATTAATACGGATTCTTTTTCTCCTTGGTCATATGCAATGATTTTAGGGATATTTTATTGGATATAGTTACGTTTTCTTATAGTGTGAACAGCTTCAATAGCTCTTTCTGTAAATGAAAAGCTGTACAGATGTGCTTAAGGTAGATATTGCTCTTATTCTTTGCAGATGCAGAGCGTTGTACCAGATGTCCAAAAGATCAGCATCCAAACAAGAATCAAGATCAATGTATCCCCAAGGTTATCACCTTCCTGGCCTATGAAGAATATTTGGGGATTCTCTTGGCTTCCTTCGCCCTGTTTTTGTCCTTAACCACAGGCTTTGTGTTAGGAATCTTCATTAAATTCCTAGAAACTCCAATAGTCAAAGCCAACAACCGGGATCTCTCCTACATCCTCCTCGTCTCCCTCCTGCTCTCTTTTATGTCCTCCTTCCTCTTCATCGGCCAGCCAAGGAAAGCAACCTGCCTTCTCCGACAAATGACCTTCAGCATCATCTTTTCGGTTGCGGTCTCTTCTGTCTTGGCAAAAACCATCACTGTGGTGCTGGCCTTTCTGGCCACAAAACCAGGGAACAGAGCGAGGAGATGGCTGGGGAAGGGACTGGCCAACTCCATTGTCATTTCCTGTTCCAGTGTCCAAGTTGTCATCTGCACCATCTGGCTGGGGACCTCTCCCCCATTCCCAGACACAGACATGCACTCCCAGCCTGGAGAGATCATTTTTCAATGCAACGAAGGGTCCGTTGCCATGTTTTATGTTGCCCTGGGCTACATGGGCTTCCTGTCTGCTGTCTGCTTCACAGTGGCTTTCCTGGCCAGGAAGCTGCCTGGGGCCTTCAATGAAGCCAAGCTGATCACCTTCAGCATGCTGGTCTTCTGCAGTGTTTGGGTGTCCTTTGTGCCCACCTCCCTGAGCACGAAGGGGAAATACATGGTAGCTGTGCAGGTCTTCTCCATCTTGGCCTCCAGTGCTGGCCTTCTGGGCTGCATCTTCATGCCCAAGTGCTACATTATTGTCCTGAGGCCTGATCTGAATACAAAGGAGCACCTGAGGACAAAAACTAAGGATGGTATCTGATTGCTATGAAACAGTTTTTCTGATGCATTAGTTAGCAAGTGCACAGCGAAACCCTTCTGTATTTCAGATTGTGTAAAATTATTCGGTATGAGAAATTGTATCTTTGGCTACTTCCTGGCACTGAGTGTCTAAGACTTCCAGTTTAAAATGGGATCTAGAAGATTAAAAAAAAAATCACATAAATTGAGCTATCATTCTTTAGTAATCCATTATAGCACAAATCAAGACATTGATCAATAGAGTAATGGGGTGCAGGATGTGCTTTTAAAAAGGCTGAATATGACTTATACTTTACCCTTCCTTCCTGACATGTCTATGTTATTCTTACTAGGGTAGACGAAAAGGTTCAATACTCCCGACTGTGTGGGAAATAAATTGGAATTCCATTTGTACCTTACAAGCACTATGAGCCCCCCTCTCAAAAAAATCTGGAAATACGTTTAGTCTCCTGGAGGTGTAGAAATGTGATTAGTCAGCCTAAACTGGCTATTTAGCAATGCAAAGTGGCCATTCTGGAGTGTCCAAAAGGGCATTCAGTGGAGCAGACAGTAGCCACTTGGGAACTCAGTAGCTGTAAAATTATTCACAGTAATCATTTGGTGAAGGCTTATGGCAGGGGTCGGCAACCTTTTTGGACCAAGTGGCTGTGTTTTGACATTTGAGAGAGTGCTGAGGGTGCCAGTCACAAAATGGCTGCCATGGGGGCATAGCATAACATGAAATTAAAGGCAGTGCAGTCATTCCTGCTTCTCTCCACCTGAATTCATTTCTGTCCTGCTGGTCCTGGTTGTGGAGATCTTGGAGGCCGGGCCTGGCCACTAAGAGGTCTTCTGTATCTTTAAAAATTGTGCAAGTGGAAGGGAGAATTCCACCTTGTGGTTTTTCCCATTACAGCGTTGCAAGAACACCTGCACTTGGCCGACTTTCTCTTCTCCTAAAGACACAGGATCAGTCTCAGGCCATGGACCTGGCAACCCTAATTGGGTTGGCACATCTCCTCCTGTGCCAAAGCTTTGCATTTGAGGACTTTTTCTAGTTCTCTCACAGCTGCCCTCAGGGCCGGTTCCTACCTTTCAACCAAGATGGAAGCAAAGGCTTCAGTCCCTTACGGAAACCTCAGCCACCATCTTTATTGATGGCAACTCTGCGCAAACAGCAGAGCAAGGTAGGTGAAGCGCTGGGGATGGCGGGCGGTTCAGAAGCTCATCTTGCGATCCACGGGATCGCGGAAGGGAAGCAGAGGGGCCCGGGGCAGGCTAATGCCCAAGGGCCCCTGCATTCCTGGAGCTGGCCTTGGCTGCCCTCCCCAGTCCTAGCCTTCTTCTGATTTCTTGACTATTGTCTCCATTTTGGTTAATGACTGTGCCAAGGTATTGATCCTTGACAAGTTCAATGTCCTCGTTGTCAACTGTAAAGTTACATAAATCTTCTGTTGTTATCACTTTAGTCTTTTGACAAGCAAAGATACTGACGTATTATATACTTACATCAAGCAAGCATTTTCATTACCATATATGATCAATAAATACTAGTGAGGAGGGGTCTCCAGCACATGTGATGAGTACCTTGTCAGTCACATACACATTCCTATGACTCTAGCAAAATCTAGTTTAAAATGTACATGTGAAATTTTCTGCTTAACCGAAACGTCTTCTTTTCCTCTCTTTTCCTGGCTGGTACAGTGTGGTATTTCCCCATTTATTGAAGCACATCAATGGTGAGGGTCTCTGAGGAAGGGTCAAGACCTTCCTTAATAGACAGGGAATTGTTGTGGTGGAGATAGGGACTTGGGAGATAGGTTTGAACCTCTGAAGAGATACTGTAGGCCTTGATTTTTGAAGAGAGAGAGTAGGAATAGTGGTTGTAGTGTGGATAGTTAGTCAGGTCATTATTACTGGTGTTAACTGAGCAATGCAATGCATAGAAAAATAGGAAGGCCAGACAAGTGATGGATTGATTCCATAAAGGAAGCCACAGACCTGAATTTGCAATATCTGAACAGGTGGTTTAGGACAGATGCTCTTGGAGGTCGCTGATTCGTAGGGTCTCCATAAGTCATAATTGACTTGAAAGCATATTAGGGTTGCCAGGTCTCCGGTTTTCTGCCGGAGTCTCTGGCAAAAGGGGGCCGTCTCCAGCCTCCGGCAATACTTTGTTTAAACTGGAGGATCTCCGGCTTTTCATTGGTGCCGTCAGCCACGCATGCGTGATTGACACACGCATATGTTTGGCTGTGGCTGGCTGCTTTCCCGCCCTCTTTCAGTCAGGCAGTCGCAGGCAGGGACTAGAGATGAGGAGGACTGAGCACTGCCGCCCCTGCAGGGACCCCCAGCAGCAGCCCCTGCCCGCTCCCGCCACCCACAGAAGTACAGGTGAGGGTGATGGGTGGAGGCGAGCGGTGGCAGTGGAGGCCAGGCTGGGCCGGCTCCTTCTTAGCCCCGGTCCGGAGCCAGTTCCCCTGGGGCTCAGCAGTCTCTGGCTGGGGGAAAGGACGGCCGGCCGCTTCACCCCTCCTGCTGTGGGTGCCGCTGGGCGGCAGCGGCCGCGATGGGGCTCAGCAGACTCTGGCTGGGGGGGTCCTATCGCGGCCGCTGCTGCCCAGCGGCGCCCACAGCAGGAGGGGTGAAGCCGCTGGCCGTCCTTTCCTGAGCAGGGAAACCGGCTCCGGGGCTAAGAAGGAGCTGGCCCTGGCTGGCCTCCACTCCTGCTGAGGCTGCCCGGCCGTGTGGGCCCCGTCTCCTAGCAACCGCTGCCGAGACAGGGCCCACGCGGCCTAGCAGCCTCAGCAGGAGCCGTGGAGGGCAGTCCGGGCTGGCTCCTTCTTAGCCCCGGAGCTCCTGCTCCAGAAAGGACGGCCGGCGGCTTCACCCCTCCTCCCTCTGGCTGGGGGGGCCCATCCCAAGAATGTACCAAAAAGCATATAAAATCTGTATTTTACTGAAAGTGTGTTGGGAAAAAATGGCATATTTTAGGCTAAAAATGCATGCATACACCAATTAGTATTTGATGTAAAATATTTAGAAGTTTCTTATGATTAAGCAGTACACAAATGTCATTAAATGAACAATGCCCACAATAAGGTAATAAACAAGGCAAAATGCCCACAACATGCCTATTTAAAAAAATACAAAAATGAAATGCATTCTGTGCACTAAAAAAATCACAAATTTATATGGAAACAGGACAGAAAATATTTAGGAATGAAGGTATGTGAAACTGGGTTAGGCCAGAAATAGACTGATCTAGCCATCCTTCATAAAGGGCAAAGTGTTTGGATCTTTTTAGTGTACAAAAAAGTCAACTAAGTGTGTGTGTGCAAGGGAGGGGGGCATAATAAAGATTATGCATGATGTGGGGAAGTTCATTTCCCTCTCTCACAGTACTAGAACTTCAGACATTCAATGAAATTAACTAGCAGAACTTCAGGACAGACAGAAGAAAATCTTGAATAAACATATTCTTTAAAAAGAAAAGACCTCCACACATCTTCATACCAACCCTGTGAGGTAGGCTAGGCTGAGAGCTACATGGCCCAGCAGGGATTTGATCCTGGGGTGTTCCAACCTCACTGAATCTCATATAGAGTGGTTAACTGGTTAGTGCGCGGGGTGGGTGTGTTCTTGTCCAGATACATTAGCCCTCCTTAGACCAGGGCTTAATCTGAGTCAGTGCTCAACCCCTAAACCACTTTTCCATGACAGTGCTCAGCTATGGCAGTAGTGAAGCAAAGTACCTCTGAGGGTGTGCAGAGTGCATTTCTTTTGCTGCTGAGTGATTATAGCCACCCTCAGCCATACATTAAGAACTAGGCCAAAGGGCATCCTGGTCAGAGGGTATAAGCTTTCCAACATGCTCAAAACCTTGGCGCCTCTCGTTATAGAAAAAAAACCCACTGTGCTTGAACATAAACAGTCCTTTTTAAAACAGGAGGTGGCTTGAGAGGGAGATTTCGCTTGCTGTGGTGTGGGCACACACATCCACACTTCTTTCTTCCTACTGTCACTTCTGACAGAGCTGGCAGTAGGTGAACATAAAGCCAAAAGCAAGCTGGACACCCTTCTTTTCATTCTTTCTCTCACCCTCTTTTCTTTATCACCTCTCATTTGTCTGTCCTTCCCTAATAAAGGCCATGTCAAGTTACTGAACTGTAGAGAACTGCTAAGGATACACAACAGCTTTTGCAAAACTGAGCTTATTATGGAAACCTGATTCTTAGCTGATCTTTTGCCACTGGTCCTTGAACTCATTGGAGCCGGTGAATGTCACCTGGCAATTTACAGTGTGGCAGAGATTGCCTCCTTGCATCCAACTACAGAGCCAGAAACTTCAGCAAAGCACCCAAGAGATTCATCCCAATCTACTTTCTGCCCACTTGGCCCTGCCCTGTAGCTAGCGTGGGGCAAATGGGTGCACTGCCCTCCCCTAGAGCTGTGTTTTTCTCCCCACCCCATTTTTTTTTTTAAAAAAAATGTGTTTTTAATTTGTGACATGACAGTCTCCATTTAAATAATGACAGCTTGTATTAAGAACAGGAGCAATTTAAGAATAGGACCCTCTGAAAAATTCAGTGAATAAGGTAGAGCGAGTGCACAACAAAAGCTTCATCTAGAAGAGCCCCCCAAACTATGCTCATTCAAGACTTTTCCCTGACTGAGGGTGGATTTTTCATTATCACAATCACCCTATAATTAAGGGATCCAGAGAAAAAGCTTATATAGTAACATGGCCATTGAGGAATTAAATATTAGAACTTTGTATTATGGATTGAGAGCCAGTATGGTGTAGTGGTTAGAGTATTGGACTAAAACCTGGGAGACCAGGGTTCGAATCCCCACACAGCCATGAAGCTCACTGGGTGACCTTGAGCCAGTCACTGCCTCTCAGACTCAGAGGAAGGCAATAGTAAACCACCTCTGTCTGAATACTGCTTACCATGAAGACCCTATCTGGGATCATCTTGAAGGCAGTCCATTTCCATTTTGCATCACCCTAAGCTTGTGAGAAAGAATGACCTTGTCACTTCAGATGGACTTAGGAACACCCTATTTTAGGTAAGATTTCTATTTTAATCTCCAATCAGAGAATTTTTTTTGAATGGTATGCTCCAAGCAACTGTGGTTGATACAATGTATCATGTTTAATGATGTCACTAGGGTCCACCCCATGACGTCACTAGGGCCCGCCCCATGACATCACTAGGGCCCGCCCCATGATGTCACTAGGGCCCGCCCCATGATGTCACTAGGGCCCTCCCCGTGATGTCACTAGGGCCCTCCCCCATTTTCTCAGGTTTTTGAATGGCTCTGACCTGGCAACCCTAAAGCATATAACTATAACAACAACTGGGAGGAAGGGCGGGATGTAAATAAATAAATAAATAATAGTATCCTTAAAAGCATGAGAGCCAGTGTGGTGTAGTGGTTAAGGTGTAGGACTACAACCTGGGAGACCAGGGTTTGAATCCCCACATAGCCATGAAGCTCACTGGGTGACCTTGGGCCGGTCACTGCCTCTCAGCCTCATGAAAACCCTATTCACAGGGTCGCCATAAGTCGGAATCCACTTGAAGGCAGCACATTTACATTTATTCCTTAAAAGCCACCACGGTGGTGGCCATCACTGCCTCTCGCAGGAGCAAATCCCGTAGCTTCCCTGTGCCCTCTTCCGCCTCTGCTACATACCCCCTCGGCCTGTCTGAAGCAAGCGCGCTGACCACCAGGGCCACGAGCTGTGCTCTGCCACCCTAGTCAGAGGCAGCATGCTTCTGAAAACCAGTTGCCAGAAGCCTCAGGAGGGGAGAGTGTTCTTGCACTTGGGTCCTGCTTGCGGGCTTCCCCCAGGCACCTGGTTGGCCACTGTGAGAACAGGATGCTGGACTAGATGGGCCACTGGCCTGATCCAGCAGGCTCTTCTTATGTTCTTATGAGCCCTGGGCTACTGAGCCTGGCCCTGAAAACGCCCTTCCTCGCCCCTCCATACACCTTTCTCGGGGATCCTGCGAGAATTCCTCGGAGCGCGAAGCGGTCTGGGCGCGCGTGTGTTGCGGGACCCTTTCTGCAACCGGGGGAGAGTCAATGTTGGGGGGGGTTAGGGAGCGAGAGATGGCCGGGATGCCCAGAGAAGCCCGGAAAGAGGAGCCCCTCCCCCTCCCCTGGGGGGGTCTTCAGCCTCTCTCCACTCCCCCTCCGCCCGTCTTCCCCCAAGGAAGCGTACGGAGAAAAAAGATGGGGGGGCGTGTGCATTCAAAGCAAAAGAGCCCCCGCCTTAGCATCGGGGAGAGGGGCTTCCCAGACAAGCCTCTTGGAAGAAGCGGCGGGGGCGGCGGCTTCACCGCTTCGCTTCTTCCGTCCGTGGTGGGGGCTCCAAGCTGACCAGCGCGGGCGCGCCTGGATGCGGCGGAGGCTTCAGGGTGAGAGCGGAAAGGAAATCGGGGGAGGGAGGTGGCTTTGCAAGGGGGGGGGGAAAGATGAGCCTCTGCGGTGGGGGTGGGAGCGGGAGGGCAAAAGGCTGGGAAGCCGGTCCGGAGAAGTGAGAGAGGCAGGCCCGAGGGGAGGTTGCATTTGCAGCCGTGCCAAGGAGGGCGTGGGGCGCAGGACGAGGGAAGGGAAAGGAGGGGGGGTGAAGAAGCTCTCCTGGGGAGGAAAACCCAGTCGAGAAAGGGGGGGTGTAGTCCGAGGACCACGTGGCTTTGAGAAAAAATGTGTTTATTTTAGGCTTTGGGGGGGGTCTCTGGAGGAGTTGCCGTTGCTTCCCCGGAACCTGTCGCTCCTTCCATCGGCTGGTCCCTTCCTCCTAGCGAGAAGAAGGGTGGGGGTCCAAGCTCTTTCTCTCCCGCCCCGCGAGACCCCTTCCTCCCTGGGAGCTGAATTTCCCCCCCCCCCCGTCCCGAATCCCTTGGGGACGGGCCGTAGTCCCCAGCGAGGGCTAGAAAAGACTTCCTGCCCGGAAGTCGGGAGAGGGCTGCCGGTCAGTGCTGACAATCCTCAGCTAGATGGGCCAGAGGTCTGGCTTGGGGTGGAGTACTTTGCTGTGAGCAGCAGGGCCAGGCTGTAGCTGCTGCATCAGAGGCTGGGAGGGATCTGGGATTTTTTGGGGGGGGGATTGAGGGAGGCTGCAATGCCGATGCTCCGGGTAGACAGATGAAACTGGACGTTGTTGTTTTTAAAAAATTACTGCTACTTTTGCTGCTGTTTGCTTAGCTTTGATTGCAGGCAGGGTTTTTTTTTGCATTTTATTGTGACCTTATTGTTACCTAAATACTCAGAAATGTAAAAGGGGTGCATACCTTTTTGGGGGTTCTTATTCCTTGGTTCGTATGAGTGGATCTTGACCTAAGTCGTGGGGCACCCTATTTGAACCCTTAGCTATTTGTGACCTGCAGAACAGACTTCCTGGCTCAAGGGGGAGGGGGTAATAAACCAAATTCCTCAATTTTAAACATTGCCAGAGGAGCATTGTTCAAACAACCAAATGGCACCTCTTGGGTAGAAGGCATGGCGCCCTTTGACTCTGCATCGTGTATTTCACTGGAGACAGTGTGGTGTGTGCGTGTGTTATGTGCCTTCTTGTCAGTCACGACCTATGGCAACCCTATGAATCAGCGACCTCCAATAGCATCTGTCATGAACCACCCTGTTCAGATCTTGTAAGTTCAGGTCTGTGGCTTCCTTTATGGAATCAATCCATCTGTTGTTTGGCCTTCCCCTTTTTCTACTCCCTTCTGTTCTTCCCAGCATGATGGTCTTTTCTAGTGAATCAGGTCTTCTCATGATGTGTCCAAAGTAGGATAACCTCAATTTTATCATTTTAGCTTCTAGTAATAGTTCTGGTTTAATTTGTTCTAACACCCAGTTATGTGTCTTTCCCCCCCTTCTTGGTATGCACAGAGCTCTCCTCCAACACCACATTTGAAATCACTGGGGACAGCGAGCTTATCTTTAAATCCTGCTGGCGGAAAACAGACCTTAATGCCATTTCTCTTTCCACCTGAGCATCACTTCACATGTTCACATGAAGCCCCCTATGTCGCCAACACCATATGTGAAGGCAGGATTTTGAGGGATCAGGTAGCCCACCTCAGGGCTCCAATGACTGATCGTGTCACTCCTTGGGAACGGTGACTCGCTGCGCTCGATATCAGACCCAAGAGAAGGGTACAATCTCTGTGCTGCAGCTGTGGGTTGTTGTAAGGGAAGAGCTTGACTCTTTCAAGGTGTAGAGTTCTTATGTCTGACTTCAGGTTGCAATAATCTTCAGAAAGGTTATCTTTTTTGTCAAGTGGGGGGCGTGGGGAGAGAAAAATAGAGTTGAAGGAAGGAAAACAATTCAAACACATGGAGCCTGATACGAAGAGGGGGGTTGTCGTGGGTTGGCACCAGCAGAAAAATCTCTGCAAGGGCTCTGAGGCTCCCTTTGCTGCTGCTTCCTTCACAGGGACCTGCAGCTTGTTTCGACAGGTGAGCTCTTCCAGAAAAACAACAACGTTAAAGAGGAATCCTAGGAAGAAGGGTCTCGGAAGAAGAGGGTGACGTGTGCAGGCCCTTCTTATAACCACCCTCCCCCCAACTTCCAGCCACACCTCCGAGCATCGCCCCCAGGTTGCTGCTGCACCTTCCTCGGAGACAGGGAGGTTTGGTAAGTGGCCAGGTTTGAGGGTGGAAGGCAGAGGCCTCCTTGAAAGTGGCTCTTCATTTCCATACCCCTTTCCCTTCCTAAATGTTAGGCTTTCGGCGCCAGCCGAAAAGAGTTTCTTCTCTAAGGTTCCTTAACTTTTCTGATTAACAGCCATTGCTGTTGCTTTCTGCATTATTTGTCCTGTGTAAAGCAGGGTTGTGGAGTCGGAGTTGGGAGCAATTTTGGGTGGAGTCGGTAGAAATGTACCGACTCCGACTCCAGCTTGACTGACAATTTTTTTAAAATATACATTCAAAATGTCAAAGAAGCTTCCCATGAAGTCAGCTGTAGTTGAGCATTTCACCATAACTCAAGATGGAAAACATTTTGCGTGTCAGTGTATGACACAGGACCCAGATGAAGACAAATGCTGTGATGCCAAGATCAGCGCATACTCAGGCAGCGATAAAAATGCTGCTATGAGAGCTTCCAATTTAAAAAGACATTTACAGCCCTTTCCAGGGCTGTGGAGTTGGAAGCAATTTTGGGTGGAGTCGGACAGTAGAAAAATAGTCGGAGTCGAAGGTTTCGCGTATCGACTCCACAGCCCTGGTGTGAAGCACTCCAGAGAGATAGTTGAAGGGTATTTTGGCTAGTCCTTCAAATTGGCATAAAAATGTAATATATAAAAAGTACCTTCCCTGTCTGGTGGGGTTCAGAAGCAAAGGACCCCTTTATTGGGGTTGGCATGCATAAGTGTGCATTTGCAGGCCCAAGGTCACCGCTATTACAGACTGGCATTGTGTAAGATAACAGTTTGTAGCAAGCGCTTGGTCTCGCCCGGCCTGTAATCTTTCACAGATTGATATTCTGCAGCATCCTTGGTACATCTTCCAAATTGTGTGCGCCAAGCCAAAAAAAGAGGCTGACAAGCTTATTGTGGCATCAGCTTTGCTGGACTGCAGCCCTCTTCATCAGACTGTGGCCCACAAAAGGTTTAGGCCATAAATGCACTCTGTTAGACTCTTCCTTGTTTTTTGCTGCAGGAGACTTTTAATGGGAATATTTTTTTATTTACTTATTACATTTATACCCTGCCTTTCCTTTCACCATAGAAACCCAAGGCGGCTTGGCTTACATATGTGCATTCTCACCATTAACACCATGGTCAGTATGCCTGTATATGAAGGGCCAAACTAGATTTGACAATGGTTGCCACATTGTAGGGATGTGGGATCTGAGTTTAGGGGGGCTGAATCTGCCCCCTTTCCTCCCTCCCTCCCCACTTTCCCACCCCATAATCCATTGCTCCAGGCACTTTTCCTAAGCCCAGCCCACTTCCAATACCGGAGTCCAGCTGTGCGGGAAAAAACAAAAGGATTCTGGTGGCTGATCCAAGGAGGCGAATGTGAGGAGGGGAAGAAATCCAATTCCTCCCAATCTGTGTGCACCTTTATGGGATTAAAATGGGGACTCCACTCTCCGCTTTATGCATGCACGGGGCAGTCACATGACAAAGTAAATATAGCTGCCATCATTATTTATTTATTTATTACATTTATACCCCACCTTTCTTCTCATGATAGAAACCCAAGGAGGCTTACATATTGTTCCCAGGCAGTCTCCCATCCCGGCACTTACCAGACCTGACCTTGCTTAGCTTCAGCTGGCTTCATGTGCCTTCAGACCATAGCCTGGGACCTGGGTTTTTTGAAATTGCGAGTGGCATAAATCATCATCATCATGATTTATTTGTATGCTGCCGTTCCATAAGAATCTACGCTCAAGGTGGCTCACACTATGAAAAAAAAGTTTCATAATTCAATCAGTTGCAAAACAAAACCCAAATAGTCAAACAGGAAGTTAAAGAAAACATCTCATTAAGAAACATATAATAAATTGAAACAATACCCTTACAATTCACAATAAGCTTCAACCACAGAATACCAAAACATATTCCCAACAGCAGCAAAAATAACTTGAAATGTTCTGGCAAATAAATAAAAATGTATTTCTCTAAAAGTTTTAAAGGTTACCCTTCTGTTTTGCTAATTCCACAAAGAAGAGCCTCTGATGCGCAGATATGATGCCATCTCCTCACTTGAAGATGAAGAAAAACGAGATATTTGTCCAGGAGAATTTGCATGTAAGTCATTCAGATATATAATGAGGACTGTATATATATATAAAAAAGCCTCTACTGGATCAGGCTGGCAGCCCATTTGTTGCATCGTCCTGTTCTCATGGCCGGCCAGCTGCCCCAGTGAAAAGCCTGCAAACAAATTCCATGGATGTGATAGTAATTAACCAATCTCCTAAGTTCTTCCCCATGTAACGTAACAGCTCTTCCCTCTTGCAATATTCCAACCAACCAGATAACTATTACAATGAATTCATGTATATTTATAATTTTACAGATACCTCCCATCTCATTGTCCTTGTTGTATTCCCAGATTGATGTCAATCTGTCCCCTTGACTGATATTACCCTTTTCTACTGTCATACTGATGATTTTGTACTATACATTCCACTCTGTCATGGCTCCTGATCAGTCAAGCGGGTCAAGAACATCTCTAGAACGTTACACGTCTTCTTTTGATAATACCATGATGCAAGGCCAAGTTCAGTTCACTTAAAGTGACTGGAAATTCTATGTGAAATTCTGCTTGTAACTACCTTGCTATAGAGAAAGATTAATTTTAAATCACCATATTATAGCTGATATAAGGCATACTATTGCCTTAATATCCCATGCAAGTAAAGTAATGCTCAAGATTCTACAACAAAGGCTCTTGCCACATATGGAGCGAGGAATGCCAGACGTCCAAGCTGGATTTAGAAAGGGAAGAGGCACCAGAGATCATATTGCAAACATACGTTGGATAATGGAACGGACCAAGGAATTTCAGAAGAAAATCACCCTGTGCTTTACAGATTACAGCAAAGCCTTTGACTGTGTAGATCATGAAAAGCTATGGAATGCTTTAAAAGAAATGGGGGTGCCACAGCATCTGATTGTCCTGATGCGCAACCTATACTCTGGACAAGAGGCGACTGTAAGGACGGAATATGGAGAAACCAATTGGTTCCCCATCGGAAAGGGTGTGAGACGGGGTGTATTTTATCACCCTATTTATTTAATCTATACACAGAACATATCATATGGAAAGCAGGATTGGACCAAGAAGAAGGAGGTGTGAAAACTGGAGGAATATCAATAATTTAAGATATGCAGACAACACCATACTCTTAGCAGAAACCAGTAATGATTTGAAACGAATGCTGATGAAAGTTAAAGAGGAAAGCACAAAAGCAGGACTACAGCTGAACATCAAAAAGACTAAAGTAATGACAACAGAAGATTTATGCAACTTTACAGTTGACAATGAGGACGTTGAACTTGTCAAGGATTATCAATACTTTGGCACAATCATTAACCAAAATGGAGACAATAGTCAAGAAATCAGAAGAAGGCTAGGACTGGGGAGGGCAGCTGTGAGAGAACTAGAAAAGGTCCCCAAATGCAAAGATGTATCACTGAACACCAAAGTCAGGATCATTCAGACCATGGTACTTCCGATCTCTATGTATGTATGTGAAAGTTGGACAGTGAAAAAAGAGGGTAAGAGAAAAATCAACTCATTTGAAATGTGGTGTTGGAGGAGAGCTTTGCGCATACCATGGACTGCGAAAAAGACAAATAATTGGGTGTTAGAACAAATTAAATCAGAACTATCAGTAGAAGCTAAAATGATGAAACTGAGGTTATCATACTTTGGACACATAATGAGAAGACCTGATTCGCTAGAAAATACAATAATGGTGGGGAAAACAGCAGGGAGCAGAAAAAGAGGAAGGCCAAACAAGAGATGGATTGATTCCATAAAGGAAGCCACAGACCTGAACTTACAAGATCTGAACAGGGTGGTTCATGAGAGTGGAAGATATAGGGCAGATCCCTGAACCTGAACTAACATTTGCAGGAAGGGATTCTGAGGAACTGAGACAAATAGTGGTAACGAGAGAGGAAGTTCTAAGCTTAATGGACAATATAAAAACTGACAAATCACCGGGCCCGGATGGCATCCACCCGAGAGTTCTCAAAGAACTCAAAGGTGAAATTGCTGATCTGCTAACTAAAATATGTAACTTGTCCCTTGGGTCCTCCTCCGTGCCTGAGGACTGGAAAGTGGCCAATGTAACGCCAATCTTCAAAAAGGGATCCAGAGGGGATCCCGGAAATTACAGGCCAGTTAGCTTAACTTCTGTCCCTGGAAAACTGGTAGAAAGTATAATTAAAGCTAGATTAACTAAGCACATAGAAGAACAAGCCTTGCTGAAGCAGAGCCAGCATGGCTTCTGCAAGGGAAAGTCCTGTCTCAGTAACCTATTAGAATTCTTTGAGAGTGTCAACAAGCATATAGATAGAGGTGATCCAGTGGACATAGTGTACTTAGACTTTCAAAAAGCTTTTGACAAGGTACTTCACCAAAGGCTTCTGAGGAAGCTTAGCAGTCATGGAATAAGAGGAGAGGTCCTCTTGTGGATAAGGAATTGGTTAAGAAGCAGAAAGCAGAGAGTAGGAATAAACGGACAGTTCTCCCTATGGAGGGCTGTAGAAAGTGGAGTCCCTCAAGGATCGGTATTGGGACCTGTACTTTTCAACTTGTTCATTAATGACCTAGAATTAGGAGTGAGCAGTGAAGTGGCCAAGTTTGCTGATGACACTAAATTGTTCAGGGTTGTTAAAACAAAAAGGGATTGCGAAGAGCTCCAAAAAGACCTCTCCAAACTGAGTGAATGGGCAGAAAAATGGCAAATGCAATTCAATATAAACAAGTGTAAAATTATGCATATTGGAGCAAAAAATCTGAATTTCACATATACGCTCATGGGGTCTGAACTGGCGGTGACCGACCAGGAGAGAGACCTCGGGGTTGTAGTGGACAGCACGATGAAAATGTCGACCCAGTGTGCGGCAGCTGTGAAAAAGGCAAATTCCATGCTAGCGATAATTAGGAAAGGTATTGAAAATAAAACAGCCAATATCATAATGCCGTTGTATAAATCTATGGTGCGGCTGCATTTGGAATACTGTGTACAGTTCTGGTCGCCTCATCTCAAAAAGGATATTATAGAGTTGGAAAAGGTTCAGAAGAGGGCAACCAGAATGATCAAGGGGATGGAGCGACTCCCTTACGAGGAAAGGTTGCAGCATTTGGGGCTTTTTAGTTTAGAGAAAAGGCGGGTCAGAGGAGACATGATAGAAGTGTATAAAATTATGCATGGCATTGAGAAAGTGGATAGAGAAAAGTTCTTCTCCCTCTCTCATAATACTAGAACTCGTGGACATTCAAAGAAGCTGAATGTTGGAAGATTCAGGACAGACAAAAGGAAGTACTTCTTTACTCAGCGCATAGTTAAACTATGGAATTTGCTCCCACAAGATGCAGTAATGGCCACCAGCTTGGATGGCTTTAAAAGAAGATTAGACCAATTCATGGAGGACAGGGCTATCAATGGCTACTAGCCATGATGGCTGTGCTCTGCCACCCTAGTCAGAGGCAGCATGCTTCTGAAAACCAGTTGCCGGAAGCCTCAGGAGGGGAGAGTGTTCTTGCACTCGGGTCCTGCTTGCGGGCTTCCCCCAGGCACCTGGTTGGCCACTGTGAGAACAGGATGCTGGACTAGATGGGCCACTGGCCTGATCCAGCAGGCTCTTCTTATGTTCTTATGTTCTTATGACAGATGCTCTTGGAGGTCACTGATTCATAGGGTCACCATAAGTCATAGTCGACTTGGAGGCACATAACAACAATAGCTGAAAATCACACAACGTAAAAAAAGATTAGGAAACACAATAAAGGAAAAGGGGTAACTCTGAGCCAGCCACTCTCCATCAAACACAGAGGGATGAAGGAGGTGGCCCACACACTTACTACATTTATGGAATAAATTTATACATATCATGCTATTATAAAAATCAGTATCAAGCTAACATTTTATCTCCCTTCTATTTTGATTCTGTTATGCTTTTCCATACGAAACCAGGAGTCTCTAATAATCCGCTTTCCCAAGATCAAATAGTGAAGAGTGCATTAATCAAAAGATTGTACGCACTCGTTTGAGACAGAATTCTCATTAAGGTTACTCACTCACAGTGAGGTGAACGTGACCCTTGCCAGTTAAATGATTTTCATTCCCAAGCTTCTAGGATAGTATGATCCTCTGGGTATATTTTCTTAATTTTATATATTTATATTAAGCAAACATATAAACAAAAGGATATATGAATTCTCCAAAATCTTTACTAAACTCATTTTTAGCATGGAAATCTAACCAGCTTCCCCAGAAAATTGCTTCTCCTTCTAAGCATGTATGCTTGCTCATCAACAATATATCATCAATCATAAGTTAAGAACATAAGAAGAGCCTGCTGGATCAGGCCAGTGGCCCATCTAGTTCAGCATCCCGTTCTCACAGTGGCCAACCAGGTGCCTGGGGGAAGCCCGCAAGCAGGACCTGAGTGCAAGAACACTCTCCCCTCCTGAGGCTTCCGGCAACTGGTTTTCAGAAACATACTGCCTCTGATTAGGGTGGCATATATATATGTGTGTGTGTGTATGTATGAATTATAGAAAAAATCCATTTTTTTCTCCATCAGGCATGCGCATGCATGGCATTCACATGAGGCGATAGGAGAGGCAGGCGGGACGGGCCTGTGGGAAGCTGGTGCCCAAGGACCCAGTCATGCCTGGCGCCAGCCCTGCTGGAAAAGGCTGAAAACCTCAACTGAAAACCTAGAGAGCTGCTGCCAGCCAGTGTAGACAGTACTGAACTGGATGGACCCCTGGCTCAGTAAAAGACACCTTCATATGTTAGCATCTGATGATCTCTTTCAACTGCAGGCAAATTCTCAGGAATCGAACAATGAGATATTACCAGCTTGGTCTCTTCAGCTGCCTTGGTGCGCTTCTCTCTCCCCCTCTTCTTATGACATAATCATTCTGACACTGATCCCACAGGAGGGGAATTGATAATGTAGGCGTATCACATACTGAGGGAAAAAAACATACCTGTATCTACTGATATCAAGAGGGATATGGACCAGGAAGGAATTGCTCTTGTCTGACACTGTATTGTGTTCAGAGTTACCTCAGTTTGAGCTGAGCCTAGAGAGAAAAGGCGAGAAGGTTGAATATGCTGATGTCAGAGAAAGTAGCTGGTTGGACTTGATCCACAGTGAAATCTTCTGTTTAAATATTCTGCCTTTACATTTAAATTTCTGCCTTTAAATCCAAATGACATGCTCTTTTTCTCTCACCCCACAAACAGATGATGCGCAGAGTTATACGGAGTGACCTGTGGTGTCATCAGAAAAAGCTAAGTGTGAAGCATGGGGAAAATGTCTGTCTGTCAAAGAGAACCCAGAAAGAATGAAGGAAACCAGTTGAAGGATGGAAAAAAGAAATCCTCTACCTCTGAGGGTGTGGACATCCATGAACCCCTGATCCCGCAAGGAGATCATAATGGAAACAGAAGGAAAACATGTCCAATGTGTGGGGAAACATTTAGATTTGAATCACATTTAAAAAGACATTATAGAATCCACCCTGGGGCGAAACCATATACATGCATGGAGTGTGGAAAGAGTTTTAGCCAGAGCAGTAACCTTACTTTACATCAAAGAACACACACAGGCGAGAAACCATTTGAATGTATGGAGTGTGGAATGACCTTTCGTCGTGGTTGTCACCTTACTTGTCATAAAAGAACGCACACAGGGGAGAAACCATTTAAATGCATGGAGTGTGGAAAGAGCTTCTCTGCAAGTGGTACTCTTGCTTTACATCAAATGACCCACACAGAAGAGAAACCATTTAAATGCATGGAGTGTGGAAAGAGCTTTCGTGTGAGTGCTAGCCTTACTGTACATCATAGGACACACACAGGGGAGAAACCATATGAATGCATGGAGTGTGGAAAAAGCTTCAGTGTGAATGCTAGCCTTGCTGTACATCAAAGAACCCACACAGGGGAGAAACCATTTCAATGCATGACATGTGGAATGGGATTTAATCAGAGTGGTCACCTTATTCGTCATCAAAGGACACACACGGGAAATAAACCATTTAAGTGCATAGAGTGTGGAAAAGCCTTTAGTCGGGGTAGTCACCTTAATCGTCATAAAAGAACCCACACAGGGGAGAAACCATTTAAATGCATGGAGTGTGGAAAGAGCTTCTCTGCAAGTGGTACTCTTGCTTTGCATGAAAGAACCCACACCGGGGAGAAACCATTTAAATGCATGGAATGTGGAAAGAGCTTCAGTGTAAGTGGTAGTCTTATTATACATCAAAGAATGCACACGGGGGAGAAACCATTTCAATGAATGGAGTGTGGAAAGAGCTTCCATCAGCGCAATAGCCTTACATCACACCAAAGAGCCCACTCAGGGGAAAAACCATTTAAATGCATGGAGTGTGGAAAGAGCTTCAGTCAGAGCAGTAACCTTACATCACATCAAAGAACCCACACGGGAGGAGTCATTTAAATGAATGGGGTATGGAAAGCACTTTCATGTGAGTGGTAGCTGTACATTGCATCAAAGAACACAGAAAACATTAATTCACTGAGTGTGAAAAGAGTTGGCACAGAAGATGTACTTCTCATGAAATAATCAAAACAGGAAGGAAACTAGAAATTCAGGAAGTGTTGAAAGAGGGAGAAGTAACATGTGCACCTGAAAACGTATGGTGTAAGATTTCATTAGATTCTACTTTATCAAATGCCAGGCAAGAATTTATATATGTCTTTTTAGAGAGAGAAAGTGTAAAGAGAGGTTTGATGGAGCTGAATTGCAGAAAGTACAACGCATGGCAACGATGTTTAAGCAAAGTGATTGGTGATCATGGCAGCCTTAATTCATAATACAAAATTTTCAGCAGTTATTTTAATTGCCCCACTTATTCTAATGGTAATAATCCAGCTGCCCTGGTGGTAATTCAGCAGTTTCAGATTGGAGTATCTTTTGAAATACATTTGTACAACAATAGCTACATTCTGATCAGCAGCAAGTGGTGATCTTCTGTTGATTTCTAAATATTGCCTTTTCAGGTGTCAAGGGAAAGTTTTGCTGAACTTATTATGGGGATGCACTGTCTGGATTCTGCACTGGGGGAATAAAGTTGCTATATGTGTCTGTTAAAATGCCTTTTAATTTTTTTTAACAATATGTTTTTAACCCCTTTTTAAAGATGTTTTCAAAGCCTTTTTTTAAAGATGTTTTTAAGGTTTTGTTTTCAATATACGTTAAGGTTTGTTTTTATGATGTTTTAAAGTGTTTTTAGCATTTTTGTTTGCCGCCCTGGGCTCCTGCCGGAAGGGCGGGATATAAATAAAATAAATAAATAAATATGAGAGTGAGTGGAATTTGGTCGTATTACCACATGTGGTTGACATGCATGTACACATTCACACCTTCAACCTGAACATTTTTATAAAATGTTAACTTCAAAGAATGGGCACCATGCAGGATAGGCATTTTTCTCAGAGGAATGCAGAATCTGGAGGCAGGAATTTTCAAAGCAGCAGTCAAAGTGATTTTATTAGATTTAAAGCATGTCCGATTAAACAGTTTGTTCAAGGCAAGGGTGGGAATGTGCCTCTCTAGGTGATCGTAGACTACTGTTCCCTTCATCTCTTATCATGGGCCATGCTGACTGAGGCTGATGGGATTGAGAGGATTTATGGAATTCTGGTACAAGAAATATTTGGTTCAAACTGTGGCTCATAAACAGCATGATAGTTTCCTGTAGCAAACGGAGGCAGAGACTCCCCTTGGTCTGTACAAGAGACAGATCATGGTGGCACAGTTTTGGTGCAAAGTTCAGGACGTGAGTCCACCCGATAAGGCCCTGGATTCACATCGCTTGGCTCAAGACAAAAATAAGCTGTTTGTATAGACCCCAGAACAGGGACAGCTGGGAACACCAGGCCCTTTTGTTTCATAGGGGGCACCTATGAAAAAATAACAACAAAGCAATCATAATGCCAAAATACAATTTAAATAACATCCCAGAAGAATGAAAAATGAAATGGACTGCCTTCAAGTCAATTCTGACTTATGGGCGACCCTATGAATAGGGTTTTCATGGTAAGCGGTATTCAGAGGTGGCTTACCATTGCCTCCCTCTGAGGCTGAGAGGCAGTGACTGGCCCAAGGTCACCCAGTGAGCTTCATGGCTGTGTGGGGATTCGAACCCTGGTCTCCCAGGTAGTAGTCCAACATCGTAACCACTACACCACGCTGGCTGTCTCCCAGAAAAAAATAAAGATCAACTAAGGAACAGATTTGAGGCTTTAAATTTTGTTGACAGAGAACCAGAAGAACTATGAAGTCAGAGGCATTATCATGGAAGAATGCAAAAAGTCAGTACCTCTAGTTAAAAAGAAAGACCTCAATGGATGAGTGAAGAAATTCTTAAAATGGTTAAAGAGAGAAGGAAAGCAAAAGGAGACAGAAACACGGTCAGAACCCTAATGCAACAATACAATGACTAGTACGTAGGGACAAAGAACTATTGCCATAGTTATTGTATAGAAACAGAAATTCAATTGTCTTTTGCAACCGCTAAGTGGTGACCCCACTGAACGCGGTAATCCACTCGGAGAGATTAGGCAGACTATGTCTAGGGCATCTTTTCTAGCTCCCTCCCCATACAGGGTGCTTAATAGGACTGCTCAGTCATGGATACAGGTGCTGAATTACTCTACTGCCTCGGTCCTTGAGCCAGGATAAATGAATCTAACCACCACCCATGTGCTGGTCTATGACTAGGGCCAGTGCAAAGGCTGAGGTCCAACGAAGAACTAGAGAACTTAAGAACACCTGGTAGACAAAGGAAGCTCAAGAAATCCAGCATTTTGCAGATGCTCATGATATACTAGGCTTTTTTAATGCCACAAAGGCCATCTATGAACCAACAAATCATGGTACGAATCTCTTAAGCTGAAAGGATGGTACAAAACTTCTTAAGGATAAAGAGTCTATTACACTGCGTTGGAAAGAGCATGACCACGACCTCCTTAATTGTAACTCTATCATGGCTGGTGAGGTCTTCTCACAAATTCCTTAACAATAAAGCAGAGATGGGCTTGCAGTATCCCCAAATCTGGATGAAGTCAGTAAAGCCATCAAGCAAATGAAGAATAACAAAGCAAGTGGACCTGATAGGATTCCTGCCCCTAACTGCTGAGCTCGTGTCCATTCTTGCCTACTGTATGGAGGGCTATGTACAGGGCTGGTATTGTTTATTTGTTTATTTATTTAATTATTTGATTTCTGTACTGCTTCATACTTGAGAAGAAGCCTCTAAGTGGTTTAGTGTTGACAAAAAAATCAAACCAAATTTACACATTTAAAACAATATAAAACATCTAAAAGAAACTGTCTTAAGCATTAACGTTAAACATCCTAAGAACCATGAAGCTCACTGGGTGACCTTGGGCCAGTCACTGTCTCTCAGCCTCAGAGGAAGGCGATGGTAAACCTCCTCTGAATACCGCTTACCATGAAAACCCTATTCACAGGGTCACCATAAGTTGGAATCAACTTGAAGGAACTCCATGTCCATTTCCATTGATTCAAAACACTGAAAATGGATTGGGAAGGACTGTACCTCAGTGGCAGAACATCTGCCTTGCATGCAGAAGATCCCAGGTTCAATCCCCAATGGAAGCTTGAGGCAGTACAGGAAAAAGAAAAGGGGGGCATTTCTTTGTTGCTGCAAAAGCTCACCTTCGAATCACTGGTGCAAACTTCAATGGAATTGATTATTATACAGCCACAAGAGCGGCTGTATACTATAGCCAGCGTGGATTTTTCACATTCCGCAATGTTAAATTGAAAATACCCCCATGCCATTCTGATGCTTCCCATAAGCTCATTTCAAAACAAAACCTTACAAAACTTATAGTCCTGAACTCAGAAACGCTTGCTTAACAACCATGTGAATTTTCATGGTGATACACAAAACAGTCAGAGAGAATTGAGAGTTCAAAGTCTAAAAAGAGAGAGAAAAACCTCAGAGCCCTTTTGGACTTTTTTCTCTGAGAGTTCTCATAATCTGTTGAAATTTATTAAAAATCAGCCATGTTCACAGAGTACCTGTAATCCTATTACTGACCTTGCGCCATACTTTGACCTTCATCTTCTGCACTTTAAAAGTTAAAAAAAATGCCTGACTGATTTTTAATGAATTTAAGAAATTTTGGCTTCAACTCAGTGATAAAGGCGGGCTTGCTTGTTGGCATTAGGCCATACTGCCTAAGGATATTTTCATCAGGTCTGGAAAGTTACAAGCATGTGTTTTGAGAAGCAGTCTTATCTGCCATGTCTGGCCTGAGAGAGCAGACTTGAAAGTCAGACAGGTTGTCATGGTAACGGGAGATAACAGCTGGGAAAGTTGTAACAGAGTCTATGTGAGTTGTTGTTCTTCTGAATTATGCCTCTGAGCTGAGAGGCTGTCTTTTGTGGTTCATCTATGGAGAGAGATGTACCAGAAGGGGGGGTGACTGAAGAATCTCTACATGTATTTACTCATAAGCCTCTGGCCTTAATGTCTTTCAATAAAGACTCTTACATGATTTAAATGCTCTGAAGAAGTTTTCTTGCTCAACTTAACTCCAACGTAATGTATGCTGTTTCACACAACAACGCACACACACCAACAGTGGTAGCAGAGGATGGTTACGCTCCACAGCGCATTACACGGGAGTAAGTTGCTGGTCTGAACGGCAGACGGAGTTCCAGAGAGGGCAGCTTGATTGATTGAACCAGACGGAGGTGAGCAACATGGCTGCAAACCTGTCTGGGGGAGGCTTGCCGATGGAACGACTTAATGAAAAGACTTTTGGCAGCTAGAAGCCAAGGATGAGGGCTTTGCTGATAAAAGAGGATTTATGGGACACAATAGATGGACCCACTCCGGCGGTACTGACTGCGGCTTGGACGCGTAGAGATCAGAAGGCGCAGGCTTTTATACTTCTGGCTCTATCTGACTCTCAACTGCTACACGTGAGAGATGTTACAAACGCCAAGGAGATGTGGGACCGGTTGGAAGGCATTCATGTGCAACAGACCGCGGGATCTAGATTGTGTTTGGCACGGAAGCTTTATCAAATGCGCTTCACGGGTGAGTGCGACATGTGTGAGCATCTCACGGAATTCAGACGCCTGTTTGCTGAATTGACGGACTGAGGCGTCGAACATTCTGAACTTCAGAAGACCTATCTGATCCTGGCTTCACTTGATGGGACTTGGAATAATATGGTAATGGCTTTCAAAGCCATGCCTGACGGAGGTTTGAACGTTGCATTTATTGAGGAAAAACTGACCCAAGAATGGCAGCGGAGACAGGAGGCGAAACGAGCCAAGTCGATGGAAGCTGTCAGGAAGCAAGAGGTGAAAACTGTCGTGCCGAAGGATAATAAACAGGAGCAGCAACAGAGGCTGAAGGCTTGTTTTGTTTGCGGAGATCGTCGACATCTCCAGCGCGATTGTCCAGTCAAGCGAAACTCCAGGGACGGAGGCTTGAAGCAAGGTAGTGTGAACTTTGTTTGTAAACAGAACTCTCAAGATTTACGACCTGTGAACTGGTTGCTCGACAGCGGAGCAAGCCATATACTAATTAAAGACAGGAGTCTGTTTTACACGTCTACAGATGAGCAGGACTTTGTTTTACTTGCTGATGGATCAAGGAAATCCGTAAAAGCACGTGGTCTGGTTAAATTTGACAAACTTGGACTAATGACAGACTGTTTGTTCATTCCGGACTTGGCTCATAATATTTTATCAGTTAGCAAACTGGTAATTATTCAATTTTGTTCCACAAAGACCAATGTTTTATAATGAGGGGAGATGAAGTGTGCATGCAGGGAAGCCTTAATGATGATTCACAGTTTGTAATAAAGAGCAGTCAAGCAGGGTGTGCTGTGTTAAACGCTGAGGCACAGGTACATCAGGGCTGCGTCCATGAATGGCATCAAAGGCTGGGGCATGCAAACCTTGACACGATAAGAAAAACCCCTTTGCACAGTGAAGACATGCGTTTAAAAGCTTTTGGGCAGTTAATGGATTGCGATTCTTGTAATCAAGCTAAAATGACTATTGCACCAATAAACCGTGAGGCTGAGAGAACCACAACAGCTCCCTACCAGCTAGTACATGTTGATTTAGCAGGGCCAATAAATGCTTCACGAGGAGGTGCGAAATTCTTCATGGTACTGGTAGATGATTTTTCAAGATTTTCTCATGTTTTTCTGTTAAAGCATAAAAGTGAAGCTGAGCAGAAGCTGAAACTGTTCATTAAGAGAATCGAAACTCAACACTTGGTCACGGTGGGGGCTATACGCTCGGACCAAGGTGGGGAATTCACAAGTAAAGCATTGAGTGACTTTCTGGAGAGTAAGGGAATAAACCAGAATTTCACTGCTCCACACAGCCCGTTTTCCAATGGAACTGCTGAGAGAAAAAATAGGGTGCTTGGGGAAGCAATGAGAGCCATGCTGCTGGATTGCAGTTTAGGGAATTCTTTCTGGGCAGAGGCAATTCTTTATGTGAATTACATTCACAACAGGGTGTTACATAGTGCTATTGGAATGTCTCCTTATGAGAAACTTACTGGCAGAAAGCCTAGAATACAACACATTCAAAAATTCGGGGCAAGGTGCTGGATCCACATTCCACAGGGAAAAAGGAGGGGCAAGCTTGCGCCCAGAGCACAGCAAGGTTTTGTTTTGGGATTTCAAAATGCATATTTCAGAGTTTGGTGTCCAGAAACACAGCAGTTAATTCTGAGCAGAAGCATTAAAGTCTCAGATGTTGACATTAAAGTGGAAGGTACACAAATACCTCTCAGAGATGCTTTGAATGAGCTTATTTCTGGAAAACGCAGATCAAAGAAATGAAAAGCAGAGGAAATGGAAGCACCTGCGCAGGTTGTGCCAAGCACAAGCACAAATGGGGGGGCAGAGAGAGCCGAGGCTCTGGTTCCTTTAAGACGCTCCACGAGAGCGAATTTAGGCAAACCGCCTAACAAATTTACTGTGGGATTAATAACAAGTCCTGGAATGAATAAAGTTGTAGACATGGATCCTGAGACACTTTATTTGACATGTGTTGAACCAAAGTTTGATTGAACAACGTTTTAGCTAAATGTACAGAGAGTTTCTGAAATGTACTGCTATGTACTGTGATGTAAGTTTGAACTGTACTGAACTGAAAATGCAATGTACTGAAATGTATTGCAAGATGTATTGTAGAAATGTGTTATTGTTGTAATGGATTTACAGACATGATGAAAAAGGGGGGCTGTTGGCATTAGGCCGTACTGCCTAAGGATATTTTAATCAGGTCTGGAAAGTTACAAGCATGTGTTTTGAGAAGCAGTCTTATCTGCCATGTCTGGCCTGAGAGAGCAGACTTGAAGGTCAGACAGGTTGTCATGGTAACGGGAGATAACAGCTGGGAAAGTTGTAACAGAGTCTATGTGAGTTGTTGTTCTTCTGAATTATGCCTCTGAGCTGAGAGGCTGTCTTTTGTGGTTCATCTATGGAGAGAGATGTACCAGAAGGGGGGGTGACTGAAGAATCTCTACATGTATTTACTCATAAGCCTCTGGCCTTAATGTCTTTCAATAAAGACTCTTACATGATTTAAATGCTCTGAAGAAGTTTTCTTGCTCAACTTAACTCCAACGTAATGTATGCTGTTTCACACAACAACGCACACACACCAACATTGCTCAGTACGGACCAACTGTCAGTGTTCTAAAAGCCAGACTCACAGCTGCTGGGCGTGGCTAATCAGGGGGCCACACCCACACCAGACTTTGATTTCACATGAGACAGTCATGGCATCCCTCAGAGAATCCTGGGAAATGTAGTTTGTGAAGGGTGCTGAGAGGAGTCTCTATTCCCCTGACAGAGCTCCAGTGGCCAGAGTGGTTTAACAGTCAGCCACTCTGACTGAAACTCTGTGAGGGGAACAGGGCATATCCTAGTAACTCTCAGCACCCTTCACGAACTACACTTCCCAGGGTTCTTTGAGAGAAGCCATGACTGTCCAAAGTGAAATAAAGGCCTGGTGTGGATGTGGCCAGGGACAGCTTTGGTTTAAATTTGGGTGGGAGGCTACATGTGTCTGCTGTAGAATAAAAAGGTGGGGGAAAGGCTGAAAAAGAATGATATTGTTCACAATGTTCTCCTTTTGGAAAGGAAAGTCTTTTCCCCTCTGCCCAGTGCCCACCCACCCAATCTCCTCCCCCTCCCCTCCCCCAGGTCAGTGTTGGATTACGACCTGGGAGACCAGGGTTCGAACCCCCACATAGCCATGAAGCTGACTGGGTGACCTTGGGCCAGTCACTGCCTCTCAGCCTCAGAGGAAGGCAATGGTAAAACCACCTCTGAATACCGTTTACCATGAAAACCCTATTCAAAGGGTCACCATAATTTAGGTCGACTTGAAGGCAGTCCATTTCCATTTTCAAACATGATTGCACAGAAATAAATTCCATTGAACTCAAAAAGTATGCAAATGAGCAAACCCACACTCCCTTCTCCTTCCTCCTAACCCCCTTGCCCCTTCCCACCCCCTTCCTTTGCCACTCCCTCCCCATCCCCTTCAAATCCCCTCCTTCCCCTCCCCTTCCTCCTCCCCATGGTCAGTTTTACCTATCTTAAGCATGATTGCTCAGAAGTAAATACCATTGAACTCTATAAGCATGCAAATGATCAAACATGCCCTCCCCTCCCCCTTCCTTTGCCCCCTCCAATACGGTCCTTCCCCCTCCCCCATGGTCAGTTTTTCCTATCCTAACCAGTATTCCATAGGAGTAAATCCCATTGAACTCAATAAGCATGCAAATGATCAGAGCTGCTTTCCCTTCTTCCCCTCTCCCTTCCTTCTCCCCTCCCCTCTTCCTTCCTCCTTCCCTGCCCACTGCAGCACTCCTTTCCTCCCCCCCAGTCAGTTTTACCTATCCTAAGCATGATTGCATGGAAGTAAATCACACTGAATTCAATTAACATGCAAATGATCAAACCTGTCCTTCTCTTCCCCTCTCACTCCTGCCTGCCCCATCCCAGTCCTCCCCTCTGCCTTTCCTCCCCTCCCTCCTCCTCTTCCTCCCCTGCCCATCTCCTGTGGTCAGTTTCACCTATCCTATCCTAAGCATGATTGCAGGATTGCTGGGAGGAAGGGCAGGATACAAATTAATTAATTAATTAATTAAATAAATAAATAATCCCACTGAACTCAATAAGCATGCAAATGATCAATCCATTCTCAGCAAACTTGCACAGGATCCCATTTCTTACCTCCTGGATTAAAAAGCAGGGAAATCCACTAGAAGGCAAAAAAAACCCTTGCGGTTTAAGAAAGTGGATTGGACTGAGAAAGACCAACTCAAATTGTGTTTGCATTTTGACAAGTTTGTAGGGCAGTCCAATATCTCAGAGAGGAGGTCAGGTCTCCTGCTCCCCTGGTGCATTCACTATAGCTGCCCAATTTCCCTGCTTTTTAAAGTTAGATAGAAATATCTGTAAGCTATAGGTACGTTCCTAAACCACAAGGTTTTTGCCTATTACTGAATTGTTTTTAAGGGTGGTGAAAGTTGTACAGTGATAAAAGTGGGTAAGAGAAAAATCAACTCCTTTGAAATGTGGTGCTGGAGGAGAGCTCTGCGCATACCACGGACTGCGAAAAAGACCAATAATTGGGTGTTAGAACAAATGAAACCAGAACTATCACTAGAAGCTAAAATGATGAAACTGAGGTAATCATACTTTGGACACATCATGAGAAGACCTGATTCACTAGAAAAGACAATAATGCTGGGAAAAACAGAAGGGAGTAGAAAAAGAGGAAGGCCAAACAAGAGACGGATTGATTCCATCAAGGAAGCCACAGAACTGAACTTACAAGATCTGAACAGGGTGGTTCATGACAGATGCTACTGGAGGTTGCTGATTCATAGGGTCGCCATAAGTCGTAATCGCCTTGAAGGCACATAACAACAACAATAGTGTTTTTGGTGTTTGGGGATCTAAAGGACCTAAAGATAAAAAGGAAGATAAAAGGAAGATAAAGATAAAAGGAAGTACTTCTTTACTCAGCGCATAGTTAAACTATGGAATTTGCTCCCACAAGACGCAGTAATGGCCACCAGATTGGATGGCTTTAAAAGAAGATTAGACCAATTCATGGAGGACAGGGCTATCAATGGCTACTAGCCGTGATGGCTGTGCTCTGCCACCCTAGTCAGAGGCAGCATGCTTCTGAAAACCAGTTGCCGGAAGCCTCAGGAGGGGAGAGTGTTCTTGCACTCGGGTCCTGCTTGCGGGCTTCCCCCAGGCACCTGGTTGGCCACTGTGAGAACAGGATGCTGGACTAGATGGGCCACTGGCCTGATCCAGCAGGCTCTTCTTATGTTCTTATGTTCTTAAGATAACTGGTCCCCCATCTTGCCCATCTTTAAGAAGTTCAGTATCAACAACACACGACTGTCAAACTAACTGCAAAGACTGGAGTAGTGTCGCAACAGTTTTAGTTTGAACTTGCGTAGAAAAAGAGAGGTAGTGGGTTCTCTTGACACTGGAGGCATTCAAGAGCCAGCTGGACAGCCATCTGTCGGGAATGCTTTGATTTGGATTCCTGCACTGAGCAGGGGGTTGGACTTGATGGCCTTATAGCCCCTTCCAACTCTACTATTCTATGATTCTAAGAGGAAGGCCAAACAAGAGATGGATTGATTCCATAAAGGAAGCCACAAACCTGAACTTACAAGATCTGAACAGGATGGTTCCTAACAGATGCCATTGGGGGTCGCAGAGTCATAGGGTCGCCATAAGTTGTAATTGACTTGAAGGCACATAACAACAATAAAGGCAAAAAGGCAGTGGCTGGGTAGGGTCCCCCCCCCTTGCAGCTTAAACACCTTGGGTTTGAAATCAAGGTTCACATGCAACGTTGTGAAATTTGCCCTAATGCTTCGAGAGTTGCACTCTTCAGATTCAGCACCTCAGATCCTTTGCAAGGTTTGGCCTGATCTCCCCACAGAACAGGGGGAGGGTCCCTGGGCGACCCCATCCCCAAATACCTGCCACCCAAGCAACGAGTGAGGTGGCAAAGTTTTGTGTTGTTTTTTGAAGACAAGATCGCAGCAGGGAGGGGGATTAAAGTGGGGGGGAGCATTAAAGTGAGCATCTGCAGCCCCAACACAACAGCAGGGGCGAGGGTGGATTTTTGGGTGAGGACAGGAGAACTTGCAAAGAGAGAGCCCCACTGAAAAAAGGGTGGGGGAGGAGGAGGAGGAGGGAGGGAGGGAATCTCCGCCTTGCAGACTGGGAAGGAGGGAGTTCCTCCTGCCAGTCAGTCCTCCCATGGGTCAAGGAACCGAGCTCTGGCTCCTAGAGAGGCAGGAAGTTTTAGGGAGCAGATGGGGAGGGAAAGCGCGTGTCTCCATCCATATAACCGGAGGAGAGGGAGGGTGCATCGTGCAGAGGAGAAAGAGGTGCAGTGGGGTGCGTGGGTGGGGAGAAGGAGGACTGGCTTTCGGAGGAGAGCCCCACCGGCCCCTTTCGCCCCCGGGCTCCATGGGCAGGGGGCCCTGATCCATGCAATCCAGCTGCTGCAGGGTTTGCATCGCGAGGCCCTTTTTGGAAGCTGCCCCCTCCCCAGGGGGTATGGAGCCCGGGGAGGGTGAAAGGGCTTGATGCAATGGAAGCAGGCTTGCTGTGGGGTGGGGTGGGGTGTGTGGCGCAGCAGGGCATCTGCCTTGGCACTGCAGAAGGTGTCCAGCTCTAGTCCAGGTAGGTCTGGGAGAGGCTTCCCCCCTGAACCCCCCTCCCGGGGGGGGGGGAAGAGAGCGAGCTGCTGCCAGTCAGTGAAGGGAAACCGAGCTGGATGGACCCAAGTGTCTGGAATCAATCCATCTCTTGTTTGGCCTTCCTTTTTTCCTACTCCCTTCTGTTTTTCCCAGCATTATCGTCTTTTCTAATGAATCATGTCTTCTCATGATGTGTCCAAAGTATGATAACCTCAGTTTCATCATTTTAGCTTCTAGTGACAGTTCTGGTTTAATTTGTTCTAACACCCAATTATTTGTCTTTTTTGCAGTCCTTGGTATGCGCAAAACTCCTCCAACAACACATTAGCTATTCTGCTAAGGGCGGTATATAAATTGAAATAATAAATAAATAAATAAATAAATTTCAAATGAGTTGATTTTTCTCTTATCCGCTTTTTTCACTGTCCAACTTTCACATCCATACGTAGAGGTCAGGAATACCATGGTCTGAATGATCCTGACTTCCGTGTTCCGTGATACATCTTTGCATTTGAGGACCTTTTCTAGTTCTCTCATAGCTGCCCTCACCAATCCTAGCCCTGATTTCTTGACTATCATCTTCATTTTGGTTAATGACTGTGCCAATGTATTGATAATCCTTGACAAGTTCAATGGCCTCGTTGGCAACTTTAAAGTTACATAAATCTTCTGTTGTCATTACTTTAGTCTTCTTGATGTTCAACTGTAGTCCTGAGAGACGGGGGAGGGCACCTTTGGAATCTGAAAAAGAGAGAAAGAAGGTTTTAAATTGGGGCGGTGGTGGCGTGCAGAGAAATGGGCCTTGTGAGAATCCTTGCCCAGGAAAATGCTCACCCAAGGCAGAGAATACAAAGGCGTTGCATTGGGGTCAGGTTGGGGGACCAAGAATTTGCTTAGCAGGGGGGTAGAGAATAGCCCTCCTCCCCACGTTCCCTTTTTGGAATCCATAGATAAGGGGCTGATTGGGTGGGGTTGTCTTGGCACAAAGGAAATGGCCTTACAGGGGGCATAATGGGATGGGGTGGGTCGTTGTGATGCTTTCATGCCCCAGAGTTGACATCTCCACTCCCCACACACTGCTAAGGAGAACAGGGAGAAACTAGGGAGGGGTTTGAAAATGTTAAGGCCCTTTGCAGGTCAAGCATCCTGAAGCAAACTGTTGTTGTTATGTGCCTTCAGGTCAGTTACGACCTATGGTGACCCTATGAATTGGCGACCCCCAATAGTATCTGTTATGAACCACCCTGTTCAGATCTTGTAAGTTTAGGTCTGTGCCTTCCTTTATGGAAAACAACCCAGGAAAGTGACACCCCATGTGTTGATTTTTCAACCTATATGGAGAAGAACTCTGTGCATACCTTGTACTGTGAAAAAGACAAATAATTGGGTGTTAGAACAAATTAAACCAGAACTGTCACTAGAAGCTAAAATGATGAAACAGGCTATCATACTTTGGTCACATAATGAGAAGACATGATTCTCTAGAAAAGGCAATAATGCTGGGAAAAACAGAAGGGAGTAGAAAAAGAGGAAGGCAAAACAAGAGATGGATTGATTCCATAAAGGAAGCCACAGACCTGGACTTACAAATCTGAACAGGGTGGTTTATAACAGATGCTATTGGAGGTTGCTTCATAGGGTCGCCATAAGTCATAATCCACTTGAAGGCACATAACAACATGTGTTGAGTTAATGCAGTCACCCAAAAGATAGAGGCAGGTTGTAATGTTTACAGTCCCGAAATCCAAATTTGTATTAGGGGTGAAATTCTCCCCCTCCCCTGCCCCTCCCCCACAGGAATTGGAATGACCCCACCTTGAGAGCACCTCCCTACTTTCAGATGCACCGCGGCAACAGCTGTGACATCCCAGAGGTGCCCCACCTTACGCCATGGCCTCGGAGGGACCGTCGAGATTGTCTCTTCTTTTGGGTGGAATGGAAAGAGCTGCCAGGCAGCCACCTCAGGTAAGGGAAGCAGAATTGGGGAGAGATGGTGTGGGGGGGAGCAGCCTCAGTGCCTTCTGAAAATGAGGTTCTTAATTTGCCCCAACGGATGAGCCGGTGGTGACCAAGCTGATCTGAGAGTCTAAAATCTGTTTGGACAGCGTTTAACTACAGCAGCGGCAGCAAACCAGGGAATGCATTTCAAGTTGCAAAAGATAAGAGCGTAATAGTACCAAACAGAAATCAAGATCACATTATGCATGAATTAATCATGGGGGAAAATAAAAATAAAGAATAGCATGTGCAAATAATGACTACATGCAAAACAAAATAGAACATGGATATGCAGTGTTAATAATTTGTTGCTATATGCCACGTTTTGTTGCTTCGGATTTGACCTTAGCCCACACACGTGCATTTTTGCAGTCGGAGCTGCAGACCGAATCTGCTGCTGTGTGTCCGTATTGACAGCCAATCCCATTGTCATTTCGATCCATGCAGGGTTTGCTTTTTCCTGCCTCCTCATCTGTTAACGCCCCTCTCGTAGTTTCCCTTCTGAGTGGGCACTCGCACAGAGATGCACTTGCCAATGCATATGGACCTTAACAGGAGTGAGAGCACAACCTGCTTTGTTTTTTAAAAAAAGGACAGACACCTGGCTTGTGCACTTCTGGAAGAGGGTCTTTTTCCTTTCCTTCTTGCTCAATTAATTTTTACCTTCCACTCTTGCCTCCTCCCCCCCCCAAAAAAAACACCAACAATGAGTGGTGAAATCGTGGACTTTTTTTTGCTGAAGCTAGGAAGATACGAAGAAGGAAACAAGTAAGGCACAGCAGCAGCAGGTGCTGCCTTTTTATGCTCAGAGCAGAACATTTCTCAAAGACTTCTGCATGACCAGTTAAACCTGCAGGAAATGTGGGGCTTCTCATGAGGGAACACAACACCCATAGATGTGCAGTATAAGGATGTTCTCTTCTTGCCCAAATAGCACACATTTGAGCATGGCATTTATTTATTCATTCAAAGATTATCTATGTAAGAAGCGTGGCAGGTGACAGCATTGCGCCCTGGAGAAAAGTGAATTAAAATGGTGGGATCAGGAGGTTGGTAAAGAGGAGCTCTCCTCCCGAAGGGTTTGGTCCCTTTACACCCACCAGTGTAGAGGTGTAGCATCACATTACCCCCCACCTCTCAGTAGAGCTTCAGGTCATATTTGCCTGCCTTTCCAGATTTTCCCCGCATTGTAAAATTGACTTTTGAGAGGCAAATGTGCCGGATAGCACTTGCAGTGCCAGATCGTCATATGGACGCCCCAACTTTACCGGGGGAACAGGCAAGTTCCAATGCACGTTACGCTGCGGTGTGGACAAGCCCAGTGCCGTTATCACTTTCCTTTTCAAACTGTGAGGATGGCCGCATGTTGGAGAAATGATCTTTTTTTTCCCAGGGTCTGGTGACCTTTGAGGAGGTGGCCGTGTATTTCACGGAGGAGGAATGGGCTCTGCTGGATCCTGGCCAAAGAGCTCTGCACAGGGAAGTCATGGAGGAGAATTATGAAACTGTGGCCTCTCTCGGTAAGGACACTTTTTTTCTCTTGAACAACAGTTGTTGCTGTTTGTGCCATTTATCCATGCAGTGAAGGGATGTTGTTGTTGTTATGTGCCTTCAAGTCGACTATGACTTATGGCAACCCTATGAATCGGCGACCTCCAACAGGGATGCTACTATAGAAATGAGCGTCTGGGCTAGACATTTGGGGAGCGACTGCAGCTTAGTCATAGAGCACCTGCTTTGCATGCTAGATTCAATCCCAGTCATTTGGAGCTTTTTAATTTAAAGAAAAAGTAAAAGAAAACATGACAGAAGTGTATAAAATTATGCATATTATGGAGATAGTGGATAGAGAAAAGGTTTTTTTCGCCCTCTCAACACTAAAACTCGGGGTCATCCAGTGAAGGTGAGTGTTGGGGCCCATCCATGCCTCCTTTTAATCTGCGATTGAACCCCCTTGTGTGTCCATTAATTCGCTGGCTTCCATATAACGTTCCATGCTATTTTTGACTTTCTGCTATTTAAATCTGTACTTCCCTACCCTGCTATAAACTGATAATTTTTTCTGTCTCGATACTCTAACCTCTGTAGCGAGGACGCCTTTTGCCCTTTTTTGTTTTATGAGCGGATGACCTTTTAGATGCCACCCTCTGTCCACCGCCTCCTCCTCCTCCATTAGACTTCACTCCTGCTTCCTGTGCTAAACCTGGCTATTTCCACCTTCTTGTGTCTGTAGCTGTATCCCCCCCTTTTTAAAAAAATAAACAACTATTTTGCATTTTTGCGATCAAACCGGAAATTGAGTGTTCACTGAATAAACTTTTCTCTTTTGCAGTATTACACCATTGTGATATTACGTTATTGCAATATTTTTTACACTTTTCGGGGGGGTTGTGACGCCCTTCCCTGGCTCTCCCTGTCAGGTTCCTACCTGCTTGTGGCTACTACCTTTCACTAGGCACCACCAGGGACTCCACCAGTCCGGACTGTCCTTTTTTATGGTTTCTCTCTCCGCTCTAGCACAGATCTCACTAGATCCCTCTGCTAGGCAGCACCACCAGTCACGTCCTATAACCAATGTTCCCAGAGACTTTGCCTCAGCCTCTCTCTATCTGGTTACTTTTGTGACTGAGTGCTTATGCTGTTCCCAACCCCTTTGTATCTATATAGATAACTCATATAACTCTGGTTTGCGCTGGAATGTTATTATTCCTCCCTTCACCGCTGCCACCATTCGTTACTGTTTCACTTCAGCCTTGATAATTACCTTGCCCTCCGTTCTGGTCTGTGAAACCCCAGCCAAGGATCAGGCCTTCGGTAAACCAAAATAGTATTTATTAAATATCAGAAATAACAAGATTACTTTTATAATGGTACATAAGCATATGGTTTCATCTATTCCTGTGATACTTGTCTTATTATTAACTAGAACTCCAATTCCCTCTTTCTCCACACTCTCCTAACATCCACCACCAAACACCTTCTTCCTCTCACATCCACCAACTAACACCCACCGACTAACATCCACTCAGATTCAGCTGTCATTCTTCCATTTATACTCCCAGCCATTCAAACGCTCAGCCAATCATCCAGCATTCTACTGCTCATGTACTCCCCCCTCCTCTTTCACTCCACTTACCATACGTCTTCTATATAAACAGCACTTACCATATTTACATTAATACAGGAACATCACAGGGGTACATTAGCTTTGCCCTTTTGTTCAGAAAGGTCACTTCCAGTCTGCAAACACCTTTATTTCCAGGTCCTCCTTTCCTTTCCTTTCTTTGCAGATAACCATTTTCAGTTGGCAATTGTCAGAATAGGACAGAACATATCCACTCCTCCGATTTTGTCAGGCTGCTCTCACTCCTGCTCCTAAAATCAATATTGTATACCCTCCCTCAGTGGTCTGATCCTATATTCTCAACCACATTCCTTTTGTTATGTTTTCACAAAAGTGAATATGGCCCTCCATTCCTTGGCAATTAAACCAGTTGGTGTAATTGAACGTCCAGGTGGAATTTGTGGACCTTCATGGTGTGCCTGTGAAGTTCTTGATCTGCTAGATATTTGGGGTGAGTCAAAAATACAGGCATAGCTTCAGAGTAGTCACCGAAACATGGACACATATGAACAGATCGCTCATCAGATGGCTTCCAGAGGGCACAACCGCACTGGTCTAGAGTGCCGCACCAAGACAAAAGTTCTTCTTACTGAATACAAGCAGGTCCTTGGACACAATTCTAGGTCAGACGACAACCTTGTGACATGCACCTACTTTGAACAGCTCCATCCAATTCTCTGTGAAAGTGAGGCATGTATTACCAAATTCTTCCAAGCTAGACCACCCAAATTGTGTTTGCATTTTGACAAATTTGTAGGGCAGTCCAATATCTCAGAGAGGAGGTCAGGTCTCCTGCTCCCCTGGTGCATTCACTATAGCTGCCCAATATCCCTGCTTTTTAAAGTTTGATAGAAATATCTGTTGGCTGTAGGTACGTTCCTAAACCGCAAGGGTTTTTTGCGTGTTAAGTGAATATAGGTAAATATTATGCACTGACAGGTTTCCTCTTTCCTTACACATGGTTGGGGTGATTCTTTGGGAGGTTGGGATTGTTCTGAATAAATTTTAAACGTATATATTGCAATTTCTTCAACATACTTTATGTCATAGCCAATGGAATATTCATTAACAGAAAAAAGATCTGAGGAAATGCCTTCATTTTTATGGTTGAAATGCAATTCATCCAGGATAATCTAAAATTAGCCCACTTCTTAAGATTCACACATATCTTGTCAAAAAGCTTTTTATGGTTGAATTCAACTAATTGTTCTAAATGTTTTAATATCCAAATTCGAAGATATTTAAGTCCAGATGTTGTGTAGGGGATTTTACATCCCCCCCTCTTCAATTTTATTTTATTTTTAGCCTTTGCCATGTTTATCCCAAGCCACTCTGGTTGATGTTGTAACCAGAAATATTTGTGAAGCATTCTAGAGTTTTATGGCTTCGGGAATTAATATTTTGGGGTCCCCCAATGTCAAAACTATCTTGCAAAATATAAAAATATTTTAGATTGCACTGTATGTAATTGGATACAATTGTTAGACCTTAATGCTACAACTAAAGGCTCTGTCCATAATATAAATAGCAATGGTGACAAAGAGCACCCTTGATGCCTACCTCTAGAGAGAATAAATTCATCTGACAAGCTTAAATTGACTGAGATAATGGCTGATACGGTATTATACTTTATACTTACCTTTTGTTTAAATACTGGACCAAATACTGGACCCCACAATTCCAATACCACTTGGTGAAATTATCTTTCAGCATCCATAAAAAGAAATGATCCTGGTTCTTTTGATTTTTTAAAATCTTATAAATAACCTTATTAATTTCCTAACAGTCCTGATTGCATTTATTTATTGCACTTGTATACCTCCCCATAGCTGAAGCTCTCTGGGCAGTTTACAGCAATCAAAAGTATTAAAACAAATATACAATTTAAAACACACATTTTAAAAACAATTTAAAACACAATTTTAATATTTAAAACAATATAAAAACAATTTAAAAACACATGCTAAAATGCCTGCGAGAAGAGGAAAGTCTTGACCTGGTGCTGAAAAGATAACAGTGATAGCTCCAGGCGCACCTCATCAAACAAATCATTCCATAATTTGGGGGCCACCACTGAGAAGGCCCTCTCCCTTGTTGCCACCCTCCGAGCTTCCCTTGGAGTAGGCACCCGGAGGAGGGCCTTTGATCTTGAACGTAGTGTACTGGTGGGTTTGTATCAGGAGAGGCGTTCCATCAGATATTGTGGTCCCAAGCCGTGTAAGGCTTTATAGATCAAAACCAGCACCTTGAATTGAGCTCAGAAACATACAGGCAGCCAGTGCAAGTGGGCCAGAATCGGTTTTATATTTTCGGACCGTCTGGTCCCTGTTACCAATCTGGCCGCTGCATTTTGCACAAGCTGCAGTTTCCGAACCGTCTTCAAAGGCAGCCCCATGTAGAGTGCATTGCAGTAATCTAATTTGGAGGTTACCAGAGCATGGAAAACTGAAGCCAGGTTATCCCTGTCCAGATAGGGATATAGTTGGGCCCCCAACCGAAGTTGGTAGAAGGCACTCCGTGCCACTGAGGCTGCCTGAGCCTCAAGTGACAGAGATGATTCTAGGAGAACCCCTAAGCTACAAACCTGCTCCTTCAGGGGGAGTGCAACCCCATCCAGGACAGGTTGGACATCCACCATCTGGTCAGAAGAACCACCCACTAGCAGCATCTCAGTCTTGTCTGGATTGAGCCTCAGTTTATTAGCCCTCATCCAGTCCATTATCGCAGCCAGGCACCGGTTCAGCACATTGACAGCCTCACCTGAAGAAGATGAAAAGGAGAAATAGAGCTGCGTGTCATAAGCATACTGATGGCAACACACTCCAAAGCTCCAGATGACCGCACCCAACAGTTTCATAGAATCATAGAGTTGGAAGGGGCCTTGTAGGCCATCGAGTCCAGCCCCCTGCTCACAGCAGGAAATCCACAGCTAGAGCATCTTCCGCAGATAGCTGTCCAGCCTCTGCTTGAAGACATCCAGTGAAGGGGATCCCACCACCTCCCTAGGCAGTCGGTTCCATTGCCGAACTGCCCTTACTGTCAAGAAGTTCCTTCTAATGTCCAATCTGAATCTACGCTCCTGCAACTTAAAACCATTAGACCTAGTCCTACCCTCTGGGGCAGCAGAGAACAAATCTGTACCCTCCTCTGTGTGACAGCCCTTCAGGTACTTAAAGAGTGTAATCATGTTGCCCCTCAGCCTTCTCTTCACCAGACTGAACATGCCAAGTTCCTTCAACCTTTCCTCATAAGACTTGTTCTCCATACCGGCTATCATTCTCGTCGCCCTCTTCTGAACCCGCTCTAACTTGTCTATATATTTCTTAAAATGAGGCGCCCAGAACTGAACGCAGTATTCCAGATGAGGCCTGACTAATGCAGAATATAGTGGGACTATTACTTCCCTCGACCTGGAAACTATAGCTCTGTTTATGCATCCCAAAACCGTGTTTGCCTTTTTTGCCGCAGCATCACACTGCTGGGTCATGTTCAACTTGAGGTCCACTACAATTCCAAGGTCCTTCTCACACGCACTACTGCTAAGCCGGGTATTTCCCATCCTGTACCCGTGCATTTTGTTTTTGTGGCCTAAATGCAGAATCCTGCATTTGTCTTTGTCATGTAGATGTTGAACAGCATGGGGGACAGAACTGACCCCTGCAGAACCCCATACTGGAGAGTCCAGGGTGCCGAGCAATGTTCCCCAAGCACCAGCTTCTGGAGGCGACCTGCCAAGTAGGAGTGGGACCACTGCAATGCAGTACCTCCCACTCCCAACTCCGCTAGCCTCCCCAGAAGGATACCATGGTTGATGGTATCGAAAGCCACTGAGAGATCAAGGAGAGTCAACAGAGTCACACTCCCCCTGTCTCTCTCCCAACAAAGGTCATCATACAGGGCGACCAAGGCCGTTTCGGTGCCAAAACCAGGCCTGAAACCCAACTGAAATGGATCCAGATAATCGGTCTCATCCAAGAGTGTCTGGAGCTGGCCTGCAACCACTCGTTCAAGGACCTTGCCCAGGAATGGAACATTTGCTACCGGCCTATAGTTATTAAGATTTTCTGGGTCCAGGGAGGGCCTCTTCAGGAGTGGTCTCACTACTGCCTCTTTCAGGCAGCCAGGGACCTCTAGCAGAGAGGCATTAATCACTTCCCTGGCCCAGCCGGCTGTTCCATCCCTGCTAGCTTTTATTAGCCAAGAAGGGCAAGGATCCAGCACAGAAGTGGTTGCACGAACCTGTCCAAGCACCTTGTCAACGTCCTCAAGCTGCACCAACTGAAACTCATCCAAGAAATCGAGACAGGGCTGTGCTCTGGATACCTCATTTGATTCACCTGCTATAACACTGGAGTCTACATAGCTGGGAGAGAGTGACTCCCCCCTGCTCACCCACCAAGGTCTCAGTTATACATGCCAGATCGGCTGCCTCACCCACAATTAAATCATGAATGAGGGAGATCTTATTATGCACCGATCTGGCATTTAGCAGCAGCATCCAGAGGCCTGAGAGCTGGCTGATAGGGCAACCAACAAACCTGCGGGTGTGGGAAGGACCGGAACAAGGCACAGCCATTAACTGCCTGGGCCACATTCCCCTTACCTGGCAAGTCCTCCTCACAGTGCCATATCTCCCTCTACCCATCACTACACTAATTGGGCCCCCTCAAATCTCCCCACTTGGCTTTGAGTCCTCTCTCCCAGGCACATAACTGAAGACCTAGAAAAAGGCAGACAAAGCAGGAGCCACCTCAGCCAGCCGGCTTATGTATCTCCTGCAGAGAAGGGACAGGTGGAAAAAATCAGCCACAGCTGGCTGAGTACCTGGGGCCTGGTCCTGCAAGGCGTGACCCCCACAGAGCAGAAGTCCAACCGGGAAAGGGTGGTGGTGGTGGTAGCCGAGCAGCAGCAAGCAGGCAGGCAGGCAGGCAGGAGCAAACGGCTCTCTTTCCCTGGAAGGGATGGTGGTGTTCCCCTTCCTCCTGCAGGCACTGATTGTTCTTTTTCAACATATCGATCAATCCTTTTATTTATTTAAAAGGTTAGCTAATATTTTGGTCTATATCTTTAGATCATAATTGAGCAATGGTATTGGTCTGTATGATGAGGTTTCAACTGTGTTGAAATCGCATCTGTGCCTAGTGACATCAGGTGAGATATGGACCAGGAAGAAACTTGTTCGTATTCAGAAGCTAATCGTAGTTTGAGAAAGAGAATTGTGGGGATGAAAAATCTTAGCAGCAGCTAATTGGGTTCAATCCATGCTGAGATCCTGTGTCTGCCTTGAAATGCTAACAAGATTTTCTTTTTATCTCTCCTCCCCCCCATCCCCCAACAGGTGATAGACAGGCCAGTGCGAACGATAGGGAGCCAAAGATGGTGTCGGCGGCAACAGCCAAGCATAAAGCATGGAAAGAGATGCCTGGAAGAGAAAGAGGACATAAAAAGTGTGAAAAACATGAGCCAAAGTATTGGAGGAAGAAATCCTCTACTTCTGTGGGTGCTGATGTCTGTGAACTGCTTATTCCATATGAAGACTACAAAAGAAACAGCAGGAAAATGTCCTCAGTATGTGAGAAGCTATTTAGATATGAATCAACATTAAATAGACATTGCAGGATCAATGCACGGGAGAAACCATTTAAATGCATGGAATGTGGAAAGAGCCTCAGTCACAGCTTGGCTCTTAATATACATCAAAGAACTCACACTGGGGAGACACCATTTAAATGTATGCAGTGCGGAAAGAACTTTACTGTTAGTGGAACACTTAATAGACATCAGAGAATGCACACAGGGGAGAAACCTTTCAAATGCATAGAGTGTGGAAAGAGCTTCAGACAGCGTTCCACTCTTAATGTGCATCAAAGAACTCACTCTGGGGAGAAACCATTTAAATGTATGCAGTGTGGAAAGAGCTTTAATGATAGTGGAACACTTAATAGACATCACAGAATCCACACAGGGGAGAAACCTTTTAAATGCATAGAGTGTGGAAAGAGCTTCAATCAGAGTTTCACTCTTAAGGTGCATCAAAGAACTCACACAGGGGAGAAACCTTTTAAATGTACAGAGTGCGGAAAGAGCTGTAATGACAGTGGAACACTTAATAGACATCAAAGAACTCACATAGGGGAGAAACCATTTAAATGCATGAGGTGTGGAAAGAGCTTTAATGTGAGAACAAACCTTACTAAACATCAAAGAACCCACACTAGGGCGACATCATTTCAATGCATGGAATGTGGAAAGAGCTTCAGTGTAAGTTGCCATCTTACTGCACATGAAAAAACCCACACAGGGGAGAAACCATTTAAATGCATGGAGTGTGGAAAGAACTTTAGGGAGAGCAGTAGCCTTACTTTACATCAAAGAACCCACACAGGGGAGAAACCATTTAAATGCATGGTGTGTGGAAAGAGCTTTAGTCAGAGCAGTAACCTTACTAGACATCAAAAAACCCACACAGGGGAAAAACCATTTAAATGCATGAAGTGTGAAAAGAGCTTTAGTGTGAAGAGTAGTCTTTCTTTACATCAAAGAACTCATACAGGGGAGAAACCATTTAAGTGTATGGTGTGTGGAAAGTGCTTCATTATGAGCAATAGTCTTATTAAACATCAAAGCACACACACAGGTGAGAAGCCATTTAAATGCATGGAGTGTGGAAAGTTCTTCAGTATAAGCAGCAACCTTACTAGACACAAAAAAACCCACTCTGGGCAGAAACCATTTAAATGCATCGAGTGTGGAAAGAGCTTTACTCAGAGCAGTAACCTTACTAGACATCAAAAAATCCACAGAGCACAAACCATTTAAATGCATGAAGTGTAGAAAGCGCTTCAGTGAGAACAATAGATTAACAGCATATCAAAGAACACACACAGTGGAGAAAACTTTTAAATGCATGGAGTGAGGAAAGAGCTGCAGTCAGCCCTGTAGCCAGGGTGTGGCAAATGGGCGCACTGCCACCCCTCAGAGTTGTGCTACCCCATCCCGGATACTTTTTTGATGCTGGTGGGGGAATTGTCATTTTAATTTGTTAGTGGATAGACAATGACCACCTCTATTTTTAGAACAACAGTTTGTTTTAAGAACAGGAGCAATTTAAGAAGACAACCCTCTCCAAAATTCAGTTAATTTGATTTGATTTTAAAAAGAAAGGACAGCTAACCTAAATTTTGATAATTTTTTTACATTACTTTAATTCTAGGAAAAACTGAAAGCTGCAGCTGTTCTGAAGTAAGATATTTAGGTGCTATGCATTTTTTCCTTCTCTGAAAATGTGTATTATAAACCTACAATTCAGAAAGCTTTCTTGCATGTTTATCAAGCATTTTTATAAGTTTACAAATGTAAGTCTATTATGCAGTAAATATTTTACAAAGTTAAGGGCTGGATCTCTTTGACTTCAACAAGAACGTTATGTGCATTGTTTTCAGTACCACTCTAAATGCTTGACTATGGTTGCATTGCAGTGTGCTCTTACTCAGTTTCTAAACCTGATTTTTTTTATTGGTGTTGTCATGATACAAGATTAAATCCGATTTTTTTAAAATTAGCAAAAACTTTTAAATGTTTAGTTATAGCATAAAATATTTTGTTCGTTTTACATTTTTGGTGCGTCCTCATTCGCTGTATTCTTAAAATCCTTTTTTCTTATGAACCAAAAAATATGCCAGTCGTTTAATTCCTGGTTTTCATACTAATTTTTCTGTTAATCAGACATTTGCATCACCCATAATGGAAGTTCACACTCTCTGCATGGAGGAATAAGGGGGAAGGGCACTGCATTTCCCTTCCTCTGGCCTGGTCCTCACATCCTCTCCACCACTGCGGGGGGGGGGGGGCTTTATGCACCTCCCTCAAGAATGTCTCACCTAGAAATGTGGTCTCCCTAATAAGGAAGCATGGTTAGAGTTGATCCAGCTGGAGATATTTTGCACATTTTTTGCGGGAAATAGCAGAACTGGACAATATTAACAAACCACAGACTGGCCACATTCACTGTCAAAGGCTGCTCTTCCCTCCCCGTTGGGTGCTCTGCAGATGAGGGCCTCCTGCAGCCACCATATGCTCAGAGGCACATGTTACCAAATTCTTCCAAGCTACACAGGAAGTGGATTGGACTGTGAAAGACGAACCCAAATTATGTTTGCATTTTGACAGATTTGTACAGCAATAGAATATCTCAGAGAGGAGGTCAGGTCTCCTGCTCCCCTGATGCATTCACTATAGCTGATCAATTTCCCTGCTTTTTAAAGTTTGATAGAAACTGTTGGCTATAGGTACATTCGTAAACCGCAAGGTTTTTTGCTTATTAGTGAATCTACTCAGAAGTAAGCCCTATTTAGTTCTATGGGGCTTAGTAAATGTGTTTAGAATTGCAGCCTTCAGGGGCATCCATCTTTACTCTTCAGTGCTCCCATCTAACACCTCCAACAACTCTAGGCTTCTTTGTCCCTACAACGGCCTTCTGGTGACTGGCCTGGCCTGAGGGCACTTATACCCTTTTTGCCAGAAGCAAGTAGGCTAGATTAAATGTTCCCTACCCAGGCTCCATCATTTAGCTAAGAAATGTTTTAGTTTGAATTGTACGCTCTAAGCAACTGTGGCTGATGCTTAATGTATCATGCTTAATGACATCACTGGGGCCCGCCTCTGTGACATCACTCAGACCCACCCCTGTGACATCACTAGGGCCCACCCCATGACATCACTAGGGTCTGCTCCTGAAATCTCAGGGTTTGGGATGCTTCTGACCTAGCAACCCTATGGTACATTCCTCAATATATCTCTATACATGAAATAGGTACAATAAATTTCAGCCACAGAATAACATAGTAAATCTATTAGACATAGAAAAATATCTGGTATGTATCTGAAAATACTAAGAAATTGTCAGTTCTTGGTGGAGCTTAGGAAGTTCCTTTCCCCTCAGGAAGGGCCAAAGGAGGAGGCTACCTAGGAGTCCTGATTCAACTTTTTGACCTGAGAGCTCAAAGCTCCTCATGTGGGAGCTGTAGGCATGAAGAGGAAGGGTGGTGTCAGTGATTAAGGGATACTTTAAGACCAACTGGCCTACTCTGCAGAGCTGGCAGGTGGCAGTTGCGCAAGGAAGGGCATAGGTAGGCTCTCTTGGCCTCTTCCTTCGGTCACAGGCAGGAGTAGAGTTAAACAACAACCTTGCTATTCTACAAAGGCCAGAACCACAGAATAACAGGAAGAAAGATGGAGGTACCCAGAAGTTCGAGCTACGTTCTCTCCCTCACACAGAATTTCCCTCTCACTGTGGCTATATGGATATATTCAAGAGGAAATTGCAAACAAAAGGGGGGGGGAACGTTGCAGATGTTTCTCCAAGAATACTGACTTCTCTTATCCCAAACACAGGAAGGGAATGATGGGCTGGGTGGGGGTGGAGAAGAGATGGGTTCCAGGATTTCAACACTGGGATCCGCAGGACAGGATTATACCTTTAGGGTGCTTCTGGATGAACTCTTTATTGAATGTTCATCCATACTTGTCTGCAGGGAAATTAGAAGACAGTGACTATTGAATGAGTATTCATTCTGCTGTGTTTGCAGAGAGGTTAGATGAGGTTGCATCAAAGCAAGTCTTATGCCAGTTTCCGGTGCATTTTCCCATCACTTGCTTTATCACAGAAAGTCAGACATTTGGGGGAAGTGAGTTTGTTGCAACAAGCCCTACTTGGAGATTCCGGGGATTGAACAATACCTGATGGAACGCCTCTCCCAATACGAACCAACCCGTACACTACACTCAACATCTAAGGCCCTCCTCCGGGTGCCTACTCCGAGGGAAGCTCGGAGGGTGGCAACAAGGGAGAGGGCCTTCTCAGTGGTGGCCCCCAAATTATGGAATGATGTCCCTAGCGAGGTGCGCCTGGAGCCATCACTGTTATCTTTTCGGTGCCAGGCCAAGACTTTTCTCCCAGGCATTTTAGCATGTATTTTTAAATTGTTTTAAATGTTTAAATTGTGTTTTAAATTGTTTTTAAAATATGTGTTTTAAATTTGTATATGTGTTTTTAGGTACTGTAAACCGCCCAGAGAGCTTTGGCTATGGAGCAATATATAAATACAATAAATAAACAAACAAACAAACTATGCAAGGAGGATGGGCTACAGCCATCTGTCTTCAGGAGACCTTTTCCTGTAACAGTGCTTCTATCGAAGAAGCTCTCATGTCACAAAGAATTAGGTCACATGGGATACTGACCAGGCATGCCAGGCCTCAGCATCACACTCTACCAACGGAGAGGGTGTCACATAATCCCTTCTGGCCATGATTTGCAGAAGAACATCAGTGCTGGTGACTAAACATCTGTCATCAGAAAGGTATGCTTGATATACTGTATCCATTGGGCAACCTTTCAAGAGTTTCTGAGGAAGGCTCTGAGCAAGTCACTGGGACAGGGTAAGCGTGGCATCATATGAGCCCCAAGGTGAAAGTCAGTGCCCTGAACTAGACCACATTCACACCATACCTTTATTCCCCTATTATTCCACTTTAAGCAGTCATGGCTTCCCCCCAAAACTCCTGGGAAGTGTAGCCTCTGAGCATATGGTGAGTGGTGGCAACACCTGCAATCAGCCCAAAGAATAGAAAGAAGACATGTGCTGTGCTGATCTTGTTTTAGCAGGGAGGAAGCAACATTATTAAGACAGTTGATATACTTCAAATCATTCCACAAACTTGGTAAAAGTTAACCTAGGCCCAAATTTTACCTGTTCATCTGCCATAAAGATCCATCTTGAAAGCCTGGGCCCGACTGTTAACTGTCTTTCACAGTACTGAGACTTGGAGCTTACCTTGCTTGTGACATCATGCATGACATCATAATGATGTACTTTATTCAGTCATCTGCATGCTAACACCCAGTTAGTCAGATTTGACAGCAGGGTGGATTAATACCAATGCTCACCCTAGGTAAAGAAGATCTTTAATGGATTATGGAGCTTGGGGGGAGTAGTAGTGATAGTTGTCATTTCATCTCTTTTTCCATTCACACTTGTGCGTAAAAATAAAATGAGTGGATCTACTGAGAATCACATTGTATCATAGATTTCAAGAGTTGAAGAAGAAATATGAATTGAATATGTTGTTCACTTTTCTTACTATTCTTTGTTGGATGATGAATCAGAACTCAACACTTATTCTCTGCCACAGGAACAATAACAAAGTGAGGACTCTCAGATAATTTTAACTTTAAGGAAGAACGCTGTCACTAAATGCACCAAGTATTTGAAAAATGCACTTCAGTCTTTGTATCTGGAGTTTCAATCTCCTACATTTATCTTGGTTTCTACAGGTACAAGACTAATTGGAAGGACGAATAAACTAATAAATTATATTGCTGAGCCAGGATAGCATAGGTGAACATATTATATAGCCACAAGAGTGGCTGTATACTATATCCAGCGTGGATTTTTCACATTCCGCAATGTTAAATTGAAAATACCCCCATGCCATTCTGATGCTTCCCATAAGCTCATTTCAAAACAAAACCTTACAAAACTTATAGTCCTGAACTCAGAAACGCTTGCTTAAGCACCCTGTAAATTTTCATGGTGATACACAAAACAGTCAGAGAGAATCAAGAGTTCAAAGTCTAAAAAGAGAGAGAGAAAACAGAGAGCCCATTTGGACTTTTTTCTGTCAGAGTTCTCATATTCTGTTGAAATTCATTAAAAATCAGCCATGTTCACAGAGTACCTGTAATCCTAATACTGACCTTGCCCCATACTCTGACCTTCATCTTCTGCACTTTAAAAGTTAAAAAAAATCCCTGGCTGATTTTTTATTAATTTAATACATTTTGGCTTGAACTCAATGATAATGTCGGGCATATTCAGTAAGAACCAACTGTCAGTGTTTTAAAAGCCAGACTCTCAGCTGCTTGGCTTGCCTAATTAGGGGCCCACACCAGACTTGATTTCACTTGAGACAGTCATGGCTTCCCTCAGAGAATCCTGGGAAGTGTCATTTGTGAAGGGTGCTGAGAGGAGACTCCTATTCCACTGAGAGAGTGCCAGTGGCCAGAGTGGTTTGACAGCCACTATGATTGAAGGTCTGTGAGGGGAACAGGGAGTCTCCGAGCAACTCTCACCACCCTTCACTAACTACACTTCCCAGGATTCTTTGAGAGAAGCCATAACTGTCTCAAGTGCTGTTTGAAATGTACACACATTGCAAATAGTTCAAAGCCTTTTCATTCCCCAGTGGGCAGAATGCAACCCAGTATTCTGATGTATTCCCATTTTTCTGATGGAAAGACTGGAGGCTTTCCCCACGTCCAGGGAGCTCCAAAATGGTGCCATTGGCTCCATCCACTCCCACCTTGCAACACATACAAAGCATATTCACTGCCAACAGTCAAGGACAGATATCAAATTTAATTGCACAGACATTAAAGTTTTAATTTTATGCCCCAGAGATGACAAAAAAACAGCCCAGTTACAAAGCCTGACATCATTCACAAGTTGGAGAAGAGACTGTGTTAAGCAGGAAGGAAAGGTGTTCCCCTGACCATAGGACATGCTGGGTGGGACTGATGGGGGCTGCAGTCCAGCAACATCCGGAGGACACCAGGTTACAGAAGGCTGTTCCAAGATGAGCAGGCAATGCACAAGGTGGAAAGCTTAACAGCATTCTTGGCTACCTTATAGGGTTCTAGTGTGGGCAAATAGGATAAGAAGTTAATTATACAGCCACAAGAGTGGCTGTATACTATAGCCAGCATGGATTTTTCGCATTCAGCAATGTTAAATTGAAAATATCCCTCCATGTCATTCTGATGATTCCCATAAGCTCATTTCAAAACAAAATCTTACAAAACTTATAGACTTGAA